>NC_137458.1:85112426-86312426 GCF_964235325.1 Thermobia domestica | reverse complement strand
CACTTTTGGATACAGAATTTTTGCCAAAATTGACTGAGAAACGACCACAAATGGCAAATGGCAGTTTCATCCCCCGCGTGGATAATGCACCGCCAGACCGTGCTAATGTTGTGACCTCACTCTTGACTGCACTGAGTTGAACTTTTGCCACACCCAAGAAAAAAAGAAAAGTTTGTTGAGAAATAGACACGAAGTCAGTTTCCTGTATTTCCTTGCTCTTTGAAATTAGAACAGAACGCACGTACTTTTAGTGTGCAGCTCGTATATATGCCTGATGCTTTCGCGGTACTTGTCATCCTTTCACCTTTATCTAACAATACTTATCCCTTTTGTTTTTGAATTGATGATTCCTATTTGCAGGCCAGTCTTCTATTCTGTCTCGTCAACCTTACCTTGTCTTCACTCTGTCTCGTTTTCTAAATTATTTCTTCCAATTTTGTTGTAGTTGATCAAGCCATTTTTTTTTCTTTCTTTTTTTTTTCTTCATCATTGCCGTTAACCTGTCTTTTATCATCAGAATAGGTAACGTAGAAATTCCTACAATCAACTCGACTCTTGTTTTTACCATCACTCAGTTCCTTGTCATTCTTATAAAATATATGACACTTTGTGATTAGTATCTCCAAACTTCTTAAAGTTCTCCTCATACACGCACTGTAGAATTGTTGTCCTGGTTGCTCCAGTATTCACTTAAAGTATTATTATTCCTTTATCAATCTTCAACCATAGCCAGCAGCTTATGAATGAAGAAATTAAATAAAGTAAAAAACAATGAAAAATAGTAGAGAACGAGAAGCATTAAGGGAAAAATCACAGTAAAAATTAAACAAATAAAGAAATAAAAATGAGTGAGAATAAAAATATATGCATGGAAAACGGACTGAGAGTATATTAGAGAGTAGGGGAAGGTTTCCGACGCGTTTCAGGAAACTTATGTACGAGGCGTATCGAATGTATCGTTGTGATGGGTTGCGACCAGTAGCCTATTTTTAACTGCGCTAATTTCTTTTTTATGTTTATTATGATTTTTCGTAAATGTGTTTCGCTATGTATTCTCTCATTATTTCATTTTATCAAGTTTTATTAAAATTCATGTTTCTTCATTAGCAGATTTATTTATTTATTTATTTATTTATTTATTTATTTATTTATTCGTGTATCTATCTATATTCGTATGTATCAGTCTTGTTTTATCGCTCCAGGAATCTTACCAACAAACCCATCTTACCATTCATCACTTGAAACACACACTGCTTTCCATCTTGCTACACTGTCATGTGACTGCATTCCAAGGTGGCGCCCACTGGGATGATTCACATTTATTTTTATGTTCTTTAGCTTTATTTCTTTTCTTCCTGCTTCCCCTTTCTATCTCATGAACAATTTAGCATAATAATGTCTGATAAATAGTTTCATTATCTTCTGGTACGTAATTTATATATATTGATGTAGAACATTATTTTTACATGATATAATCACATGCTACGTACGCGGAAACTTTTTTTATGCAAGAAATAAATTTCGTGTTGTTTGCTTCTAAATCGAGGCAGTACAGCGTGTGAACTGCGATATCGGTTTGTTAACTGACATGTAGACTTTATAAAATAAGCTGAGAAAATTTCTACAGTGATATGAAAGAGGCTCAGAACGAGTGAAAACCGAATATTATACTTATAATTTTACTTGGATTAGCTTTTAACTTCGGTGATTATCATGCCACTGGAGTGCTCTTGAATATGCATAATAAATGCTATGTATAATGAGACTTATATTCAATGAAACTCATCGTTAACTTTAAAAGAGGAAAAAAAGAAAAAGACTTCTGAATTGTGTTACTTCATCTGTACGAAGTAAAATCATGTTTCTATCCGTACTTTGCAAACACAGATTTCACTTTACCGATTTTTGTAATTTACATTTTGTGATATTTGCATGAAAGTGAATTATGTGAGGGTTTGTATATATCATTAAACGTCAACATTGCATAATTCTTTCCATGTCCATCCATTGAATGCTGTTCTAAAAGTTACTTTCACCATTTAATAATATGTTTTCATACGCTTGACTAGTTTTTTTTATTAGTATTTATTATCACTTTTTTTCAGAACTCTTATTCATTGACGATACTCGATTTTTCCCCTGAAAGCTTAACTTGAAATATATATATATGCGGCAGTTATATATATATATAAACTACCAATTATTTATTTTCTTGTGTAAGTTTTAGGAGCTCTACTTCGTTATCTTTATATTCGTCAAAGAAAACATTTTATTTATACAACAGCCGTTATTGTTTCCTTCGGCGCAGAAGACCCGGTGGAGCTCGTGTGATTCGGATCAAACCACTCAAAACAAACAAACAAAAATTTTAAAGTCCTTTCCTTTACTTATTACTGTCGTATTAGTAAACGTACAAGCAAGTAGCTAAATTATGAGACAAGCGTATGTCTTCTATATCTCTATAAGAGATCAGTATTATAGTTTCTGATTATATATGAGAGATAATAAAAGTTACATGATGATAATATTCATTACTTTTAGAGAGAGAAAAGAGGCTTGTGCCCCCCCCCCCCCTTTAAGTGCTCACTCAGTTGTATAAGAGCTTCCATGATGTTCATTGTATTCGTTATTTCAGTATAAATGAAACTGTTGGTCCAAATACAGATATAAATTACTTAATAAATCCGAATAAATCACATGAAAATTCATCAAAGTATTGGCAAGAATAGTTGTTTCGTACAATCGGTTATTTATTTATTGTGCGTGTGTGCATACGCAGCAAAATATTGTATTGGAAAGTTTGACTACTGAACTTTACGAACATATTGAATTATTGTTCAACGAGGGTGCACTTTATTTTCATTTTTGTTCCTTATTTGATACGCATATGTTCATGAAACTAGTGACAAATTAAGGAAATAGGTGTGAACCATTAAAAAGTAGAATCTCTCTCTCTCGTGTAATCACCTGCGTTTTTTAATCTATGGTATTTGTACAATAGGATTGTTGAAGCATTGCGACTTTGTAAGTTTCAAAATAAAGTGGGATGAAAATTATGTATTTATTGACACTACTCTATATAACCGTTGAAGTAATTTTACATGTGAAACAACTATAGTTGAAGATTACCATCCTAACATTGGTAAGGTAGAACTAATCGAAGCCTAGGGGGAAAAACTTGTCAATATTGCTGCGATTCAAAGACGCGGCTTCCTGATTACGAAGTGATAGTTTTGAACATTATCCTACACCCTTTCCTTCTCCTTCCCATAATAGGATTAAATGAGAAAAAAAGAATATGAATACTGTTGACATTTAGTAATTAATATATTGATTTTTTTTTTCAGACATTATCCAATCTCCGTGGCAACAAAATCCAGATACTGGCCAGAAAGTTCGTCAATTGTCTTTTACAGTCACGTTGACACAAACAATGGGCCCAAGACATGCACAAGTGACGGAGACCCAGGTAGTTCTCTGTTCTTTAGTATTGTTTCTACTCAAACATAAAGTTTATCAACTTCGGTTTCCTGTTTTAAGTTTACTGTGTCTCTTGAATTGAAATTTCGTTTTTATGCCAGGGGTAATCAACGCGTCGACCGCAGTCTAGTAGTTGATCGGCAAGTCGTGAGATGTAGGCCGCAGTTATCTTGTCACGCTGCATCAATCATTGTTATTGTTTATTTATTTCCACTAGCGCGCTAGTAAACAGGTTGTAGACCGCCAGTAATTTCTAAAATAACAGTAGTTCTCAGTCCTGGAAAGGCTGACCACCCATTTATATACACTGGTGGAAATGGAGAGAGCATACTCCAAAAAATGAGAGTTGAAATTTGTATACTACTCCGTTGATTTTAATGTCAATGTATTATGTCGTAGCAGTTGTTATACAGTGGTCGGGTGACCTGGAATATAGTATTGTGTATAACCATCGTGCGATCTTATACACTTCTAGATTCTGGTAGCCATATCGTAGAGATGCTGAACGTATTTCTGACGTGTTGCTTTCCATGCCTCTTAAAGTTTCATCAGATTAAGCGAGATTCTTCGTAGATGCTTTGACGAGTGATGTCTAATGAGATGGTCTCACTCATAGTTAGGAAGAGGTTTGAATATCGAGCAGGCCATTTTAGATAACTGATATTCTCCAGAACACATTGTATTAATTGTTGGGTGACGTGCAGATATGCTGCGCCATAAGGGCCCCTTTAATAGTGGTGAAATATATGCAACTATTGTATCACACGGCTCCCCATACCATAATGCCTGGGAGGACTCTACGAATATACAAGTTGTCTCTCGCCAGATCTACATCAGCTCTGCATACGTCCATCATTCATGACCAAGAAAAAACGGCGTTCGTGACTGAATATTACAGGTCATCATAATTCTCTCCAGTTACGTCGTTTTTGAGCACTTCTGTAGGTGCATTCTGGGTAGTCCTGGGATGAATGATAATCTACTCATAGAACTGCGGGACTAAAGACTGATAATTACTAATTACTACTATCATTACTGCTACAACTTCTACTACTAACTGTAGTAGATAATTTCTGATGATTCAACTACCATCATAGCCCGAATATGCGTTACTGGGACCTTGCAGTATGCAGTTGCAATGCACGGGAACTGCCAATTTTCATGTATAGTGGCCGACAGGGCGCTTCTGAAAGAAATCTTTGGTCTCTGGCTGCTTTGACCTTCATTTTGCCATTGTAAAGCACCCGATCATTATCCTAATGTCTCACTTTACTCGTTTGGCAATTTACCTAAACATTAAGTATATTTGCAGAGGGGCGTTGTAAGACCTCTTTCAGCATCACTTACCTGCATCAAAGCACGACACTGCTCTTTTCGTGCAACACTACGCGTCCTGCGTCCACAATGATAGTTGATAACCCACTACGGGGCGCTGGCGTCATTCTGCTTTCCGAGTGGGATTCTAACGTAAAAGGATATAATGGTGTAGTCATTTACTTGCATGAACATGTGTATTTTCGTATGTTTTTATCTAGCCCACTTCTGAGTATTGCTTTTTCACTTTCAAGTGTAGTTATTTTATAGGTAAAGGTTATTTGGTTGACTTCAGAAATTCAAGTTGTGCTATTATTGAGATACAACAACGCTGAGGACCAGTATAAATGAAAATAAAATTAAGTGCTAAGGAGATGTTAAATATTGTTAAACAAAAGAGAATTCAGTAAGAATTTGTATAAGGTAACAGATATAAAAGTTATGTGAAACTCATTGATTTTGAGTATTTTAACACTGTTTTTCATTAATTTATTTTAACACTGTATTGTATTTCTCTTTGTGCTTTCAGAACATTTATTGAGTTATTTTTCTGCTAAGTTTTTATTGGTGCAATTAAGGATGTAAACTAGGTTGGAAGAATTGTAACTACCTGAATGATAGAAATATGTGTTAACTTTGTGATGGACTAAGATTACTTTGTTGTCGATTGGTTTGAGTTGAGTTTATCGTCTCTTTCAGCAGCGAGGATATATGAGACATGGACCTATAGTGTAACGTGGTATCCGAGCCACATAAGCTCCCGGGAACCGAATCCAGGTCTCCTGCACCCACGGCACGTATGCTAGTCATATAACCATGAGGGAGCTCATCTCTCCTATCGAATATCGAATAGGTTTTATATGTGGATTTTCGACATTTCTTCAGTGGAAGTGGAGGTCCAAGGAAAAGTAATTATTCTAATGAGGATGTGAAAGTTAGAGAGCCTTTGGTAAATGCGTCTAGAGCGGGTCGAAAAAGCTCTTTAGGTTCCAGGTGAGATAGCGTATATGGGGCAAACAAGTAACAGCGTCACGTGTACGCTGCGTAAAGGAGTTTGGTTTGTATGGCGTGATATTTTCTCAATTAACATTGAAACAGGAAATGATGGAAGATTTGTACCACTCACGATTTTAGTAGACAGATTATAGTGTAGATGGAATACGTTCTTGGGACTCTTAATTGATTGTAGAAAACAGCTTTTCTCTATCTATTACAGTTTTTATAGCATAACAGTATTCTCTGAAGTAATCTATAGCAATTACTGTTAAAACTGGAATGGGTGATTTTCTGACATTTCCAGTTTTAATAGGGGTTTAAGAGAGAAGATGGTTACCTATTCTTAGAGCGCTAAATCGATTTCGTAAAACTTCCTGCTGTATCTTACTGTCTTTGTTCTTTGTAGATAAATATTGAAACCGGAAGTCGTAGTGGATTTCTACTACTTCCGGTTTTAGTAGAGAGTTAAGGATGGAGATTAAATATATTCTTGGGATGCTTAATCGATTGCAATGAACCTCTTCTCGATATCTATTATCGTTTATGATTCTATAGTGATCAACGTAAAAACCGGAAATCGCTACCACTTCCGTTTTGAATATGGCTTCTATCAACGAATTTAATTCCTGACTTTTGACCCTTTATATCGTGACCAAGTGTGGTTGCGATTCATCAAGTAGTTGTTGAGATTTTTTTTGTCTCCCGGTTGGACGGACAGCGTAAATATATAAGGAGTTTTGGTAAACCAAACTCCATAACAAAAGCACTATTTTAGGTAGAAAATGTAGGCTGGCATGGCATTGAGTAAGGAAGTTCAGAATACTCACCACCTCACTTGAAATCGAAAAAGCTTTTCAGATCTGAAATATAATGTAATTTTGTATATTGTAAAGCAGACCTCGACCTATTTTATATCACGACCCCCTCTTTAATCATATCCCCATGTCAGCTGCCCCCATAAGTAATTTCCGGCTTGTAATGAGCTTTTTGATTATTGCTCCTTGTCACTTGTGAAACCTAGTGAAATCGCAACAGACTCACGCTTCACACTAGCCTTCATTTTGAATCGTCTTCAATGTGTAGTTTTTGTTGTATTTGTATTTTCTTGTAGTTCAGTATGCAGTTTTTCACCAGTTCCATTCCTATTTTATTCCAGTAGTTTTTTAAACGATTCTTTCCGCTAAAATTTTATATAATTCTTTGCTGTATTTGAAATAACTGTGGAAATGATAATATGTATATCAAAATAGAAATTCAAACTAATATGTAATTATTTTTTTTCCGCTACATATTCTAATTACATTTATTTTTTCACCTCTCTTCGCTAATCTCTCAGAGAAGCCGGGACCCCCAAATTGAGAAACCGGGAAGTGTAATGTAGTAATCAGGTTAATTTCTTTTTCAGAACCTCGTGTATGAATGTTTGTAGACAATTCATCAAATATAACAGTGTATAGGGCAAATGATAAATCTTACGTATTAGTTCAATTGACACATTATTTAATTTATTAATAACAATTATCCAACAATTAAGCAACTTCAGTGGACAAAACAAAGTGTTCAATTTCCTTGACTCGTGCTGCAACCAAGGAAATGTTAATTTTTTCTTCATAGTACTTAAATACGTAGAATATTTGTAATGTATTCTGTGTGTTTAAACAATACAATTTCATGTAATTTAATTTGATCTATTATTTACACCTTATTAATGAGAACAATCATACAGAACTAGTGTAATAAGAACCACGGATGCATATATATAGGTATATACAGTATATACAGATGGTGATCAGAAAAATGGAAACACCTGAACAAAATTGCAACTTACCAGATTAATATGGTGTCGGGCCACCTTTCGCCTTCAGAACAGCCTTGATGCGACGTGGGATGGACGCATAGAGGTCCTGAATGGTAGCAAGTGGAATTTTACAACATTCCTCGTGCAGGGCATTGGCTAGTTCTGTGAGAGAGGATGGAGGTGGAAATCGTCGCCGGAGTCGTGTTTCCAAGACGGACCACAGATGTTCAATTATGTTGAGATTTGGGTATTGGGCGGGCCAGGGCAGGTGTTGAACTTCATCCCGATGTTCCTCAAACCACGCTGCAACAACGCCAGCTGTGTGAATGGGTGCATTATCATCCTGGAAGATGGCGTCATTGTCCGGGAACAACATCCGGACTATAGGATGCAAATGGTCTCCTAAAATTGCAACATAATCGTTGGCAGTGATTCGTCCTTTAAGTGTGACCCACAGGATCCAATGAAAACCATGATATGGCGGCCCACAGCATCACCGAGCCGCCGCCATGTTTCACAGTTGGGCGGAGACACTGCAGATTATAAACTTCTTTGGGCGTTCTCCACACATAAACATGGCCCGTGGTTGGGAATAGGGTGAAGGATGACTCATCCGACCATATCACACGTTTCCAGTCCTCAACGGTCCAAATTGCATGGTCGCGGCACCATTTGCGGCGTGCGAAAGCGTTATGATCCCTGATGAGCGGTTTGGCCCGTGCAACACGATCCCGTAAGTTCATGTCATGTAATTCGCGGCGGACTGTGATTGTCGAAACAGGGTGGGGGAGGTGCTGATTGAGTTCCTCCGTCACTTGCTCCGCAGTGGCACGACGGTTCTGCGTGACAATGCGCTTTAATACCCGTCCCTGTGACCTGTCACTCATGATTTCCTTCCGCCCACTGTTCCGCTTCCCCGATGTGGTTTTCCCTTGTGTTGTGTAGGCCGTCATCACCTTCGACACTGTCGCACGCAATACCTAACACAGTAGCTACTGCCGTCACACTCACTCCACATAACCGCGCACCAACAATGTGCCCTCTTTGAAAATCTAAGAGGTCTCCCATTTTACACTACCTCCGTCTGCTGCATCCACTGGATACTGCTGTTCCACTGCGCCTGACGTAGTATGGAGACCGACCTAACACACCACCACCAGCGGTCCGACGCTGCGTGCGCCACGACACCACTGCCAACCCATACATCTGACGTGTTGCCAACTACAGGTGTTTCCATTTTTCTGATCACCATCTGTATGTAACGTTTAGTTTAGATATTTTATCTCATTGCTAATTTATTTGTTACAAGTGTATACACGTCTGTCGTAAGTTAGTCTTAAGGTGTTATGTATTTTATAGCAAAGTTTTTAATTTCAGATTATGCTTCCATGTAGTAAACCAGGACACCTATATGCAATAGACACAGATTCTGTGAACTCAGGAATTCCCTATGCAGACACATTCTACATTGCTCAACACGTATGTCTCCGTCGAGTGGGTGAAAATGAAACCTGTCTTATTATATTTGCACAGGTGAAGTACAAGAAATCTGTATGGGGATTAGTTAAAGGTAAGTTACTTTGAAATTATTTCTTGTTGTTTTATAAATGTCATTTTCCACATTTTTAAAGTTTAACATCACACGAGCATTGCATCTTAAAAAGAAAGCGTGTACGAGGTTTCAGATATATATAGCTTATGATTGAATATAACCGATGGTAGCAGAAGCATAGAACAGGTTTTTCACAAACTAGTGATTTAGGTTTGTCGGTTGTTTTGAAGATTAGCGTCTCTTGTCAGCACAGAGACTAGATGAGACGTGGATCTGAAGTTTAACGTGAGACTTGAACAACGTAAGTTCTCTCTCTCTCTCTCTTGTGACAATATAGTTAGCGTGCTCGTTCTTGGCCCGTCCGTCCCGGGATCAATTTTCTGCGGGAGCTCATGTGGTTCGGATCTCACGTTGAGCTGTAGATCCACGTCTCATATAGCCTTGGCGCTGAATCCCAATCCAGCCAACCAATCAAACCTAGATCACTCGCACCAAAAATAATAGTTCTAAGCATTTAGCCATAGTGAAGTCCTAGACATTTAAGAAAAGCTAAAACATTTGTTTTTGATCAAAAAAGAAAAGAAAAGAAAGAGGGGAAAAAAGAAAAAAAAAACTGTGCGAGCCAAAATGTGGGAACATCGTTTTAATTTTGAATATATTGCAGGAATTGAGATAGGCCATGTGTTGGGATGTACTCAATTCAAAGAAAGACAAGTGCATCTACGAGGTATATTACAGATTAATTGAAAGCGCCATTTGAAGAAGGGAAACATACCAATTTTTGAGAAAATGAGGTATCATAGTCAATATCTGCACGTTCACACACTACTGTAGCACATGCATTTAAGATATAAATATTACAGTCATATGGCTTTGACAAATATTCAGTGGCACAATAGCACAAATTTAAAGCACACAAATATTTTGGCCAGTGAAAAGTTTTGTTTTATTTTCTCAAAATCAGCTAAACGAATGGTTCCTTTCTTCAAATGGTACGTTCAACTAGTTCTTCTACGGGGATCTAGCCTGAGTAAGAAATGAAATAATTAATTTTTAAAAGGTGTGCAGAAACTTGAAGAAATTCCATGCTGGTATGGGTGAGGTTCTGGGTTTGGGGGGAGAACTTCAACACTAATACCCAATATGAATCTGGCAATGTTTTTCTATCTTAGTAGAACTATATACAGATTTCCACCACTGATCCCTTGCTTTGACTTAGGGTTCCACTTCGCTAGGATTCTTGGGTAGCCTTGAAGTGATTCTGGGCTCCTGACTATGGCTTTCCCTTCATTTGTTTAGACTGGTTTCTACCTGTAATGAATAAATATCCAGTACTAGTTCTCCAGAAAAGAGTGCTCTTCTTTCTAGGCTAGCGCTGTAAGTCCGCCTAGCTGTTTGTTCGGTTTCTCTCAGAATCACTAACAATAGAGCTGGCATCATTTTGGACAATCACATTACACTCCCGAAAAATTTTGTTTTACTTGGCAACACACTTAATTGGTAAGGTAGAGTTCACACACACGGAAAATATATACGGATGTGTAAGTTACTGTTTCAAAACAGCAGCTAGGAAGATCTAGCGAGTTGATTACCTGATTAAGAGCTTCCTTATACAGAAGGTTGTACAATTTATAATCCGACCGATTTGGCAACGCTGCTGTTACCTGCGCCAGAAACATAAAAAATCTGTGTCGTTCTCAGTATTGTGTCTCATTTTGCAGATGTCGAAGTGTTGTGTTGGTGTTAGTGAAATGCCGCCGAAAGTACCGTTTTCGGGAAGGGTACATTTTAGCTCTTTTTCACTTACATTTTTTTTTTTTTTTTTTTCCCACAACCGAAAAGTAAAACAGTGTCTGGAAAACATTTAACCAACTGAGTGACAACAGCCAAAGATAACGTTCCTAGGCAAACACAATTGGAGTTCATGCACATACGTTCACCAATAAAAGGAGCTCATTCGTGGTTACAATCGAAACTGTCGCCTAAAGTGCTTGAGGAATTCGTCGACTGGCAGACCAGGATAATTCACCACGAGAATGTGACATGGCCCAGAATACGGTGGAGTCCACTGTTAATCACAACCTCCTCAAATGCCACATTGCTGATCATAAGACAAACTGCCGCAAACTATAGGAAAGACGCTTTTGGATTAGGGAGGGGGAAACCTGCATTTATCTCACGCGAAATGGTAACATTCGGGCAGTTACACGACGTGACGCCTCTTGCAAGAGACGTACCGAGTTTTATCGCCAGTGCAGACAAAGTTTCTCTCTGGAAGTAGCCATTACCATCGGATGGTATTACGAGAAGTTGAAGTATGTAAGGTAGACTAAAACGTGAAGGCGAATTCTGCCTCTAGCTATCCATCATGATTCCAATCTATCGAAGATACATCTCTCGTTTGTACGGAACCAAAAAGAAGTAGGTGCGGATCCACATGAACAAGATATCCACCTCATCCCCTCGAGAACAACCTGACATCGGCATACAAACGAGAACGTCGATGGTGAAGTCTTGCAAGCACACCATTCATAGAATCATGAGTATTCTTACAACGCGGAAAAACTTCTTAACACAACCAACTTTCCTACTCCTTCTCATCCCCAGCTGTTACTGGTTCTCGGAGTGTCTGTGTGCGCAAAAAAGGCATGCTCTCGCATCATACATCGGACAGTTCGAAATGATTCAGGGTAATCAGGGAAATGCTTCAAAATATGTCGAGAGACATGGAAACCCATATTTCACAAAAGAGTCAGGGGATTCTTTTCAGCTGCCAGAGCTCCTTTGTGGCTAAGCGGTTAGCATACGCGCCATTGGCGTGGGAGGCCCGGGTTCGATTTCCGGCGAGAGCTCATGTGGTTCGGATTCCACGTTAATCAGTAGGTCCACATCTCATATAGCCTCGCTGCTGAAAGGGAAACTAAACTCAAATTCAACTCAACTCTTTTTAGCAGCCCACAAAAGATATGAAGAACACCTCCAAAAATCAAGACAGGGTCCAAAAGAAGATAAAAGAAAAAGTTGTAAAAAGAAAATTATGAATAACGAAGCTTGAGGAACACCGAAATCAAAAACCGAAGAAGAACAAATAAAATAATAAACAGAAATGTTAAAGAGAGAAAAACAAGTTAGGTTGGTTGGTTGTAGGTAATCAGAGATAGTCCAAATTATGATATATGTTTAACGGTTTATGTTTATATGTATTCAGAATGCCTAGGTATTTAAGATATTGTTAGTTTATAATTGTTGTGTATAGTATTTTATAGTATTCCGAATACAGGAAGTTAATAAGTATCTGAAGCTTATATTACATTTCGCAAATAAAAAGAAGGATGTTGGACGGCTAATCAGTTATTGAAAGTCGGGGAAGTCAATACCAGAATTTCAATGTGAACCTTGCGATTGGTAAAATGGGATGCAGCTTATTGTATTTTGATATTTGCTTTCAGGTTTCATTGAGAAAAATACATGGGCTGGACTGGAAGATTATTACGCCGCTCTTGTGAAAGCTCTCCAAGTTGAATGCGAAGAGCAAACGAGTACACAACAACATAAATCACGCAGACGTCGTCGGCATAATTTTGTATCCAAACCAAGTCTTATAGAACCGAATGATACCAAATCTAGTAAAGCTGGATCATCTTCTGTGAAGAGAACAGGTAACTATTTTTTTCCCAAGTTGTTGCCCGTTTTCTAAGAGTTAAAATGTACTTATTTCATTAAGGAAGAGTTAGGTAAAACGTAAATGTGGGCATGTCAGATTTAAAAAAAAAAAAAAAAACTATAAAATGATTTAATTGAAGACAAGAATATTATTCACGATAATTTTAAATGTAAATGAATAGCTGTGAAATATTTGAAGCATGACTGTGTATGCATATGGCAACCTAGCAGACGTGCTTCGCCTCCAAACTACAATAGTGTTCAAAATGGAGTCGGTACGGAACAACAATATCAGACTGGAAGGAGAATCTTCGCAACGAATGACAAATACATATAACAATTGCACTTCGTTGCAGCAAAAAAAGTCTGAAGAAATAGTCTACAAGAGTATACCACTTGAATCACAGCCAAAGAGGAAATACACTCATTTACAAGGTCATTTTGCTCATTCAGAAAGTCTGAGGATGGCCATGACAACAAGGATGAGCTGCAAGAACTCTCTTGACTATTATTCGTTGAGAATATCGCTGGGTAAATATTGATTACGTGGAAGGTATATTATACATCTCCCATGACAGTGTCTTCAATATTCTTCACAAGAATTTGCACATGAAATATCATGTGCAAAATAAGGCCTGTCAATATTTGGTCAACAAAAACATCAAAGTTCTGCTTCCATCCTCATATAATCTCAATCTCCGTGTTTTTCTTTCGTTTTTTGAAGTAAACGTTTTGACTCGTCTAGAACTTTAATAAAAAGGATGGAAGACATTTAATTTACACGGTGCCTATCCAACTGTGGAAACAGTGAAACTGTTAATAAGTCGTGGATTTCGTATACCGAATATATATATATATTTAAAAAACTTCAGTAACTCATGAATTTCGTTATCAAACCTTGAAAGTCTCCAAAATTTTCAAATTAATAAAGAAAATTTATCAGAAGAAAATAAAAGTTGTTTTGTGTTGAACTGGGCTTTGGAACTATTTGAAAAATAGAAGCTGGAAGAGAGGGAGGGACGGCATGCATCTTGAGTCTAGCACAAAGGCGGTTTTTATTGTCGTTTATGGTCACTAAAGGTTATATCTTATTCAAGCGCAAGGAGAATCTTCACAGATATTAAATAATAATGGTGAGGGAACACATCCCTGTCGAACCCCCTTCCAATTACACTCTTCTCTCTCGTTTCCTCCCCCACTCTTATACTTACTTGTTGGTTCGTATGTAAGTTTCTTATAAGTATTCGATCTTTCCATTCCAACAACACAGCCTTCTTTAGAACTTCCAATAACAATTCTCAGTTTTCGCGGTCAAAAACCTTTTCTTGATCAATAAGTACAACATAACTTTTCCATAAAACCTGTTTCTTTTACTGATTACCCTTAATAATCCAGTTGCATCTATTGTGCCCTTACCCCTCCTAAACCTGAACTGTTCCTTCTCAACCTTTTCATTTGTTCTGTCATACAGTCATCTATTCTAAGCATAATTTTTCCTACGTGAGATATGAGACTAATAGTCTTATAATCCTCACATCTCTCTGGATTGGATTTCTTAGACATCAGTACCATGATCGTCTTAAATAAATCTTTTGACTACTCCCCTGTTTCATATATTTCATTGCAGAGTTGGAGCAATTTTTTCTTGCCCTTGTCACTCATATTCTTAATGAATTCTATTGGTTTCTCTATTCCGGTTGCTTTCCATTTCTAATATCGGATACAACTTTTTCAAACTCATTCCGAAGATTACTAAAATCTTTATTGTCTTTACTTTATTTTTTTATTTCAACATCTAAGTCACACGAACTATCCCTATTATCATATAAATCCTCAACATATTCTTTCCATCTTCCTAAGACTTCACTTTTCTCGCTGACTACTTTCCCATTTTTATTTTGTATTGCCACCGTAATACCACCTTGTTTCTCCTGAAGTTCTATAAATTTCACCTCCTTGTACATTTCATCATATTTTCAAACTCTTTCTGATTCTTGTGTCTCTTCTCATTTTCTTCAGTAAAACTCAATTACTCTGTCTGCTTCCCATCGTAACTCGTTGTTTAACTTCCCGTACATCTTTCTGCCCTCTGTCCTCGTCTGTATTAAACTGTATCCATGCTTTCGTTTGTCTCATTTTCTGCAGTATCTGTTCTGTAACCCAAGGTTTCGTAGCCGTTTTGTGTTCGCAATAACCTACTATTTCTTCTGCACCCTGGTGTATACGAAGTTCAATATACTCCCACCGTCTGTTACTACCTGCACCCATCTTTTCCTCATTTAATAATTTTTCTTCGAATTTTTCAACGAAAAGATTTCCTACTGTCTTGATTTGGAACTTCTCAGTATTTAGCATCTTGTTGCCTACTTTTCTTCTGTCTACATTTTTCAGTTGAATATCCATTTCGATCAGTACAAGGTTATGATCAGAGAAAATACCTAGGTATCGGCCCCGGTAAGTGTCTTCACGTTCTTCAAGCTATTCCGATATCTGTCCTAAATCATAACATAGTCTATTTGAAATTTTCGCCATCTATTGAGGATTTACCGGTATATCTCCTTCTCTTGTGCTGATTGAACCCAATGTTTTCATGTACTAGTGAATTCTGTCTACAGAAATTGGAAATCTCTCTTCCCTTTCATTTCTTTCGTCTAAACCATAATTACCTTCCTGTTTTTCTCCCACAATTCATACAAATCCCCCATTACTTACACAAGCACCCATTTTCTCTCTGTCTATGATGTCTATTTTCTCATAATTTTTCTCTACTTTTTCAGTTATGTGCAAAGTGGTCTGTGTGTATGTCTGTATGAGCACTAGATCCTTTCTTGCTGTAATCTTAACACCATACTCTATCATCAACAAATTTTATTTTCCCTACCTCTCTTTTAAATGCTTAACATGGATTATTCCCACATCATTATGATAGCTCATTTCATTATCTGAGTAAAACGGGAGTAAAAGTACATTCTATATCCTTCTCAACTCCGCATTATCTTCTCATCTAACGTCACACTCTTAATCAAATCTAGATTATTTAGTGTCATTTCTTCTTTAAGATTTTCTAATTTCCCTCCTTGTAACATGGTACGTACGATCCATGTCTCTATCGTAAACCTTTTGCTCTTGTTTTTCTTCCTTTCTGTAGCTATCTTCCCCACATTGACACTCTCTCGTCCAATAGTTCTTCCCAAGACGTCCCGCTCCGGGAGGTCCAAATGATGGAATAATGTTTTACCTCCGAAACTATATTTTGACCTGTGAAAGACCATTGTACATATGTTCCCTTTCAGCTCTCAACAAACTAGGCAAGAATAGAGGTTTTCCCTTGCTTTCTACCATGCAATATCTCAGCCATTTAAGTCATTCTGGCCCTTTTGATAGTGAACTACCGCCGAAATAGCTCTAAATTTCACTGAGTGAACTACCGCCGAAATAGCTCTAAATTTCACTGCATTTCACTAAATTTCAGTTTCCACCGGATACTTAAGTGTCTTAGTAAAGATAAGTTTAACAGTGTGAGTCCTTATTTTATGTTATTTTGGATATTACTTTTATTTTTGGTGAATTAGAATTATTGAGCCAGTTTGCTGGGCAACAGGAAGTTTCTGTCATTTCTTTATTCATACACTGTATTAGTACATTGTTATGATTATCTCTTAACCCGTGGTAACAATTTGATAGTGAATATTCCAACAAGTACGCTTAGAGAGGTAGAACTGTACTAGCCAATGGGATATCTCTTGCAGACAAAACGAGTGAAAACTATAACATTTGAGAGTTTTGAGAGAACGATTTTCATGAAAATCCGCTCTGAGTTCGAGAGTAAACACTGCACGCGTCAACCAGTGAAGTTACATCGTGTATTGAGAGCATCCATTCTATTGCACCGCGACCGTTTGTATATTTTGTGTTGTATAGTTTTCTGATTCTAGTGCTTCGATAATTTACTCTATGTAATTTCTACTAACCTATAAGATAATCACATTAAATAGATTTGTATTAAGTATAGATTATCGTTTTGATTTATTTATTTATTTATTTATTTATATGCATGTATGAAATTTCAATTGTGTTCGGGAACGGTGTCCTTTGGAGAACCCGTTCACACAAAAATCTAAATTTTGGTGATGTTCACCTGCGGCATCTCTGTGATGCGCCCGAATCTCTATAACATGAGTCACAGTAAACTGGAACAATTTCTTTGTGACGATAGTAAAACTATGTAGACAAAGATGAAAATACTGTTCTTAATTAATGAAGAAATGCACGACTAGACCGCGAATCGATCTCCGGTTTCTGTGCCGTTGCGTTAACCACATGCTACCCAGTCCGCTCCTGGATAACCATACATTCTGTCACTCTTGAAATCGGAGGTCAGTCAGTTTTGCACTTATAAAAGAATTAGTGAGATATAAAATTAATGATTTCTTCTATATATCATAATTCAGTCTCAGCTTTTGAGATTTCTTGATCAACTTTTCTGATACATGGTGAATTAGATATGGTGTCTGTAGAAAATACAGTACAATCCTCCCTTTTCCGTAATCCTTCTCAATTAATAAAATATATTCATATATAAAAAGTTAGAATTCACAGTTACGAATATTGAAGATACAGTGAAGAAATATCTAATGCGTCCCACATTTGAGAAATATTTTGGTTACAGTTTCAACGCCAACTGCCGTCTTCCTCGAATCAATGAATCCTTTTACTTGTAGGTTCTGCATCCATATCATGACCTGCTCTTAAAATTATAACAATTCTTTCACTTCTGTAGAAATTTTCAATTAAGATAGGAGCTAAAGTTTTTAATGGATGAGAGCAGGTCAAGATGTAGACGAGGTACGTAGAATCTATAAGTACAAATATTCATCGATTCAAGAAAGATAGCAATTACCTTTGAAGCTGTAAACAAAATATTGCCCAAACGCGGGACACATGAAATAAGCTTTTCATTATATCCATATTTGCTTTCATTGAAGATTCTGGACTTTCTAATGATTTAAAAACTATGTTATCCAGAAAATTAAAATTATAGGCTAATTGAAATTCCATGTTAGTAGGACAGTGTTTTAATCTTTCTCTATGAGGAAACAACGTCCATGACTCGACAATGATACAGGTAATTTATATTTTAGATGACTACCGCTTAATGTAATAGGTATCATGTTCGTGTAGTTCGGAACGTTGACGTTTGTTAAGGTTGGCTTTAATTCTGAAAAAAGGAAGAATCATCATTCTTTTCAAAACACGGACAGTGTGGTAAATCAGTGACAGATGTTATATAACATTTTTATCTGTGTTATTCTTGCTAACTTTTCGTGTCCCTGTGGTATTCCAAGTGTGTTTTAATTTTTTTTACCACTGTTTTGCTTTGACCTAATGGTGAGTGTCCTAACGCTTACTCGAAATATTTTGGTTGAAAGGGTTTCTTAGTGATGGGAGATCAGTATAAGAAGGGGTAATCTTATTTTCTTTTTATCGAATAAAATATACCAGGCACACAGAATTATTCATGTGCACACAATTTTCAGAAAAAAATCTTCATTCGTATTTCAGATTTGGTTTCATGATTTCTTTTCCAAAGTATTGTGTATATTGATGAATGGGGTGGAACATTTTTACTTATTTTCCATTGAATATTCCTGATAATAATATAACTGTACTTCATAACTTTCACATATGGAGTTCAGAAATATATTATAAATTTGAAAATTGCCTGTTTCATGTATTCTTCTTGGTGGTCAATTTGTACATAAAATGAGTATTATTTGCAGAACATTAAAATTTCATTTATGTGTAGTTTTACTGCTTCTGATAATAACATGTGATTAAATATAACTCACTGATGATGATACGTTTTGCTTTCCAGTAGTTTTAGCAGCAGAACCTGAACATAGAAACTCCCCAGAAATCCTGAGCTGTGTTGTACTTGTTGTGCTGCTTTTCCTTCTGCTTCTGAATGCCCTCTTATATTATAAACTATGGTCGTTAGAGGAATGGATGCAGCAGCCTACGAAACCGCTCTCAATTGTTGATCTTCATGTTTTAAGGTAAAACTCTTTAGCTTAAGTGTTTATGGGGTACAGTCACAGCGTATGCAGAATAAGTGCTAATGTACATCGGTAGTTACAAAATGGTCCACGCAGTATACTACTTGATAGTACACACAAAACTAAAGGAGAAATCCCAATCTGTATGAATTAATATGGGGCTTCGCTTACAGTTGGTTTTCTAGATTTTTTTATTCGAATCGGCAAAAAACATGAGAAAAATATAACGAAATTGAAATCTCTCAGTTTATGTCCCAAGAGTATGCCCTTTAGGCTAAGGTAGACGGATGATCAAGGCAAGTGAATGTTGGCGAAAGAATTAGTGGAATGAGAATACTGAAGGATATGGGAGTACCCCAGGAAAACCCAAGGGCATGATATTATCCACCACAAACTAACTTGGCCGGGATCAAACCAAAGAGCCCATGCACCAGAGGTAAATCTACCACAGAGCCATCGTGTCCCCATGGAAAGAATAGAATCATTTGTTTAACAAAGATAATTGGCGCATTTTTAATACCATTTAAAAAGTAGTAGTATAAATTTACCTTGTTTATTGCTTGTATACTGTGACCTTTTTCAACAAATAAAGTCCGTCACATGAAGATCGAATCACTTTACGAGATCATCAGATCTAAAAGCATGATCTAAGTGTAAGATCTCACATACTTTTCTTGAAGATAATTTCTCAAATAACATACATTTGTATAAAATTAAGGAAGAAAAAGTAATTTCCCGTAACTGATAACATTACAGACTACTTTATTCTCCAAAGAAGCAAGTTGTTTTCATGAAGTTAGTTGAGTTAAGCGTCTCTTTCAGCAGGAAGGCTCTTTGAGGCGTGAGCTTAAGGTGGGATCCAAACCATACGAGCTCCCACTGGGAAGTGATTCGATCTTCTTGTAAGAAATATGGTGAGAAAGGTCACAATACAATTGAATGAATCCGTTCAAGTAAGCTTTTTAAAGACGCAGAATGAAATGAAATGAAATATTTCAGTTTAACGTCCCACGATTATACCCTTTAGGTTAAGGAAGACGATGATGAAGGGAAGGGAATGATGATAGAAGAATTGGCGGAATTAGAAAGTGGGATGAAACGGGACTACCCCAAGAAAACCCACGAACACGATGTTGTCCTCCACAAATTGACTTGGCCTGGGATCGAACCAGGGACCCCACGCACCAGAGGTAAATCTCTACCGTGGGCCCCTTAAAGACGCAATAAACAAACTAGATCTATACTTTAACTTTTTTAAAATAGTAGTTAAAAAATAAGAATCCATTGATACAGACGTCACTACTGGATGATTCGTCGAACACGGTGATTTTCCCCCAAAAAGTGAGAAACCCCATTCAATAATGTAAGGCAAAACCTTACTTAATACTCTAACGCAAAATTCATTGTATGATTTCGGTAACTGGAATTAATGGATATAACTTCTTCATAAACCAATATATGTAATAGGATCTAAGGTACTTTCATAAAATGTATCAGGCAACCAGCTTTTTGAAGGTTGTAGGTACTAAATCAGGCCCAGACAGAATTGATTTGGAGACTCTCGGTTGTTATGTTATCACATGACATAATCTACGTGCACCATTTTGTATTTATCTGGTATATATGTAAGTTTCTACAAAATAATTAAGTTAGGAACTGAATTTCAGTACAACTTCCCACGACGCGTCACAGCAGCTTGTCAGTTTCATAATGTTTCTTTTTTTCTTGCTTCTTTTCCTTCCTAACTGATATGAAATGTTTATTTCTTTTGTGTTGTATATATGTACTTTTTTCAATTTTTTGATATGTACCCTACATATATATGTAGATATAATTTATTTTGTTCACTCTGTAGAATTTAGGAACCAATAGAGAAGCATAATGAGCGCGGTGGCTCAGTGATAGAGCATTCACATCCGGTGCTTGGGGTCCCTGGTTCGATCCCAGCTCGCGCAGTGTAGACTTTGTGGTGAACAAACACCGTGCTCGTGGTTTTTTCCGGGGTTCTTCCGTTTCCTCCTACTTTCTTCATTCCACTATTTTATTCATTTCTCATCATCACCGTCTCCTTTAGTCTAACCGACATAACCATGGGACGTAGAACTTAAAGATTTCATTTTCCTTAAAGAAGCATAATGAAAATGAATATTTGGCAAATAATGGAAAAGGGAAAGCATGCCATTTATTTTTACCTATGATAAATAGTAGTGCGCTGTATAGAATAGTGCTCTGTGGTACGTGGGCACCATTTTTAGAACATCAGATATACTATATAACTTAAGTAGTAATTTGATGGTTTTGAAATCAAAGAAATAAGGTAAGCAATTAAAGAAGAAAAAAACTTGACAATTTTCTTCTTTGCGGCAAGAGATATAAGTTGCTATTCTGGTCAGATATAATGTTGAGATTAGAAATTTAGTGCCTATAAATAATAATATCATTAAGGATCAAAGCAAGAGCAAAAGATTTAATTTGTATGTGATTCTTTTATTATATTTATTTTCGATTTTGATTGTTAGGTCTTTTCTTAATTGCAGAAATCCACCTCAGACTCACGACGAATGGCTTCGTCTTTTACAACATCAAGAAACATTACATCATGTTGAATTGTCGAAATGGCAACACGTGCTTCAGGCAGCTATAAAACTGCTTCGACAGGTAAGTTCTTGTTCATTGAAGTAACACTTAAGTCGAAAGTAATTTTAAAGATTTTATCTGTTGTGTATTGTCAACACTATGTAATCTTGCTAATTTACATTGGACAGTTTTTCAGACATTGACTTAAAACCGGTAACATTATACTCAAAATACATTGTAATATATTTGGTATTGATAAATTTGAACATTTGTGTGAACCTATTGTGATACCATAGGATATTTTCAGTTCGTAATTCTGTTCTGAAACCATGGGAGTTTTCGTATTATTATTTGATTGAAGTGCAGCTCTCCTTTTCAGCACCGAAGCTGAGACGTGAACCTACAGTTTAAGGTTATGTTCGAACTACAGTAATACGTTAAAATTTCAAGGCTTTCCCATCAGGAATCGAACCCAGGATTCCATGTACCAAAGACTCGCGCGCTGGTGACCTGCCAGTGAAAAGACTTAATCGTACCGACAACAGTGAACAATCAACATTTTGAAATTATGCAGATAAAGTGGAAAGTGCAGTGTTAAAAAAATTTTAAAATCCAAGTCAAATGTGAATATCGTTATCAGTGTGGAATTTGTAATGTACCTAAGTACAATTTCGTAATATTGTGGTATCGAACATTTGATAAAAAAGAAGAAGAAGAAGAAGCTTACGTTAAAGAAGTATGCAGGCTGTCTCAGGTGAAATCTGTAAAGAGAACGCATGAAAAGAAAGCTTACGAAAACCTTATGAATAAGTGAATTGTTATCTACGTCCTGTTTGAAATTTATCTGAAATTCTGTCCATGTAACTTACAACGCCTACATGTAACAAACCAAACTGCCTAGATCTAGTATCTCCTGACTTTCGTGAGGGTCTTTGTTAAAGACACAATATATTTACAGATACTTATAGACATTTAATGATCTGCAAAGAAAAATTACTGAAATTTCCCAAAGAATAACACTTGAGGTGTTACGAGAGATATGACGTGAATTAAGTCAACATAATATTTTGTACAGTAGAGTTCATGTAGAGTTATTTTATGATTCTGAGAAATTTTCACTCTTTCATGCAATAAATGCATAAACTTTCAAAAAATGAACTTCAGGATAAATGTTTAACAATACTCTCTTTTTATCCGTACCCAAACAAGTATAATATAGTGTTTAGTGCATGTAGTTTCCAGAATGCGTGCTTTATAATTATTGTAAAGTGGATGTGTTTTTCTTACAATTTAAAATCTTGCATCCATTTAAGATTTTATTGTAGTTTTCCTTATCGCGTCAAATACAATATTCAGTTCCAATGTATGAATCTAAATTATTACAATATAATTTCAAACACATACACAAACAACGATATTGTATGTCTGATATCTGTGAATTAGATAGATTTTATATATAATGATAGTTACAGTTTCGTATTGCTATGGCAACAGAAAGTTTTTCATGGAGATTTGAGAATAAAATTAAGTTGTGCTGTATATAATTTTAATGTGTGATAATAGATAGTTCTTACAAAATATATATATATATATATATAACAAAAATGTGCTAATGGTGGTGTGTTATTTATTTTAATCTTCGAACTTGGTAACATAAAATATAACGAAGATCTCGTTTTATATATATATATATATATATATATATATATATATATATATAGAGAGAGAGAGAGAGAGAGAGATTTGAGTTTAGCGTCCCTCTCAACAGCGAGGCTATATGAGACGTGGACTTACAGCTTAACGTGGGATCCGAACCACATGAGCTCCCTCCGGAAGTTGAACTCAGGTCTTCCACGCCAAAGGCACATACTCTGTCCACATAGCCTCGAGAGAGCTCCCAGAACCACACACAAATAATGTGGATGTTGATTGCTCTAATGAAAGAAATTATGACAGTAGCTGATTAATATTCATAATTATTATTATTCGATTTATCTAAAATTGCCATATCGTTTTCTTTTCTTTTTTGTATTTTACATAATTTTTGCAAATTTCAAAGAATTTAAAGCTATAAAACGTATTTTGAATAACCTAGTATTTAATGTATGTATCATAATGTAAGCTATGAAAATTTTGCTAGCACGTTAGCTTTAATTTTCCTTAAAGTAGTAATTAGGACCACAAATGTTTTTCTTACCTGATTAATCTTTTCTCCTTTTAAATAGAGGATTTCTTGTAGTTATTTAGAAGGGACAAAATAATTTCCTCTGTTGTTGTGTAATCTGCTTGTCTCTACCCGGGGTTGGCAAAATCCATGGTTTTTATTGAAAAAAAAACAAAAAAAAAACTTTTTTTTGTTTAAACCCGGTTTTTTGGTTTAAATAATTTGCTCTATGTATTTATATAACATATGAACAGAAATAAGCTTGTTTCGCCTTGGTGTTAGTATGCAACAACCGGATTATGCTGGAAGGGGTCACACAAGCTTAAAGCAGAATCCAAACCGCTTCTCGGCTTACATCCAAGAGAAATTGTCCTTCATTTGAACTCGAAACCGGGACTAATTGGCCACAAATGCGATACGTCTGCTGACTCACTCACGAAGGACTCCTGATAAAAATACGTTGTACTGATCTTTACATATTTGTTAATATAATCGTCTATAGTCATTAGGACAGAAGGACAAAAAAGTAAACAATTGCACAAGTGGAGCCATTTATACAGAATTACATATGGACAGTTTCAAAGTACTACAGAGTACATAAGAACTAATTTTGTCCAAGTCAGTTCACTACGACTTTTATTAGTCCAAGTTAAAGAAATATAACGACTTTGCATATCAGTAAGAAAAGTGAATAAAGATACGAATTATTTGAGTCCACTTTGGCTGTGACCATTTATACATAAATAGTTACCAAAGATTCTTGTTATTTCAATAATTGTCTCCAGTGGGTTTTGTATGACCCCCCTCTCCAAAAAAGTACAGCATTTCGATGTATTTTATCAATAGTAAACATTATTAAAACAAAACAATGTTTAGAATTTTCCTTTTGTTGAATAACAATAACAAACTATAAAAAAATCACAAAAGAAACATCCATAAAGTTAAAAAAAAAAAAAGTTGCTTTTGTAATATAATCGCTTCGAGTAAAGAATGGGGAATTTAGGTCTGAATATAGTACGAATAATATATGGGAGTAAAACGTGATAACCCACAAATATGTGTTCACCAAGATTTTACGAATAGTTACACTTTTACGAACATTTTTCATTTTTTGGTTTAAACCAGCCAACCCTGTCTCTACCAATTCACACTGAGAGCATCTCGTTTCCAGAAATTTCATATACTTTTTTGGAGAGAAAAGTCAGGAAGTTAGGAAGTATATGATACCGAGTTGGGAATCTTTTGCAAATGAATTTATTTTTCGTGACTAGTCATGGCGTTCTAGTGTAAAACAAGGTTCATACTGACCTTGATAGTTGGGGAAATTGAAATGAATCAGAGAAAGTCAGTGAAATACCTCAAAATATGCTGAGAATCAGAAAAATTGCTATATCACAGAGAAGAATCAAAGAAAATATAGGTTTCACGAAAGTATTCAAGAGTTTTCATATTACTCAAGCAATGTTAACAAGCATTAGAGCTCCTCACTGAAGATATAAAGAACATGAGAAGCATCAAGGCGTTAAAATTTGAACCTTTGGAACAACAAATTAACTTATAAATTTGGATGTTATAGAAGAAGAAAATAAGTTAAATTTGTTGGTTGTAGATATCCAAAGAGATAGGCCAAATTATATGTTTAGTTGTTTATGTTTATAGGTATATTCAGAATGCTAGCATATTAAATTAGTGTATAATTATAGTTTGACACTAATGTTTTATTGTATTCCAAATACAGGAAGTTTTATGTACAATAAGGAGACTTATTTTTAAAAAATAAAAAAGGAGAGCGATGGACGGCTATGGGAATGGTGCAGGGCGATTATTATTATTATTATTATTATTATTATTATTTTCCTAAACCTCACCATAAATGATAAGTGTCGCGGGTCAAGGAAAATTTACTTACTTAGTCGTAGAAATTCAGAGAAAGTTAGGGCACACAATATCAGAATTTCAGTGTGAACCGTGTAAAAGAAATTCTGTTAAATACAAAGATGGGAATTTTACAAACAAGAATTTTAGGAATGATCAAAAAAATGGATCAAAAGATTGCGATCTTGGCCAGTAATTAGTTTTTGGATCAGGGGCCACAAAATTTTTGAACGGCCCGTAGATCAAGTTTTTTTTTTTTTACAAACTTTGAATACTTTCGTTAAAACTGCATTTTTCCTGGCTCTTCTGTAAAATATAGCAAGCACATCATACTGAGTTAAGTGATAATTTGGGTTTGGCTACACTATATATAGTTCTCCAGATATATTAATTGAAATATATTGGATTTTTGATCCAAAAAGAAACAAGTTGGGACCTTTGAGACCGCAGTCTTGGATGGGAGAAATGTTTTGAGAATCATTGATTTAAAGAAATGTTAGAAGCCAAAGATAAATGTTTCATTCATATTCTCTGTTGTTATTTTTAGACAGAGGAGTCTTTAAGTGATTTGCAGCAGAACATCCACTCGTCAGTGAGCCAAAAAGTAGTTTCAGTGTTAGAAGAGACTATATCAAAACCTGAAGAGACTACGCCGTTCGAAAACCTGACGCCGAAACCTGAAGTACAGCCAACAGAATCGCCGCCGCCCTCAGTAGCACCTCGTCTTGCCAACAGAGAACTATAATATGCCAAAGGTACCTGATGTGCTAGGATGTTGTAGAAACGTCGAAACACGTGCACTGAATTCAGTATATTTTAGTTGTATGGACATGATGAAGTTAACAGGGCAATATTATGATAGTTCTTATTAAGGGTACAATATGAAATTCCAGTCAAAAGATAATTCTTGTTGATACATTGTTAATTGTTATCTGTATTGTTTGTATAATTTCTGTATATGATAGTAAATAAATATTACACTTGTAATATATGTATATAAGCATACATACAAGTATCTGTATTCAAGGAGTCAAATGAATCTTATTTTTCTTCTTTGTATGTTCTGTGAAATCAATCATGTTGTACATCATCAGCCTGTCCTCTTCAGTACTTGAAACAAATTCAGTGATGCAAAGAACACGACGATTTTAACTTCACGTTGTTGCTAAAGTAATTTAAAGCGCGAATTATTTTTTAAATAGGTTGCTGTTTTAACCAACTTAGATAATTATGAAACACTTTGTAGTTCTTTGAGCGAAGCTGAGAGGAAATCGTTTTTCACATAGTAGAAAACAAATCAATGTGTTGTGCTATTGCTATAATTTGTAAGCTACAATATAAGGAAAACTTTTTATTTACATTTGAGAATATTCTCAAGCTTGTATCTTTTCTTTTTTTTTATTACTTTTTCAATGAATTTTCGAGATGATTATTCTTGTTTTTTTAATATCCATGTTTTGGTTTGTATTATGTACAATGCTGTTCCGTAAGGATTGTCAGTCAAGAGAAGAGTAAGTAATAGGATTGATGTAAATCAGTAAAGGAGCAAGAGGAGAAAGAATCCACTTAATAATATATTTAATGAAATGTGTGTTTCTGACTAAGTATACAAACCTTGTAAATTAAAAATGTGTAATCATCTTTCCAGAGCACTGGTTTCCAAACCTGCCAGCAACGAAGTGCACAGGCTACTATAGGGTAAAGGAGATGATAGGAAATAGTTATGTTTGTTCTCATTTAAAATTAAACGCCACATCATACCCAACAAAGTCGTATGTATAGTACCAGACCAACGAAATACATAGTTCGCTAAGTGAACAAATAAGTGCCAAGGAAAAACGAGATTGCGAACATATGTTGTGAGGATGGCGTAAATATACGTTTAGAGTTATCAATTTATTAACAGGTTACGTTTAGCGCATCTAGCTAAGTAAAGTAAGTACTTTTATGAACGGATTCGGCCCCAAGACGATATTTATTGCTTGTAATCCAGTTCATTCTTTTAAACGAAAGTTGGGAAATAGAATGTGTAACACTGAAGATAAAATGTTGATGCATTTTAAATTGAATTGATACGAAATTAAATCATTCATACTCGCATATTCAGTTCTTTCGTTTGATTAGTTGTAGGGAACAAAGTTTTTTTTTTTTTCCTAATTCGTATAAAATAACTAGCCAGAAAGAAGTGTAAGTGCTAATGTAAAATTCAAAACTTCGGTTTTGTCAATTGTAAAATCAATCAAATAACATAACTGCAGTATGGAATATAATATTTTTCCTGTTTGAAAATATTTATTTATTTTATCTAAAAGACAGATGAATACTGTTAATGAGACATTTAGAAAAGCTAGAAACGTATTACGTGACCCAGCACTTAGTCCATGAAAAGTTACTTACAGAAATGGAGTTATCAAAGTTGATAAAACAAAATAATGTTACGTGACCATGGTTACCTGTATATTTTAACTGCATGCTCTGCATTTATTATTAAGAGCAACAGGACAATGGTAATAAGTGTAGTCTATTACTTACCTTTTAAAACCTTCCTCTGTTGTCCTTTCATCATTGACACTTTTTTTTTTCTTGACATTAATTTCTCGAAATTTTACAATTGAAGGTGGAGACCTAAAACCAGACCTACAAATAGTGAAATATTTTCCACAATATATAAATTTAATAACACATAGTAGTAATTATTGGAGTGAGGTCTCTGAAAACTAAATGTCTTTTGAGCAAGAAAATGTAGTATAGCATGTGAACCATTTTGTCTACGATTACATTTTCAGATAAAATAAACCTTGGGAATTACATGAAGTGTCCGGAGAAAGAATAATAGTACTTCGAATATGTTGAAATGGATTTGAAATTGAATTCAAATAAATAAAAGTAAAAATATTTTTTTAAACTTCGTTATTGTAATATTTGAGCACTTTGTAGTAGATGGATATAAATGCTCGTGTTCCTACACATACAAGGGTCACGGTGGTTTAGTGGTAAATTAAAGGCATTTCAAGCCGTGCTTGTACTCTGTAGACTTTGATCTTTGTGATGAACAAAAACTGATGTGCGTAAGTTTTCTCGGGAAACTCTAGTTTCCTTGCACTTCATTTTACAATTTACTTTATCATCATTTGCGTTTTCTTTGTTTTCGTATCCTATAGGATATAATCTTGAGCTGCTGAATACACTTCATTTTATATATTTTTATTTTTATTTTTTGTTATTCTTCAACGCAGAACACATTCAGTGATCTGAATGACAAACCTAGTTTGGTCCTTGTCAATTCATTTTCGAGATATCTTTTCATTCGAAACACTTCCGACTTACGAGAAATGATTGTGAATTATTCATATTTTGCTTGTTCATGCATTATGCTCGAAATTTTTCTCTACAAGAGTTTGTTATTTATATTTTAAAGTTGATAGTGTTCATTGTAGATACGTTCACATCACTAATAAGTAAATAAGTATAAGAATTCTAAGATGTATTACATAAAGGAAAAAATTCAAGAGTCATTTTTGCCGATGAACTCTGTTGAACAATTATGTATCAAAAGTTCAATTTCACGTAGCGTAGTAGAGTATTTGTTAATCGCTACGATTTGTTTTAATTACACGAATGACTTGCGTAAATATATACACATCAATATTTTGATCAAAGGAAACTTTCATATTCTTGAATGTATGGAATGCTGATATACAGCTCAATAACACTTGTTGGATTAATATGAGTTCCATTATGCATTATTTCGGGATCAGCCAAAGCGAAGGTCTTCATTCTGAATTAAATTTAATTCACGATAATGGTCAGATTGGACTTTTGTGTTCGCATATGTTGAATTATTCTTATTTATTGACAGGGTAACAGATCTAAGGGCATGCAAAGGGGAACATACATTGTATAAAACATTTTGTCTGTTTATAATTTTGAAACGGATCCGATTATATTTTTGTTTCTGCTGCGAAAAAATAGGTATCGTTTTTTCCTTCTTCACGAGTAGTAATTTTAATTGAATGTAGCTTCGTGCATATTACGAGTATGAACGCAGCAATTGTTGTTGAAATATATTGTACTGACTTATTTTTTAAAATTGTAGACCATGATGTGTATGATGAACTTTCGTGTAGTGTTTGATTTTAATGATTTGTGGATTTTGAAGAACCTGTTACCCTGAGCACTAAGGAAAATGGGTTGATTTCATCAATAATTTAAGCAATATTTTCCCTGAGCTTATTATAATACCTTCATATCATAATCTTACTTCTTAAAGATTATAGTATGGATAATCTTTGCAATAGTTGTGTCTGTGCATAATTCTGAAATCTATTGTCGGGCGCATATCGGGACAACTTGAATTCATATAAAGCTTCGTGGTATAATCATATTAAGAATAGTAATTTATAGTAAAATATTTTATACGTAATTGTGTAAATTGCTAAGTTTAGTTCCCTTGCCATTGTTATTACTGATATGTTTTATTATTTTAGTTAATTACTGCGAGCGCGTTTACCGGTAGAGAATCATAAAATTTCACGAAGAACTATGATGAATCCAAATTTTATTTCGTAAAATCCTACGTAAAAGACAAGTGAACAAGTCGTACTAATTTTGTGAATGTTATGGTATTTTATAAGTGGATTTATTAAATGGAGAAGGAAAAGTAATGTTTTCAGTGCCAAACATTTTTAAATATCACTGTTAGAAAATAATGGTAATAATAAAAAGAAACAAGGATATACAGTATATATATATATAGAGAGAGAGAAAGAACAATTAAGACACAAGTGCTCCTTTTGCAAAACTGAACTTACTTTTTTTTTTGGCTTGAAAGAGTGCAAAACTTTTATTTACAGTCTAATCCCGATCTTTGTAGTCATTGATTTTCTGTTCTACATTAATTGTATTAAGCTTATTGGACTTCGTATAACTTAGTAATCATGTCTCACTGCATGTCAAAATACAAAATTAATAAACTACTTAATCATGTGATGAAGCTCTGAGTAGCTGATTGACTGTGATATTGAAATATTTGAACGTGTGGTACTTAAAGTCAATTGTTTAGTGTCGAATGCAAGAAATATACGCTGTAATGTCGGCTGAGAATGTATGAGGGGAAAAAAATGCATGTAAATTGCTTGTGTGAAAAAACAGAAAGTGTGTTCGAAAAAAAAAAAGTTACAAGATTGATTGTACCTGAAATGTACTAAATGATGTGGAATGAAGAAAATATTCTTTTCTTTGTATTCATCGTTGTTGAAAAATTAAAATGACGAGAAAAAAAAGACAGTGATTATCTTCCAATATATATATATGTATGTATGTATGCAGTGATGGAATTCTGAAACCTTTTTTACGTACCAAACTTCATGTCGAGACTCATAATCGCAATTTTGAATCAGTTATATTTTAAAATTATTTATTGTATGTGTTTCATGTCCTCTTCTCTGTACAATTCTTACGTTGCAATACAATAAATAATGGTAATATTTCAGCTGTTTGATGAATATTAGATGAAAGTTTGTATTGCACAGGACTGCTGCAGTCTTAAATATATCATACTTATTCCCATCGAGAGTTATTTTCGCTTTGTACAATGTGCATTATAAGATAAATAATTGAACACACAATTTTTCAACTGTAAAATATTATACGTATGCTGGAAAATATCAAACTGCGTATTAACTCGCATAGTGTCGATTTAGCTTGAAATATAAACCTTGATTAACAAGAAACGTTCCAAATGTATTAAACAACTGAGTTGTCACCATCACTGATTTTGTTTCAAGGAACAGAAATCAATGGATAGGTTTATTTATTTAAATATGTATATATAGATTTAAGACATCTTTTATGTTTCTATAGTGTCCATTTTTCTTTTAAATCATCGTACGTGATGGAGAATAGCTGAATTTTAAAGGTATCCGCACGTATCTTGTCTTGTTGGTATTTAAGAAGTATTTATGTATTTATAGAATGAAAGATTGTTGAAATTGTTGAAATGAAGTTAGGGTATCCTATTATTCTGTATCTGCATTTTTGATTTTAATTGTAGAGGGAGTGTGTTATGAAGTTTTTTTTTCCTCGATCAATAAGAATAATATTTCTAGAGTTATTTTAAGGAGGACGAAGAAGAAAAAAAATGGCAGTCCTTGTGAGTAACTCGTTGTGATATTCCTGTGAATAAGTGTTGTGTGAGAAAGCTTAAACCAAAGCAAGAGAATATTTATAAACAGAGACCTAGAATATATTTTATTTCTGTGTATCTTTTTAGTATGAAAGTCCAGCGAAGTGAATTGATGTGTGTGTTGTATTTTTTCGTTGTCTTTTCTTGTATGTTACTATAAATATGTCTCCCGCCAGGAGCACGATGCACGTCTTTTTTTCATGGTATATAAACACACCTAGTAGAAATGGGAATTACTAGTTCCCGTGTTAGTAAGGGACACAAATGGATGGTTTTTGTCTTTGTTTTTTTTTTTTTTTTTCGTACACTGTTCAAAGAAATTGTTTTGTATTTGTGTTTTATTTTGTTCTGAATGTTGCACACGTGAACGACAGCAGCATTTATTATTGTTATTTACCGTTTATTTTCTTTGTTTTGGAATAAGGAGAAAGAAAGGGGATTTAATGGATGTAAGAATTATTTTGAAAGTCGTATTGTTTGTTAAAAGAAAAAGTAAGGTAAATAAACATCCTAAGAAATGTTTCCTTTTGGCTTTAGTTTCTGTCTAGCATAGTCGCCTCATTATAAGTAGTTTCTAGTTTCGATTTCTGGAGGTAAGTGCCCTGTGTGTGTTCATTTGCTGTAGTCAAGTCTCTTAATATTTGTTGGTAGGTTTGATTGGAGTTTAGCATACCTTTCAGCACCGAGGCTATGTGAGACGTGGACCTACAATTTAATATGGAAACCGAACCGCTGTAATTTGTTCATTATATATATAAAATATATTAATAATATACAGCCTGTTTCAAAAGTTCCTTACGACCCCTTTTAAAATCCGTACGGATGTATTTATATTGATCTTGATGTAGGAAATATATAATAGGGCACACCTTTTGGATGATGGTTCACGGACGGCCGTCATCTTGAATTTCATTTTTTTTATTTCAAACGATAGGTGGATCATATGATACATTACCTTAGGCTAAAATTTGCTCAGGACGTCAAATCTGAAATCGTGAGGTGGCGGGTGGCTGAAACTGCACAGTTGCCAATTCCATGTATTAAAATTACCGCACACGCCTCATTCCTCTATAATAATACATTCCAGAAATATCGGCCTTGTAACAGTTTCTGATCTTCCCTCGTACATATACGTCACGTTGCTGGAAGAAATGCTACACTCTGTCCGGAATTGAAAACTGTCATTGGAAACTTATGATCACATAAATTTCCAGAGCGTTGGCTGGGACAACGGGATCCCAAGAATGGTGCGTAAGAAGGCGACATTTAACCCTGCGACTTTTTCTCTGTAGGGCTGGATAAAAAATGTGTATCGGACAAAAGTTTGCATTGAATGAATTAGGGGCACTTACTCTGTACCTTATAAGAAGAATCACCAGTATTCCTGCAGAAGTTCGAAGTAAGTATTGTTGGTCCATCATAGGTATTTTACCATTATTGGCATGTTACTTGCTGCAACTGAGAAGCTTCCTTGCTCCACTGTCTTTCGCTAACCTCCTCGACTTCACGTACGATTTTGATATCTTCCATTGATTGTAGTCTCTTTCGCCCCTTTCCTGGCACCATACCTCTAGCACGTCACTCATAATACAGTTTCTTCTTAGCCAAAGTCCCAACCAGTTTCTCTTCCTCTTCTCAGTAACATCTAGAAGTGTTCCTTTCTCCCCACAATTTCTAACATCCTCTCATTTTTTCCGCTCGACCCAGCTAATTCTCTTCCTTCACCATACCCACATTTCAAAAGGTTCCAGCCATTTTTAATCATTTTTGTATAATATACACCCATGTCCAAAATTATTGTCGCATGTCTATAAATATGTTGTTGTAGGAATATAATCTGATAACGATTGTGCCCGGTATTTCTTCAAGTGTTAGTATCTGTATAATCGGCAAAGACATGTATGTGGAAAATTTCATGTCAGGAGCAGTAAATGAGAACAATAAAACGAAAGTAAAACTTTCTTGTCCAATAAGCAACATTTTGTTTTACTCATTCTGATTTTCGTATTTATAATTCTTTTCCTATGAAATTTATCACAAATATACATTTCTCGATTCTACATATAGTTTCAGTATTAAAAGTACCTAGCAAAATCATTATCAAATTATATTCTTACAAGAAGACATTTATAGATATGTGACAATCATTTTGGACATGAGCGTACATTATGACCTTCTCCCTTAAACGGGACGAACTGTGTCAACAAATGAAATTTTATAGAAAATGCAAACAACTGAATACCTCTTATTAATTCATGTTTGAGAATCAGTAATCAAGCCCTTCTTTCCAAAAGAAATTCCATCACATCCATCCTTTCTGAACAGGTTATACTTGAAATAGTTCAATCCTCTTATAACCTATATATAGGGGCCTAACTCACAATGTCGAATTAATTAATTCAATAATGTTTCTTTGCCCTTATTGCAGTAGCGTAACTAGATTTTTTCTCAGGGGGGGCCAATGAAGGGCCCAAGAAAATTTTGAGGGGGCCATCTCCAATGAATGAATTTTTTCATTATATATATATATATATATAGTGTGTGTGTGTGTTTTCAAGGTGAATGTTTCCATCTTTGTTGTTCATGATTTTACTCTTTTACGGTGAAAATGTATGAATTTACTACTTCAAACAACTAGGATACATTAATACAATTGATTTCCAATGTAAGTAAGTAGTAATTTAATCGCTGCATTTAAAATATGTGTGGCTGGTAGATTTAAGTGGAAGCAAAGAAATACACTTTTACAGGTCAAGAAAATAACTTCGAGGTTCATACCTCTACTTAATAGAGGATCTTTCTATTCTTGTGGGCAGCAGCAAACTTATCAACAACTTCTTCAAGATCTAACGATTTAGCAATTTTCTTCAATATAAAGTAATCCTAAGTTTTTCAACCTATCATCGGTCATTGAATTGCCTATATATCTTTAATCTTTTCAAACATGAGAATGGCCTTTCACATGTAGCACTAGAAACTGATATAGTCGCAGAGATTATATCTAACTTGTTGGTTTCTATGAATGCGTTTTTGTAGACGCAAAGATCAACGAAATTCACCAAGGAATCAACTTTAGTTTTCTCTCGTCTTCATACAACTTAATTGTGTTTGGGAGGATTTTGAGTTTACATTTAAATATTTCCAGATCACTTTCATAATACTGGATCATATGCTCCATAATGTTGTAATTTAGAAAGTTTTCACCTTTTGGATGTAGAGTGGTGATTGATCTAATGATTTTGCTACATGATCCAAAGCGTTTTTCCGTCTCAGTGATTGCTTTATCAATAGTAGGCAGAAAAATGTCTCTTAATATATTATCTTTAGAAAATTCGTTTTCTGCCTCCAATGAAGGAAGAGATTCATCCAAAATGAATTTGTGGTATTTCGATGGGAAATGTCTAATTCGTTTCTACGAGGAACCCCTATAGCCTATCTGTTTCCGGCTCTGGAATTTCAGGACCATTTTTATGCATATCCACAAATATTCTTGATAAATTTGTTCGAATGTTGTTCGTTGAGAGTCATATTCTCCAGACCACATTTTCGACAGCGTTTGAACTAGTGAATCTACAAGAATCAAACCTTTCGACATGTCTGCATCTACTTAAAATAAGGCAAAGCTCAAAGTTATCCATCTAGTATAGATGATATTTATTTCCCGGATGGAATGATGGAAGTAAATAAATATTACAAGTTCCAGATTTGGTTTAATACCGCATAATAATATAAATAGTTGTTTGGTAGATAAATTGTATTATTATTATTAATAATAAAGTAAAATGTGATGTACAAGGACAAAAGTGCTTACGAGACAAACGTCGCACAGAAACAGGAACTGAACTGTAACAGGACAGTGATTTGCCGTTCCACCCCACTTTAAATTATAAGCCTTGCTCTTGAAGCTTAAGTTTCACTCTAAAGTAAACTGCCAATAATTATCATGTATTCTTAATATTTCAGAAAAATGTCCCGATTTCACGCTCTAAAAAATGGTAGCCTAATCAGTGACGAAACTAGACATTTGGTGCCCAGGGTAAATTTTGCGATTAGTACCACCATCTACATCCACACCAATAAACACACACATTAGTTTGCTGGCGCCCGGGCAACTGCCCCGGTTCCAGGATCTTGTTTTGATCTGGTCGTAGCTCAATTACTTTTGGTTACCTTTACCCTTGAGCTCTAAAATTGAGTAATGAATGTGCCTTTACGTTATTAAAATGATGAAGTGAGCACTCCTTGAAGTAAAAAGAGGAAATATGTTTTTCTTTCCCTAATATCAAACAGTGTTAGAACAGACATTTAAATCGGGACTTCTTAAAGCAAAAGAAGTATACGTGGTCCTTTTCTTCCTTTCGTTTGTTTACCTTCACTACTTCCTAGAATTTGACGTGAATTCAAATACACAAACACTTCACACCCACACCGAATGGCCAAAGCTCAGCGGCAGAACATCAGCTTAAGATTCGGAAGATGGTGTGATTGATCCCTCGTGGATAATATTTCAACTGAGGAGATTACCAAGATTCTTCTTCGGTGGCCCTATTGACTAATTTCCCTTATTTCTATCCTCTGAGTCTCGGATGTTTCAAAGCCTTAAAATAAATTCAAATGTAGTTGAAATAACGCTACTATCCTGTAGTCGATGCTAAATTAATATTGTAAGTTTTGAGATTAGATTTGAAGGAGGGGCATTAATTAGTATATCCTGTTGAAAATCCATGTCACCACTGATTTACTGTTCTGCATAATTCCTACGATGTAATTTTCTCAGAAATGCATATTTTGACGCAGAATTAATATAAATCTGTGATAAAAATTGGTATTCACTGACTGAACTTACTGAATGGAATATCTGTAGACCAGTCCCACAAACATCAGATAACAGGATGATACAACCTGGTCATGGGAGTAACTGTACTTTTACACAAAACAGCATTACTGCTGCGACCAAGTTGTATCATCTCGGTATCTTACCTGATGGTTAGTAATCAGGAGATTGTAGCACTGGCTCTGTGATAAATTTCGGAATTTCTCTAGTAGTAGCAGTTTTGGGATTAAGCTACAGTTAAAATAGTTTAAAAGAAAATACTTCTGAAAGATTTATTTATAAAGAATCACTGATTTTTGTTAGCCTTATTTCCCCAGGCTTTAGTTAATAGAATAGGTCCACCAAGCGCTGACTCCGTTTTCCTTGGAGATCGCTAGTATCGCTTATTAACATCGCAGCAGAAGGTTTCTACTTAGTTCCCACGGCCAAGAGCGTTAAGAAATTAGACGTATTAGAGACAAGACCAGAAGGTAGACGAGAAGGAGAACCAGTATTAGTAGCAAATAGTAGGTGTTGGTAGTATTCAGTATCTTAATTTTCTCGAACTATTGGGATACGAACAGCAGAGAGAATGACAGAAATAATAAAAACTTCTGCTCTCTTCTTTTACTGCATATTAAACAAGACCTCTCGATATTATTTGATAATAATAATAATAATAATACCAAATTATTTAATGGATGCTACGCATTTGTTCTATGTCGCCATAATGGATGGAAATTAATTACTTAGTGTACAAAGACTTCTTTCGTTCAACACGAGTGTAAAGTTTTACTGTAGTGCATGCTATTTGTAAGTAAGCATCTCTTATTTTAGTATGACTTTCAACATTGAAGCAAATCAGAATGCAGACTGATTTTGCTATTTTTGTTGTTGTTCTTTGTCGAAAACAAAGAAGACAACCAGATAAGGGACAGAGGTTAAAAGGAACGTTCAGATGCTGAAGTCAATTCATGCACCTTACAGATTTAGATAAATTAGATCTTGCTGCACTACAAACAAAAAGGAGCCTGAAGATTTTTGATCGGAACGCAGACTATTGCAACATACGATATTCTACAGTTGGTAACTTTGTTGTCGAGATATGTTTCGGTAGAAGTTTAACTTGCGGCCACTATTAACTCGCCGTTTGTCGATCTATAGCAGTATCACTCTGTGTGGGGGGGCAAGATTTTTAGCAAGGGGGCCTGGCCGCCCCAGGCCCACCCTTGGCTCCGCCACTGCCTTATTGCCCAAATGAAAGTTGAAAACATGCTACTCGAATGGTGATCTTTTGCTTTTCGTGACACAGAAATCCGAAATTTCGGATTTGATCTCCGGTCGAGTCGCAACTTTTCCAACTTGCAGTTACATATTTTCCATGTCTCTGAAGTGAGTTATTTCGCTTGCACTTTTGACCCCTGACTTGAAGGAAATTCCTCATCTTTTTTATATATACTTCTGTTTTCTTCGACTGACTAATAATTTGTTGTATGTAAAATAATCATAAGTTTTGGTTAAACTTTCTCAAAAATGAAACAAGCTTATCGGAGTTTAGTAGCAAAAATACATAAAAACTAAAAATAAATGTGAACACACACTCACACATCAATCCTGTATGCTCCGTTACGCCACTGTATCTTCCGTTACCCCAGTAGCGGTAACTGAAGATACGTGTACGGAGGATACAAATTGTTAACTTTTTCAAAATAAACCACGCTTATTATTATTAAAACATAATGAGAAAGTGATGGAATTCAACTATGTCAAAAATGCTACACTGATATTATATTTACATTTTGATTGATCATATAACTCACCTCTTTTACGTGGAACGGCAGATACACATTTATCACGACGTCCTCGAAAACTTGACACACTACATCAGGGTATCTCCTCTGCACAAGCTCACTCGAACTCTTACTTCATTCTGACCAGGTGTTCTCTGCGCGCAATTTATCTTTTATTTGTTGGCGCAGGGCTACCAACTATTGATATATTTGATCACGATATCCCCAGTAACGGAGGATACAGATAAATCGTGGGACACCTCTAAATATACTATTACTTTATACGGTGTTCATATTTCTGTAACAAAAAGTACTCCAAAAACAGCAAGAATATTCTGTATCCACTTCAAACACGAAATTAGATTAATGTATTATTTCATATTTGAGAGCAGACAGCTTGAAGTTGTAAAAAATGATCTTGGGACAGGTAACGGAGGTATACAAATGCCACTTCTAAAAACGACGAAACGATTAAAGTGATAATTTCAAAAATAATGTTAATTGGGCTATGAAGAAAAAATACAATTACTGTATAGGATATCAAGAAAGTTTTTTTTTAATAATAATGGAATACTATAAGCGGACAAAGAGAGTTGCGTTTTTTTTTTTTTTTTTTTTTTTTTTTTTTTTTTTTACTGAAATGACCCTTATGCCAAATTTTCAATGACTATTTAATTATCACTCACCCTGCAGATTTTTAAGTGTTAGTCTACATTTTCTTTCTGAAAGGCAATGGCATAACAATCCTATATGATTCACTACTCTCCCTGTATTATGGACGGGCCATTCTGGAACTTATATGTGTTTCACATTACATTTTTTTTTTTAACTACTCGTATCTTAAAGCTTTCGTCAGCACTCCGACCTGTGATGAAAACCACCCGTAACAGAATATCAACATCTAAGACGAAGAAAATGTGCACATACAATCTTCTCACTCTATACAATCTGTTTCCTTCCTGGGACGAATCCAGCAACTGCGATACTTATTTTATCCAAAACACAGAAATCTTTCATATATATCTGAAAATCAGGGTACGGTAAACTAATCAATTTACAATCCTACTTACGAAAACAAACAAATGTCAATAGTCGAAGGTTATATGTCCTATATTCCGTTTAACCTTTGAACGCTCTAAGTCTAAACAAACTAATTCATTCTGCCAGTTTTCAGCTGTAATTTCTCCAATGGCATTTCTCGAACTCCCGAATAGGCAAGTGGCTAGGACATGTTCTTATTGTACACATGATTTAGGGTTCGATTCTCGGTTAAAATACACCTTCAGATTTCACATGTAAATGACTCGAAATATATAAATGGATGGATGGTTGTTCCAGCATTACTCTAGAACACCTGGAGCAATTTCAATCAAACTTGGTACGCATATAACTTAAAATAAATAAATAAAAAAAAAAAAACGGGAGTAACACACCCGTAGCACCCTTCGGGTAGGGTGACGTAAAAATAACACTAGTTAACAAATTTAAACTTTTTGTTTGTTACATGAGAAAAATCACCTGATCTTAAAGGAACTTTTTGCGCTGAATTCGAATTTGCACTCGGTTTCTCTCCATCACGTACAGTTTTCCCGTAACAGAGGGATTTTCGGGAAATTCCCTCAAAAATTTCCCTTTTTCAGATATTTTATTCCCCTAGCTCCTGTCCCCTTACATATAGTAACATAGAAATTATACCTAAGTATACCTTGATTTATATTTAATAAACCCTAAAAGTTTCGTAAAAATTGCTTTGTTCTTTCTAGAGAAATAAATATATTTGTATGTATACTGTGTGCACTGTTTATTGCACCTGATAGTAATGCTTTCAGATCTCCTGAGTTGGGGTAAAAACGATTTGCTTTATTACTACAAACACAGACATAAAAATGAATATTTACAATAGTCAACAACACACTTGTATTGCTCTCTGTAAATTAGAAACGTGTATAAAAATAGAATGTACTTCCAACGTATATTTTTTTTAAACGTACAGTATATGTATATCTTAATACATATATATACAATTCTCCAAGTTTTTTCGTTGTTCATGAAATGGTTATCAATATTTGTTATCAAATGTAACAGAATGCAAAAGAAAGAAAGAATGGAATACAGACTCATTGTTGACAACAATGAACTAATGCAGTCTGAATTTTCCACTACGGTATCGTTTCCCCCCTCCCCCCGCGCATTTCTTTCTTTCTTGTGTTCTTGACACCTGGTGAGGGAGTTTTGTACATTTTTATATTGACGTGTGGTTTAACACTACTTCACTTTCAAAGTTGTCTTTGCTGCTAAGAGTACTTTCATGTTTGATCTTAACGGCATTATACCCAACTAAGACCAGAAGTTTAGTTTGTGATCAGTACACTGGCGTCAAGAGGACGGCGTTCGTGTGTTAACTCACCAAATAGTTTTTGTTATGTGTGTGGCCAGTTTGTAGTTAAAGGACAGTGTAGATCCATTACGCCATCGGTGAAACTAGCATATTATATATATTTCGGATGTCGTGTGGGAGATCAGGACAAAACTTGGGCACCCAACATAATTTGTGCGTCGTGCTACGTCACTTTACTTGCATGGGCCAAAGGGAAACGGAGGTTCATGAAATTTGCTGTACCAATGGTGTGGAGAGAACCCACCAACCATCTGGATGATTGTTATTTTTGTCTCACAGTAGTTAAGGGACATTCTAAAAAAAGCAAATACACAATAAGTTATCCCAACGTTAAATCCGCAATTAGACCTATGCCGCACGTGAATGAACTTCCACTTCCCGAGCCCCCTACCAACTGGGAAGAGATACGGTCAAAAGACTCTGATGATGATCATGACCTTGATGAACCATCGACATCAACATGTACATCCAAGGATCCAACGTTCATCCCTGACTGTGTTCGCGAGCCACATTTCATCCGGCAATGTGAACTTAATGACCTAGTCCGTGATTTGCACCTGACAAAACAAGAGGCGGAACTTCTGGGATCAAGGCTGCAGCAGTGGAACTTATTGGATGCAGAAACGAACATATCAGTGTATAGGAAAAGGCATGTTCAATTTTCAAGCTATTTCTCAATGCAAGATAATGTGTGCGTATGTACGGATATAAATGGGTTGATGGCGGAGCTAAGAATTCCTTACGTTCCAGAAGAATGGAGGTTATTTATCGACGCGTCAAAGGTCAGCCTTAAAGCTGTCCTTTTACATAATGGAAATAAAAAACCTTCTATACCACTTGCGCACTCAGTGAAGATAAAGGAATCCTATGACACCATGTCAACTTTGCTAAATCTTATAAATTACAAGGACCATTGTTGGCAAATATGTTGTGATCTCAAGGTAGTTGGTATTTTATTAGGACTGCAGTGCGGTTACACGAAGTACCAATGTTTTTTATGCTTATGGGATAGCCGAGCTGATGACAAACATTATGAAGTGAAGGAATGGGAACCTAGAGTGAATTACGTACCTGGAGAATGCAACGTCAAATACGCTCCTTTGGTAGATCCTAATAAGATATTACTACCGCCACTTCATATCAAGTTAGGACTTATGAAAAACTTTGTCAAAGCCATGGACACATCTGGTGAAGGTTTCAAGTATTTGCGAGATAAGTTCCCTAACCTGAGTGATGCTAAGATTTCAGCGGGAGTGTTTATTGGTCCCCAAATTAGGAAATTAATGCTTGATGATAGCTTTGACAGCAAGTTAAACAGTGCTGAGCTAGCAGCCTGGACAGCATTTAAGTGTGTTGTGCGCAACTTTCTGGGCAATAACAAAGCTGAGAGTTACACAGAAATCGTGCAGGACATGATACAGAAATACAGAGTTGGGTTGTAGGATGTCTTTAAAAATCCACTGTTTGCACTCCCACCTCAGCTTCTTTCCTGCTAACCTAGGTGCTCTCAGCGACGAACAGGGGGAAAGATTCCACCAAGATATAATGGCAATGGAGAAAAAGTACCAGGGACGATGGGACCCTTCAATGATGGGGGACTATTGCTGGGGTCTTGTTAGAGAATGCAACATTTCTTACAAAAGAAGGAAGTAGTGTACATTTTTGTAACCCAATGGAAGTTTCATATATTGTGATAGTTTTGATTGTCTTTTCATGACCTTTTGGTACATTTGTATTATTATTTATTGTAAATTGTCACACTTGTAAATTATATTGTATTATATTTTATATATGTGTTTGTGGTAATAAAGCAAAACGTTTTACCTCAACTTAAGAGATCTGAAAGCATTACTATAAGGTGCAATAAACAGTACACACAGTATACATATAAACATATTTATTTCTCTAGAAAGAATAAAGCGATTATTACGAAACTCGGAGGGTTTGTTAAATATGAATCAAAGTATACTTAGGTATAATTTCTATGTTAGTATATGCAAGGGGACAAGATCTTGGGGTGTAAAATAAACGAAGAGGGAAATTTTGAGGGATTTTCCCGAAAATCCCTCTCTTACGGGAAAATCGTACGTGATGGAGAAAAACCGAGTGCATATTCGAATTCAGCGTAAAAAGTTCCTTTAAGAACAGGTATTTCCTTTTATGTAACAAAACCTTTGTTAACTAGTGTAATTGAAAATACCCGATGTTTAAATCTAAGTTCAGACATCAGTATTGTAAATGAGAATGGGTAGGAGAAATAACTTTAAAAAATTAAAAAAACGATCAATATTAATGACAATCCATAGTTTTCGGGGTCACTGGGAGGAACAGTGACAGTCCCGAAGTCCAAGTTCAAATCCCCTTTGGCATGGAGGCTGAAAAGGGGTGAAAAGTATAAAAAAATCGACATTATCTGTTGGTGATCGCATCACGGGAAAAGGTTGGCCCGTTTAAAGTGAATTTAATACTTATGTCCTGGGACAGAAAGTACAAACGAAGATGTTTTAAAACAGATAGGAGAGAAGAAGACACTTTTAGCCAGCATCCTATGCCAATGTAGGAAGGCCAATTGGATTGGACACATCTTGTGAAAAAATTGTCTTCTTCATACCGCCATAAAACATTGGCGTACACTGGTTTGATGGCTTGGGCTAACACTAACCTTTATAACACCTGCATTATTATTATTATTATTATTATTATTATTATTATTATTATTATTAATAATAATAATAATAATAATAATAATAATAATAATAATAATAATAATAATAATAATAATAATAATAAATAATAATAATAATAGTTCGCCCTCTTTAGAGTAATTTGAAATTGATAGGGAGCTTAGTTCTCCCCTAGGTACACCTATGCCCTCCGTATTGATCTAGTCGCTAGGGCATGCGCTTTGGATGGTGTGGTTCAGTGTCCAAATCTCTCTGGGATAATTTTGAACGCATCATTGTATTTACAAGTCTAGATCTAAAATTTCATCCGTTTGGTACTACTTTTGGAAGTATTTTGTTGTTGTTGTTGTTGTTTTACTTATAAATGTTTTTATCTTTTAACAAACTTTTTTGATCTTTTGGAGCAGCAGCAATGGACTTAGGGAATGTCACTATTCATCTCAATGACCCAGAAAACTAATATTGATCGTTTTAAACAAAGCAGCTAAGCCTGACAGTGTTTCAAAGAAAATGCGACATTATTATTATTATTATTATTATTATTATTATTATTATTATTATTATTATTATTATTATTATTATTATTATTATTATTATCGGAGTTTAGTTTCCACGTTATTATAGGGGAGACCGGGATATTCACGAACACTTAAGTTTTGATTATAAATAACTCTTCTGGTTTTAGAGATAAAATTAAGATTTCTTGTGTACAGAAACCTTGTAGTTTTTCCTGTTTACTAAAGTGCAGAGGAAAGACAAAAGTGACATTTTTCAACAAATCAATGAGATGTTTTAAAAATGTACCCATGTTCGGGATTGCCCCAGTAGTCGGGATAATCCCGAACATACTGTTTGCTTTAAACTTTCCTTTACAAAAGAAGCGAAATGCATTAAAATACATTAAAATTATACCGTAATTTAGTATTTAAATCTTTAATAAGAATTATAATTACAAACATAACTGAAGTTAATGAGAAACATAACCAGACCTCATTATCTTTGAAATTATTACAAATGAAAACTAATAGGTAATAGGCTAAACAAAATGTACTATTATGAAGTAAATTCAGAAATAACGGTGCATTAAGTAAAATATTCGTTAAAATGAAAACATTATTTGGAATTGTAGAAGTCACAGATAAACACATTAATGTTTTGCTTCCAAGGACAGTGTTCTTTATTAGTTAAATGTTCAAATGGGGTTAATAGGCTAACTGCTAATGGACACTAGTAGGCTAAATAAATTTGTAAAACACTCTGTGAATCATACAGAAAAAAAAAATGCAGTCTATGAAGAGGGATCAGATATCTAAAATGAGGTTACTGATAGAAGAATAATGAAGTAGGCTACTAATGGCCTAAAATAATAAATATAGTTATTCAGGGGAATATGCATACATTAAGCTTTTTGATCATGTGTTACCAAGTGTGAAGGGTTCTTCAGCGTGAAAAGTACAGACAACATACAGTAGACTTTCCTTATTGCTGTGTACAAGCAAAATAGCGATAATGTTTCAAGTGACAATGTTAGTACAGCTTAAACTAAAGTCTACGAATTGGTCATTTCCCCCCAATACAGGGGTAATATCCGCATCCGCATATATGTATAACATGCACACACGTAGCAAATTATACATTGAAAATGTAGTATATACCTATAATATTTTTATAGAAGTAACTGGAGAATAAGGAGAAGGGTTAGAAATACTGTAACAGTTCGAACTATAAAGGTAACCAAGAAAGTTCTATCGCTTTTTCACCCAACACCTTCGAACATCGATATGTCACCGAAGATGTACCTGGAAGATCAAAAATAGTCCCCATCAGCATCGACGACCTTCTGCCAACGTTCTGGAAGGCTATGGTTTCCATCGTGCTAGAACTTGGTGCGCCGTGAAGTGAAGAAAGTATCAAGTGCATTTTGCTCCTCTACTATGAAGAACTGGCGTCCTCTAAGATGATTATCCAAAGAATGGAACAGGTAATAATCGGAGGGCACAGTGTCCGGGCAACAGATGCAATGTTGTTTCCCATCCAAGGCGTAGAATGGTGTCCCGGGTCATCCTAGCCACGTGGGGCTTAGCATTGTCCTGTAACAGGAGGATCCTTTTTCGATTCAAAAGTGCTGGCTCCAGAGTTTTGAGTTTTTCTTAAGCACAGCTCAACTGCTGACAGTACACAGTTGATGCTCTGACCAGCTGGTAGCAGTTCCTGATGCACGATGCCGTAAGCAGTGTACCAAACACACAGGAAGACCTTCTTCTGGTACAGTGCTGGTTTCGGCTGTTTTGGAATTGGTTAATGGGATGCTAACCAATGATGACGGCGCCGTGGAGCTTCGTACAGGACCCACTTCTCATCACATGTTAACACCCTGTCCAGAAATGGCTCCTTCCTCAGACGAGACAGCAAAGAAACACAGGTGTTTGCTCGCGTTGCCTTCTGGTCCGGAGTCAAATCATGTGGGACCCATCGACCCAACTTGTAGTGCTTCCCAAGTTGATGGAAGTGTTACCGAATGGTTTATCCACTCTCACTGAATTGTAGTCCCAGTTCCTCACATTCTGGCCACTGTTCGCCTTAATTGGTGCCTGAAGATCTTCATTTTGTACATGTGTTATTCTTCCGACACATGGTGTGTCTTCGAGTGTTTGGTTGCCGTTATTAAACTTGTTAAACCACCGTTGCACTGTCCGCGTAGTCACGACACCTTCACCAAAGGCCTGGGTCAAACGCCGCTGCAGCGGGGCGGAAGATATGCCAGGCCTTTGGTGAGGGAGTAGTCCATATAACCGGTCATATCCTGCACTACTTCTCCTTGAACTCAACGGATTGGAAAGATCTTTCTTCGTTGCATAGTGAAAAGCTAGTCGCTTAGTATCGACCATTGTAAGTGGGAAAGCTTTCGATTCCAATTTTAACATATATTGAACCAATTCCTTTCTCCAGAAGCAGGTGGAAATGGGAGACCTAATTTAGGTCGTGGTCTTTTTTTTTTTTTTTTTTTTTTAAGTCTGTGTTGCTATGTACTTCGCGAAATTCCAAATGTTTTACTGGCAGTACATATTTTCATTCTTTTATTGCGGACCGTAGTTACCTGTGCCGATGCTTCTCCATATGAACATCGTTGTGTTTGTCGTTGATATCTCCAACCATTGGACTGAAACAGAAGGAAAATACTGAATTTATGTAGCTCTTTGTCATCAAACATAAACAACAGTGATCAAATATATATTTTGTTGTTATTTATATTTAAGTCTATAAAGGATCCGATGTATAGTTCACAGTTCATCCACTTTCAAATATCCAACTAGCAATCAAATGTACCAGTACGTATTATCTTGAATCAGACATGCTAATGTACGCATTATACACAGTGTCCCGGGAGAGAGGGGCAATACTTCGGAAAATGGTACTATGGGTGATTCTAAGCAAAAATGTTCATATGAACATGGGTCCTAATCTCAACGGTTTGAGAGCTACAGATTGTGAACCGATTTTGAACCGATCATGTTGCTTATTGATCACCCTGTATTTATTCTACAGAAGCGATACATACGGATTTGAAAGGTGATGGAATTAACTTTCCATCGGTATGCAACATGTACCAGTGGTGTCTTTGGAAGAGAGGTTATTGAGGGATATTTGGGAATCAGTGTTGCCATCCAATTTCTTTAAATAACTTCAACTTTCCCAAATTTCCCTTAATAGCTTTCCTTCCAAAGACACCACTGCAGCATGCTGCATACCGTTGGAAAACCACTCCATCACCTTTCAAATACTCTCTGTCCCACACATGTAGAGTAATTACAGAGTGAGCAATATGCAACATAAAGTCAAAAGTGGTTCACAACCTGTAGCGCTCAAACCGTCGAAATTAATACCAATGTTCATATGAGCTTTCTTGCCTAGAATCACCCATACTGCCATTTCCCAAAATATTGCCCCTTCCTCCTGGGACACCATGTGTATATATATTTTTAATTGTTTGTACTACTCAATTGGGGTAATTTCCGCATGTGTGCATTTTAACCCAACAAAAATATGAGCATTTTGCCCCTAACATATAATTTTCGTACATGTGGCAATTCTGATCAGTAGGCTTTGTTCTCAGCCACATGGGCCATAGAGTTATATTCACCACTTCACCTACCTTACTCCAAATTGTACGGGCGTCTCTGGCGGGGGGACGAGGAGGACGCATCCCCCCAATATTTTGAAGTACAAAATATTCAATATTTTACTCTAATTTAATTTATTTACTAACGGCAGAATATCATATAAATAATAATAATTATATTTATTTGGAATATAATATTCAGGCTGTGAAACGATTGTAATCGAGTTTTTGATATATCTACCTTAGGGATCCGTGAAGGTAAGCAGAAAGGTAACAAATAGAATCGAAGTTAATAAACAGGTTGGGCTAGGCAGTACCATTTAAATAACTTTCTTTGATGCCCCCCCCCCCCAAATTTTACATGCCAGAGATGCCAGTGCTAAATTGGCATATATCCGCTAATGTTACACATTGTTTTTAAACACAATCGTTTCTACAATGTCTTGATATTATATCATAACATATTAAAACACAGGGGATTGACAAAAAATCCGAGAACACTTCATACAGGACAAAAAGTTTGGCCCTCTACTGTACAACGCGTGTTGCGGTTTCCGATCGGGTTTTGTTTTCAATGTGTCATGTGGACCTTCCTCTTCCGTCAGCAGTAACCCGTTCACCTGTGAGTGTCGTGGTGTGAAAGTGGTGCGGTAAAATGGATGGCCTGACAGACTTCCAAAGAGGCATGATCGTTGGTGCCCGTCTGGTTGGAGCTTCAGTGACAACAGTGGCGAACATTGTGGGGGTATCGAAAGGCACTGCGTCCAATGTCACGAGGGTATACACAATTCATGGGCAAACGACGTCTGCAAAGTACAAAGTCTGGTTGAAAGACAATCCTGTCAGATAGGGACCGGAGGGCATTAAAACGGATTGTAGCAGCTAAAAAGAAGACCATTGCAATGAAAATTACGTCTGAACTCAATTTCGGCCTACAGAACCCGATTTCATCGAAAGCAGTGCGACGGGAACTTCATAAAATGAACGTTCATGGCAGGGCCGCTATCGTCAAATCCCTGGTCACAGCAGTAAATGCGAAGAGGCGTATCCAGTGGTGCAAGAACCACAAGGCGTGGACTCATGATCAGTGGAAACACGTAATGTAGTCCGATGAATCGACCTTCACCTTGTTTCCAACAACCGGTCGTGTTTACGTATGGAGAGTACCGTTACAGGCCTATGATACAGACTGTCTGCTCCCAACTGTAAAGCATGGGGATGGTTCTGTTACAGTATGGGCAGTGATATCGTGGTTTTCCGGAGGTTTCATCATAGCCCTGCATGGAATGATGGATGCTAAGGCGTATGAGCCATTTTGGGCGACCAGGGTCTACCCATGGCCCAAATATTGTTCCCTGATGGTGATGGCATCTACCAAGATGATTTGCCACCCTGTCACGCTGCAAAAACGGTGAAATCATGGTTTGAGGAGCATGACCAGGAGCTCTCACACCTCCCCTGGATCCCACAATCACCAGATCTGAACATCATTGAGCCATTGTGGTCTGAGTTAGAAAGGCGTGTTCGGTCTCATTACCCTCCACCAGCATCCCTTAAGGAACTGGAGCATGTTTTGGAATAACAATGGTACAAAATTCCACACACCACTCGTAATCAACTTGCGATCATTCGTCGGCTCCCTTTTGTCTAGAAGACAGACAGATTGTTGAAAAAAGGCACCACGTTATCGCGTGAAACAAATATTTCAGTTTCGAGTTGATCTTCGTGTTAGAAGGTGGTGTTATGCTGTGTCTGTGTATACCGTAGGTGAAAAATATTTCTGCATGAAATATTGACGTTTGTGTTAAACGGACATGCCAAGAACTTGCAACAATTCGATAGATTCATTCTGCTACATATGTGGAGAAGTGATTTTCAAGGGACAAAGTAAGCCATTGTCACCGTTCCTGAAGACAGTATACCATCTGTATTTCGGGTGTAAAATCGGCAACCAGGATCGCGTTTGGGCTCCGAAACAAAGGTGTAACTCGTGTGCGCGTACTCTCACAGGATGGTTGAAAGGTACACATAAATCGATGCCGTTCGCCGTACTATGGTTTGGCGCGAGCCCTGTGACCATGTTTCAGACTGTTACTTCTGCCTGACTAATATAAAAGGTTTCTCAAAAAACATGAAGCATAAAATACAGTATCCTAACTTGGATTCCGCGAAACATGATGTTTGTCTGCCTGTACCCGTGCCACCAGACTAATACACCCTGTGCAGTGTTTCATCCGATGAAGAATCTGCTGCTTGTGAGGATGTTGCACAATCTTCGAGTACACAGTCAAATCCCAATTACGCTCCAGTGTCTGACACTAATGAACCACATGTGATAAGTCAGGAAGAGCTGAATGATCTGATCAGAGACTTAAACCTTCCCAAGTCTAAGACCTTGTTGCTTGCATCACGACTTCACAATGGAATCTACTAAACCAAGATGTGAATATATCGATGTATAGGAAAAGAGAGGTGAGCCTAGTTCTTAATTTTACAAAGGATGGTGATTTGGTGCATTGTAGTGACATTCCATCGCTTATGGGACAACTGAAGTTGAACTACAACACTAAAGATTCGTAGATTCCTCTAGGATAAGTCTCAAGGCAGAGTTACTACACAATGGCAATGAAAAGCCAGCCAGCCCTATTGCTCATGCTGTACATATGGAAGAAACATACGAGAACATGCGAAACCTATTGCAGAAAATAAAGTATGAACAGTTCCAGTGGTCTGTATGCGCTGACCTTAAGGTTATTGCCATCCTCACCGGTTTACAAGGAGGTTACACAAAGCACTGCTGCTTCTTGTGTCATTGGGATAGTCGAGCCAAAGATCAGTACACCGTCACAAAAATGGCCGCCAAGGAAGCAACTGGTCCCAGGGGAGATGTACGTGGCTAATGAACGTCTTGTGGATCCGGAGAAAATATTCTTACCGTCCCTTCATATCAAATTAGGGCTCATAAAGGTCTTCGTTAAGACCTTGAGCCGGGATGGTGAAGCATTTAATCATCTCAGAAAACTATTCCAAAGACTCAGCGAGGCCAAGGTGAAAGAAGGTGTTTTTACGGGACCTCAAATCAGAGCCGCTTTTAAGGATACTACATTTTCTTCTAAGCTTAACGAAGTGGAAAGTGAGGCTTGAGAGACCTTTCGAGAAGCGTGCAGTAACTTTCTAGGGAATCATAAGTCACCTGATTACAAAGACATTGTGGGCAGGTTAATTACTTCATTTCGTAACATGGGATGTAATATGTCCCTAAAGTTACACTTCCTGCATTGCCACCTGGACTTCTTCCCTGAAATGTACAGCTTGGGGGAGGTCTCTGACGAACACGGGGAAAGGTTTCACCAGCAAATAGCTACCATGGAGAGGCGCTAAAGTGGTAAATGAAGTGTGAATATGTTGGCAGACTTCTGTTGGAATATGACACGCGCGATACCCTGTAGTAATTACAAGAGGAATAGGAAAACCAAGTGACACGTAAATGTTAAACTTTAACTTTTTATGCAAATTTATCTGCATAATTTATATTGATATTTAAATTATAACGTGCAAATTATTATGGGTGGAGGATAGCATCTTTGGGCGGATATTGAAACACCCCCCTCCTCCCTGAAAACTGGTACGTCCTGGAGAAAAACGGGTTACGGATTCGAACTGAGGAGCTCGAAACCTATAGGAATCACCTATTTTCGTTCGTGGGAGTGAAAAAAAAGTTTCATTTTGCCGACCAGTGTTATAGACGTATTATTTTGGTCTCGTCCGGGGGGGGGACTCTCAGAGCTCCTGGAGGCAGTGCCCCCCAGAAAACATTCTGGAAGAAACACTGATTGCCACACACCCCGAAAATACACCGTAATTACTCGTATAAGTCCGCTTTACTCTTCGCTCATGCCCAAGAAACCGATTTCTCTAGAGGAAGCTAGTGAGTGTTACCTGGTAGCCTTTTCGCATGATGTGGGCGGAGGTGCAGCGAAGGGGAATGCGCTGATACGATTCTTGCTGTAGTAGCTATATACATTGTAGAGTGTGGTTTCCTGCTGTGTTGTCATCAGTAGCGGCTCGTAGTCTGTACAAGCACCGGTTGCAATGTTGTAATATCAAAGGTATGTAGGTACGCGCAAGTGTTCCCCTCCCCCAGCATTTTTGAGTCTTATCCAAGAAATATTCAGGAAATATGAAGAGAAAAGTCTTTTAAGCTCTATTTGTATATTATTGATTAAATCATTTCTCTAATATTAATTTAATATATAAGCTATTTCCTTTTTTTCAAACAACCACTATCAATGTACGTTTATACACTATTTATATACAAAACCTCTACACTTATGTTATTGAACACGAGATAAATCGAATATATAGTGTGTGCTGTAAGCCATGAATGATGGCGTTAATCCGAAAAGAAGAAAAAAAGCAAGAAAATTGCATGCACGCCATTAAACAAAATTATTTAATTCTATAAACTATGCATTATTTTAGAATGGAAGGTCTTTCTTCGATCTTTCGGGCTTCAAATTTTTCTATGACCTTATTGAAATCTGAAATGCTGCTCGCCAAGTTTCTCTGAATAGAAAGCAACGCTACCGCAAATATTTTCCGCTTTATTTTCTTTAGGGTCCAGAAACACCACTCTCCTCCGACAATATGCATTTTGTTATCATTTCTTTGTATAAATATACGGAACAAAAAGTCCATTTTCAGGAACCACATATCTTTTTGTCTGTAAAGAAGCATGAAATCTAAGATGCTTTCCTTTGAAAATAAAAAAAAAAAAAAAAAAATTAACATTCCAGCAAATTAGGCTAAAGAAGACAGATGAGTATTGGAAGTGAATGATTTGATATTAATTTATGCTCTCCGCCGAAAATTGAACACGGAATCATGTGCACGAAAGACACAGAGCTAGGAATTAGACCAGTAGTAAGACATTTTCTTCTTAAAGACTCGATTGACCCCCCCCCCCCCAGAATAGGATTTTTTAAAAATAAATCTTATCCCAAGAATTTTCACCTTTGTATTATAAATGTTAAATAAAATCTATTGACTTCGAACAACCGCCCCCCAAACTTTCAGCCTGGATCCGTCCCTGCTACCACCAGACTTACATTTGTTCTTTGCGAGTTTGTTTTGTGAATAACTTCTTTCTTCCACGCATCTGTATCTTCCTCACCCTATCAATTGAGTCAAGCGCTGCTAAGCGGAGGAATTCGTAACTATTATAGAAGCTGACCAGTTGCGGCAGAAATTGCAACCGTAAGGGACCAATACGGGAAGATAGGAGCGTTGCAAGAATAAATCCACTTCCCCATGTTAAGAGATAGGAGCTCGCTGCCATATGCTCAATGTTACTGCTTCCAGTGGCAACATTCGCTGCCACTGGAAAGGTAAATCTCTCTCTTTCTTTCCGTTTTTTTAATTGACTTTTTTCAGAAATGCATCAATACTGTTTTTCGCTCAAGAGCAAAGGTTTATTTTTTACTGATACACTACTTTAACACTTAAAAATATTTTTAGTATTAAAAAAAAATATCCGGTTGCACAACCATGCAACATATAGTACCAGCCGCCACTGGTTGTCATATCGAAGAAGTTAGCGAGAGTCTGCGTGCATACAGATTCCGCGGGTCTTATGCAGACTCGTTCTGACACGTGATTAGTGTCATACTAAAGAGTTCGACTAACATATGTTTCCTGCAGTAGTCAGGCTTTTAGTATGACGCTAACCATATGTCAAAACGATTCTGCATAAGGCCCCGCGTTTCTCAATGCATACAGTTCTCAGAAACTTGTATCATTGAAAGAAGATATTAAAACTATTCATGGCTTTGGATTAATTGTTTTAACAAAAGAGACACTGACCAAAGCTTAAAACTTTACTTTATTTTAAATTATAATTTGTAACTGTTTCGGATATCTAGCATATCCTTCTTCAGACACGATCGAAATTAATGAAAATACAGATATATATGTCTATATTTTCATTAATTTCGATCGTGTCTGAAGAAGGATATGGTAGATATCCGAAACAGTTACAAATTATAATTTAAAATAAAGTAAAGTTTTAAGCTTTGGTCAGTGTCTCTTTTGTTAAGATATTAAAGTGTAAAATTATCAATATAATTTCGTTTATATTATAATGACTTTATTTTGTAACATTCTAGGGCTACCGTCGGTAGATATGGTAGTCCATAAAATACGCCACTACCATAGAAGGAAAGATGTCAGGAAAGCGAGGAACAGGAAGAAGAAAACAACTGATCGATGATTTGAAAAGAGAGTTACAAGAGGAAGCTGAAGATCGAGAAACGTGGAAGAAACATTTCCAGGCCCAAAGCTAAATTGAAATAAACAATTCCTCATTAGTTGTAGGATCTGCCAAAAAGCAGAGTACTTAATAATTATAATGTAAAAATAATCAAAAATGGACGATATTACTGTTGAATCAATAGTTTTATTGGTCGCTGAGAGGTAAATCAATATTCAATCAACCAGTGATGCTTACTGGTAAAATTTATTTTTAACCGGCTTAAAAGAAAGGAAGCTCTCCATTTGACCCGAATGTATGTATGTACGATCGTGAGTATATGAAGAGCTGTTGGTCATGTATTGGTGTGTTTTTTACTAATGGAATAAGCTAGTTTTAAGGAAGATTCTTACGTATAAAATATATGAAAACTAATAATTAATTAATTACTTTAAAAAATCAAGTAATTCCTATAACGCCTGATGAAAGAGCTTATCCTAAAATATACTACAACCAAATATCCAATAGGGAAATGTGGGTTGCATATAATAAAGGAGCTAAGAACATCTTTCTTACCATCTTTCACCAAATGTTTTAACATTGGTTGCTGATGAATGTTTGGGTCATTAGCGATGCTATTACTGCTTACATAACAGTCTTGCTCGACTTCTGCCAGAATATCATCCACTTTTTATGTGACTGGTCACACACTGCGAGCTTAAACATGGAAAGTGGAAAAATTAAAGAAAACTAATCGACTTCGAAAACGCACTAAAAAGTAAAAAGCGAGAAAACAAAACATTCTTAAAAGAAAAATAACATACTTCAAAAGCATAGGCGTGCGCAACGTGGGTGCCTTGGCACCCCCATTAGACAAACTTTTTTATGTAGAATTATTACAAATTGAGAAGAGATTACGTGTAAATTATTTCCCGTCTGCATGTGTGCTGTGCGTCGCTACGCAGCGTCTTTTCTTAGGGGAAAGGGGGGAGAACGACATTCCATATGGTGGTACTTTAGATCTGGCACCCATATTACCAATGTCCTGCACACGCTAGTGTTCAAAAGCGAACCAAAATTACGAAGTGTGTTCAAAAAGTGTCGAACCTTTGTTTGGCATTAAGAGTCTTCATCCCGGCGAAATTAAAATACCGCTAATTTTACAGTAATTATATGATATCTTCAAATAGATAAAAAATAATCAAAATGTGGAACAAGAGCGCCCTAGACAATATTATTTTACATGAGAAACCGTTATCACGACTCACTTATCTGCTTTCTATTTCGAGCCATTTTGAAAATCGGCATTTATTTTCGCGTTTCTAAACAGCTGAAAACGGAAAGCCACTAGGTGACTTGTGATAACGGTACCTCACGCAAAATAATATTGTCTAGGGTGCTCTTGTTCCATATTTCAATTATCTTCTATCTATTTGAAGATATCACATAATTACTGTAAAATTAGCGGTATTTTAATTTCGCCGGGATGAAGACTCTTAATATATGTATTGATTTGTAAATCGAAAACACTAATCTCCTCCAAAGTAGTTTCCTTGGTAATGCACACACTTCTCCCAGCACTTCCGCCATTGTTGGAACACTTCTGGAACGCAGCTTTTATAATGGTCAGTGGCGTATTTACGATTTTGTTTCGGGGAGGGCTTTGCTAACTTTCGGGGGGGCTTTGCCTGAAAATGTGAAAATTCCACAAGATATTTCATATACTTTACTATAGTAAGTAAGATTTCGGGGGGGCTTAAGCCCGGAAGCCCTCCCCCTAAATACGCCACTGATAATGGTGAACAACCGTGCCGTCGCATTCCGCATTATGCCTTCTTTTGATTCAAATCGAATCCCGTCTAGTGGCATTTTCAACTTGGGAAATAACCAAAAGTACACAGGAATGTTGTGCTTGACAATGAAAGCCTGAATCAAATTTCGCGGACACTCTCCTTATACCCACATTCTCGTTCAAAATTGAATGTGCTGTTCCAATTGAATGGTTTCCACTTAGATATCATCCAAGCTTTTGGCAAAATTTGACGCGATGTCGTTGCTCAAGGTTTACTGTCATTTTACAAAAAAAGAAATCAGACGACCGCTCACTACACGTCTTCACTTGTTGTCCGACTAAAGATATACCACATTGACTTGACACCTAGTCTTCCGTTCCGAGCGCTGCTATCGGCTGAAGGAATTCCACTCCTTTTGGCTTAGGCTCTCTCGCTTAGCAACAGATGAACCCTTATTGGCTCAACCGTGGGTGTGTCGAGGGTGTGAGCTTTAGTTCGCATATTTGCCACGGCTCAAGACATTTTGGCAGCACTATACCAGCGACTGACGCTCTCCACGTGCGGGAAAAATTCACGACTGTGCATAAGTGTCCCCCTCTATATCTACATTGAAGAATGTCCCCCGCGCATAATTGGTTTCCGCGGGGGGAAAAATAAGATTCGATACTTTTTGAACACACCTCATAAGAAATTATAAACTTTGAAAATGTAGACCGACTTAAAATGCACTAAAAAGTAAAATATAATAACAATAGTAAAAGCAGAAAACAATTAATTACTATTATCTACAACATTTTTTGAAGTCCCAAGCCAAAGATATTAATGCCTCATAAAATCACGATCCAAATAATTTTATATCAAGCATTAAATTTTTCGGCTTTTCATGACTTTAAAAAAGTGTTTTCTAGATGACCGCAATCTGGTTTTAAGCGTTTTGTTATTATTATTTACTGCCTCTTAGTGTTTTTTCAAAGCCGGTTTTATATATTTCATTTAATGTTTGTACACAAAGTTGTACTATATTTATAGTTGAAAACAAGCATTCATTCATTTTTTAAATACTCAATTTTGTTTTGAGCGGCCATTTTGTATAGGCGCGTAAACTTATTTTGTACTTTACAAAGCTTTGCGGTAAACGCTGTAGCTCTGATAATTCTACAAGTATTAATTTAAATAAATACAATTTGAAAGATAATTAAACGCGTAACATTTTGTGTCAAATGCACATATAAGCCTACTACACTAAAAGCACTTGTAAGGAATTGTTGAAAGTTAGTTTAAGAAACGCAAATTGCCATTTTTGAAATTAAATTTTGTAAAGAAAAAATAAGACTCACCGTTAATTTTGTATAGGTAAAAAGCTTTGTGGTCTATACTTCCTAAAAAAAGTTTTATACTGAGAGTTTCGTTCTCTTTGTCCAGCATTGCAATTTTTCTAAAATAGGCTATGTTCAACCTGATCTCATTTGAAAAAAAAAAATCTAAAATTTTCACAAAACAATATTGCGTGCACAGTAACAAGTGGTTAAAATGCGATCACTGGGACGATTTGTAGATACAGATATATGTTTTACACCAAACTGCTCCTATACCTGTGAAAATTGCATTTCGAGCAAAACTTAAATAAAACCTGCACATAACATTTTCTGAAGGCGAGTTCCTTCATGGCTAAGTGGTTAGCGTACGCGCCTTTGGCGTGGAAGGCCCGGGTTCGATTCCCAGCGGGAGCTCATGTGGTTCAGATTCCACTTTAATCAATAGGTTTCGTCTCACATAGCCTCGCTGCCGAAAGGGACGTTAAAATCAACTCAACTCAATCCAATTTTCTGAAGGCACAGCGACGATTCGCTTGGTCTAAGATAAGTTAAAGTAAGAGAACAATATTTCTATGATTCCTTCAGTCCAATCGTAAGTCCGCCTGCGATTTATATTACGAACTTAATTATCATTTTGTCAGAATATTGGGCAGAGAATGCTTGTAAAATCTATTAATGACACATTTTAAATTTACAACAATATGACAAATTTGTAAGAAAGATAGAATTTCGTAATAATAATAAAAATGCTTTCGATTATAATAATAAGTTAACGTAAAATGAAAATGGCTTATTAGATCAGTTGTATTTATTCTGGAAGGTTTTAAATAATTAAATACGAGCCTTTTATGTGCAGGAGTTGTTTAAGTTGAATGAAAGTTTCATGTAAATTGATGATAAACTCCAATAGCACTGTAAGTAAAATCAGTTTAAAATTTAATTTTGCAGTGTGATATTACTTTTATGTGTAGTTTCGTTATACCGTAAACTGATAATTTTAAGTGGATTGTAGTGCAACGGAATTACATTTATTCCTACGGATAGATGGTTAAACTGTACTTCTGTATTACATAATTTTGGTGCTACTAAGCAGTATGAGACTTCAAAGAAGGTAGATGAACCATTTTAATTTAATGGTAATGTGTGGCCGTAGACGTCCGCAAATGGGGATGCAGGTGGACGGGACCCTTCCCTTGAATTCAAACAAATCAATAGTTTGAACTGTTTCCGACTACTAGCAATATTTTTAAACTTTAACCCTCCAATATTTTTTATTTCTTTATGTGTCCAACTTTGTTGTATAAGTATCTGCTACTGGCATACGATACTTGGGTATCACAGAACAGAGTAGCATTCGTCTATCTGTTGAAAACTATATCTCAAATATCGGAATGATACCACACAAATTAGCTTCTAGGTAATTCCTTTGCACGTCCTTTCCCTTCATCTATCAGGAGCTGAACCTTATATGTCAAAAGACCATATACAGGGTGTTTGAAAACAACACGGACAACGTTTGGGACGTGATTCCTGACACCAAGATAAGACAAAAAGTATAAACCAACCTGGGTGCACAAATGCTTCCTTTCGGAGTTATAGGCTGCCGAAAACATAAAAAAAAAAAATGAAATTTAAAAGGTCCATAGCTCCAAAACTATTGGACCTACCGTAGTCGGGTCAAGACTTCACTTAGGAACTAATATGTGCGCTATCCAAAAATACATGTTTCAGAATCCTAAGGTACTTACGCAGCAATTTTTATAGATGGAGTTTGGCTACGGGTATATAATTTGAAATACTCACCAACTACCTCTATAAAAACTGTTGCAGGAGTATCGCAGGATTCTGAAACATGTATTTTTGGATAGAGCACATACTAGTTCCTAAGTGAAGTCTTGATCCGACTACGGTAGGTCCCATAGTGTTGGAACTATGGATCTTTATTATTATTATTATTATTATTATTATTATTATTATTATTATTATTATTATTATTATTATTATTATTATTATTATTATTATTATTATTATTATTATTATTATGTTTACGGCAGCCTTTAACTTGGTGTCAGCGTCAGGAATCAGCTTCCAAACACGTTGTCGGTGGAATATAGATCATTCAAAATTAGGGGAAAAGGCCCAGTACGTTCCTTTTCTAACACGTTCCATGAATATTGAACAAGAGAGCCAGAGAATGTCAAGTTGCAAAGATATCGTCATGACAGTAAGTTCCTCGCCAGAATATTTCAAATATCTTCTAATTGGGGAAACATAGTGTTTCAAGAATAATCCTCTTAATGACTTGGTAGGCTCTCCCTCTCTCCCTCCCTCTTACTCTTTCTCTATCGATATATTTTGCTTTTACCTGGACAAAACTGTTTCCAAGATGCTTGCCTTGGTCAAGGAAGCTGACAAAGACGACGCCCTGGTTTTCCGTAGTTCAGTGAGTTCAAGAACGGACGGGAGGTCGTTGAAGACATGGAGCGATCTGGACAGCCTTCAACGAGTGGTTTGGAAAAAAAAAAATGGCCAAAGTGAAAAATCTCCTGGCCTATGATCTGCAATCACGTAGCGCTGCGCCAGCTCTGTAGATTTAAGGCTGATTTTACAAATGTTTAATATAATTTATCTTCATATTGAATTTGAACACTACGAAATAAATTCATGCTTACGTGCCTGGTGTCCACTACTTCTGCTCGAATATTCATGTGTTTGATTCCCGGTGTGGCATTTCTTAATTTACCATGTCTCGACCATTTCAAATATAATTTCATGTTGATTGATCTTATCATATTGAAAAAATAATACAGTGGTTTTGAACACAGACTACGCAGAATGATTTAACAAAACACTGTTCGGGCTCAGCAGCATCTCTTATATTCTACTCAACAAGTTTTACGGGCTAGCTTGATTAAATTTTGACGAAGTCTTATCAGGAAAATATATACCTTATCCTTTCTGTAGTTCTAGCTCGTTTATGCTGTTATAAACTTGTAGTTATCTTTTCAGTGCAATGTTTTGAAGCACATATGCACATATCACGCGATAACGAAAATTACAAATTTAGTGAAAAGAGAGGGCGAAATAGTGTTCGTCAGAATTAAATTTAAAAATAAAATGAACGTTAATGAAAAATTAGTTCAACGTCCCACCATTATGCACTTTAGACTATAGGAAACGTGTGATTAATGAAAGTAGAATTTTATCGAACCCGGGATTATAATATGCACCCGTGACTATACGAACCCCGGACAATATGCAATGACGCTGACCACTAAACCATCGGGAAGGGCTAGAGTTAACCACCTCATATAAATTTTCTGTGTGTATTATGATGACGATGTTTCATCATCCCCGGTCTGTTCGCATTATACAGAGTCACAGGTATGACAGCTTCCAGGATACGAAATTCGTAGCCATCACTGCGATGTTTCGTCGTCTCCGGGTCTGTTTGGTTCATACAGAGTCACGGGTATGACAGCTTCCAGATCACAAAATTCGTAGTCATCACTTCTTCCCAGTGCCACGCATAATAAAACGTTCCTTACAACCCCAATGGATAAAAACAGGCTGCGGCAAGATAGCTTTTTCTAAAAATAGGAATTAATTCCCAGTGGGAGCTCATATCGTTCGGATTCCACATTAAGCTGTAAGTCCATGTCTCATAAGGGACGCTAAATCCCAATTAAATACAAGTAAAATTAGATGTTCTAGAAGGGTCTACAAAACAAAGGCCTATGTACAACAACAAATTTCTGTAAATCTTTCAAAAATATTCAAGAATCCTTTTTCAAAAGTTTGATTTAGAGGCTTCTACCAAAAATAAAAAAGCGAAGTATGCTATTTTACGCATTATTGAATTTGATCAGTTGCTACATTTCCTTCGTTGACGTTAGGAAACGTTGACGTTACTTGTTCTTCTAATCTATCTAACATAAATAAAATAAAGAGTTTGTTTGACTGTGTGCAGGCTGGGGATCAGACGAGTGGACCGAGAGTTACCAAATTTGGGTCACGGATACCTTGGTCCAGGCTCGAGACCGAGACGAAGAATTTTTTTCAAATTTCGAACTAGGGGGGTATCAGGGGAGCGTTTATCGGGACATGTAATAGTAGTAGAAAATGACCGATATTAGTGTCGAATTCATAGTTTTCGTGGAACTCCGATCGCATTAACTTCCAAATTCGATCCAAATCCATTCGGCTGCGGGCCGAAGGTCACAAGGGGGGATACCGAGACATGTAAAAATAATCCAAAATGACCGATATTATTGTCAAATCCATATTTTTCGCGTTTGCTGAGATGAATGGTGATACTCTCATCGGCGTTGACTTCTAAGTTAATGTACGAAATTTCGCATTTCTAGTTAGTACGGGACGTACTAAACATTTATCATTGAGTGAATCAACCTTAAAACCTTGAGGAACGCAATTTGAGGAAGTTTATATCTCAACTTCTTATGGTTTATCACACGTATCCTCGGAAGGCATAATCTGTCAAGGCGGATGCACTTCCATGCACAGACACTGTTGCAGTTACTTGTCGCGTACCATTTATCGTGGGGTCTTGCCCTATTATTCTGCCCTTCGAATACACGTTTGTTTTGCCCGAGTCTTCTACACTTCGTCCCATCCATACCATTACATATATGTTTTTCGCGGTTACATCATTGGTTTTCCTTTGCATTTTACCTTACATTGATATATCATACAACCCGCTTCTCATTTCAATACCTTACGCTATATCCAAGATTGTGGCTTTCAAGATGGCCGCCAAGTCAGTGTTATAGCATATCAAATATCTTGATATCCTGGTGCTGCCCATCCTTTCCGTTTCCAACATAAACTGGTATCTTGCGATGTTTACCTTATATCATATTGTCGCGTGGTGCGTTATGTTGCGGAGCATATCTCCGGCGTTTCTGGATGGGGGAAGCTCCAATTTGTCATTTTTTCTTCTTTTCTATTATGTGTTCTCTGGGCGAAGTTTGAATCGGATCTGATCGTGCCTTGTTCTGTACATTGCTTGTAAGGGTGAAATACACCTTGTACGGATAAGTTCTCCAATTCGTTTAAGTGTTATCGCATTTTGCATTTTTAATATTTACAAATAAATAAGTGCGTACCAATATTTAGCATTTTCAAAAATCAGTTAACAAATAATGAAATCAGACATGTTCTTCTTTCGAAGTAACATTACGTATCAATCAGTGGCCGCGGAACCTAGGAGGCCAGGCCCTGTTAGACCCCCAAAATTTTCATTAGGGGCTGGGTTCTTCCCCTGAATGGTCAATCCATACTTTAATTGATTTGCGGGTAGGACTACTGTTAATAGTTTTAAAACTCAGCGCAAGGCTTTGTGTTTACTTTAAAAAAATAAACTAACACATATACCGCATAATCTATCCGTATATTATTTGATACGCATATATGTATAGTCATTTGAAGTAAGTTAACTTGTTTACTTAATCCCTCATTTGAGTTAATTATAAATTATTTAAGTTACCCGACTGTTATCTTCTCATCGGCGCCTCTGGTGCCCGTATATTTTTTCTGGTACTGTGCCGTGTACTTTGAGTACAAGTATGCAAAGACTCCCTTTTGTCATTTCATCAGTCAGCGTTTTGCGTCACTCCTGCACAAAAAAACTCTATGGTTTGTTCTTTTAACAGGTGGGGGCAACTTCATGCTGCTGTTCTAGCTGCTCTACCAGGCATAATTATTCTTGAAGCGGGGTTTAGTGGGGTTCCCTAACTCACGGATTTTGTGTCTCATGAATTTCTGTGGCCCACTGTACACATTTTAAGAATACCATTATTATTGTTATTGTTTCACTATGATGCCAATTGGCATCAAAATGCATTTTAGGTTATCATCTGGGGCGGGGAGGGGAATTCACTCTTTCATAATTGGCAAATTTTAATCTCAAGCTGTGGAAATCATCTAATTCTCCTGAAAACTCTGTACCATACGTTTTGTCGAAATTGAATATTTTTTGCGTAAATTATCCTGCAAAATTTTGTATGCACAAGTTTAAACTTGCAACAAGGAGTTATTTACCCCGTTTGACCCCTTATCCTTCATGGATTGCAAACACAAAGAACAGAATTATTTCTGCCGAGGCACTTACCAAGTTTCGTTAAAATCAGGTAAGGTTTACGAGAGTTATGGTGGATCGGATGGACGGACAGACACGCAAATACCAATCGAGACAAATGGTAGAAACTTCGCTGCATCAACTATCGTAAGATCTCTGAAAGTCATGCATCTGTTTTCTGCTAATTAAACGTAACATATGTTTAAGATAACGAATAATTGTTATTTTACTGTATAAATTTGTATTTCTGTGTTAATATTTGTATTTTTATTTCAGCTGAATATTAATAAAACATTTAACACATTTTTCTTGGAGAAGTGAATGATATTTAGAATTGTGGCAAATATTTATACACCATGAGATTTGGTGAATACCTAAAGGCTAACATAGTTTCTGAATGGAAAAAGAAATATATTAAGTACGAGGTAAGTACGCAACATATACACATTTTCTTATTTTTTAGAGTTATGCTGGATCATACACATATCCATCTACACATACCATGGAAAATATTTTAACTCGCTTACCCCAGTTAGATTCGCATTTCAAGGAAAATTGTAATAATAAAGGTCCATGGGATATTCTAGTTTGTCGTATATTTTGAAACCTGCTAACAATTTTGGATACGCTTTTCAATCTAACTAGGGATGATTCCATACCGGGACCAAGTGCCTGGATAAAACCTATATACATCGTCTGAAAGCTCTTGCCATGAGAAGTACGAAACCGTTTTCAAATCACGGGCAAACCCGCAACCTGACCGTAGAAGGGGCCAGTTTGTTGGTATTTTTGACCATACGGTACGTATGGCATATTCGACGTAATTAAAAATGAATGTTACAATGCTTCACGCGTAAGCATCTTAGCCCATTATGTTCCTTTTTGGCTCATTGTTAGAACGTGGCTCGGGCAAGGGTTTGGTAAAATCACTTTGCACCCAAACGTACCCATTTGGTCAGTGTTGCCAACAAATTGTAAATACAATGTGGCAGATGATTTCTCTACCACTGGATGTATATCCATGTAACGTGGCATAAAGGCCAATCGTTACGAGAGAAAATATATTGTGGACGTATTCCTCTCTCAAGGACCCCAATTTGTCAGTGTTGCCAACCAATTGTAAAAATTAGAAGGTGTGAAACAGGTTCGTACAATGAGACGATTATACACCAAGGTTGGGAGAAACATTACACGACATTATAGCAAAAAGACGTTGTGTGTGACCATCTTCCAATCATTCTACGTTGTCATGTTGTCAACCAAAAGTAAATATCAGAGTGTTGCCAATGGGGTGCTTGCAATTGAACAAATATATAACGAAGGTGACATATAACGAACTAGCTTCATAGGGGCAGGTTGCGGGTTTGCCCGTGATTCGAAAAACAGTTTCGTAATTCTCATGGCAAGAGCTTTCAGACGATATATATGTTTTATCCAGATACTTGGTCCCGGTATGGAATCATCCCTAGTAAGTGACATGATGAAAACCTAGCTCAAGATAGGTACAGTCAGCAGTAAAAATATATCCACCTGACTGCAATAACTCCATTACGTCAGGTCAGGTACTTTTGCTATCATCACATACTCCTGGACAGATGATATCTAATTTCCACATAACGTTTTAATCAGCAGACAACAGCTGTTAAAGCTGTGGAACACTGAAACAATCTTTTGCTGGAGATTTGATGCATGAAGAAATTTATCAAGTTTAAGATTAATCTCTATTGTTCGGACCGTGCTGTCCAAAGAGTCTCATATATCAAATATATAACTCGTTATCTGCATAATGTGTTATTTCGCTACACTCTGTATGTCAGAACAAAGAAAAAACTGATCACACTTGAGTTAGAAAATGGTTTAAATTTACTAAAATTTCAACTCTGGTACGATTGAATAAGTTTGAAAATCTTTGTCCCCAGTCATGGATATAGGCCTACTCCAACTTCCCATAATCCTCGTATCTCTTTCCTTCTCTACAGGAGAACATGTTGCATATCAAAGAGTATGGATTGAAATTGAAATTTACTCACGTTATTTTTTTTTTATCTTTGGGAATTCAAACCCGGTCCATCTTGGTAGAAAACTGATAAGGTAACGATTTGTGTACGCCAACCAGTTACTTGGAGTAGCACAAAAACATTTAGCTGGTTGAAAACCTTTCACCTAAGACTAGTCAAAATACTAAAGCCTTTATGAATAGAAGATCATCAGTTGAGTTACTCATCATTTTCTTCTTCAATTCAGAAACTGGTCAAATGGATCATTCTCAATGAGGAAAATGTTTCGAGACGTTCCTTCAAGTTGTGGCTGAAGTTTTAATATTGGTTCCACAGCCTAGGGAGAAGAAAAGATGGCAGACATTATTTTGTAGTTATTTTCAAATTGTATCAAGACGTCCAGGAATATTACTTACTTTAGAGATATTTTAAAGTTAAATATTATCCTTAGCAAACATATTACTAATATAACTAGAACTTTAATTTGTAACTTTTACTCACAGGTTTTGTATTTTAGTGGTATCGTACGAAAGTCTCAAGCTCTAGACCCGAGATAGGGACAATTTTCTTACTTAATACTTAAAACTTAATACTTAAGTAATTGCCATTGTAATTTCTTCTTCTTCTTCTTCTTCTCATTATTATTATTATTATTATTATTATTATTATTATTATTATTATTATTATTATTATTATTATTATTATTATTATTATTATTATTATTATTAGTCATTCCACACCCCATCAGTACGCAGATTCCGTTTTACATAAGTTATTGTAAGGTAAAGTGAAATGCGACTTGTGCGTAAACTACGTTTGTAAATTCTGAGCGCTGTAATTCACAATTACACCATACCAAAAAATTTCGATGTCATTTTCTACCTGTTACTTAAAAACAGGTGATTTAAACTAAATTAGGGGTGGTAATTAAATATCTGAAGTCCCATTTCTTCTAACACATACTATTTTCAATGTAAGGACGACTCCAAAAGTGCATTCCCATCTACAATTCTCCCTTTCCTGCAATAGTAGGCAACCAACCCTTTTGTGATCCTGGCTTTTTGGGCTATTTTTTAGACTTCCAGTCAAGCAGCTACTGTATCGTCACTATTTATCCTAGGATCATGGTTCATACCTCATTCTCTTCAGAATAGAGCTGGCTTTCAAATGGTACCACTTGCATGCTCATACCATATACCAGAAGCGGGAAAAAATGTCAAAGTGAAAATTTCGGAGGGAATTTTTTTCTCAAACTTTGCCCCCCCCTGCCCCCCCCCTGTGTGATTGTAGCCATCTAAAAAAATCTGATAAATAGTACTTGGTATACTGAATGTGTGTGCCAAATTTCAAGTTTCTATCTTGAATAGTAAGGGCGAGAGAATTTGTACCAAAAATTCCCACAATGCCTCAAATTACCATAAAACACTATGATCTCAGGGAAAAAATTCCTGAGACATCCCTAATTACCCTAGGACTATAATTCGCCAATCATTCTCTTCAGAATAGAACTGTCTTTCAGGCGGTACCATTCACATGTCTCCATCATGTATCTAAGGCGGGAAATTCCTGAAAAAAGGGATTTTGGGGGGCAAAATTTCCCTTTTTTCAATTTTTGCCCCTCTGGACCCCCCTGTTTTTACGCAGAAATCGAAAAAAAACTTCTGGTAAATACTACTCGGTAGACTGAATGTTTGTGCAAAATTTTAATCTTCTACGTTCAAAAATAGGCCCGCCAGAAAAAATTTCCCTACCATGCCCCACTTTTACCCTATACAGAAGTATATTTGGATAAAAATTCACTGAGACGGCCCTAATTACCATAGAATAATAATTAGACCGTCATTCTGTTCAGAATGGAACTGCCTTTCAGACGGTATGACTCACGTGGTCCTATCATGTATATGAGGCGGGAAAATGATGACAAACGGGATTTTTGGGGTAAAAAAATTCCTTTTTTAACCCTTTGCCTCTCTGGTTCCCCCCTGGTTTTAACACTGACATCGGAACAAAATATCTGGTAAATACTACTCGGTGGACTGAATGGTTGTGCAAAATTTCAATCTTCTACGTTCAAAAATAAGCCCGCCAAAAATATATATACCGACAATGCCTTATTTTTCCCTATATAGAAGTATATTTGGATAAAAATTCACTGAGACGGCCCTAATTATCATAGAATAATAATTCGACCGTCGTTCTCTTCAGAATGGAACTGCCTTTCAGACGGTATGACTCACGTGGTCCTATCATGTATGTAAGGCGGGAAAATTACGAAAAACGGGATTTTTGGGGTAAAAAATCCCTTTTTTTACCCCTTTGCCCCGCTGGTTCCCCCCCTGTTTTAGCACTGACATCGGAACAAAAAATCTGGTAAATACTACTTGGTGAACTGAATGTTTGTGCAAAATTTCAATCTTCTACGTAGAAAAATAAGCCCACCAAAAAATATTGAACATAGGCTTAGAAAATGAGAAAATAAATTTTTGACTTATGACGTCATCATCTCCTATGTTTGGACGCAGGACGGTCTGAAACCATACGTAATGTCTTCTACAAGGCCTCTGGACTTGGAAAACAAAAAGAACCGGACGAAAAAGTTTAAATAGAAGAGAAATAACGCAATGTACCATGAAAAACGCGTATGGTACAAATTGTACCATAGGATCCCCAAAGGGTTAAGACTTAGAAACGCGTTGGATTAAACCTCAATTTTGATACAAATATATTAGTGTGGCAAATTACAAATAAATGAATAAAATAAATTGTTGAGAATGACGATTTTATTATCTTGGGGGCAATGGATGACATAAAATGTCACAAAATGATCTTACTTACGAAGTTTAAACAAAATGAATTGAAAGGATTACATAATGTAAAGGCTTAATATAAAAGGTAACAGCACAAAAACAAACATCCACACGAAACGGAAAGAGAGAAACACAGAATAAGGGACACCTAGTGACGCAGCAGACTCGTCGCCTCGCATGCAAGATAAAGAGATGAGACCGTAGTTGTAAACTCAATAATAATAATAATAATAATAATTATTATTATTATTATTATTATTATTATTATTATTATTATTATTATTATTATTATTATTATTATTATTATTATTATTATTATTGAAAACTCGTTTCCTTTTTAAATCTCTGACTGCATAAGAAATGACTGCGTATAGCGTTCATGTGTGCATTTTTTGTCAATGAGCAGTCTCAATGTCCAAATGGGATGAATATCTTCGAGAGAGAGGAACAAATAAACTTCCTTATGATAAATTATACGTCAAAGTTCGAAGCACTTGCATTTGACAGTTGCTCTTTTCTTTCTTTATTCGGGAACAAAAAAGTTTTGGCGCCTAAGTAATTACAGTATATAATATTGCAAATTTGCAAGTGGATTTATATACGTTGCAATTTGTGGTAATAAAGAAATTGTCATTGAAAAGCATTATTCTAAAAATTAAGTTTTATTTCTTCATTCATTGCAAGTATTGAATGATTGGCTTCTATGACTCGCCATCCCCAAGATCGATATCGAAAATATAGGATGTTCATATATCGACGTGGATATATTTGCGATATCGCATGTCGATATATGCCGATATCGATATATCGACAAATCGCACAGGCCTAGATCCGAGAAATAATTCTTGGAATATACTGGAATCAACAATCAAAATTTAAATATGTTCTTCCATTTCTGTAGCCGAGGTGATGGTTAAGGAGGTGAACCCGAACAAAAGTTTTAAGCCGAAAAAATGTTAAAACGAAAGTTAACATATACATGTAACATGTACATGTAGAATGGGTTATACTTCCCAATCAATAGAAAACTATTCATAGAAAACCATTAACGTAATTTATCTTTTACTTCTGTTTCTGATTGTCATCACAAACCAGCAACAGTACACATACTTTACATACTATAGCAATATACTCTATAATTTTTCACAACTAACCAAACCGGAAGATGATTTTCCGGTGATATTAAAGCGCAATGATCTACAAATTATTCATAATTCATTGTCCTTACTACGGTCAGTACTTTTGCCACAGACTGAGAGCTACAAGTCTAATAGAACTAAAAATGAGGTATTTCATTCCTTTTTTCTCTCAGACTAAAATAATTCTGTATGTTGTGATTGTCACTATTTTAAAAAATATAAGTCCCATATCACATGCTAATTCTCCCTACCGGGATTTCAAGGTAATCGGTACCCGAAAGTGTAAATTTTCGACTCTCAAATATCGACAGTTTGTTAAAAGAGATTTCATATTTCATGTTATTTCTTCGTTACCAAAACACTTCTGGTTGCTTCTATTCATGGTGAATTATCAACTTATGCAGTCAGCATAAAATTTGGGACAGCTAAGCCGTGCAACTAGGCCAAACAATATACACCATCTTATACCATAATCGGATCTTTTAAAGACACCTCCTCTCTCTCCTGCTTTCCTCTCTCCCATAATAAAATCAGCAATAACATGAGCACAATTCCAAATTCAAAATATAAATTGTTAGTATCAATAAAGCGAAAAATAAAAATAAGACGAAACAAGATTCATAAGTTGATGTAGAGAGAAACTGAAACACATCTTAACGAAAAATTGAAATCAATAGATATCTGCTACATGTACAGAAGTGGGACAGAGAGAGAAAAGGGAATAGAAGAAGAAAAAGAAAGCGGAGCACAGATAAAAATATTGGATTTAAACGTAGTAAGAAAAGAAGATAACGTTATAAAGTTCCGTTTCGAGAAATCCAACAGTGGTAACATATATATATATATATATATATATATATATATATATATATATATATATATATATATATATATATATATATATATATATATATGTGTGTGTGTGTGTGTATTCAGAACTATTGGAATATACAGAGGAAGCTCGAAGAATTTATTAAGTCACTTTCAAAATGAATACTAAACTTGGTGGTCAAATTAAATACACAACTTCCAATGAGACACATCCAGTATCATGACTGAAGTTTAACACATGCTTTGTTTTTGCGTGATGCGGTTGCACATTCGGCAGTGTTTATTAAACATAGTGATCCGAATACATTACAATAACCTTAGTAGGTAACGTAGGTCATACCTTCCATTCCAGACTAATGGAAACTGAACAAAAAGAAAGAAAGAAAAAAGAAAGAGAAATGAATGAGTGCTATTTTACTGCCACAGGAAAAAAGAGATTTTACTTATTTCATTGATATAAAATGTGTGTGTGTGTGAGAGAGAGAGAGAGAGAGAGAGGGATGAAGAGAGCCTAATATAAATATGAAAACTAATTATCATTACTCTGTATGGTGAAGAAAGCACACACTGTTTACTCGGATTCTCGCCAGTGATATCTAGTAAGTTCTCCAACCGCGGATGAATTTTTGTTTTTAGTGAATATTTTATGGAAAAAAGATAATATCTAATGGGGACTGTAACCGAGATTTTCCGTTTTAAAATCTAACACGATACCAAAACTCCACTGGTTACTGTACCGGAAACATATTTAACCAATTGTATAGTGTTTCTTTCTAAGAACAATAACATGAAAAGTGGATACAACAGATCAATTAAGTGTTTCGAATTGTCCTAGTGGCCCCATAGTTACGGTTTGCTCTTTACCAACCAACATTCGTAAATTGTCTCTATCCTAGTACAGGTGTTTGCTTCCACATTTTTACGGATTGCTTATATAGTATGAGAATTCACTCTTCGATTCTTCACGATTACTTTGTGAAAATATAAGTTTCGGCTTGAACAGGACTTGAACTTATGATTTGAATCTATACTACTCGTAACCTCAGTACGTTATCCCTACACTATCATGCCACCTAAAAATATAACTCAAATATTACTAAGTTCAGTTCTGCTCTTTATAATGAACCACCTTCTTGGATAGTTATTTATACGAAAATGCACGTCAAAATTCATTTATTTGACGACCTGAAGACAAATTAGTGCTCATTAATAAACGAAATAACACAATCCAGGAAAGGTTACATAAATAATAACGTACTATGCAGTAATTTCGCCATGCTAGTTCAAAAGCGTGTTTATAACAATAATAACAATAAATGTTTATCTTCACTGTATAGTTGTCACATCAATGAATAATGTCAGTATGTCTCTATACTTGCGATACCACTTACAGATACGTTATATGGAGACACTGTGCGAACATTCTTTGAAGATTAGGCAATTGTCCCATTTTCTCTTCCGTTTCCAGAAAATCCACGCACGTGGTGTTTATCCACCAAAAGTTCATGTGGCTTGAGAAGGAATCGATCTTATGTATACATAAAGGTCGGGAGCAGTACTATACATGTTTTGTCAAATAACCTTGTGTGTAGCATTACAAATATATTTACTTACGTCTTGTTGAGCGTGGACATGGGTTCAAATCCGTTTGGAACTATAGGACACAGTGGTTCTTAACATATAATAAACACATATCTTTAACTCTTTTTCTACCAAACGTTTGTCAGTAATTGATTAACTACTTTTTATTGTTTTACTTCAGTTTTACTCGTTTTTCCAGTAAGCTATAACGACAAGGACACGAACACACAAACATCGAGGGCAGTTAAAAATCCAAAGGCTCTCTCATCTGGAAGCCCCTCAGCTATGATGGTTACGCTTAGTAGGATTCAATTTATTCAAGTTCTGTACTGCTTACAGCAAATTTATGAGGATTTTTTCTTTCCTTATGTTGATGAACTTGAAAATGTGGAGATAGTTTTGACGCTAGACGATCACGGACAAGAATACGAGTAAACACTATGTACGTTCTTCACCATAATGAGAATATAGTGTGCATTTTTTCATTCACTTTGTCTCTTTCTGTCTTTGATAACGTTTCTTCATCATGTATTTGTTTCTGTTACATCTCTCTCTGTATTCATCTTTATCTCTGATTCTAACCTAAACATAAACGTGCGGTCCACACTGCATAAGAATAAAATCCGCACAACTTACTTAATAGGAGTAGTACAGCACCTAAACAAATTGAACGTTGTTAAGCGTAATCACCATGGCCAAGTCAATGGTGCCTGGATTTTCTTAGAGGGAACATGTCCTGTGTTGTTCGAGCTTTAAGTAGTGATTCTTTTTTCTTTTGTGACTTTTTGCTATGCTTTGTAGCTTTCAGCAAGTGAACTTACGATTTGAGTTGGGTGTTTTCTCTTCATTTTTGTCAACTTCAGTGCAAGATAAAGACTGAATATGATGACCAATATTAGGCTTAACACACTTCGCATTAGTCTTCAAAGTGTTTCAGAAGTCCCTAATCCGATTTCACTCCATGAGTAGATGCAAACCACTTTTGAACTTAAATAATATGCAGTCCTCAGTATCGAACTAGATTTTCCACGTAAACTTTTATGTATCAAATTAATTACATAACTGTGTGATCAGATTATTAATAAATTTGATAACAAAGTGAAGTATGTAGATGCCGAAGGTACTTACAACCTTCCACTTGACTCGGCTTCTCATAAAATTAATGTGGTACGTATCCACGCGGTACTTATGTAAGTTACTGATAACCAAATGAAAGAGATGCTTCAAGTTTATGATGAGATTCAGCATTAGCGACGAACTTTATACTGATGGTCATTACCAGATCCCGGATCTTGTTGACCTAAAATTTTCTAAAAGAGGACCTGTAAAATGACACAAAAATCCCTGTAAAATGACCTTAAAACTTGTGTTTGTTTAAAATGTTTATTTCGTTAAACATTGGCATTTTTTGAACATCTATTGGATTTTAATTACCATTTTTCACTCATTTTCAAAAGTGTTGTTTTAGTTAGTTGCAGTCCATTGCACGGCATTGTAATTACTGAAAGTGTCAATTCACTACCGAGTTGAATCTAGGAAGCACACTTAAAGAATAGAAGTTCGCAAATGTAGGCTGTACACACGAGAATAATAGATAAAAACTCTGTTGATGGATAAAATCTTTGTACGTCTTCTAATCCATTTTTAGTTATTCTCGTAATCACATCCTTTGTGGTTAACAACCCAGAATCATCCATTTGGCCACCTACCAACCCCTACCCGTCGTCAACCAGTTACAGCTTAGTGTTCATTAGCTTTTTAAAAATGTAGTATTTCCACCCCAATAGTCAGGAACAAGAAAAAGGGATATATATATATATATATATATATATATATATATATATATATATATATATATATATATATATATATATATATATATATATATATAAAACTTGTGTTTTACAAATCCTTAAAGTGTTCATTTTAAGATTTCCTTATGTAGAAGCAAAAGAATAAAAAGACCATAAGTAACTTAAAAGTTACCTTAAAATATTAAAAATGATATGAAACTTCAAAACAGCAAAAAGTGACCAAAGGTTGACCCTAAAAAATTATTTCTAGAACCTTGAGTTGATGGATAACGTTTTTATTTGAACTTGGCTTGCCCTATGCGTAACGGAAAAAAGTTGTCATGTCAACCAGATCCACGCCCTGGTCATTACTATAAAGTACGTACTGGCCGCAAAGTTGTGAAAATGATTCTTAAAAAGAATATTCCTTCATATATTCTCTCAGTTCTCCTCGCTGTTGGGTGACGTATCCCGGACAGATAAGTACTTGTGCCAGGTGTTACAGCGACACGCATTTGGTGTCCCAGTGCGATCGCCGGACATTTAGCGCCCGTTTAGATAATCGGCCCAGTGGCCCTTCTGGAAATTCTACTTTGGGTAACCGAATTGCTCGACCTATATTAACTCGTTAAGGCAATTCGTTAAGAAGTGGAAGCAAACACCTGTAGCAGAATAGAGACGATTCACGAATGTTGGTTGGGAAAGAGCAAATCGTAACTCTGGGACTATTAGGACAATTCGAAACACTTAATCGATCTGTACTATCCACTTTTCATGTTGTTGTTAGAAAGAAACACTATACAATTGGTTAAACATACTTCAGGTAGAGTAACCGGTGGACTATTGGTGTCGTGTTACCGTTCAAACGGAAAATCTCGGTTTGAATCCCAATCAGGTAGTATCTTTTTCCCATAAAATATTCGCTACCAATAGAGACTCATCCCCGGTTGAAAAACTTACAAGCCATCATTGGCTTGAATCCGAGTAAACGGTGTGTGCGTTCTTCAACAATGTAATAATAATTAGTTTGCATATCGATTTTCGTTTCTCTTTCTCTCTCTGTATCCATCTTTCTTCACGTTTCCTTATCATTATTTTATCTTTTTCTTCTGTTTCTTCTTCTCTCTCTCCTTTTTTTTCTCTCTCTCTCTCTCGCTTACACACACACACACAAGTACACACAAACACAAACCTTATGTCAAGGAAACAAGTAAAACCTCTTTTTACCTGTGGCAGTAAAGTAACACTCATTCAGTTTTCTTTCTCTCTTTTTTCTTTTTTGTTCATTTTGTATTAGTAGTCCGGAATGGAAGGTACGACCTACGCTACCTACTAGATTTATTATAATGTATTTCGGATCACTATGTTTAATGAACACTGCCAAATTTTGCAACCGAACCACGCAGAAACAAAGCATGCGTTAAGCTTTAGGCATGATCCTAGATGTGTCTCGGAACTCTACAGTTTGATTGGAAATTGAGTATTTAATTTTGCCACCAAGATTGGTATTCATTGTGAAAGGACTTAATAATACATCCTCTATATATTGGAATAGCTCTCAAAATATACATATATATAAAAACAAACGTTATTTCCACATCACGATTAGATTTCTGGAAATAAAACCTTATAACGTTATGTTCTTTTCTTACTACGTTTAAATCCAATATTTTTATCTGTGTTCCGTTTCCTTTTTCTTCTTCTAGCTCCTTTTCTGTCTCTCTGTCCCACTTCTGTACATCTAGCAGATATCTATTGGTTTCAATTTTTCATTAAGATATGCTTAGGTTTCTCCATACCTCAACTTACGATGCTTGTTTCGTCTCATTTTTATTTTTCGCTTTATTGATACTAATACATGTATATTTTGAATTTGGAATTGTGCTCATGTTATTGCTGATTTTAGTATGGGAGAGAGGAAAGCAGGAGAGAGAGGAGGTGTCTTTAAAAGATCCGATTATGATATAAGATGGTGTATATTGTTTGGCCTAGCTGCATGGCTTAGCTGTCCCAATTTTTTATGCTGAGTGCATAAGTTGATAATTCAACATGAATAGAAGCAACCAGAAGTGTTTGGTAACGAAGAAATAACAACATGAAATGTGAAATCCCTTTTAACAAACTGTCGATATTTGAGAGTCGAAAAATTTACATTTTCGGGTACCAATTCGCTTGAAATCCCGGTAGCCAGAATTAGCCCAGGATAGGGGACTTATATTATTAAAAAATAGTGACAATCACAGCAAAATGCAAAAGTATTTTAGTCTGAGAGAAACAAGTAATGAAATCTTTCATTTCTAGTTCTATTAGTCTTGTAGCTCTCAGTCTGTGGCGAAAGTATTGATATAAATAAGGACAATGAATTATGATTATATTGTAGAACATACGACTTTAATGTCACATGAATTCCATCTTCCGGTTTGGTTAGTTGTGAAAAATTATAGAGTATATTCCTATCATTTTTATTTTTCACTGTCGTTGATTTGTGATGACAATCAGAAACAGAAGTAAAAGGTAAATTACAACAATAGTTTTCTATTAAGGGGGAAGTATAACTACTCTTATTTTAACAAATTTTTTGAGTTAACTTTTGTGTTCGGGTTCACCTTCTTACCCCGCAATCTTGGGTACAGAAATCGAAGAACATATTTAGATTTTGATTGTTGATTCCAGTATATTTCAAGCATTATTTCTCAGATGTAGGCCTGTGTGATATGTCGATATATAGATATTGTCGATATCGACGTATATCGGCATTCGATATCGCAAATATATCGACCTCGATATATGAAGAACCTAAATTTTCTAAAGCGATATTCGGAGTGGCAAGGTATAGGAGGCCACTAAGACTTGCGATGGATGAAGAAATAAAACTTAATTATTACAATAATGTCTTCTAATTACAATAACTTTATTACCACAAGTTGCAATGTAAATAAATTCACTTGCAAATTTGCAATATTATATACTGTAAATTCTTATCCGCAAATACTTTTCTGTTTCCGAAAAAAGAACACGTGTCAAAAGCAAGTGCTTCGAACTTTGACCTAGAATTTATCATAAGGAAGTGTTTTTGTTCCTCTCTCTCGGAGATTTCCATCTGTTTTCGCCTTTGGGTCGCTCAGTGACAAAAAGTGCACACATGACCGCTATGTGCAGACATGTTCATAGGCAAGGGAAACGAGTTTTTAATAATAATAATAATAATAATAATAATAATAATAATAATAATAATAATAATAATAATAATAATGGGTTCGCAACTAGGATCCCATCTCTTTATCTTGCATGGTAGGCCCGCAAATCTGCTACGCCAATGATTTCCCTTACTCAGTGTTTGTCTCTCTTTCTGTTTTGTGTGGATGTTTTTGTACTGCTAGGCTTTTATATTAAATCCTTCCATTGTGCAATCTTTTACGATTTTTTTTAAATGAAGAGAAACTGATTCTCCATTAATCATGTTTGAACTGCTTAAGTAAAATCATGTTGTAACTTTTTATGTCATCTATTGCCCTCACGATAATAAATCGTTGTTCTTAACAATTTATTTCATTCTCTTATTTACAGTTTGCCACATTAATATATTTGTAACAAAATTCTGGTTTGATCCAACGCGTTTCTAAGTCTCAACCACCCAACGACCCTGGTTTTGGGTTGCCTACTATTGCAGGAAAGGGATAATTGCAGGTGGGAATGCACTTTTTGAATCGTGCATACATTGTTATGATATTTTGTTTTACAGACATGAGACTATGAAAATGTCTTTAATTATAAACATTTGGCTGTATAAGTTAGAGGTGCTAAATCTATATGTGAAGTCCGTTTCTTCTAATTTGTACCATTTACATGACATTTTGTAGCAGATACAGGACAGGTATTTTATGTATGCAAACGAAAATCTATAGAATATATTACGGAAATGACAATTGTGATCTTTTTCTGTTGTACCAATTTGAAGGAGTTTCTATGATAAGAGATTAGCAGTACTCAGCAAGCATACTGCTCTTCCGTTGTCCACTGAACTACTTTTCAAATGTTGCAATATCGTGGTGGAATCGTTCCCCAAGTTCATCACTAACAGCCCCTAAATTTTGTGGAGAGAAGTCCTAATGTGAAGTCCTAAAAATGTAATTTCAGGGACATGTGGCATCCCATGGTTTGGGGGCAGTGCACCATATCACTAACAATAGTATCATAATATTGTGCTTTAGTATTACCAAGGAAAACACACTAACTTGAATGCTTGCGATGCTGTCTTTTCTATGTGTAGATTCAAACTCTATCTCGTATGGCGCTTCTTATATGTGAGTCAATGAACATGTCTTCGTTTATCTTTGTGTCACTTAGGCTTAGAAATTTTATCTTTAGGTGCTTAAAAGCTGGCTTATCTCCTTAAGCTTAAAAGCTGGATTTAATGTTTTAACGAAGATGTTAATAAAATCTAGTTTTTAGGCATTGTTCGCTTATATGTGTATATTTTCAAACACTTCAGTTTTCGTTTAACATTTGTTTCTTTCTTGTTATTTTAAATTCGAAACTTTTTGTTGTTAGTGCTAACACAAGCTACAAACAATATTTGAAAGTATTCAGTTTCTGGTTTCTTTATTGCTGCTTATTAGGAGCTGAAAGAAGAGCTATACAGCTTAGCTGCAAAAGCGCCTCCACCTTACTCTGATCCAGATGAACTTGCTGCTTACTATGTGAGTGCAGACGAGAGATTTTTCCATATATGTCACAGGGACCTAGCGAAAATTAACACTTTCTTCGCAGGTAATGTTGCTTGTGTAAACATTTTACTATATTTAAAAATACGTGGTAACTATCAGGAGTTTTCAAAACATCAGAATTTTAATGCAAATCATAGTGTTTTGTGTTTTAAAAAATCTTATAAGATTATAGTTTCACTAGAACTTTTTGTCAGCCTTCCTCTACCACTTCCTTTTAACTAGCACGGCTATATTCTTTACCCATCCAATCTATTGTTATCCTATTCCCTTGTTTGAAAGGAAAAGTCATCAAGTATGGGAGACTTTTTAAAGAAATAAAAAAAGGGCGTCTTGTTTGAAAGTGGTTCATAGCAGATATCTAGGACACGATATTTTCATAATAGTAATGATATATTACCTTAAAAACACAGACACCTTGTTTATCGAAATGTTACTTCAGAATACGAACAAATTTCAACAATAATCATGTAATAAAAATGGAAATCAGAGTACTCCTTTTCCCCATATTAGGATACACCAGGGTTCCTAGTAGGAGAATATAAGACATATAATCTTAAATCTTGAAATAACAGGCTTTAAAGCTTAAAATAGGGTCTACTATTTACTCCTCCTAATATAGCATTTTGTGAAAAATATAATGTTAGAACAGCCAACCGTTATGGGCAGAGATCACCAAGAAGCACCTAACAAAATAGGTACAAATGAGCATAGCCTATAAATAAGCTAAATCTTCTAACTAGACAACACCCTCAAACCAGATGAAGAGATCCGCATCTAAGGTGGACAGATGAGAGATATCTCTGTAACACATAGCTCCACTAGTCTCCCAGTGAAGAGTGAAAAAGAGGATAAGAAAGTCATCCATAACCCATGACTCTAATTTGATTGGCCGTAAAGTATCAGCCGTAGATAAGTAACGTAAGGATAGAAAAACTCGAGTTAGAAAGAATCGAACCCGAGATATCTAATACTTATGAAGCATCCAGGAATAATTAGGTACAGCGAGATTAGTAATTTCTATTAACAACACGTAGCCAGACGGTAACAGCTTCAGGATCATATTCATGGTGCTTGAACCCTTTATCGTAGTACGTTTCGGAATTCAGAACTCAAATTGCTTATATTGCTATTCAGGGATATCGTAACTTCGATTATACATGGCAACTCAAACTTCAGCAACAGTTTATTTATTAGATAACAAAAGTGTTTATAAAAGAAAAATATATGTAGTAGTACAAAGTCGGGTAACACAAATTACATGTTCGTTATTTTATACCAATATTATACAAAGTGCACAAGAGCAGGATAGAAAAGGTAAACCTATGGCTAGAGGGAGAGAAAATCGAAGACGTTAAGACGTTCTCCTATTGAGGAAGTCGAATACCCTCGGACGGAAGAAGTGAAAAAGACGTAAGTTCCAGACTAGCACAACAAGAAAAGTGGGCAAAGATAAGCATGGCAATTTTCTACTAGCTAAACAAGCATTCAATACGAAAAGAGGACTACTAACATCAAGAAATGTGTCGTTGGACTTTCGTAAACGATTTATTAAGATCCTGGTATGGACCGTGGCGATTTATGGATCAGAGACGTGGACATTGTGAGAAGCTGAAATATCCAAGCTGGAAGCATTTTGAAATATGGTGTTGGCGCAAAATGCTACGCATATCATGGACCGAAAGTAAAAGAGAATGAAGACGTACTAAAGGTAGCTAATGAAGGACGACAGATCATAAAGATAATAAGGAAAAGAAGAAACAACATTATTGGCCATCTTATTTGGCACTCTGATTAATCACCGTGTTGATAGAGGGAAAGGCAGAAGGAAAAGCAGGAAGAGGAAGACCAAGGATAGTATATCTAGATGCAGTTACAAAGAAGATACCTTATCAAAGTATAAATCAGCTCTCCCAAGGGAGAAAAAATTTTAAAAATTTCCATGTTGCCCATCAACCTATGGTTGAGGTGAGAAAGAAGATTATACAATGTATGGCTCTCATGTCATCATTTGACTCATTGATATTGCTTATCAATGAATAAAACTCAACGCCTAACGTTCGAAGTCCTGAAGTCCAATTTGGTGTAAAAATGCAATGGATCGAAAGATGTACAAGGCCATCCTTTAAAATGATTATTAAAGCGTCTGGACTCACGTGGAGAGAGGGAGAGTAAACAACAAAAGGTAGAAAATAGTAAAAATGATGACGAAAATAACTATTTAAATATTTATCTTTACTACCCACTGATGTTAATAATATTTCTCCACTGTGTCAAATTTCAATCACTAAAGTTCAAAACTAATGATAATTCATAAAGTCGTTATGTTCCTGCTGGATATGGCCAAGTGATAAGAAAAATGCTGTCATTTCTTAAAAATGCCTTAAATCGACATAATTCCTTGAAGATGCCATCGGAATTTCCTACAAAATTAGAGGAAAATAGTATGCGAAATTTACTGTGTGAGAAAATTGTTTGATTCTTGAAAAAATTCAAAATCCAACCATTTTTCAGTAAAACAAAGAAATTTTTTAGCGGTGAGTCAACTGACCGAAATCGGTAAACGAAGCGGCCCTGACCGAGAACACAAATTAACAGAGCCCGGTGAAGCTATGTTGATGGTCACGAGAAACTATTGTTTCACAAAATAATAATAATTATTATTATTATTTTCATTGAAATGGATAGCAAAATTTCTAAGTCAAAATTTTCTTTGCTCGTATTAGAGACTAAGCCTAACTTCCAAACCAATAACATGGGAACTAAAAATTTTTATCTCCAGAAACCTAAGATGCACAAAGCCCCAAAGCTCGAAATCAACTAATATTTGCATAGTTCTTTCGTACCTGTCGCAGGCAGAAAAAAGTTGAGAGCATTCTATTCCTGAAGACATAACTGATCGCGGGGCCAAAGAGGCATCTTTTATATTGTAATATTCTACGTAGTTTAGTTTATTAAACAATCGACGCGTGCTTATATTTCCAAACACCAACTATGTGCACCTTACTACGGATTACTATGGTAGCAGACTACAGAAGCACCACCGACATCACTGATTCATATGACAATGAAGGATCACTAGCGCCACAGCCACACTGCAGCATCTATATAACCAACAGGATTTCACCGACAAGTATCAATTTCTGGCTAGTCAAATCCCCTTCCTTAGCTTGCAGTGGAGTTTTGAAAGAACCTTAACTTTGCGACCTGAAATATTTCCGAAATGACAGAAAATGTAACAAATGTAGTTACGTAAGAATGTACCCATGTCAGGGGCCTATAAAATTCTGTAAACAACAAGTGCCCCCAGGGGTTCCATCATAGAGCCCCAGGGGCCAACTTGAAAATTTCAAATGGAAACCTCCTATTTTTATTGCAGATTCTGATTATGCGATCAAAACTAAGCAACTTTTATTTGAAGCACTTTTTCGCTATACTAATAGATGGCGCTGTAATCGCAAAAAAAAATTAATATCATTGTACATACGTCCCCAACTTTGCGACCTCAAATATTTCCAAAATGACAAAAGATGTGACAAATCTCGTTACGTAAGAATGTATCCATGTCAGGGGCCTATAAAATTCTGTAAACAACAAGTGCCCCCAGCAGTCTCATCATAGTGCCCCAGGGGCCAAGTTGAAAGTTTCAAATACAAACCCCTATTTTTGTTACAGGTTCTGACTCTGCGATCAAAACTTTTCGTTATACGCCTAAATGGCTGGGTAATCACAATATGTATGTTACCTGGGATTGATAATAAACTAAATATCTCGATAAATACACGTGCAATTAAAAAGCACGAAATACGTGTCCAATATTTTAAAAAGGCTTAGCATAAAATAAAATTGCTTTCATTTGCATTTCAATGCGACCGTGGTAGACCATTACGATATGGATAGGAAAGTTTTTGTGAACATTTTCCCTAGAATTGTAAAGGTCAAGTAGACCAATATGTTTGTTAAATATCACAGACACGGACAGATTAAGTAAAATCGTTATTTCACACTAGTACGTAAAAGCAAAAGTGACGACGGAGATTTCACAGGAGAACAAATTTAGAAAACCGCATAAAACGCAAAGAAACTTAATCGATATACAGGGCTATTGTAAATGATCTTCCCGATTTCAAAGGTTAATAACTCACGTGTGTTTAGTCACAATAACATGCTGCTTATGTTAAATGACAGAAAACTCAAAATTATTTTTTGCTTATAAGTACATGCGTGTTATGTTTCTAGACAAAGTTGCTCAAGATGAGTGCCGTTTGTAATTCAACATACATCAGTTTGATAGTCTAATTCTTGGAACACTCTTTGTTTTACATTCCACAGCCAGGAGATCCATCTGCTTCTTAAATGCATTCTCAAAACTCGGTTTAATTGTTAGGGATGGGTGACTGATACACTTGGATATAACATAACTCTAACTTCGTTGAAAATTCCGTTTCACATGAAAGTAGAGAAAGAGAAAAAAACATTGTGCTGTCTTCGTTTCCTGATATCTAGATTTACTGTTATCCTAGGTACGGAATGCGTAACTACACATAACCTTTACTAGTCACGTAGTGTCTTCCCGTTTGTTTTTTTCGAAGAACTAGATTATCATGAGTCTTCTTGCCTCTCATGACTTGGTTGTCTAAAATTAGCAGATGAACAAAGTGTAACTGGTGTTTCACAGCATGTGATCAAACTGCGCACCTCTCTTGATATGACAGTGAGCAATTCGATGGTAAAACACAAATACTGCATTCCTGATAGCGTCCAGTTCAATAAGAGCAAAATCATCAATAATCCTTTGACGAAGATTATCCAAAGTGGTTGACATTGTTTGATATATTCGGATCTTTAGATAAACCCAGAAAAAGTAGTCTAGTGGCGATAAATCAGAGGAACAGAGAACCAGCAGGCTACCCATCTGCAAATCCATTATTTAGGATATTCCGTGTTAAGAAATTGCCGCATATTTACACGGTTCTGCGGTCCTGCACATCTTGCTGAAACCATCTGTGGGCAAAATTGTCTTCTGCAGTGTCTCTTATTGCTGGAACTACTTGATATCGAAGCATCTCCTCACACAGTTCAGAAATCAAATTGTTATTAATAAAAAAAGGACCAATTATTGTATATTTAACACTACCGCCCAGATTTTCAACTTTTCAGGATTTAGAACATGTTTGAAAGGATCAATGATATTGCTGTCAAATCAATACCTTCAATGACTTCTGTTAATGTAACCGGTTAGGTAGAACGTGACTTCATCAGAGAACACATTGCTGGTAAGAACAATAGGATCATCATTGATTCACTTCATCATATCATCATATCTTCACAAAATTCTACACGCCGATCAAAGACATTCATCTAGCTGGTGTATCAGATGAACTTTGCATGGGTAGAACTTCATTTTCTTCATTCTTTTCGCAGAAATGTGACTGATGTCATGTTGTTCAGCAGTTTTATGGATGCTAAGTTGAGTATTTTGAACAAATAACTGCAACATCAAGCTGTTTGTCGCCGATTTCGGTTGACCAGGAATGTTACAATCCTTTATAGTTACCGTTTCCTCGACGCGTCTTAGGATGCACTCAACAGTAGATCTCGAAATGGAATTGTGTGGAACGCGATTTTTTTCGTTAAATATTATTCTTACTTCAGCACATGACCTTTGGTGATTGCCCCATCCTCGTATCATCGAGGGCGTCAGAACTTTACTTTGAGAGCTCTAATACAAACCAGTTGAAATACAGCTTGAGTATACAGAGGTTCTCTGTAAGAATGTTTACTGCTACCAATATCTAATGGCTTCCACGTTGCTGGACCGTAATTTACAATCAACCATAAGGATTTACAGAACAAGACATATTGGCGACACATATGTGTCTTCCGGCAAATGTCATTTGTTCCACTAAGTTTATAAGAGCAAATTTGCTCTCTTAGATCTACGGATCAACTTTACATGTCCATATTTACTTTCACTTATCAAATGGAATTACATGCAGTTTCAAATCAAATCGTAATTATGCACATCTACATCACCATAACAACAAAATGATGATGTACTTTTAAACTTTAATAGATCCACCGATGAACTTTACGTGTTCACTTTCACTTTTACCTCTCAGGTTTATACATATCTACATAAACATGACAAAAATTAATAACTTAATTCTCTTTTCACACTATGTCCGATTATCAATTGAAACTTCATGTCCCAACGGAAAGCTAGAGTTAATCAACTTTCATAGCTTCCACAAACTCACGGGAAAAAATTCAGTTCTTGAAGAATATTGTTACAAACATATTCATAACTTTATTTGTTTGCAAGTCTTAACACATCACAGAGCATGTCCACTTCTTGAACCAGGTTTTCATTTATCAACCTCAGGTGACATACAATATTATTATCATTATTGCGATTTATGTGTTATATAGGAAGACAACGAAAAAAGTACATAAACTGAAAGTTGCGTATTTTCGGTCGCAGTATCCGAGTCTGCATTAATGTAGAGGGTTTCTATTTAGAATTTTGGGAAGATGAAGGCAACTTTATTTTATGTTAATTGAATAGATGTTTTAAATGATTGGACACGTACTTAAATTGCAAGTGCATTTCTCGAGGTATTTAGATTATCGTCAGCCTTAGGAAGGTAACGTGATATCCATTTTTTTTTTTTATTAGTACAGCTCCATCTAGTAGAATAACGAGAAAGTACTTGAAGTAAAAATTGTTTACTTCCGATCGCAGAATCAAAATTTGCAATAAAAATAGGATGTTTCCAATTAAAACTTTCAAGTTGGCTCCCGGTGCCCTATGATGCGACCCCTGGGGGCACTTGTTTACAGAATTTTATAGGCACCTGACATTCTTACGTAACTAGATTTGTCACATTTTTTGTCATTTCGGAAATATTTGAGGTCGCAAAGTCAGGAGACGTGCGTACGATGATATTTACTTTTTCCGATTACAGCGCCATCTATTAGAATAACGAAAAAGTGCTTCAAATAAAAGCTGCTTAGTTTTGATCGTATAATCAGAATCTGCAATAAAAAAAATAGGGGATTTCCATTTGAAATTTTCAAGTTGGCCCCTAACATGGGTACATTCTTACGTAACTAGATTTGTCACATTTTCTGTCATTTCGGAAATATTTCAGATCGCAAAGTTAGGTGAGACACCATATATATATATATATATATATATATATATATATATATATATATATATATATATATATATATATATATGTGTGTGTGTGTGTGTGTGTGTGTGTGTGTGTGTGTGTATGTGTGTGGTCCAATTTTTTTTTTTTGTGAATTTTATTGCGCATAGTTGCTAATATTGTTCCTTTTCTACAAGTATATTTCACTGCAAAAAATGAACTCAATTGGATAATATTTAGGGGTCGCTCAAGCGACACGAAGTTGTGCCATAGGATGCATATAATTATGTCGTATACGAGACATATTGGAGGTTTAAACATTCAATCGTTATAAGTAAATTGTACTTTTTGCCCTACAAAATGAATTATTTATTATTATTACTAAACTTGCAAATAGCTATTTTCAAAATAACATTTATTGATTTCAAAATAAGTGAGATACCTCTAAATATGCAGTTGCTGTTCATTTTAAACAGAAAAAATAAGGTTATTAACGAAGTTGGTAATTTTTCAAAGTGCTCTTTCGAGCGTCTGAAACACGCTTTCTGTGGTTCTCAACCTGAATTAGGCTCTGCATTTCACTTTCTTTCTTTCTGATTGACTCATTGAAATTGGACATAAGGCTACTGAACGTCCAGCAGCATCGTTGACAACCTTAAGTGACTCGACGATTCTTTTGGAATTTGTCCGAGTTACTCCAGTGCTCAGGATCACATTGGAACATGAAATTGATGTCAACTCGAAGAGAACGTAAGGCGCAAAGAGAGGCTGAATTAATCAAGTCATGAAGATTCTTTGTGTCTAAGCCGTGGCAGTCTGTGAGTTTTATGCCTCTTGAACTCCAATTTTCTTCACAAGCCTTAAGACGATTTATAATATTCCGCTTGTCCTCGAAAGATAACTTCTCAGAGAACAGTGAGAGTGGAACTAACTCTGCTTCAAGATACCACAAGTGAGTTTGAAACTTGTTCATTGCAGATTCAGACACAGATTCATTCACTATGGCATATTGTTTGATCTGGTTGAACAGAAGTAAGTCGTTGACGGGGGCATCACATGTCTTGGGACACAAAATCCATGCTTTTACGTATATGAGACTTGCAAATAAACATACTTTCCGCAGATTTTTTTTCTCTTTGACTGTAAGCTTAAACATTTCACGGAAAATTTATATCTTGAAGCAGCATATTACCTTTCCCATCCAACGAGCCATATGGTAAGCACCTGGTGACTTGAAACGGTACTCCTTTGGAAATTCACTAAGTATCAACAGGCAAGGCTCTATCATTTCTTTATAGTCATCACGGGGAACATCGTTATTATCTTTCTTATGTACAAGACAATTTTGTAGAAACATAACTTCATTTTTCAGTGTTCGTACATATGGCATGGAAAGGCGTTCGTCTTCCAGCGCCTTAAAATTATAATGCTTAAAGTTTGGTCAAAACTCTTGGAAACGTTGAAACAGTGGAATAGTATGTTCTCCAAAATTACGGGAGGTCATAATTAATTAGGTGAAATTTACCCGTGTTTTAGACGATACCAATCATAAATATAACTCCGTTTCTCTTCCAGTCGTGGACTTATATGTCTTATATTTATGCCTACACTAGAAACGCCATTTCAGATACGTAGCCAAGTTGGGGTATGTACCCCCTTCGAAACCAAAAAATGGAAAAATTAAGGAAGAAGTAAACAAAAAGAAACGAAAAAAAGAAGAATCAGCGTTAAAAATAAAAAGCTACAGCAAGCGTTTGGTTACTCTTTCTTATGAGCAGCTTTTTGTGGAGGAAACGGGAGGTGTAAGTTAAAATGGATATTGTTGTAATGGGGTTATTTCATGTCACGGACCCCTTCTTCCCCTATTACGAAATCTTGGCCACTTTAAATATTGTTTTTGAATGAAATGCACAAAACAACGAAAAGGTCCATCACCGCTTAAATGCGAATACGTTCAATATTTCAAATAAGAGATATGGAGCATAATTGAAGGCTTTGAGCGACCTCTAAATATTTTTTTACTGCGATGAAATTTTTCAGTCAGTATATTTAGACCACATGGATAAAATTTAGACCACATGGATGTATGGATGTATGTATGTATGTATGGATAGATAGATAGATAGATAGATAGATAGATAGATAGATAGATAGATAGATAGATAGATAGATAGATAGATAGATAGATAGATAGATAGATAGATAGATAGATAGATAGATAGATAGATAGATAGGGTGTTAATGAACTGTACCAACAAACTGTAAGAGGTGATTCCTCACATCAAAATAAGAGAAAAAAGTTTATATGGACCTATGGTGAAAAGTGCATAATTTCAGAGCTAGAGCTGTCCAAATTGCGAAAAGGCTAAATTTCAGTAGGTTCTATTTCGAATTTCAGAAACCGTGTATGGTGGTTCTTATCAACGTAAAGGAAGTCACGCATACACAATCCAAAAGTGCATATTTCATCAATTGTCAATAGGTGTAGAGGATATTCCTTACAGGGTGTAATTCTCATATATGTTTTTAATAGAGTTTTCAGATATACCCTGATTTCAAGAAGGTTCCAAAGTATAAGCAGGAGGTAAACCTTGACAACAATGGACATCCAATGCTTCGAAGGGAAGACGGAAGTGTTAGAAACAGGCAGCTCCATGTTTTTTGTGTTCGGAATAACGTGTAATGATATGTATTTCATCACGGTGTATTTCCCGTTTTCTTCACTTATAAGCATGAAAGAAAACATCACACCATGCGTTTTACCGAGTACGAGGACCGTGCTGCTGAGGATTCTGAACACTTCCGACATCCCACCAAAGGATTCCGTGTTCACTGCTATCAAGGCTCATCGTTCGCCTGCTTTGGACCAATCATAAAGTCAGAGCATATCTCAAAATTCGGTTGATGGCATGTCTGGGAATTTCACCCTACAGGAATAATCTGTACACCAATTGAACATTAATGAAATACGCATTTTTGGATTGCGTATGCGTGACTTCCTTTACGCTGAGAAGGACCACCATCCACAATCTCTCGAATTCGAAATGCCTCTTGAAATTTAGCTTTTTCGCGATTTTGGACAGCCCTAGGTCTGAAATTATGCACTTTTCGCCATAGGTCCATATGAACTTTTTCTCTTATTTTGATGTGAGGAATCACCTCTTAAACTTTGTTGGTATAGTTCATTAACACCCTGTATATATATATATATATATATATATATATATATATATATATATATATATATATATATATATATATATATATATAATGAATATTGAATAATATGGAAAGATAAAACATGTCTGCTGTGTTGGAGCGTAGTTACTCGTTATAGTTTGTTCGGTGGCCCCCAGCATTGAATGTAATCTTGAGGTCCCATTATTGGAATGAAACTAACAGTATTATAAAGTCCTGTTTGGTGCTCTTTGTTTGGGGCATAATAAGAATATATTTCAACAATATGAACAATGGATCCCCAGCATCATACTGTCTAAATATGTATTGGGGGCCCCATTAGTGACGAAATGAAACTGACTTTTATAATAATAAGCCGGTATCCATTTGAAGGTGCTGCGTAGCAGAAAGGTCGAGTAAGTCAGTGTCGGACTGGACAGGGTGGCGAGACGGAGATCTCAGTCTACACCCCCCTCTTATGGCGCCCCTTTGACACAATAAAATAGTCTTAGTTCTATTGAAGTCATGACAATTTTAGTTAAAATTTCCATTATTGTCTTTATAATAAATGTCATATAACAGAGGTATTGCAGGTTTTCGTACATTATTTAGAGGCTTTAAGCTGTCAAGTCGCCGTGCTCTCCTCGTTGCTGGTGCCAGCACTGCCAGATATCCTAGGTGATATGTAGCAACTCGGTCTGATCACAAGTCGCATTGTGACTGCCGTATGGCTCAATCTCTCGTTGCATTATTTGATTGTTGTAATGTTATATTGTTAGCATCGGGACTCAACGTAAGCGACGCCTGCGTGTTCTCAGGTAGGAAAGTAGATGTTAATTAAGGCAAGAATATTGTGTGCACTTGTTTATTGTGTTATTTATTAACGTATTATTGACTTTAGTAGTCATAGATGTTTAGGTAAAAATGGAAATATTTTTTTTGATAAAATTTTCTTCAGAATTTCAATATCCAAGTTATGCGTAAATTACGTTTAACATATCTAAAAGTTATCTTCACATTCCGTCTGGCTGAACTTCCAATAGTTATGAAATTATAAATTTATTTTGGTTAAAGGTTAACAGTCGCTTTTTTGACAAGAGCAGTGTCAGTGTTGCCAATTAGGGGGAAAAGTCGCTTCATCTAGGGGATTCGCCTTCCAGGATAGCGACAAAAAATAATTTTTCCGATCAGCGACTTTTTTGGTGATTTTGGAATGACGATTTGGCGACTTACAAATCTAGCGACTTTTGTGCTACGAACAACTTGTTCTAAAATAAGTACTATTAGCTCGAATCTGCTCAGATATATGTTTATTTTCCTTTCGCTTATTTGAACCAGTGCAGGTTTTGCCGACCTGGGAAAGTACAAAACATTTATCTCTATATTCCCGCTTTGATTGCTGTTACCTCTTAATGGAGACCAATCCCAGCTTCAATGTCCTGTAGTTTAGAGAACTTCCGTTTAGAGACACAAATAATACATTACCGATAGCAAACAAATTATCTTTAGAAGCATGAGTAGAAGTGAAGTGTGTAAGATTTTTTCTAGACCTTTAATTTTGTTTGTTTTTCTAAACTAATTTTTGATTTCGCTGAAGCAAAATTGATCATAAAGTTAAAAACGTATAAAAGTGAAATAATTATTAGTTATATATGATTCTTTCATATATGTTCTTGTAGCGTAGATAGCACTATGGCTTGAATTGATCACGCATCTTATACACACATACACACACACACACACACACACACACATATTATATATATATATATATATATATATATATATATATATATATATATATATATATATATATATATATATATATATATACGAAAGAGGCAAAATCCCACGAAAATTTTTTTAGTGACTTTTCACCCAAAATTGGAGTCATGGAGTCATTTCATTTCCTATTTAGCGACTTTTTGCATTAACTTGTTGGAAACACTGATCAGTGTATCGTCTGCATTGTAAGAACGAAAACACTATGTACGTACATTTGTTTAAAATTGTGCTAGAGCAACAGGACGTTTGGATTTTATATTGAAGGCTCAATAGCCCAATATTTATTTATGTTCTAATTTAAAATAATACTGTATATGCAGTGCACATGTGGTGCAAAAGAGAGCAGAGCAGCCAGAGCAAGAAGTTTAACAGACAAATGGTTGAAATTCGAAACTGTAATGACAGAAGCTCTTTACACAGAGCTATTTAGGGTTTACAGCACTACCTAAGAATTATCCATTGTCCCCAGAGATGGACTACTTAACGGCATGGGAAATGGTCCAAACACTAGCAACAAGTTTAAAGTAACTCAGAGAGAAATCTTATCACCTGTATGGAAACGTTAAAATGTTTTCGGAAAATCTTAACAGAAAATGGGATAAAAACCAACTTCATCTCAGGGTGGATGCTGATTTTGCAACAAAAAGGATTCGGTGCAAAAAGCTCTTTTTGATGAAAACTGCTCTGTTGAAAATTCGTCTTTACAAGAAGAAGCCAAGTGGAAGAAGCACCAAATAGAAATCTTCTACAGAATTTGTGACACAGCTTTTACAAGTGTTTACGAGAGGTTTATTCCAAATGAACATTTAATGATAGATTGTGCCTGTTTGAGCACAAAGAGATTTGAGGAAATAAAGAAAAATGAATTACCAGATGGACCCCTGAAAACATTGGCAGAAAATACAGGTGTGTGCAAGGACGCCCATCAGAGGGGCAAGGTGGGGCGCTCGCTCCCTAGAGGAAATTGTACTTCAGAATATCGAAAATCCAATAGAATTTTTACATTAGTTAGCAAAATTTGAAACTATTTTTGAAACGTCGCTTATACTTGCCCCGCCTTGGAAACCACAACATGGGCGCACTTGGGTGTGTGTAAAGAAACCCTGTCACGCGAACTCAAACAATTTGCGACTCATTGAAAAGATTACTTCAAGAATCTGCAGGATGTTTCTACTACGTAGTGACTTCGATGTGGTTCAGTGCCCAGCTGATTCTGCGAATTGAAGACGAATGGGAAGAAAACAAAACGAAAGATCAGGATCAGCTGAATCCAGGGTTGCATGCACTGTGCGGTTGCAGGTGTAAGTCATGTCACAGGTTGACTGCTTGACACAAAATAATACATAGGAATATTATTCATTTTGTGCTGTGGTTGAATGTGCGTCTGTGATTTTGTCCTAGTGTCAGTGGTGTGTTTTTCTACTCCAAATGAAATATGAGTACCGTAAAAAGAAAATATGACAGTGGATACAATAATAGGAGTGTTTTATAAGGCTGAGGACCTATCGAATTTCAGGAGTGAAAATTATCGAGTTGTCATTTGTTACTCGAAATAGTTCGAGTATTTGAAATTATCGAAGTTTCGGGTATTATCGAAGTTAAGGGTATTATCTAAGTTAAGGGTATTATCGAAATTTCGAGTATTATCGAAGTATTATCGGAATTTCGAGTATTATCGAAGTACTATCGGAATTTCGAGTATTGTCGAAGTTTCGGGTATTAGAGAAATTTTGAGTATTATCGAAGCAAGCTAACTTCTTTGCTAGCAAATTCAGCATTGAAATCTTAAGTGCCAGTGACAACACGGAAATTAATATGTCAGGTATGAAGGAAAAAAGTGTTTATTAATGCTTGATATTTTACTAGTAATTTGCAAGGTTTAGAATTTATCAATGTCGCCCCATGGGAGAGGAGGTGAATGGTTGGGTGGTTCAGATTCAAACCTTATACCCGTCGAGCCATCCATTCTGACCCATTTTTCTGTCATTTTTAGCCGCCCTATAAGAAGGGACGGGGTAATGTAACGGCTGGCCAGTGAATGTGTTTATCTGTGCCATGCAAAGGGCACCAGATAAAGCGATGTGCTTTGCACACACTAACATTGTTAAGTTAGTGCCACAGGCAAGAACACCGGCACGGTAAAAGCAGTGTTTACTCCAGACATGTTTTTTTGGGAGCACTGTTCCCCGGAGCTCTGAAAGTACCCTCGGAGGAGACCAAATTAATACGTCTGTAATTTAATAATAGATTAGTACTGTGTGAAAATAATATTTAACAATAGATTAGTACTCTCCGAATACTAACTGTGCCCCCCGGAACATTTTTTTCTGAAAAAAATACTGGGTGAAAGTTGTCAGTTGCATCATTTCATTTTAAGATGGTGGCCAAATGAAAATAGAGGCAACAGGAAAAGTGACGAAGTATAATCGCCCTAATATTCTAAACTGGTGAACCGAATCGAGTGATTCTTTGCACGATTACTGACCTTAGTCACCAACTTAGACTTATAATTTGATTGGGGGCTCCGGCGAGGGCCAAAAGGAATGTTCGTAAACGGCAAAAATCAGGGTTCTTCTGCGAACCTTCTTATCGGAGGGGGGAATGAGTCCGATTACTGCGGTAAGTGGCCATAGGCATTTCTAAATGGCGGCTAAACCGAAATTTTGGCCATAAAAAGCGCACTAATAATAGAATGGCGCTCTCAAGTCCCGATTTCTAATCGTTACATTTTACTGCAGTACGCGATCATAGGCATTTCAAAATGGCAGCAGAGAAAAAATGGAGGACAACAAGGTAAAACAGATAAAACGGTGGTAAAAAAATGCGAACACAGGCGGAAGGACGGGTCTAGCTTGTTTTTCACTCACATGCAGCAAATAGGCAATGTTTTGTGAAAAGACATCTTTAGTAATGTAATGAAATTTATTTTTCCGTTACCATCGCAGTATTTGCCTTTTTCTATTGTAGTTAAAAATGTAATTGCCTTGTATAATTTTAAACTATTTTAAAACATATCAATAATTTGGTGTAAAATATTCCTACTTCACATAATACGTAATACTATAAGTCTACAAAGAAAAAAGATGAAATATGCTACTGTAACGTATTAAACGTCAGATGCAAATATGACAGTAAAAAATTATAATGGTAGTAGCAGGGTTTACCCAAAAGGGCCCAGCTCGAAATTAGTATGAAATATGGCTAGGTCTTCCGGTCCACACAAATGTCATTGAAGATGAAAAATTACAAAACATTGAAAACCTAAAACCCGAAAATGGCGACAATTTTTTTAAAAACAGCAGTGAATATAAAATTGTTGCAAATTGTGATAATGACAGTCTTGAAATATAAATAACATTCTAACACTTTTACCCCAAATACATTGAAATATTAAAAAAAATATGGGTCCAGGTGGGTTGTCTTTTCAAAAACATCCGGGTAGTAGTAATATTAATACTGAGAAAACAGTAATATTATTAATAGTCGTAACATCACGAATGCGCTCAAAGAAAGAAGAAATACTCGGATTTAAGTGGGGATAAAAAGAAATTTTTCTTATTTCCTTGAGTTTAAACAGTATTTCTTTAAAAGGTGACTAGAACTGGAGAACAAGAAAAACACGAGGCCGAATTTCTCACTTAATTAGATTTTCCGGACCGGGTCGATCGGGATCTTGCTCAGTTTTAACTCTGGAACACATACATGATCATAAATTGTGTGTGTGTGTGAGAGAGAGGGGGGACTTTAAGAAAGACAGAGAAAGAGAAAAACGAATATAAATATGAAACCCACTTATGATTATAGTGTATGATGAAGGACGCACATACTGCTTACTCAGATTCTCGCCAATGATGCCTTGTAAGTTCTCCAACCGCAGATGAATCTCTTTTGGCAGCCATTATTTTATCTGAAAAAATAATACCTGACGGGAAATCGAACTGAGATTTTCATTTGGAAACCTAGCATGATACCACTGCTCCATCTATTGTTCTACCCAAAATTTCCTCAACAAATGTTGTAGTGTTTCTTTCGGAGAACGATAACACGAAAAGTGAATACTGCAGATCAATGAAGTGGTTCAAATGTCCTGGTAATTTTCTTGTCCTCTCCCAACCAACATTCGTAAATGGTCTGTATCATTATACAGATGTTTGCTTCTGCATTTTTAAGGATCGCTACTCTAGTATGAGAAGTCGATTCTTCACGATCACTTTGTAAAACGACAACTTTGGCGCGGACAGGATTTGAACCTATGTTAGATAGCTGTACTACTCGTACGTCCAATACGTTACTCCTACACTATCATACCCTTACAACTGTAACCCAAGTATTACTAACTTCAGCCCTGATCTTTGGAAAGAACTAACTTCTTCCTGTAAGGTTATTTACACCAAAGTGCACAACGAAATTCATTTATTCGACGACTAGAGACACTTTAGTGCACATGCCCAATAATAAACGAAATAGCACACAGTCCAGGAAAAATTACAGAAATAATAAATATTATGCTCTAATTTCGTCGTGTAAATTCAAAAGTACATGCACAATAATAATAATAATAATAATAATAATAATAATAATAATAATAATAATAATAATAATAATAATAATAATAATAATAATAAATTTTACAGTATAGTTATCAATTAAACCCAGTAGGTAACGTAGGTCATATATTCCATTGTAGACTACTAATACAAACTGAACAAGAAAAGAGAAAGAAAGAAAAATAAAATAAATATTTTACTGCTAAATTTCTATTAGAAACACCCTATATTAAAATGAAAAATGTATCATAATTAAAAGTTATAAATGTTCAAAAGGGAAATTAGATGTTCCGTATAGATGTAGAAGACCTTGCATGTTTCAAATTTTAAATGTGAATAAAACACATTGAATTATAAAATGGAAACAAATTTTGTGTCAAATTAATAAAAATAAAATTTGTTTTGAAATAACCAAAGAGGGGGCCATTTTCTAGTCATCTCCGAAGATTTACTTGTTCCGAACATCTAGTGTCGATTTCATCTATTGCGGATATAACGTTGTAATTCGCACAGGTAGAATGAACACGCTAGTGCTCAAACGGGTCATCTCTACAGGCGGGTGATGTGGGTTAGCTTATGGACCACAACTGGGTCGAGGATTTGAACCAGTAGTGACTCGGTGATTCGATTGAGAATCGGTAACCCGGAGGATAAAAAGGGATTTTTTTATTTCCTTTTATTTTATTTTCTTGAAACAGTATTTCTTTAAGAGGTAACCAGAACTGGAGATGTTATCTCAGAGCACGGAAAACACGATGACAAAGTTCCCAGTTAATTAGTTTCCAGACCGGGTCGATCGGACTCTTGCTCGGTCTTAACTCTAGAACACGCACACAAATTGTGTGTGAGAGAGAGAAGGGGAGAGGAGAGAAAGATGCAAAGAAACAATAGGAAAATTTCAAGAAAGACAGAGAGAAAAAGAGAAAGACTAATATAAATACGAAATCTACTTATCATTACAGTGTATGATGAAGAACACGCACATTCTTTACTTGAATTCTCCCCAGTGATGCCTTGTAACTTTTCGAACCACAGAAAAATCTCTGATTGCAGCCATTATTTTATGCGAAAAAATTATATACCCACGGGGAATCCGATTGCTCTGTTAGGTAATTTCATTCCACCGATTGCTCTACCCAAACTTCGATTAACAAATTGCATATTATTTCTTTCTGAGAACGATAACACGAAATGTGTATACTGCAGATCTATGAAGTATTTCGAATGTCTTGGTAATTCCCATAGATATTATTGTTCTTTCCCATGCGACATTAATAATTCGTCTCTATCGTGATATAGATGTTTACTTTCATCTTTTTAAGGATTGCTAGTTTAATATGAGAAATCGATTCTTCACGATCACTTTGTAAAAAGACAACTTTGGCGTGAACAGTATTTGAACCTATATTTGATAGCTGTACTAATCATAAGTCCAATACCGTGCACTATCATGCCACCTAAAACTACAAGCCAAATATTACTACCTTCAGCCCTGATTTTTTTGAACGGACCGGCTTCTTCCAGTAAGATTATTTACATCATGTGCACAACGAAATTCATTTATTCGACGACCTGGAAACAAATGAGTGCCCACTAATAAACGAAATTACATACAATACAGGAAAAATACAGAAATAATAACATATTATGCAGTAGTTTTGCTGTGCAAGTTCAAAAGTATGCTAATAATAATAATGTTCACCTTCACAGTGTAGTTGTCAATTATTATCTCATGCCTTTTGTATTTTTTCAGAGCGATGATTCATACTACGGTGTAGGGTTGTTAATAAAATATTTATTTATAAAAAATAAACTCATTACACCTGTTTGTATTTTAAATTTTTATCCTTCTGTAAACTACCCTTACTTTTAGGTGCAGGAGGAGGTACTCAGTTTGGAAACTCTGCATGTTGCGTATGTTTTTTATTCTGTTCCTGACTGACACAAACCCGCAGTTAGTTGAAGTTAGTCTGCTGTGCAAGAACAGGGAGGGAAGGAGTAAGCATATAAGACCATAAACTGAAAGCAACTACTGTTAACAATAGTACTTTAATCCAGACTAAATACATCGATTAAAGGAAAATATCAATAAGTTATTTCCTTATTATGTTGTTTCGGTTCTTATTAACATGAAGATTATACACTTTCTATAATGTTTTGTAAAAAAGAAAGACGGAATGGGATTCGATCTGGTGTCAAAATAGTAGAACTTCTAGTCCGCCAGTCTACCCACCTAACCACGGAGACTCCTGTAAGTTTATGTTCTGTTTTAGGTTTTTGGTTTCTTTTGTAGCCATGGTGAGTGTCACTTTCAATCTCAATACAAGAATTTTCCTATTTGTTTCTATATTTGCGTACGAATCTTGGTTATAAGCGCTTATCTACATTTGGCAGAAAATCTAGACACTAGGTTTAAGTCAATAAATTCAATATTTTACTCCACTTTCCAGTTCCTTGCTCCAGCTCGTTTACAGGCAATTATCAATTTGCTTTCGCAGTCGTGCTCTGCTACTGCAAAAATCCCTCGAAAACATGATAGTCAGGATACAAAACCGAGCATAATTTTGTTTTTTGCTTATATTTTTATTATTTTATTATATGCTTTGGAAATATCTCCATAAACAGATTGCTTCCTATTATCTCCACTTTCTAATAACAGAATATTTTATCCATGAATATAAGGAAAACGGAATAAATGCGACAAATCATGAGTTACAGTATACACGCCATGTTTTTTAAACATAGTGGTATATAATTCAAAAAATTATCTGCGTAAAAAAATAATTTGAATTGTTTAGAACAAAAAGGTGTGGCAACACTGATTTTACAAGGGTAAGAAAATCGGAACAGTTTATAATTTTTAAAAAAAGTATGGCCACTACACACACACTACTTACAACTTTATAAAAGAAAAAGAGCTTTTTTATATAACTCTTGCATCAAATAATAGAAATAGCAACTTTCAAAATTGCTACCTAATCAATTTTTCTTGAATACTTCTACCTTTTATTCTGCGAGAGATACTGCTAGATTTTAAAGTACATTCACGATCTCTTCCTTACAGAAAAGCTCGCAGAATCTATGGGGAAGTACGAAACCCTTAAGCAGAGACTTGAAGAGACGCAACAGTATACAAGGAAGTCTGAATCAGCATTTTCAGAGTTCTACATAAGTTTAGTTCTTATCCAAAAGTACCAGAGTATAAACTATACAGGATTCCAAAAGATTATGAAGAAACATGATAAGGTAAGAAGTTTTCGTTAATTATCTCTGAGTTAAGATTATTTGAGAGTCAATATAGACATTTAGGATAGCTCAAGAGGACTTATGTAATATCTAATATTGCTTATTTTAAATGTCTCAAAGAATCTTTAAAATTCTGCAGAATTTAGTTCTGTGATTTTAGGTAGCATAAAATATGTTTGTTTCCTATCATATTTTGGGTGGTACAGCATCCTCTCTAGTAAAATGGATAGTTCCTGTTCCGTGGTGCTTTTGATTCTTATTTAGCTGATGAGAACATGATGGAATGATCACATGACCCGAATATGATTTACTGAGCCATATTGCGTTGCAATATGATCATCGTACGACTTTTCTCCCAGCAAATATATATCTGGGATCATCCCGATGTAAGCAATGAAATGGACAGGACATTTGTAAACACCGGGAATAACCTCATAGAATGATATCGCTAACGAGGAAAAGTAGTAATGTGATATGTAATACGAGAGTAGGTAGGTCTTACCTCTTAAGAAGGAACTTACATCTGTCCATATATTTGGCAAACCACTTCAAACTTACGATATTCTATGTTCTAAAGATGTGTTTACGTTTTAGCATGGTCTTCCTGTCGTGGAAATTACACACTCATTGAACACGTTAGTCATTCGTCGTGTCTAATTTGTTATCAACACTGACGGAGGTAGGGAAGGCCAAGATCGTAGCGAAAAATACAGTCGTAGCACTTGGAATTGGTTGGTTTTCTTTATGTTTTTGTTTCTTTTTATGAACATTTTCACTAGGCACCTGTACAACCGGGGATGTGGAGATACCAGTTAAGTTGTACAATTCTGATGCAGGCGTAGATTTCGTGCTGGAGGTGATCACTCATAGGTGGTTGGAAGAAGCATTTCGTCATTACTAATTTCCGTTGGAAGATCCAAAATTGGAACACGGGTATGCTGTGTACTGGCACTGGATGTTTTATAAATTTATTTTCATGAGCGAAATCCATTAACTCCGGGTGCTGACATAGTAAAGTTTCGGTATATTCTTGAGATTTAAACTCAGTGACGTAACTAAGGGGGACAAACGGGCGTGTGCCTGGGTGGCCTGTGATTGGGAGGGCGCAAAATTAGACAAATATTTGGGGAAGCGTTTTGATTTCGTTGGTCAGGGGGCGCTAAGACGAGTTCTTTCCCCGGGCGACAACTAGCCAGGTTACTTCGCTGTTTAAACTTAGGATAAAGATCATGTTTCTCATTATGTAATTATGTAGCCACAATGTCCTGAACTTTTAACTGCAACTGATTAGGTAATCAAATATCTATTTAAGCAACATTTGAGTATATGTTTCTAGCGGTCTTGTCAAACGCCCTAGAACAGTATGTTTTCTAAGGTTATTCATTGAATACGGCATGGTACTTGCTACTAGAACACACACAAAAAAACCTATTGGTCCTTGGATTATACGTTGAATAATTCTTCGAAGCTACACTAGGTTATACACAACTTATTTACAAGATTAAGCAGTCACTCAATTGCCGCTAAAGCTACCTTAAAAGTCATTTTGGTACCTAAACGCACGGCTATGCGTCGAACGCCCCTTTACACAGCGAACTCTGACCCTTCGTATAAAGCTAGTAAATTCAACTACTATAGTGACCGTAATGACTTGTGAAGCTTGAGCTCTACACTAATCATGGAACCGTTTTACGCCGCAAGTGACGCATTGGAAGATTTCGGTAAGGTTCGTGGAGCTATCTTCCGAACGCACTTGAGAAAATGTCAAACATCAGAAGTAAACCAGCGTTGCTGGCCAATTTTGATGACGTGATCAACGTGCGACAAAAAAATAGCACTTAAAGAACTACAACAAGAACAATGACAAATATTCGATTTAAACGGTAACAGTAATAACAGAGAAAATATAAAACAACGACAATAAAAATAAGGAAACGAAACTTAACGGCTTACGACAACACTTTATCCTCAGATGTTCTCCGTAAAGTGCGAGAGACGAGACTGGCAAAATTTCATTGATGGGGTTTGACGGCCGGAACACACTCTCACGTTCAGTTGCATAGTACGATCGGTAAATCTAGGTCAACCTTTATGATTCGTTGCGGCCACTATAATTACGGTATTAAAGTAGTTAGTATATGCTTGTGTTCAATAGTTTACTTCTGAATTACTTCGGAACCGAACTAATATTGCTGCACTCCTTGAAACAAATCAAAGAATTCAAGAATATAACATGTCATCTCTTATAAGTTAGGTTGAGGGACTAACCTTAAAACCCCAGCCTCAACTTGAATTACGTTTCGAGATATTGTCCTCATTGAAGAAAGTCTTTGAAACCTGTTTCTGAGCGGAAGAACCAAATTATGAGTAACTGGGTATTCACTCTTCATACGGACCTTAGCAATGTTTTGTATTTCTTATTTGTTGCTTTCAGCATGTTGCCCACGTACACAACACTTTGGCAGACAAGTATTGACTGTACTGCAATAAGTGCTATTAGAGCATATACACTCCTCGCTTCCGTATCCTGTGGTGCTAACTTCAACTTTGTGGCAATAAACCTGAATTATACATTACAAAGTGTGGAAGAAATAAGTTATGGATTAAATTGGAACTAATTGCACGTTACTTTTTGTTATAAGTAAAAGCATAATTGTCAGCATCGAATCACTATCAAATTTCTAGTAATTATAGCACTACTTATATTTCTGTGTATTTGTGTTATTTTCAGCGGAAGTCACTGTTGGGAAAAGGTGTAGCCAGAGGTAAAAATGAGAGGGAATGCGGAAGGACGCCGTTCCCTAACCTCGAAAAAATATGTACGCTGTCCCCCAGTTCCTAAAAAATTACAATGGGTAAAGATAGGCAGGGGAAACGGCGTGGCGTCATGTCGCTACCTACCATCCCGCCACATTTTCAGATCCACTTTTACCCCTGGGTGTAACCAATAATATCAATTTAACAACTGATAAGAAGCACTATTAATTTAATAAAACAAATATTGTTCACGTTAGACTTTTCGTCTTCTTGTTCCTTAAACTCTTCGGTCACTTTTTGACTTGTCATAAGTCTACAGATATCTAAATTAAAGTACTGATAATTAATTCATTGGTATTTCTTGCAGGTGTTCAAGGTAACTACTGGAAGAGAGTGGGTAACTGAGTTTGTCGACACTTCCCCTTTTCATACTAACACTGATATTAATCGCCTGATAAGCGAGGTTGTGGATTTAGTTACTAACTGTTTCGAAGGTGGCGACCAACAGAAAGCTATGAAGCGCTTGAAATATGCGCCTGTTGCTGAACATATTAGTGCATGGGTGACTTTCAGAGTGGGTCTCTTCGTTGGCTCTTATGTTGTCCTCGGAATAGTTGCATTATTAGCAGGTAATAGGAAGATTATACTGTAATAATTTGTGTAGGTAGAGACAATGATGGTCTGGGATTCTAGCCTTTCACCTATTTATTTTACAAAAATACAAAAATAGTCTTTGTGTCTACAAAGTTTGATGTATCTTCCTTATGACCAGAGGTGAAGGGAGTAAGTTTTATACGGGGAACTCCTTCGCTCATGGCAGCCACCGGGGTGTCTTGTAGCGATTTCAGAATAAGGTCCTTGGGCAACCTCCTCGGCTCATTGCAACCTCGCAAGGTATTATTGTCTTGAGGAATCTCCTTTGCTTCAAAGCAGCTTCCATTGACTTTAGGAAAGGTAGAACCCCTTCCTCCAATGCGACTTCAAGAGCTTATTAAGGGTTAGCGATCAGTGGTAAATTGATGCCTTCGTCTTCTTTGGCTCCACTTTTATAGGTTCTCTTCAGGTGGCTCGTCCACTTTCGGTTCCCATCGTGTTGCTCTTCGTGTCTTCCTGGTCTGTGTAACGTCTGCTTGTTTATAAACAATAGCACGTGTCGCTTGTAAACATATGCTTACGCTGTGATGCAGGGATCAGTGGCGTAGGGAAGGAGGGCCCAGAGGAGCCGCCCCCCCCCAAAGAGGTCTGATAATGTACTTTGGTACTTTGATGTTTGTAATTTTTATATATTTTTATGTTTATATATTTTTTGTTTGTAATTTTTCTATATGTACCTATAACAGCACTTGCCCCCCCCCCCCAAACACACATCCTGGCTACGCTACTGGTGGGGGATCCTTACAATATTTATGTATTTTGTATGCACAAATGGCGTCTTGTAGTATAGCTGTTCGGTAGTTCTTAACCATGAGAAAATGTTATTTTGCTACTCAATTAAACGTCGTGACAAACATCTTGGCATTTGAAGGCGGCGCTCCAAGTTCCCTTTAAATCCTGCTGGCAAATGAGAGGCCAGCGATATTGCCACGTTTATTTTGCACACATCCACGTCTATCCCCTATCGCCTGATCGCGCTGTCGTTTGTCTGCTTACCCTAGCCACACCCCTTTACCACTTGGCAACGTCACGCCAGAGCTTGCATTTTATTCGTTTAGCTGAAATACCAAGATGTTTGTCACAGGCCTTTGTACTTTTCAATATTCTAATAAATGCAAAACGATAAAATTCACTGAAAATAGTTATGTATACTTATTGGTTAATTGTGGAATTAAAGGTCACATCAGTGTTGGGGCTGTCTGTTACCGTCACGAAAAGTCCAATGGTCAAAAACGTGTCGTTCATAAAAGGGTTCCTAACATGAAAATAACTTACAAACGCAATACTTTTAAAAACTGGAAAAAGGCAATAAAAGTTCAATTGAATATGGAAAAAATAAAAGTAAGGTATTATCAAAAATATAAAAATAAAAATTAAAGCACAGGTTCTGAAGAAATTTAAAAAACAAATAGAAAACTAATTACAATTTCATTAAAATAGTAATAATAAAATAGACAGATTAAGGCTAGAAACAAAAAGAAAACACAAAGAACTTTAGCAATTTCAATCTCACGAATACGGTCACTAAATATAGTTATCTTTCAAACCCCCAGGACCTGATTCATGCACTAAATAGGAATGTATGAAATGAAAGTACCTGATATACAACCGCGCAAAGATTACTTCGTCTCGATGACCAGTGCGCTATAACGTCCGCCAATTGTCCAAAATAGGTTATATAGTGTAACTTGAGACTCGTTTCAGTTTATTCATTCGACGATATGTAGAATTTAATACTGAAGATCGAGATGAGACAAAACTATCTCGTGAAAACTGCTATGGCCAAAGATTATGAATGTCATGGATGGGTCAAAACTAAATTTGTTCTGTTCAACTTCATCGTGTATTGCTTTCGATGTGTATACTATTTTTTACCAAATTGGTTCAATACTTCATTTGAGCTTGAAGGAGGACTTAATGCTGTAGACCACTTGCAGCTATTGTGGCTGATGGACAATGAAAAAGTTTCTCTGCTTTCATTAATAATCTTTTAATACGTTCCACTAAAGTTTATAATAATACTTCCAATCTTATTATTTCTCTTCTTTCAAAAACCTTGCCTACATTGTTACATAGAAGAGATAAACTTCCAGCGGAGCTAGGTTCTTACGCCTAACTGAGCTACTATTCCATCCTCGTTACAAAGAAACGTAGGCATCACCTGTCTTACTGCTTTAGAATACTGCTGCTCTTCCTAACACGTTCAAATGTAATAAAATTTTTCTTTACATTTTTCATACCTATGGAAATTAATAAACTAGAGATATTGTTTAATCATAATGGTGTTATTTAAAAAAGTATTTTTTTCTATATTTAAGATAACAAAAATTCAAAATAGGCATTTCTGGAAAGGAAAGAAAGAAGGAACTACTTCCATTCAGGATGAATTTCAAAATCTCCACCACGGAAGGAAGAATAATCTTAAAAGTTTAATTCCTATCTCAAAAATCCCTGCTTACCAGAGCTTCTGGAGATCAAATGAATGACTGAAGACAGACCTAGCTACTCCACAGCAAACAAAGGGAAATAAGTAGAAATAAATGTAGAAATAGTAAAAATTATGACATCGATCAATATACTTTAGAGTACATATAAACTTAGAAAATTAAGAATTGAGCAAGCAAACTGAGATAGTCTCAATCCTCATCCTGTGGCAAAAAAAAGAAAGAATTTTTGACTTTTTCTGGGCTAATTTATTCAGGCACTTATAATACATTCAAAGTTAAATGGAAGAAACGAATTTATATGCTAGAACTAAATATTGAGACTTTGTATAAGTATAAATGCAAATAAAACTATACAAAAAACCTCTAAAAGACAAACAACCAGCAAATAAAAAAAATGGAAAATTTCACTGATATTCCTAATTGGGATTACGTAAGATATAATCTTTAGCATAATTTTTCAAAAGCCCCCTCTCTTTTCGGAGCAATTAAACAACTTGAGGTTTTGAAAGTTATAAGTACCTACATTTCCCTCAATGAGATTATGGAATATTTCGAAGAAGGCAGACAATACGATAGGGAACAATGTACAAGAGCGCCCATGTTGTGATTTAAGGGAAGGGGCAAGTATAAGCGACACTTCAAATGTAGCCTCAAATTTTGCTGTAACTATTGTAAAAAATGTAATGGGGTTTTGATCTTCCGAAGTACAATTTTCTCTAGAGGGGGCGATGGACGCCTTGCCCCACTGATGGGCGCCCTTACCAATGTACCAATTGAGGTATTCGGAGATCTGTCTCTCTAGTAAGGAGAATACAAGTCGCCCCATCATGAAGTCTTCCTCCTTCAGAACAATTTCGTTTCCAGACTTCTTAGCCTTCCCTCTACAAAACGTGAGATTAGGATCGATCTGCCAATGACGAAATTGGTTACCTGTGGACTATAAATCCGTTAATATATCTTTTGAAGGTTGTTCTCTGCTGACGCCAATAGAGAAGAGAATGACAATATGATAAACACTTCCTAATGCCAACACGAGCTTTAGAATGTATAATATCGATAATCTTGGGGACTAGTTTTGAGGAATAATATGTAATCATTGACGAGTATGGGAATTTCTAGTATAGAGAGGTTCCTGATTATACAAGAATCGAGGAGACTCGTTTGAATCGCCAAGCTGAGAACGAACTTCTCTACAAAGAGGAATCTGTTTGCTCACATTTCCTAATTTCCTGGAAATTGAAAGAATCTTCTACAAAGAGAACATTTATATAGTGATGCTCTTGTTCAGGAAATAGTAGTAAGACACCTATTTAATGTATTACCAAGGTAGTTTTCTTGTAGTGATAAAACGTTTGAAAACTAGAATGAATTTTTGGACTTTAAGGAGTATCTGAGTAAAATTGGTTTCCAAACTTCTATTAGTAAATGCATGCGTAGCTGTAGGGTTGTCACACTGTACTACGATCGTCCTGCTAAGGCTATACTGGGAACAATCCTCATAACAATAGAGAATTTCCAAGATCCAATTAAAAGTGAACAACGAAAGTTCAGGAGAACAAAGATTGAGAATTGTCAAAACATCAAATTGAAAAACGGAATCAACGAAAGTTCATGAGGATGTACTCGTCTACTAGCATAGGAGATGACTAAATATTCCACTTCTCGCAGATATAACTACCCGATATATCTAAGTTCTCGCTCGCAGAATCATTTAAGATATGGAAGTGGAGATCCAAGTCGGGTTGGCTTCAGTTGAGTATCGATTTCATGAAGCTTATAGAACTTGAATAAAATTTCCTGAAACAAGGCAATTTTTTTATTTTTTCTTCAACAGATCGTACAAAGGAGAGGTAAGATTCGCAAAATGGGTCATGAACTTTCAACGCCATCCCATTAAGCTTAAGAAAGCTCGTAAATGTTTCTTAGTGCATGGCATTGGAAAACATCTGTCGGGTCGAATCAAGTTTTACATGACTGTCATTTATAATGTGTTCTAGAAAATGTATCTCTTTTAGAACGAAATTGCATTTTCTAAAGTTGAGGGAACATGTATCCTTCTTGGAAATGTCGAGGACACGCTCTAGGTGTATAAATCGTTCCTCTGAAGTGGAAATCCTCTAAAGTGGAAACATCAACCAACTAGTGGATCTAAACGATTTCGTGGTCGTTGATGAAGCTAAATATGGTATTTTGAGATATTGGAGGAGTATTTTTATTCCCATCCACAAAGAATACGTTACGAATTGTTTGCCCATATCTACAAAGCTTGTGTATGGGTAACAAGCAAGATCTAAGCCAATACAACAGTACCCGACTAAGCAACTGAAAATACTATATTAAAAACGGTTTAAGTTCGGAGGTCCAAAAATGTACGCACTCCGTCTATGAATTTGAATCTGCAATGAATCTGTTTACGATACGAAAGTTGCTCTGGGTCAATGCCTATCTTGAACCAAGTACTAACAAGGAAACTTTTTCTGGTGTCTCACTAAATGTGGAACAAGACTATGGTCAATCGATTTGTGTTAGTGAACACGAAAATCCATAGGCCTGAAAAGCCATCGATCGCAACAGTTCCGTACTTACAGGAGGGAGTAGGAGCAGTGGCAACACAACACGTTGTGGATAATGAGACGGAATATGGCGCTAGTTCGATGAAAATATGCATAGAAGCGCAGTTAAATATATACTACAATGTGACATTACATTCGACAATACTCTGACAAGTGAGGGCAGTGGCGTAGCACATAACAACAGAGTAGGAGGGTGGGTGAGCGTGGAGTAAATCGTAGGAGAAAAGTTCATAGAAGGTATAAACACATACAAGCCAGACTTGAGGGAAATAGCATAATAATATATCATAGACATGGTCAAGTACATGGGTGGAGAGTAGAAAGGCAAGGGGACAACGGTTCCCCACCTTCCTGAACTGATCTTTCAATGTATAGTGGTGTACTGGACTTTTCAGTACATTCACACAGGGGCGTATATTGTTGTTTTACTTTTATGTCATCATCATCACCATCATAACCATATGAAATGACTGCCTACATGTATACAACAGTTTATACACATCGGGGAGGGGTCCAGATCCTACGGACAATCCACTCTATAGCTCTGTTTCTTCCATTTCTGCTCACAGTATCGTGTGCAGGTTGTTTTATAGTTTGTGATTGATTACTTGACCATGTATTATTACTGTACCAGACGTCTTGCTTTCCCGTTTTCCTCAATTATATGACAAATTTTACCTGCGCTTACTCGCCCCCTCCTCTGTTGTTATGTGCTACGCCACTGCCCTCACTTGTCAGAGTATTGTCGAATATGTCACATTGTAGTATATGTTGTGCTTCTACACATATTTTCATCGAACTCGCTCCATATTTCGTCTTATTATCCACAATGTGTTGTGTTGCCAGTGCTCCTACTCTCTCCCCATACGTACGGAACGGTTGCGATCGAGGGTTTTACCCGCCTATGGCTTTCCTTGTTCACTAACACAAATCGATGGACCATAGTCTCGTTCCACACTTCGTGTGACACCAGAAAAAGTTTCCTTGTAAGTTATTCTTCTTGCATAGGTTCGGGAATCGGTTCTACTATCAGTATGTCATTAGTTAATTGTTTTTTACATAATAGAGTTTGCACTCTGCAAGGATATTCATACAAGATAAATATATATCTTAACAACAACAAAAAAACTTCGAAGTTTGTGTTGTAATGACAAGTGAATATATATTCCTGAATATATTGGTCTGAAATATTAGGCTCTGAGCCAAATGAAAATCCATCAGATAATTTAGGATCAGCTTCCGTCGAAGAGATGGCAACTTCGGTACCATCATTATATACAAGAACAATATCCTGAGGAAAAGAAAATTAAGCAATTTCCGTAGAAGCAATGCGATTTTTAACTGGCTTATCTAGTCCACTAATCTCAATACTGCCAGATAGTATAGAAACCAACAACACAAGAGCTTGAATTGTAGGAAGATCAACTAAGTTACCAAAACTATCTTGAAGACGAATTCCCTATTTACCTCTGTCAATAACATCATGATACTTCCTGAATATCTAGATTGAAAACACAATGACATTGCACTTGGATTTGATTTGAGGCCATATCAGAGGAAAGGTCTTGTGTATCTCAATTTGCCTTATCGTGTGTATTAATAATGTATAGGGATGTCCTATTTATTGATATATTCCAAGTTAAAAACAGAAAATGTTTGGAAGTACTGACAGGACGCATGCATATCTTTCATGAATGCATCAGACTTCTGTCTTATTTCTATCGTTCTTCAGTTTTCCAATGTTTTCATTAGATGACAATTATATTTCTGCTATATCTTTATCAATCACCATACATTACCACTCGATATTCTGTAACAAGACGTAGCTCATAAAATACGTGTTCGCTGCGCTGCAAAGTAAGAATCAAAAATTTGATAGAAAACACATCTTAAACGACCCGTTACAAAATAGCGATTAAACCACACTTTGTTCTCTAATATTTTGACCATAAATAACTGTGTTACTCTGAAAAAGTTTGTGACTCGTCAAATGAAAACTATTACATCCACTGCTTTACTTTATTAGAAGAAACCGGACATTGGTTTCAGAGCAAGTTGATGTCACAAGGTTTACTTTGGGGAATGGGTCTGCAATAATCTGTTTCTGGGGATTACTATTGCAGAATCACTCATAAAGTTTCTGAAATAAACCATGTAAAAATCCTTGCAGTGTGTGTTAAACAAACGGTACTACTTTGAAGGTGGATAGACAAGCGTTGCCGTTTATTATGCCATTATAATGCCATATGACAATTCCGGGAACTTTTTGACTGCTCTCGTCTCGCGTGTATATGAACATTTTTCATGAACTTTTGTTAAAGAAATAAACAGAAGTAGATTCTAGAATAAACGTCTTAGATTCCTGATATCTTTATCCTCTAATTACACTGTGGATCTTTGTATATATATATATATATATATATATATATATATATATATATATATATATATATATATATATATATATATAACAATTTGTTCGTTTGTTTATTTTTAGTTATATTTCATTCGCACTTCGAGGACTTTAAGACAATAATTAGATTCTATCGTGGACCATTTTTAGTAACTGAAATAGTGTTTCTCTGTTCAATCAATGTTTATGGTTGGCGTATGTCTGGTGTGAATTATGTGTTAATATTTGAGCTAGACCCAAGGAACTATTTATCGTGGCAGCATGTAATGGAAACTTCTGCTATACTTGGCTGCCTTTGGCATCTGTGCTTTTTATGGTGCATATACAGTGATGAACTGCGAACACCTCCGCTCCTACCAGGATTTATACTGTCAGTATTTTTGATGCTATACTTTCTCAATCCGATTAACATATTGAACAGGTCAGCAAGATATTGGACAGCAAGAGTAATTGTAAGTTTTGTTTTGTATTCATTTATTATTTTGTTTCTAATTTGTAACCATAATTCAGATCAAACTGAATCTGGTATACTTGTACAAATCGTAGAACTAAGAACTTTAAAAAATACAAGGTGGCCCAACAGCAGGTATACACCTTCCATTGATCAAGTATAACATTCTAGTTTATGGGTTCATTTGCTTCGGCTCTTCCGAGCTTAAGATGTAAGTAAAAACACATTAAGAATAAATAATAAAGAAACTAAGTCTACCTGATGGATAACATAAACAAATTATATAAAATGCAATGAGCTGATCAGTACGGTACTGTATATCTACTATTGGGTCAACCTGTATATTGAAAGAATAAGCTTCTTAATGATAGTTTTCATTCGGAAACTAAAGTAGTCAAGTATTTATTTGGTTTATAATTTATTTTATTACATCAAATCTTCGTAGGTTATAACTACCAATACTATAATGACCAAATACCTAGGCATATTATATTTTACAGATACATAGTAGGAACAAAGCATTCCTGAAGCAAACATTGAAATTATTTACCCAAAACTCTGATAGGGGCATCATAATACAGACAAAATTGTTAACTATAAGAGCTTTTTATGATACTTCATTATTCAGTTAAGAGAAGTAGGAAGAAGATTTTAAAAAACAGCAACAGAGGATACCAAACTCTAGCGCTATATTGATATCCGAAGTCAAGTAATAGAAATGCCACATTGAAAATTGAAAGAATTTTTATGGAGAAAGACAAAGTTTCGTCGTCGAAAAGACTGTAGGGATAATAGAGGTCTGCACGGGATCGGGCCGGACTCGGGTCCACAAAGCATGTATCATTTCGGGCCCGAGCAGGGCTCGGGCCGTAGATTGTTGAATATACAACCATATTTCTCGGGCCTTTGTAAATGTACTGTACAATGATCTTTATTGGACGGTTGGGCCGTTCTTTCTGGAGAACTTTTAAAGCACAACTGCAAAATTAAACTTAACTGCCGTAAATGAAAATATTTTTTGTAAATTATAAAGTTTCTGTAATTCGGGCTCATTTTATCATACGAACTCTGGCCGGGCTCGGGCCTAAATGCTAAAACATATTTCGGACTCAGGTCGGACCTCACACTATAAATTAACGGACCGGACCGGGCTAAAATTTCCGACCCGTGCAAACCTCTAAGGGACAAAGATAATACACACAATCCACTGTGTAGCTAGTTGCAATCCTCCCAACCTCATTTACATTCTTAAATGAAACCATTTCGCAATGTTCTATGTTGGTGACAATCTCACGCTACTTTAGATCCTTGTGAACACTCACCGATGTTTCTGCAGCGCTCAAATTCCTCATATATCGGTTCCACCCTTCCAGATCATATAACACTATTTTGACTTCACTTTACATAAGTATAATCATTTTTTTCCTTGAGACTCTTCCGAGGTAGAGGAGAGAAAACATTATATCCTTTAACTGTGTCGTTGATCGTAAAAATCTATAACTACGTCACCCAGCTGCACATATACCTACTTTTGTCTCTACTAGCATTGTTAGTTTCTTTTACATTAACTTTTCTTACATAATGATAATAATTCTTTTTCTTACTCCACGTATTACTTCATGCTTTATTCATTTATATTTCATGATTCTAAATTTTTGTTTCCTATTCTGTGTCTAAATTTTATGCAATTATATATATATATATATATATATATATATATATATATATATATATATATATATATATATAATTTTCTGTCATACCGAAAACTCGTCCCACTAGTTTGAGAGACCCGGTTTTATTCTTCAGTAGAAGCTCATGTGCTTCGGATCCTACGTTAAGCCGTAGGTCCAAATTTCATAACCTCGGTGCAGAACAGGAGGCTAAACTACAAATCAACCAGCTAATCGCCTCGTTAATTTTATCATCCTCACTAAACACTGTCCGTTTGAAAATCTGACGGGGCAGAAATGGAATTTTAGAACTAAGGAAACAGTCATTAATACATAAAGTCTGATTGGACTATGTCTCGCTCGAGATCAAGCGATAGCGATTGTTGCAGAACAAACAGCAACCAAACAAAATTAAGATCACCATTCAAGTTTCCTTTTTGTTTCTAATAACCACTGATATTCTTCTTTCTGTTGGACAAACACTTATACTTACTAAGGAGGCATTATCCCCTCGTGCATCTTTGATTTCCACTCCTATATTGATATCAGGCTTTCTGGCCGTGGGACCATTTCTAACCGGGCCCTATTCACTCGAGGCCTTCTCTCGTGGTGCCCTTTTGTCGCGGACCCTTTTGACCCGGCTCCTTTTGTCGCGGGCCCTTTTGACGCGGGACCTTTAGACCCGGGCTCTTTTGACGTGGGCCCTTTTGACGAGCGTCCTTTTGTCGCAGGGCCGTTTTGACCGGGGTCCTTTTGATGCGGGGTAGTTTTGACCGGGGCCCTTTTGACGCGGGGCCGTTTTGACTCGGACCTTTCTGTCCTCGCCCTTTTGTCCGGGCCCTTCTGACTTGGAATCATTTGTGTTACTAATTACAAACATGAATTCAGAAAAGAATATTTATTAAAGTAGTCTCAAGAAATATTGGATAAATATAAAAGGTGAGCCATAAATCTTGCAATATTCTAGTACACAATACACAGCTTTATTTGTTACAGCACGATTAAACCAGGTTAACATTCAAAGTATAACCGCTCGTGTTGATCTGTCTGCAGCCACGTTTCTGCCAGTTCCTAGATTCCACGTCTTGTCCTTAGAGGAAAAGTAAGTCCCTGCTGGTTGGTGAAGCATCGTGATTTCAAGACGTGCTTGCCCCATGGACCGAAACAGATAGTAATTCAAAGGGGGAAGTTCAGGATTTTATGTTGGACGTGTCAAAAGTTCGGTAACATCAAGTTCCTGAAGGTTTTGTGTCGATTTTCGATTCGATTGTGGTTTTTCATTATCCTGTTGCCGCAAAGGACACTTCCATTTCAACAATGCAAGTTATTGTTGGCGTAGTACAGCCAGTGTTGAATTCAGACATTTTCACCCAGGGGAGAATGTCAACTCCTGAGGGGGGAGGGTTATTTTTCTGTATTTTTGCAAGAAAGCAGCATATTTAAGAATTCCATTCACATGCACATCTTACCTAATATTGGCAAGGTACATTCGCGAAGTGTCCCCTCGGGATTCGTCTAAAATTGATTTAAATGTAAAGGTTTCCGCGGCCCATACGAGTAATTTGCATATTTATGGGCCTTCATATATCCGGAATTCATACACTACTATAACGCTTGGTCACAAAATTGCTTTTAGTTTCTTTAGATCTAATTGAATATGAATGTGGGCATATGCAAAACAAATTGGATCAAGTACTGCTTCTCTGATAGGTTTTATCCACACCGGCCGCCATCTTGGATCCGCTATATTGGATTCAACTTTCGGTTTTTCAAATGGGAATAGGTGCATATGATACATCAAATTCATACAAAATTTTCTCGGAAATTCATTGGTGTAGTGAGATTTACGGTAGCTTGTACCATTTGCAAGATATTGCATGTTAAATGTGAGGCACTTCACAAATTTAACCATTAAAAAGTTGTGCAGGGCCTCGTATGAATATGTGATCTTTTACGTGATTCATTGTTGACGTAATGTCTTCTGAACGTACATACATACAGACACACAAACTTAAATAGGATATGGTAGATCTTCACCAAAATCTGGTCGTATCTAGATTTACATTAGGCATTATGTTCGTAATACAATATTTTCTTGTTCGTAGAATAACATAGAAGTAATAACAATCACTCACAGAAATGTTGTAAGATTATGACACCAATGTTGTAGAGAGTTTGTTTATACCTACAGTATTTTCCAGTTAGAAATTGTTTTGATTTGTCAACATCAAAAACGTAAGCGTAACTCACATTACTCTGTAATGTCTATTCGCGAAGTGCCTAGAGGGATTTAACATGTAATATCTCGCAAATATGTACAAGCTACTGTAAAACTCACATGAATTTCCGAGAAAATTTTATATGAATTTGATGTATCACATGCACCTATTCCCATTTGAAAAACTGAAAGTTGAACTCAATATTGCGGATCCAAGATGGCGGCCGGTGTGGATAACACGTGTCAGAGAAGCAGTACTTGATCCAATTTGTTTTCCATATGCCCACATTCATGTTCAGTTACATCTAAAGAAACTAAAAGCAATTTTGTGACTGAGCTTTATAGTAGTGTGTGATTGAATTCCGGGTATATGAAGGCTCATAAATATGCAAATTACCCATATGGGCTGCTAAAATTAGTACAATACACATTAGGCCATGGAGAACTTTACATTTAAATCAGTTTTACATGAATCCCGAGGGGACACTTCGCGAATGTACCTTGTGAGACTAATTGCTGATAAATATTCGATGTCAGATTACAATTAAAAAAACAATCCTTTAATTTTATCTAAAACATTAAATAAAGACTAGCAAAAATATTTTAGACTAAACTTTAACTGCTATTTACAGTAGCTATTTTTGTTATTATTTCCTATATTCAGTAGTTACTGTTTGGGTCAGGGAAGTCAGGGAAAATGTAGAGGTCAGGGAAACTCAGGGGAAAAGACTGGAAATCAGGGAAATTCAGGAAAAATTTTATAAAACATATTTTTTCTAACATTAATTGTACACCAATTTCAGCTTAGCCAACCATTATAATACCTATTTATGGGAGGTAAGTAGAATGTACGTATGACCAATTGATTACTATTTGTCTCTATAGCAGGGTGTCTATTGGTACTGGAAATACTTGAATTATACTGGAATATAATTTTGATACTGGAAATATACTGGAATTTTGATCCAAATATTGGAAAAATTATGAAACTGGTAATTTGTCAACAATACTTTTTTTTTTTTTTTTTTTTCCTTTCATTTTATATATGTGCACAAAGCCACATCGCACTTACTTCGGCGCCCGGGGCCGTCGCCCCGCTTGCCTCTCCCACATGGCACGGCATTGAGCAGGATCTTCATCACCTTCAATAGCAATCTTTCACTACTATTATATTGATAAATTCTATATAAATCTCTAACCCAGGAAGGATAACTGTTTCTCCCTGATCCCTCTAAATGACGCCCTCTGAATCTCACCCTTTAACTGACTTATTTTTAATTAAAGAAAAGTGTGTTTACTTTAACAATCGTAAAACACATTACGTCTGTTACTTCCAATGCGAGAAATGGGATTTAGACGCTCTATTTCAGATAATGCAAGAACTGTACATTTTCAAGAGCTGAAGTCTGCTGACATCAGAGATCATATAGAATGATCGGAAGATCTTCTCTATCTTTCCTTTCCTATCTCAATCTGTGCTAGTGCTACCTACTAATATGAATGATCGGAAGATCTTCTCTATCTTTCCTTTCCTATCTCAATCTGTGCTAGTGCTACCTACTAATATATAATGCAGGGCGAGAGTATAGTACCTACTCAAATACAAACCTTTCTTCAACAGTTAACAATTTCATGTTCTGCCAAACTCGGTCATAGCATTAAGAAATACAAGTTTTATTCACTATTTGGTATCCTATCTTAGATGTTACATGTTTAATATTTATATAGAATGGGTCTGTGTCATTTATATGTATGTTGAGAGATCGGATTTCGTCTGCACGTGCACGGAAAGAAAAGCAAATAATTGGGTGAAGTAATTTCTACATTTTGTGACTGAAATTTTTTGAGTTTCTCCGGGGGGGGATGAATTTTCTTCGGGGGAAGATTCCCCCCGGGCTACCCCCTGAATTCATCCCTGAGTACAGCATACATCCATTCCAACTGTTCGGGACAACGATTGGCATCGATGATACGATCGTTAGGAACAAACTCGAAGTGAATCAGCCCCTCGTAGTTCCACCGCACACAGATCATGACTTTATGCTAGAAAGGACCAGTTCTGGAAGTTTACTCTTGCCTAATCACTGTTTTTGAATATTAAGAGTTTGGATAAGAACCCATTTTTCGTCGCATATGACAATTCATTTCAAGAAACGCATGTCACGCAGATTTCGCTGTAGTGGTTGGCTCACATCCACTCTCCTCTAGGCCTAAACTAGGACGTGACAGACTTTCTTATTCCTAAAGGTGATGCATTACAGTGGACTGTGACATGCAAAGTTGGATTAACAATCGTCGTGAGCTGGTGAATAAAGTTTCCTCAATAGCGTGTCGTATGACTTCAATATCTGTTATTCTGAATCTGACCGGATCTTCGACATTATTACAACCTGATCGAAAACTCTGGAACCAATGAGTTGCTGTGCTATTTAACTGCAACTTCGCCTTTCTCATGACAATGGTTTTGGTTACTGACGCAGCATTATGCCCGAGTTTGAACTCATACAGAGATAGTTCACTTATCAGACGTTTCTTGGCAATTATTGTGACTGCCATTAAGAACTGACTGAAGGTTCTGACGGATTGGTGGCCTCCTTGTTAAATATTGCCACACTACCTTTTGGGCCAGTTTGACCTTGTACCTACGATCAATCATACCGTATACACGCGTCTTATGTCTGGCTTGTGGAAATATTGCAAAACTTATAACCCGCCTTGTATTAAAACAAATATTAAACTTATAAATTAAGTGATTTTCCTTTAGCAGTGATAAAGTTAAAAGAAAATTTTATGAAGAATTACAGTAATTGGAAGTTCAAAGAAAAAATATTGAATTGAAAAATACTTAAACATAAGAAAAGATGGGTACTTGTAAAACGATTAGTTTAATCACCACGTATTAATTCGTGGATTACAACAAAATCATGCTTAACATGTCTGATGAAGGCAATGTTATATTACCGTAACTGTTGCACAACTGTTACTAACATATACTTAGTATTTTAGTCAGTTTTGTTTTATTAATACTGTCTAGATAGACTTCCTGCGACTGATGAACCACCAGTTGGACTTACTACAAATGTAGATTGATCTGATTCTAGTAGATCGCATTAGGCATGTTTCTACATGAACATATGCTGCGCCGTGCAAAAATACCGAGAGATTTTTGCACCAAAATAATTTAATAATAGCACATCTATGACATACCTACAAGTTAAATAAGTAGGTTGGCATCATTCTGACTTACCAGTTAATACAAGTTAAGACGACGCCTTTGTGGCTGGAGTGCACCGGTGATTTAAATAACAAAGGATGCTGCTAGTAGTATACGACACCAATCTGTAGGCTGTACATCTGCTGTCTTTGTTTTAAGAAGAGATGTCGCTTTCTACAAGGTCATAACCCTGTTTAACTCGTTCGCTCCCATTTGACATCATATGGCGTCTTTCATACCTATTGCTGTGTGCCACTTGACGTCATATGGCGTCATTCATACCTATTACTGTGTGCCATTGACGCCATTTGGCGTCAAGAGATAGTTCTCATTCTAGACATTCTCTATAAAATGGCACGCAGGTATTAGAGGTCTGCACGGGCTTGGTCCTAGACCTTGGGCCTACAAAGCATATACTACTTCTGGACAGGGCCGGGCTCGGGCAGTAAATTTTTAAATATACAACCATATTTCTCGGGCCAAACTTTGCAAATATACTGTACAACGATATTCATTGGACCATTCTTTCTGGAGAACTTTTAAACCACAACTGCAAAATTAAACTTGTAAATGCTGGAAATAAAAATACAATTTTGCGTTAATGATTATGTTTCTGTAATTCGGGCTTATTTCGGGCTCATTTGATTATCACTCGGAGCTCAGGCCGGGCTTGAGGATGAATGCTAAAACATATTTCGGACTCGGGTCGGGCCTCATATTATAAATTCACGGGCCGGGCCAGGACCTGGCTAAAAATTCCGGCCCGTGCAGACCTCTAGCATGTATAGACAGAGCTTTTATACTCTGGTGGCACACAGTGTTGGCCTGGTCATTTTCTGTAGTGTGCTTGGTTTTCGCTAGATGTAGCTAGTTTGTTGCGAAAGGCTAAATGTTGCAAAAGTGTAGGTGGCACATTAAGTTGGGATAGTTTGCACATCGGGGGTTACTTTGCACAAAAAATGAAAAAGAGTTTCACAGTCCTCTGTCGGTAAAACTATGAACCGTAAAGAGGAAGTTCAACTGCCACTGTAAGAGAGAACTTCTAACTGTATTTTGGCTATAATGTTGGCGGTTAACATCAGTTCTAATTACCGGGAGGGTTTGTTGTTGTAGAGTTATGCAGGCCCGTGTCCCGGTGCGCCCTCCGAAATATCACAGTATAAATAAAGATACAAGTTTTTAGTAATAAATTCTTAGTTTTATTGGTAAAGAACCCGTGAAAGATGCAGTGCGCCATTTACATTAGTCGCCCTTCCGAGACCACATCAAAGATGAATGATTTTATTTATTCTTCTGTATAGCACAGTTCTGTACAATAAATACACATAGTTTCTGTTGGCAAAGAACCCGTGAAAGGTACAGTGCGCCCTTTACATAAGGCGCCCTACGAAACATCACATTATAGATAAGTGGTTTTAGTTATCCTGTATACCAGCTTTGTATAATAAATTCAAATACTGACTGGTAATACAGAACCTGTGAAGAATACAAGGCGCCCTTTACATAAGATGTCCTGCGAAATATCACATTTTTTAAAAAATTATTCTTCTGTACTTCAGTTTTGTATTATAAATTCATACAGTTGCTATTGGCAGAGAACAGGTAAAGAGTACAATCACTTAAAAATATTATAAAGTTATATAGCTATAAAACGAAACAATGTGATACATCAAGAATAGTTCGGATAGTCAAACGTACGATGCATTTATGTAATACTACACTGACACTAGTCTCTAACAGAGCCGTAGCTAGAGATTTCTGCGCCCGGGGCGAAGTAGAATTCAGCGCCCCTACACTCACTTTAGCAATCATTATATATATATATATATATATATATATATATATATATATATAGAAAAGCAGCTTTTGTTGTTACGCTGAATTTTTATTAATCTTCTTGGAAAGACCATTACAACAACCAAAAACGATCATTATGTATCCTTTTCCAAATAAGAGCTGTTTTCGAGAGTCTTATTTTGGACTTTTTGTTAAACTTGACAAAACTACCTTTGGTTGTATACAAATTCGCTAGGAGAACAGTTATGGAATGTTACTACTATTTACAACATTTCATACTATTGATAAGAAATGAAATTTTAATACATTAAAAACTATGTGTTTTTAAATTGTTCCAAATGGGTGACAGTATTAATTTCCAGTAATAATTGTAAACTTTTTAATTTTATTCTGTACGTGACCACATCAATAGTATGTTAATTTCGATCTCTTAACGGTAAAAAATATTTTGTGAAATGTAATGGAAATTCAGAAGGATCCTTCTTTGTGAATTTCTAAATATTGATCGATGGAGGTGAAGAATATGTTCAATGTTTGTACTTAAAATCCAAAATATACTTTGGCTACTACATATGTCTGAAATTATAGTAATTACTTAATTTCTTAATGAATGAAAGTTCCGAATTTAACGTACTTATTATTAATTAACATATTAAAATACACTAACACGTACATATATGAAGAAGTGTGTACTTATGTTTTGTATGTATGTAGATAGATAAAAACATCACACAACTAGACACGCATACACAAAATAATATGGTGCCGATATAAAAAGTTGATGAAAAATGACCTCAATAAATTCCTCCAAATTGGAAGCATTTGATATGTCAATGGAATTTTAAAATAAATCATTGGTAGTGATTAGTGTGTGTAAAAAAGTCGAACTTCGTCGGGCTAAGTTCTGATCCCTTAAGCCCTTATTCTACAACTGCTTGAAGTTCGAAAATGTTATTGTTTCCCTCGTTTACTTTTATTTTTAATATTCCCTCGCAAACAGCAGCTTGAATGTGTTTCTTCACTCTTCTCACTTTCATACCTTCATTCTCAACGTCGCACAGTGGGGCCAAACCAGGCAATTCTTAGCAAAAACTCGAAGAATGAAGTAAAAGATTGACTTGATATAATTTGCTATAATGAAACCTTAATAGTGTACACATAAGATAGTGTGCAGGAAAAGAAGTGATAGCTATTTACAATGAATTCATGGGACGTGTAAATTTGGTTATCCACCGAAGCAGGAAAGGTGCTGCTTAGTGACAGAATATAGGAAATTGACTTTGAATGTGACTATTCCTACATTGCGTGTAGATATTCCGTGACTGGTAAACATGGTGACACGACCGACATGTATGTATCGTTTTGTATATTTAGAATGTTGAGGTAATGTGTAATAAATAATCATATTTGGAATGATGTTAATATCAGTATCATATCCCTATGGTAATCCCCTACTTAATATCATATTTGGACAATGCTGTGGTACTGAAAGCATATAAACTGTAGTCAAACGATAGAATGGCATTTTAGTAGAAAATATGGCATAATAATGTTATGTCTGTGATTTTTTAATATATCGTAGCGGAAACATTGTTCTTACTGTATGCAAAGTGAAAACCTGCACATATTTGCACTTTTGGGAAATATAGCGCATGAAAATGTTTGAGGAAAACCACATTTTGGATGCAATGCTGCTTTTGAATTGAGGTGGGATGAATGTGAGAGCAAGTGCTAGATTATTAGACGTGTGATCCCCATGCACGCAGTGACAAAGTTGAATATAGATCGATTCTGGGAATTTTGCCGCCAAACCTACTTGGTGCTTCGCCCCCTAGGACCCATCTTGTTACCAACATCCAATCGCCAACAGAACTAAACTCTAGTCAAACATGTGTGATTAATGGTGGCGATATTTTGAAACGTCAATGTTTGCCAAACAATCTATGAACCATAAGGTAGAACCATATTTAAAATGGTGTTGATCAATTCAGTATTGCGTTTTTTTGTGATGCGATGCGTGCACAGAAGTGACATTGGAATCAACTGTAATGAGCCTCCGCTCGCTCCAGCTCAGAGTGTTCCAATCAAGCTCTGAAATCAGCCCACGTAATGCACGATGCAATATAAGAAACAAGCTGAACAGGTTACTGATGCTTGTAAATCATAATATGTTTAATACATCTGATAATATATCGAGAACTTGTGATGAGATAATTTTTATGTATTGAAGCGTCCTTGTATCTTCATTGTCATAACGAATCCTCCACAACTTGGAAATAATTTTGAGAAGCAAGAACTTTTCTTCAATTTTATTACTCTTCAGTTGTAAAAAGAATAAGTAGTCTACACTTTTTCCTTTCATGCGTAAGAATGTAAGTCAATCGTAAGTTGCCAAATCAAAGCATATTGCCCACGCGTTTGTTTATGCCAATCATATAATGTGTTATATTATTTAGGCGCGAATATAAGGAATATTTCCTTTTATGATGTAACACTCTATGTTTTTGATAAAATAATGTCGAAATAACGTTATTGTAGCCACTGCACACACCAAACTAATTGGTTTTCTTTCAATTTTCTGCTTCATATTGCGAATTCTTATTTTTGCCAAGAATTCAGTGTCTTGGCTCCACTGTGCGTCGTGATTAATCGGATTGGATAGGAAAAAAAAATGAAATAAAATATTTGATTTTTACGTCCCACGGTTATGCCGGTTAGGGTAAAGGAGACGGTGATGATGAGTAACGAATGAAATGGTAGAATGAAGAAATTGGGAGGAAACGGGAGAACCCCGAGAAAACACACGCACGCGATGTTTGTCCACCACAAAGTTCACTTGGCGAGGCTGGGATCGAATCCGGGACCCCAAGTACCAGAGGTGAACGCTCTACCACTGAGCCCCCAGGGGTAGAAAAACGTTTTGAACTAAGCAAACTCATCACTGCCAAAATGCCGAACACGACTTTGCTCGTTTCTGAGTTTGAAAATGCTCCTGCGTACACTATAAGTCATTACTCGGCACCTTGTATACCACATGTCATTAAGAAATCATTTATAACTCTTTAAGTAATAAGTAAAAACTTGTTATGACTTATTTAAACTTTTGGATTGCGAGCGAATCGAGCAAGAAAATTTTTAAGAAATCTACGTATTTCATTGATAACCGACAGCAATATTGATCTAATAGGGCGCCAATACTTTCTGGGGGCGACTCGTCTTTTATTCATGTCCAACACAACTTTTTCTTTCTCCTTGCTCGTTCGGCGCCCCCTTGTTGTCAGCGCCCGGGGCGGGCGCCCCGCTGGCCCCCCCTTAGCTACGGCTCTGGTCTCTAATTTACGATTTCTACGGCATCAAAGCTTTCTTAGTCTTAATATGAATCCATATATCCGAGCATATTGATTGTTCCTGTGTGTTTTAAAGCAGAGTTCGGATAATCAGTACCTGTTGTATTTCTGAAATATAGCTGTATTAATTTCCGTAAAATGTGGTCATCCTGTCACCACGGCACGGCGCGTCCTCAGGTTGTGGATCAAGAAGAAGGCCTCTGGGATAAAGAGGTTAGCTGCGAATATACTGAATAAGCAGTCGCGGACAGACAAGGGCTGATTCTCCAACTTGGGGATTCGGTGTAGGGCTAACAACCTCATCCTGTAAAGAAAGGATTGTTCAGAATCCTCGGATCGAATCCTCGAAGTTCGCAGAATCCTCGGATCAGAACTGATAACTTGGCACGAACTCCGTAAAGTAAAATCGACATGAGATTTGGAACATGAAATATAAGAAGTCTCTATAGGGCAAGTGCGTTAAAATGTGTAACGAATGAGTTTAGAAATAGAAGATGGACCTAGTGGGATATCAGGAAGTTAGATGAGAAGGAAATGGAGGAGTCAAGTCGGGAAATTTTACGTTCTTTTACGGGGAATAAATTAAAAATTACCAACTAGAAACAGGGCTTTCCGTTCACAAACGAATACGTAATATCAGCAATTACATAGGTTGAATTTGTTAATGATAGATTTTCTTTTACTTTTCTTAAGGGTCGGTGGTGTAATATTATTATTTTAAATGCACATGCCCCAACAGAAAATAAGGATGGCGATTTTAAAAAATACAGTTTTTACGAAAGAATAGAACGGGTATTTGATTATCTCCTGCAATACCATATGAAAATTCTGTTAGGCGGTTTCAATGCGAAGGTAGAACCGGAGGGTATTTTCAAATCGATAATAGGGAATAAATGTTTGCATAAGGAAGGTTGTGGCAACGGCGTTAGACTCCTGAACTTTGCAGTATCCAGAAACCTTATCGTGAAGATTACAAAATTCCAACATCGCGACATTCATAAATAAACTTGGACTTCATCAGATGAAAAAACACATATTCACACTGATCATGTTTTAGTAGACAGAAAAAAACAGTCTAGCAAACTATGTTCGGTCGTTCAGAGGAGTTGATTGTGATAGTAAAAGAGAGGCTATCGTTGAATAAAGGAAATATTCAAAATCTGAAAACGGAGCGGTTTATTTTTTTATTTTTTTAATAGAGGAGAGTCAGGTGAGAGGGAAGCCAGATTGAAGTGTCGAATAGATTCTCGATTTTAGAAGGTTCGGAGTGCACTAGTGTTCAAGATAATTGGTTGAAATTAGAGATAACATTAAAATTTCAGCAAAAGAAATATTGGAGCACGCAGAAATACGTAGGAACAAACCATGGTTCAACCAGGAATGTACTAAAGTAGCAGAGAAGAGAAAACAGAAGAAACTGCGTTGGCTACAAAATCCGAACGAAATAACTACATAAAATTTCATGGTCATCTGGCAGAAAACTTCTAAAACTTTTAGAACAAAGAAACCCGACTTTTGAAACTTGAAGATAATAGTGAAAACAAAAACATTCGGGACATGTATAAATGCATCAACGAACTTAAGAAAGGCTATCAACTTCGTGCTTATATATTAAAGAAACCTAAAGGAACAGTTCTCACTGATGCAGATAGCATCTTAAATAGACAGAAAGATTTCTTTGACGATTTGGTTAACACATAGCCAGAAACTAATGCGCGTGGAGAAAGTGAAATGCATGCAGCATAACCGTATATTCCAGAACCTAACCAGACAGAAATAGAAATCGCTATTTTTAAAAAAAAATACACACACATCTCCGGGTGTATACGAAATTCTGGTTGACTTAATTTTAGCTAGAGGGGAAAAATCGTAGAGCAAGATACACAAACTCGTTCTCATTATCTGGAACAAGGAGGAATTACCACAAGAGTGAAGAGAATCAATCATTGTTCCAGTTCAGAAGAATAGCAACAAAACAGATTTAATAATTATCGAGGCATTTCTCTTCTGTCAACATCCAATAAATCCTCTTAAACATTGTATTAGCAAGATTGACTCCATATGCAGATGAAATTATTGGAGATTATCAGAGCGGATGTAGGTAAAATCGATCGACTATCGACCAGATATTTACCATTCGACTAATACTTGAAAAGAAATCAGTTATTGACTTTAGACTCTGGTAGTAGGGAAACAACATTGTACAACATGCTTACAGAATTTGCAATACCGAAAAAGGTAGATTAATTAAGATATGCTTAAATGAATCCCAAAGTAAGGTTCGAGTAGGGGGATTCTTGTTCACGAGCTTTGACGTTGAGAATGACCTGAAACAAGGAGATGCATTGTCGTCATTATTATTTAACTTTGTTCTGGAGAACACTATAAGGAAAATAAAAGACAGCAATCAGGTCCTAGAGCTGAATTGTACTCGTATTTTCCAGGTTATGGCGTATCCTGATGATGTAAATTTAATAGGTAATGATAGAATAATAGAAAGGAATGCAGGAATCTTAATTAACGCTTGCAGAGAAAACTAAATAAATGGAAGTTTGTTGGGATCGTAATACTGCATTTTATGGATGCGTTAAAATACCAAATAATATTTTCTTTCGACAAAATGGATACTTTCAAATATCTAGGATCATTACTAACAGACCAAAACCATAATCACTAAAAAAAATTGATGTCAACTGAAAGGAGGGATTTCGTGCTATTATTCAGTTAAAAATCTTTTCTTGTCGCTAATTCTGTTCACTAGTTTGTAGCTCAAAATATAAAACGATAATCATGCCTGTTGTGCTGTATGGTTGCGAAACATGGTCACTGAATCTGAGGGAAAATCGCAGACTGAAAGAATTTGAAAACAAGATTCTTCAACCAATATTCGAACTCCAAAAGGAACGGGAATGGGGAAAGGCGAAAACTTCATAATGAGGAACTGCATAATTTTATACCGTTTACCAAACATTGTTAGGGTCATCAAGTCTAGGAGGCTCAAATGGTCAGGTTATGTAGCCAGAATGGAAGAAATTAGAAACGCTTTCGAAGTTGTAACTGGAAATCCAAATAGGAAAATGACCGTTAGGAAGACCGAGGCGCAGATGGGAGGACAATATTAAACTGGTTCTCGCAAAGATTGAAATATAAAGTAGAAACTGGGTTGAGTTTTCTAAGGATAGAAATTAATGGGAGAGCTTTTGTAAACGCGACAATGAGCCTCCTGCGTCCATAGGCATGCTATATTAAGTTCTTGATACATTTAGCTTCTTTTTATTAGGGATGGCCACAAAGTTCCGGTTCCACGAGGAACCGGTTCTCGGAGATCCGGTTTTCAGAACCGGTTCTCGGAGATCCGGTTTTCAGAACCGGTTCTGGAACCGGTTCCGGGCCTGGATCCGAAAACCCGGTTTCAGAACGGATCTTAGGAACCGGTTCCAGACCTGGATCCGAAAACCCGGTTCCAGAACCAGATCTTAGGAACCGGTTCCAGACCTGGATCTGAAAATCCGGTTCCAGAACCGGATCTTAGGAACCGGTTTCAGATCTGGCTCTGAAAAGCCGGTTCCAGAACCGGATCTTAGGAACCGGTTCCAGACCTGGATCCGAAAGCCCCCAAAGACCCGTAAAGGAGGCAGAAAGTTCACCTTCAAAAATAATGCAAAGAGGACCATACGCTTGTGCCTTCCCCGCCCAAACCCGCTTGTGCCCCAGAAAAAAATTTTGGTCCTCCAGTGGTTGTTTAACCAAATGAGTTGACCAGTTTGCCTGTTTAGCCAATGAGTTTGTCAGTTACCCAGTTTATTTAGCCAAATGAGACAAGCTGCCCCCGCCTGGGCACCTGCCTGTCGCTTCCACCATTTCATCTAGCATACTGTTCACAGCCTTGCCAGCAACTCGCGTTTAGCGTAGGGATGGTAACAAAGCTTTGGTTCCAGCGGAACCGGTTCTGTTTTCAGAACCGGTTCCAGACTTGGATCCGAAGAACCGGTTCCAGACCTGGATCCGAAGAACCGGTTCTAGACCTGGATCCCGAAGAACCTGTTCCAGACCTGGATCCGAAAAACCGGTTCCAGACCTGGATCCGAAAAACCGGTTCCGGAACCGGATCTTCTAGAACCGGATCCGTTCAGACCCGAAAACCGGTAAACCGGTTCCCGGTTCTGGCCATCCCTACTTTTTATTTGACAGAAATGTTATTACAGGAACTAAAAAGTTTTTCTGTAGTAAAGAGGATTTCGATTCGAGGTTAGCTATTTACGTTAATACTAAATCAAATTTGGTGGTGATTTTGATATAAAATGGCATCCATACTTTCTTTCAAAGTCTCTCTGAGTTCACGTTTTTTTTTTTTTTTTTTTTCCTGAGTTGGGATTTTTGTGGGGCATATGCTACATTATTAGAATGTGCTTCCCGTGCCGGTACCAGAAAATACATAATTTTCTTTACAAATATCGATAATTCAAATTAAGTACTGATACCGGTACCATCATTCTAATATCAGTACTTGTAGATTGCATGCAATTTTGTGTAGAAAGTAAAATGTATAAATACTGAAGGGAAAATAATTGCACAAAACGTTTTGTTCGTATTGAACATACTCTTTTGTATGTCGTAAAAAGTAACCCCGTCTATGGGGTTACTTTGCACCAAAATTTATATTTCAATAACTATGGTTATACTGAATGTTTACTAATGAACTTGCACTAGGTTTTCCTTATATATCTAGGTTTTATATGTTTAAAATACAGTATTCTAAATCATTATGTTTGTAAGTTACAACCGATTTTCTTTAAAATTGCTTAAATATTGTGCAAAGTAATCCCGTCTTACGGTACTGAAATCAAGGTGGCAGTTAAAGAATTAATATACATACAGATCTGACAAACTAAGAAAGTTTGCTGCTTTCTATAAAATATAGTATACACACCTATCTGTTTAATCATGCCATCACTACTCAGGTAATGAGTCTTTAATCTCACTCCCTCATTAAAGAAGTGACCTTAATATAAGTGTCTCCACAATTTCTAAAGAAATTACTCAATCCGATTTCAATCGTTTCTAAAGCAAATGAGTATTTCTTGTCCATTCATTTCCGAAAAAGACTACCGTTTAACGTAGAATCTGAATCACTGTGCTTCTACCAGGAATCCAGTCTTCTATAGCATGTTGAAGTCGTATACGTGCTTACCGTATATTCACGAAGAATCTCTAAAATATGTGTGAATTTCCGCAAATTCAGCAGTACCCGAACTTGCTGAACTCCGGTGAATGTACCTGCCTTATTCTATCTATAACACATAACTTAAAATTATTCTTTGCTTAGTGGTCCTTCACAATTGTTTATCTGAATTACAAGTGCCGCTTTCACTCAAATCTGACACCGTGTGCATGCATTCACAGTAACATTTCAGAGGTAAATGAATTTCGAATGTATAAAGGTAACCAAAAAAGTTCTGTCGCTTTTTTGTGGACGTTTGTATTCAATTGGCCCTCATACCATGAATTGAATGCAAATGGAAATAAGGCGAAGGTCAGTTATTGGTGTGGGTATATCCAACGTACTACCTGGTTGTGGCAGTTCAGTTACACCGTGAACTTGCATAAGAACAGAGTGAACATGCAAGCTCCACAGAGCGTCATAAGGGCGTGTATGCTGTACGAGTTCAAACTTGGGTCAAACACCGCTGCAGCGGGGCGGAAGATATTCCAAGCCTTTGATCAGGGTGTCGTGACTACGCGGACAGTGCAGCGGTTTTTTAACAAGTAGTTTAAGGATAGTGACGAAACACTCGAAGACGCACCACGTACCGGAAGATCAACACATGCACAAAATGAATATCTTCAGGCAGTAATTGAGGCGAACAGTGGCCAGACATGTGAGGAACTGGAACTACAATTCAGTGTGAGTGGAGAAACAATTCGCCAGCACCTACATCAACTTGGGAAGCACTATAAGTTGGGTCGATGTGTCCCACATGATTTGACTCCGGGCCAGAAGACAACGCGAGCACACACTTGTGTTTCTTCGCTGTTTCGTCTGAGGAAGGACCATTTCTGCACAAGGTGTTGACATGTGATGAGAAGTGGGTCCTGTACGAAGCTCCACGACGCCATCATCATTGGTTAGCATCCCATGAACCGGTTCCAAAACAGTCCAAATCAGCACTGCACCAGAAGAAACCAGTGTGTTTGGCGGTGGGCTGCTCGCGGCATCGTGCATCGGGAACTGCTACCAGCTGGTCAGAACATCAATCCAACTGTGTACTGTCAGCAGTTGAGCCGTGTTTAAGAAATACTCAAACCCCCTAGCCAGCACTTCTGAATTGCAAAGGGGTCTCTCTGTTACAGGACAACGCTAGCCCACGTTGCTAGGATGACCCGGGACACCATTCTAGTGGATAGGAAGCACTATTACATCCGCTGTACTCCCCGGACATTGCTCCGTCGGATTATCACCTGTTCCATTCCTTGGAAAATCACCTTAGCGGACTCCAGTTCAAATCCCTAGTAGAAGTGCAAAATGCACTTGATACCTTCTTCGCTTCACTGTCCACCAAGTTCTACCGCGATGGAAATGGCCTTCGAGAATGTTGGCAGAAGGTCATCGATGCTGATGCGGACTATTTTTAATCTTCCAGATACGTCTTAGATGACATATCGATGTTCGAAGGTGGTGGGTGAAAAAGCGACACAACTTTTTTGGTTACCTTTATAGCAATGTGTTTTACTTCTTCCTTCATAATAATTTATATACGAGCGTCGCAAAGGATGCAAATCTAGTGCAGAGTTCCTTTCAACCTCAAAACAATATGTGTCATTTTTCTACGAGCAAAAAATCACTTCTATCTTCGTCGTGTGGATCGCTCATCACCATAGAACTCAAACTCTGCCTATTTCATTTGCCACCTGCCTTCTGGAACGAGATAGAAAAGAGAAGTTTTCAGTCACCGAAATACTCTGATTGCATGGTAAGTAAGGGCAGGCATTTAAAGGTTTGTTCTGAGAAATTTATGAACGCTAGAAAAAGCCAAGCCAGAATAAGTGATCAGAGAGTCCGCGACTTGTGTTGTAATATATGTCATGGACATCAATCAGGTTGCAAATTTCATGTTAAAATAACTTATTTTTTGTTCGGTCGTTCCTCATTCGTGTCGAGGAATAAATGTTCATATTTTAAAAAATATTGTTCTTCGTATTAATTGGGAAGGCACGTGAATTCGTGTCTACATTAGAGACCTCTCCCTTGGTATCGTTAGTTAAAGGATCTACGCAAACTCCGAAGAATACGTGAACTAAAAACTGCAAAGGAACGTTTTACGGACTACATCGATGAGGAAGGACGTAACAATGTAATTGTAAATTTAATCTACAGAAAGAAACCCATTAATCAATAAAGGTGATAAAATGATAAAATATACGTTTATGCTGTAGTTAAAGAAAATTAATTTCGGGGATATATATATATATATATATATATATATAATATAATAATATATATATAAGGCGTGCGCAACTGAAAGTGGGACTGAAGTTGGAGCGCCGTTATTCCCAGTGGTAGATCTTCGCGATTTCCCTGGTAGATGGCACTGTATGTTAGGAGAAAATTGACACAGTGGATAAGGTCTGTGTGTTGTTGACTGTAACAGAAGCGAGATAACAGGTAACAAGTGTACCAAGGATTCCTCCGAACAGCCTCATGGCACAGTAATCCAATTATTGTCGGCAGAAAGTGTTAGTGGAACTGACATTTAAAATCGCAGACGTGGCATGTTGTCAAAAGGGGTAATTCTGTTGCAGGATAATGCCCGCCCTCATGTGGCACAAGTGTGCAAAGATCTGCAGCACTTCGGATGGGAAGTTCTCCAGCACACCCTTACAGCCCTGACCTGTCGCCCTGCAACTTTCATGTCCTCGGGCCACTAAGAAAAAGCACTGAAGTGACGCCGGTTCACTGCCAACGATGAGGTCCGAGAAACAGTTGAAGAATGGTTCCGCACGCAAGCCACGACTGTCTTCGCTGACGGTATCCATCGTCTCGTGGACCAATGGGACAGCTGTCTCAACCACCTAGGTGATTGTGTATAGACAGTATTGTTATACAGATCTTGTCCCCTATGTAACACATTTCAATTTATAATATACGTACGATTAAAACTAGACGAACCTTTGCTTAAATGCATCAGTCCAACATTCATTTGGGCATACCCCATATATATATATATATATATATATATATATATATATATATATATATATATATATATATATATATATATATATATATATATATATATAGATAGATAGATAGATAGATAGATAGATAGATAGATAGATATAGATATAGATATATAGATATATATATATTAGATAGATAGATATAGATATAGACGTGTGTGTGTGTGTGTGTTTGTGGAAGACTCGTATTATAACATTTCTTTAATGTATTTCAGGGTCGAACAATGGCTGCTCCATTTTTCGACGTCAGATTTGCCGATTTTTGGATGGCCGATCAGCTAACTAGTCTTACGCCAGCGATTCAAGATCTTTCCTACTTAATATGCTTTTTAATCACAAACAAAGGAAATTTTTATAGAGAAATTGGTATGTTGTATTAAAATTTGCTTACCGTACTTTAGTTGTACAATGTCTTCCATTCACTGGTAAGATTTATACTGGGTAATAATGCAAATTAATGGCATGTGTCAATCTGTTAAATAAATTTTCCACGGTTTCATTAATTTCGTATATGAAAAGCGTAATACGTAATAACCGACAAACTATATTCTGTTTCGCAGTTCGGGTACCATACCAGCGTCAGAGTGGATTTTGTTAAATTTTAACACAATTGGAGGTTTTGTCATCACCAGAAAATAAAGCAAGCAGCTGAGGTGTTAATGTAAATTTGAGTATTATTTCCAGGAGAATATTAAAGTTATGTCACTGTGTTATCTCTGGTGTTGGAGGTCACGCCTCTCTACCCTTGCACTCACAGCTGAGAGGTGTCGAAAAATGTATGGTCCCCAATCATCTCTTCCACCTGGACACATATCATGCTTTGTCAATTGCTATTTAAACTTGAGAAGATTTAAATAACAAAATTGATAGCCAACGTGGTCGGTTACGTACGAGCTATCAAAGTGTTAAAATTGGTCTAATGATTCTTTTTCTCTTTTTTACCATTTATACCTATTGAGAGGGATAGCTGAGTACTTCGACGTTGGATGCGAAGCACATCCCGTAACCTACAACCTCGCGTTAATGAAGGAATAGAATTTACAAAACAAAATGATTACTCAAATGGTAATTACGTTTAACTGTTCATATTTTCACTTTAAGATTGTTACTACATTCAGTATTACACTTTGATTATCACGACTTAATAACCTTCAAAATATGTAAGAACACTACGTAAGGAATTAATAATATTTACAACACTTACACAATATACGGCCGTTAAAATAAGAATAGCAGACGTTAACTTTTAAGAATTTCAACTAACTATTTCTCTTTTTCTTTTTCTTAGATTAACAATAGGTTGTGCACTCTTATTAATATGTAAGTGGCTTGTTAAGAATGAGTTATACGTAAGCAATTGCACACTGTTATATTTTTCTACAATGACATTTTACTAGCTGGCGTGCTAATTGAACATATTATATTATTCTTTCACTCTGACTTTTGAAACGATATTCCTCTGGCGATCCTAACACTGGATTCCTCGTCTGATATCAAAAATGCAATTTTGTGGCTACTTACAATTTTCTTCTGTGCTACGACCTATGGCACGGCTTATCCTGTTCCACTGCTTCGGTAACGAGTCCTTCGAAGAATCCTGTAAACGCTTCGTAAGATGACTGCACACTGAGTCCGGTCAATCGGCACTCGAAAACTTTTTCCAGACGACTAAGTAATTAAAACTGTGTTCGGACGTTGATCATGATTAACTATACAAATTCACGATTAAGAACGTATCAAATGACCTTTAGCATGACGTTCGTGTACTAGGCCTATTGGCGAACAACTACTTCGTCGAGCCCAGGCCCGTGCTGGCCCACCGGGACACCGGGACGTGTCCCGGTGCGCCCTCCGAAATATCACAGTATAAATAAAGGTACAAGTTTTAGTAATAAATTCTTACAGTTTTATTGGTAAAGGACCCGTGAAAGGTGCAGCGCGCCCTTTACATTAGGCGCCCTTCCGACACCACATCAAAGATGAACCGACACCACGATTTTATTTACTCTTCTGTATAGCACAGGTCTGTACAATAAATACACACAGTTACTGTTTGCGAAGAACCCGTGAAAGGTACAGTGCGCCCTTTACATAAGGCGCCCTACGAAATATCAGATAAATGGTTTTAGTTATTCTATATACGAGCTTTGTATAATAAATTCAAATACTGACTGGTAATACAGAACCTGTGAAGAATACAAGCGCCCTTTACATAAGATGCCCTGCGAAATATCACATTATTATTTTTTATTTTACCGTGTAACGTGGGTTCCTGTCACCACGACATGGCGCGTACTCAGGTTGCGGATCGAGGAGAAGGCCTCTAGATATAGAGGTTAGCTGCGAATATACTGAATAAGCAGTCGCGAACAGCCGACTAGGAGTGGTCCTCCAGCTTGGGGGCTTGTTTAGGGCTAACAACCTCATCCTGTAAAAAAAAAAAAAAAAAAAAAAAAAAAAAAAGCACTTGTTCAGAAATATTAACAAAAGCCTTGGACAAGGACTGATAACTTGGCACGACCTCAGCAAAAGAAAATGGACATGAGATTTGGAACATGGAATATGAGGAGTCTTTATAGGGCAGGCGTGTTAAAATCCGTAACGAGAGAGTTAGAGAAATACAGGATGGACGTATTAAGAGTTCAAGAAGTTAGGTGGGAAGGAAATGGATCTGTGAATTCCGGAAATTTTACGTTCTTTTACGGGGAAGGAAATAAAAATCACCAATTAGGAACAGGGGTTTTCGTTCATAAACGTATAGTACCAGCAATTAAGCAGGTTGAATTTGTTACTGACGGACTTTCTTTTATTACTCTTAAGGGACGGTGGTGTGATATTGTTGTTTTAAATGTGCATACCCCAACTGAAGATAAGGATGGCGATATAAAAGACAGTTTTTACGAAGAAGTGGAACGAATATTTGACCAACTCCCGCTATACCATATGAAAAATCAATTAGGGGATTTCAATGCGAAGGTAGGACCAGAGGATATTTTCAAACCGATTATAGGGAACGAAAGTCTGCATAAGGGAAGTAATGACAACGGTGTTAGACTCGTGAACTTTGCAACATCCAAAAACCTAATCGTAAAGAGTACAAAATTCCCACATCGCGACGTTCATAAATACACTTGGACATCATTAGACGGGAAACACATAATCAAATTGATCACGTTTTAGTAGATAGAAGAAGGCAATCTAACATAATTGATGTCCGGTCGTTTAGAGGGGCTGATTGTGACACTGGCCACTACCTGGTAGCAGCGATAATACGAGAGAGGTTATCGTTGAATAAAGGTAATATTCATTGTCCGAAAACGGAGAGATTCAATTTAAAGAAATTAGAAGAGAGCCAGGTAAGAGAGAAATACCAGATTGAAGTGTCGAATATATTCTCGGCTTTAGAAGATTCGGAGTGCACTAGTGTTGAGGTTACCTGGATTGAAATTAGAGAGAATTAAAATTTCAGCAAAAGAAAAATTGGGACACTAGGAAATACGTAGGAACAAACCATGGTTCTACTAGGAATGCTTAAAACTAGCAGAGAAGAGAAAACAGGCAAAATTACGCTGGCTACAAAATCCGAATGAAATGACTACACAAAATTTCGCAGATATCAGGCGGGAAACTTCCAAAACTTTTAGAACAAAGAGACGCGATTTTCTAAAAGCTAAAATTAAGGAACTTGAAGACAATAATAAAAATAAAAAACATCCAGAACATTTATAAGAGAATCAACGAATTTAAGAAAGGCTATCAACCTCGTGCTTATATATTAAAGAAAACTGACGGTACAGTTCTCACTGACACGGATAGCATCTTAAATCGATGGAAAGGTTTCTTTGACGATTTGCTTAACACGCAACCAAAAACTAGTGTGCGTGGAGAAAAGGAGATACACACCGCAGAACTGTATATTCCAGAACCCAACCGAATAGAAGTAGAAACCGCTATAAAGAAATTAAAGAAACGCAAATCTCCGGGTGTAGATGAAATTCCGGCTGAGTTAATTCTAGCTGGAGGCGAAAAATTGTGGAACAAGATACACAAACTCATTCTCCTTATCTGGAACAAGGATAAATTGCCACAAGAGTGGAAAGAATCAATCATTGTTCCAATTCACAAGAAAGGCGACAAAACTGACTGTAATAATTATCGAGGCATTTCTTTTCTGTCAACATCCTATAAACTCCTTTCAAATATTCTATTAGCAAGACTGACCCCATACGCAGATGAAATTATTGGAGATTACCAGCCCGGATATAGGTGAAATCGATTAACTATCGAGCAGATATTTACAATTCGACTGATACTTGAAAAAAAAATGAGAGAATAAAACATCCTGAAAGGAATAGAATGGAATGCAGAAATCTTAATTAACGCTCTCAGGGATATAGGCTTAAAAGTTAATGCAGAGAAAACTAAATTAACGGAAGTTTGTCGGGATCGTAATACTTCACTTTATGGATACTTCACTTCACGTTAAAATACCAACTTATATTTTCTTGCGACAAAGTGGAAATACTTAGGATCTTATACTTTCAAATATCTAGGATCATTATTAACAGACCAAAACCATAATCACTAAAAAAATTGATGTCAACTGAAAGCGGGGATTTCGTGTTATTATTCAGTTAAAAATCTTTTGTTGTCGCTAATTCTGTTGCGGAGTTTGTAGCTCAAAATATAAAACGATAATCATGCCTGTTGTGCTGTATGGTTGCGAAATATGGTCACTGATTCTGAGGGAAAATCGCAGACTGAAAGAATTTGAAAACAAGATTCTTAAACCAATATTCGAACTCCAAAAGGAACGAGAATGGGGAAAGGCGGAAACTTCATAAGGAGGAACTGCATAATTTTATACCGTTTATCAGACATTGTTAGGGTCATCAAGTTTGGGAGGCTCAAATGGTCAAGTTATGTAGCCAGAATGGAAGAAATTAGAAACGCTTTCGAAGTTGTAACTGGAAATCCAAATAGGAAAATGACCATTAGGAAGACCGAGGCGCAGATGATAGGACAATATTAAAAGGTTCTCGCAGAGATTGAAATATAAAGTAGAAACTGGGTTCAGTTGGCTAAGGACATAAATCAATGGAGAGCTTTAGTAAACACGGCAATGAACCTCCTGCGTCCATTGGCGTGCTATATTAAGTTGTTGATACATTTAGCTTCTTTTTATTTGACAGAAATGTTATTACAGGAACTAAAAAGTTTTTCTGTAGTAAAGAAGATTTCGATTCGAGGTTAGCTATTTACGTTAATACTAAAACAAATTTGGTGGTGATTTTGATATAAAATAGCACCCATACTTTCTTTCTAAGTCTCTCTCTCTCTCTCTCTCTCTCTCTCATATATATATATATATACCGTATATATATATATATATATATATATATATATATATATATATATATATATATATATATATATATATATATATATATATATATATATTCCTGTTTGTATGGGCGCCCTTTTAGTAGACTTGTCCACCGCCCTCATTAGTATCCCAGCACGGCCCTGGTCGAGCCCTTTGTCGGGGTGGGTGATTTCACACACACGATTCGTAGTTGTTGCCCGACTTCCCTCCCGTGATGGAGGTTTCGATATTCTTCGTCCAACTGATTTGCGCTTCTTCTGGTCACCGTGGGTCACATGATTAGTAACCACTCACTGAATATAACATTGTCCACTATTGGTTGATGACCAAAAGTTGTCCAATCAGAAATTAGTTTAGATGTCACTTAGGCAACTGAGGTGACTTGCTTATTTTCGTTCTCATGGGAACTGAAGTAGAAAAATTCTCCCAGCAAATTTTCGAACAAAGAGTTATTGTTCTACGCACACACATATATAAGGACAAAGTTAATTTTGGCGTCTTTAAGTCGAAACTAATTATAAGATTGAGTTCACTGTTGCCAACTCATGTCCTTTTCACTAGAATTGGTCGGGAAAACTGATTAAAATAAACATTTTAATTTTCTTGCTTCGATGAGCGTCCTGCTGTCGATAGCAACTGTTTAATCCTTTATTTACTAACAGTACCTTAAGTACCACCGGAAAGAAATAATTATAGGAAAGGACTCGTACCTTGTGTTCGAACGGTACTCATTGAAAACAATTTTCTATGTTTGGCAAATCGACTAATAGCTGGCTGACAGCATGATGTAGAATAAAGATATTTCCCGCTAAAACCTTTTTGTTTCAGATAGGCAAAAAGGCTGAGTCGCCGTTCTCACTATCCAGTCTTTGAGATACCCGTTAACTTAATCTAATAAAGTTATGTGCTCGGATATTTTTTAAAATTTTTATCAACATGCTTGGTAGTCATGTATTCATTGCTAAGTTTAGAAATCCTTTGATAGTGCAGTCAAAATAAGGTTTGAGGTAGACACTTAAAATAAAAAGTTGGCACTTTCTGGAATTTGTTCGCGATCTTTTCCTCATTAACCTCCAGAAAATCCCAAAACTCCAGTTGCGGGTTTTCCGCCATTTTGAATAAATAAGCAGCCATCTTGGATTTCTCACATACACTTAGTTTATGACACATAACTTTTAAAGTAATCAACGTAGAAGAATCATTCTTTCTTTATTATACTTCTAATATTATAGGTAATGAAACTACTTATTACCACTTTTCTTCGCGTAACTATTTTTGCATAACTTTAGGATAAAGTGAAAAATTTGGGATCCATATTAGGGGACTTTATGTTTTCATTGCCTCATACAACTTAACAGATTAGAAATCTGAAAAAAGTGCTCGAATAAAAGTTGTTGAAAATTTCATAAGCTTTAAAACGATATACATGTTGTCACTATATACAATGTCAGTTGCGCAATGAAGCTTTAAACGTCATCAGACTGCGCACAATTTCTGTAGAAACATTGAATCATTTAACATGAAGAAAAAGATATTTAGTGATTTAAGACGGCTTTTCGTTGCAATTTCCGGTATCAACAAGTTTGAAAGTACGGCTAGTTTAATAAATAGTTAGTAAACAGTGGCGTCACCAGGGGGTGTGCAAGAACCCTAAAAGAAGACTTTCGTACGAGCTTTCTGTATGTAGGTCTATGTGTCACTTCTGGTTTCGAAGGGGGTCCAAACCCCCAGACCTCGTCCCATTGGCTACGTGCCTGCGCGTTACCAAACGTTCAGTGTACCTTAAAGTTTTATCTATTAGTGCTCGAAAATATAAATTTAGAAAGAAATAAAAATGGCGATTTAAACAAAGGATTAATTATTAAAAATGAAGGAAAATATACTTGAATTGTTTGAGATGAATTTTGTATCCGATTTACAGCAAATACCATCATATCCTGTTTCATGATTTTCACTATTTCACTATACGTACTAGCTTTTATAATTGTGCTTAAATTCTTCTGCGCATCAATTAAACTGCTAAACTTAAAAGTATTGTTGTTATAAAAAGGAAGACACGTTAATGCTAGTGGTCTACTACTTCCACGCTTAATTGCATGCATGGAGAGTAGTGCTCTCAATGGGTCGGGTCGGGTCGGGTTGAAGACCGACCCGTGACCCGAATTGACTGACCCGACCCGATGACCCGACTGACCCGAACCGTGATCCGACCTGATTGACCTGACCCGACAACCCGACCCGAGCTGACCCGACTGACCCGACCCGACAACCCGACCCGAGCTGACCCGATCCGTTTGAGAGCACTATAATCACGACACTGGGTGAACGCCAAATTGCACTCCCATTGGGAATTAAACCCGGACCAAGTGTACCGAAGTCTTACACGTTAACCACTAGATAGATCAAGCGGGGGATTTGTATATGCATCTTAATGAATATTTGGCACTTTTGAGGTTTGGTTATTTCTTTTTATAACTGATACCAATGTCCGACGTGGGAGAATTTTTTTTCCTTGCTTTAGTTCTATGTGACGAAATTTTTATTCAATGTCAGTGTTCTCACCTGCTTGGACGGCAGGGGGTCTTCTCGGAAGGCAGTAGCAAGAGTCTCTTGGCGGAGACAAAAGGAAATCGTTTAACTACAATGATAAGAGTTGAGGAAACAGAACACCTGTGATTTTTTCCAACCCTTCAACTTTCATTCCAAAATAGGTTCTTATGATTCCGGGACTCGTGCCACTTTGATTTTTCTTTGTCGGTAATTAAAACGTATTTTACAGTATATATAGTTGCACGTAAGAAGATAGGTAATATGAATTTGTAATTTAAAATTTAAAAATACAGTATGATATTTAATTATAAAGTACTAATTTTATTTCATCACTTTCAGCCCAACAAATGAAATTCAAACAATTCGCTCCCTGGGTATTGCTCATCAATACTGCGTCTTATTCTTTGTCTTGCAGTCAAGTCTTGGTCCTGCATTTCGTAGTTTTGGTGGTCTTTCATGCTATACAAGAGCCAAGAATGCTCGCCTCATCGGTACAAATGAAGACCAAAGTGTGATTTTGATTATGGTCTTTCATACTATACGGAAAGCAAGAAAATATGCTCATCGCTACTTGGTGATCACCAAAACAAGGCCAAGAGCAAGATTACTATGCAATTCGTCTTGCATATCCAATCTTTATCTTGTTATTGTATCGATGCCCTTGGGCTTGGTGAAATAAAATGAAATATTCAGTTTAAGGTCCCTCGATTCTGCACCAAGGCTAAGGGATACGGTGACCATGAGAAATGAATGAAATGGTGGAATGAAGAAAGTGGGAGGAAACAGGAGAACCCCGAGAAAACCCACTACACGGCATTTCTCCAACACAAAGCCTACTTAGCACAAGCTGGGATCGAACCATGAATATCATGCACCAGAGATAAATTCTCTACCACTGAGCCACCGCAGCCCTGCTTGGGCTTGGTCGTCCATATCCAATTTTTCTTTTGGCCTTGCTTAAACAACTTCTAGTTTTGTTCTAAATCCAGACTCCATATTGGCGTAGATATTAATATTACAGTCGATTGATAAAATCAATCTTCTACATTTACAAATTAAAGTACACAAAAGTACAAAAATAAGCATTTACCATAAAAACACTAGCTGCAAGTGTTCATTTAGATTTATGGTTTCTATAAAATCAATTGAAAATTGCTATTTTTAATTAGGCAGCTAGTGAAAAACAGCACCTTTCGATTCCAGCCGAGTTTAAGCTCAACCTAAACTCAGTTGACCAAAGTGAACTGACCCAACCCGACCTGATAACCCGAGCCGACAACCCGACCCAATAACCCGACCCGACAACCCGACCGATAACCGGATCCGAGCTGACCCGAATAACCCGACCCGACAATCCGACCCGAGCTGATCCGATTGACCCGACATGACAACCCGACCCGAGCTGACCCGACTGGCCCGACCTGACAACCCGACCCGAGTTGACCTGACCTGACCCGATCCGTAACCCGACCCGAGCTGACCCGTTTGAGAGCACTAATGGAGAGGATGCCCGCGACCGTTCGGTCTCTTTAATAGACTGTAAAGCTCAAAATCCGCACCCCACCCGTAGTTGCTCCATACTGAACATTAGTTCTCGTGCACGTGGTGCACCGCCAGGATTGTCCCCTAATCCTTACTCGCCTAAGCGAGGTAACCCCCATTCTCTGAGGGAGTTTGATACGCCCACTGCACTTCCAGACCGCAGTCCTGAGTGCCTACCAGTTCACCTACTGGTGGAGGCAGACTGCTAGCGAGCCAGTCCTTCCATGCTCTGCAGGCATGACAGCAGAGCGTTATAAGGCAAGGTCACTTCCCACCCATGCTCACCGTTACCCAGATTCCTTGTATTGGTTTCCATGAGCTACCGAATCCCACGGTATGGCCACAGCCCGGCAGAGTCCAACCCAAATCCCGGGCCCCAGGCAATACCCAAGGGGGCTTGATCAATCCCGGCCCTACCTACCTCTATCGTTCAACAGGCAACCACCTTGTCGTGTAGAGGTACCACGCACACGTCGAGATACTCCCGTATGTCATCCCGGACCCACTGGTACGTGTTAAGTTACCATTTGAGTTTGGTGCAGGCCCATATCTTACAGAGTTTTCTCCCTTCCGCGGGATCAGAGCCGTTATCCAGATTTCTGGGATTGGCCCCTCCTTTACCTCCGTTCAGTCCCCCCGCAGGCAGGAATCCGACAATCTCCTCCCGGTAGGGTCGTCCAAGCAATACGGGACTTCCTCTAATTACTGTAGAGGTACACCGTACATTACCAAAGCCAATGACTGATGTATACCGTTTTCTGAAGGCAGACATTGTCATTTGGGAGCCGTGTCTCCCCTGGTAAGCCCGCCCAACAATACGGGACTACCTATCTTTAACGTGTTTAGGTACCACGTATACGTTGTAGCAATGCTACTTGTCCGAACCCAATGGTACGTGTAAACCACCATTAGAAGGGACACCCAAACCCTTCCTCGGTAGGGTCGTTTAAACAATACGGAGCTACCTCTAATTACGGTAGAGGCACATCGCACATTACCATACCCAATGGATGATATAGACAGCCTACCTTTAAAGACAATGGCCATTTGGGAGGGCGGCTCCTCTGGTAGGGTCGTGGCTCTTGCACCCAGTGAACGTGAAAGCATGAAATGAAGGAGTGACCCACTTCCTCAGCTCTCCTGTGGTACGAGTGTGCGTTAGGATATTAGATATCCCATCTCGGACCCAAGAGCCTTTCTTTGAGGGCAGTACCTACATCTTCCTCCCAGTAGGGCACTGGATCAGCCCACACATTGGACACACCAACTACCCACTCTTTCATACATCTTGGGGTACGATGTAGCCTCATCTCCCGGACCCAAGGGCACGGCCTTGTTGCCCATTTCGTAGGATACCCGAGGGCTCACCTCCGCCGATAGGTTGTTGACCCTGCCTCCACGCGCTTTCATGTGGCATTTAAGGTATCGGTAGCGCGCCTGGCACAAGGTTAACCTATCTCACCCGCACAACTTCTGGGCCAGGAACCAGATGCAAACCCGGTAAAGCACACGGAGGTCCCTCCCCGTTTCTCAGCACGTCATGGCGGGGTTAAAAGGAAGACAATATACACTGATCACCAGTTGAATTATAGACAGCTACCTAATAGCATGTAACACCACTTTTCGCTTTAATAACGGCGGCTACCCGCCGTGTCATGCACTCCACGAGGCACATGAAGTGTTTTTGTGGAATCTCAATCCATATTTGCTGCAAAGTTTCCCACGGAGCTTGCAGATTACTTGGAAGAGAGTCCACAGCAGAAGGCGTCGTTCCATGGCGTCCCAGATGTGTTAATCGGATTGAGGTCCGATGACCGTGTTGCGAGGGAAGTGTTCCCAGATCACAGGAGTGCTCATCAAACCAGTTCTAGAGCACTGGACAGGCACATTGGCCTGCTGTAACATGAGGCCACCACCTGGATGCAGCAGCCGAAAAATGGCATGACATGGTCGTCCAGAATATCGCGGTAGCGTTTACCTGTGAGGGACTGTTACACGTGTGTTAGGGGACCCATTTCTGTCCACGTAAACATGTTGCAGATGAGAATACCGCCACCATCGGCCTGCACAGCTCCCTGCTGTCACGATGGATCCATTTCCTCTTGTGGTTGGCGACGCACTCTTACCAGTTCATCAGCATGAATCAATGTGAAACTGTCCAGGCAACCTTTTTCTACATTTCCACGGTCCAGAGGCAGTATTCCTTTGCCCATGCTAGACTTTGTTTCTTGTGTTATTCTGTTAGAAGGGATACTGGTGAGTGTCGAAGGCTTCTGTACCAGATGGCGAGCAGATGGTTGCGAATTGTGTGGCTACTGACACGGCGTTGTTGTATTTCAATAAACCTCTCCGCGATTTGACGCACTGTGACCCTTCTATCGGCTATTACGATGCGGGCCACTCGACATCTACCCTTGTCGTCGATACATCCCTGACCGCAGCAGTTTGCCCATGTGGGTACTGTTTTACCGAAAGCCAGGTACTCACGATACACCCTTGACGCAGTTTCATTTGTGTATCCGAGTGCCACAGCCACTTTCGAAATCGAGCCACCCAGTTGTCTGGCCCCTATCATTTGAGCACGGTCAAATGCACTCAGGTCCTTTGTCGTGCCCATCACACATTGCAATGACACGGATACCGAGAGATATGGTACATGGCAGCAGTACCCTTGCGATACATTTCATTCATATGCGTTGGTGAAGCCTCTGCAGGACAGTTTCTGCAACTGTCCTACTGTCTTTAATTCAACTGCTGATCAGTGTATATGGCACCGTAAAACGCCTTGCGATAACAAATGAACTTAAACAGAAGTTCTATATATACCAGTGTACTTTGAGACTTACTTTTCTCGGTGGCGTTTTGCAGTTAAATGTCCACAGTTTTGGTTAACTTCTTTCTCAAAGATGTGTTTTGGTGACAGCTTCATCATCACTTCCTTCATCTGCATCTTCAATTAAAGTAGTGCTATTACCACATCCGTGTCCACTACTCTGCACACAAAATGATGTACAATCTAGCTCTTTTCTTTTGCACCCACAATTGTTTCCGCAGTTCGCCTGGCAGTTGCATGCTATAAACTTTAACAAATCTTCTGGAGCAGGTTGTTCAAATGTTCTTACAGGAAGAAGGCAATCACCACAAATTCTCCAGCCTCATTCAGTTGGAGTCATCTCTTATTTTTTCCACTGCTGAACTTGATAAAACACATGGAGACTATACTGATTTGCAGCAGGTGTTGTTGGAGATAGTATTGCTAAGTTGAAACTGTCACTAATGCGTTGTTTAGATGCACTCTTTTTGCATATGCAGAATCTTGTACAATCGAGATTTTCTATCTCTGCACATCTATATAACGCTAAGAGCATTTTTTCTCCAGCAGCTGCCACATTATCAGCAGATGATGATTTGTTGAAAACATCCATTTCTCGACGAAGTTCTTCATTTTTTCCCAGTATTTTGTACGCAACTTTCTTCCCTTTAGTGTGTGGAGCACAAATTGTATCACAATCGGTGAAGGCATGCAGAAATAAAATGCAGTACACCATATCTCCCAATGCTCTCTGAAGTTTGGTACTGCTGTATATCTTATGTGGTGCCTTCGAGCCAGGAATAAACATGTAAGTCTCAGCTGTTGCGAGTGCTACCATCAGAACCAAAATATATGAATCTTCTCCCACTATTACTAACTAGCCTGATTTTGCAAGATTTGTTGCGATTAACACAACTAATGTGTGTGCATATCCAGGTGATTTATGTACGGTACAACCAGATTTCTCGAGATATATCGTCAGAAGTGATATCAATTCGAATTTGTTCTTTGTGTTAGAAAGAAATTCCTCTTGAGATAAACGAACACCGTGGATGTTATCCTCAACGATTACGCGTATTCATTGTTTCTTTATTCATGTACAGTGTTTTATATCCTTTACGCTAGGTCCACAATCTTAACCATCAAACACAATACATTATGTACGGTAGTGTTTTGTGATAAACCTCACATATTGCTAATAATTAATTGGGCGCAAAAATTACGGAAAACCAACAAGAGTTTTGGGTCTGTTTTAGTATAATATCAATATATATAACATATCCTAATAGGTTTTAGTCTTTTTTCAAAAAATCTGTAAGTTTGATCGATTTTTGTCGTAATTGCACTGGACTAGCGCTATTTATTCAAAAAGGCGGAAACCCTGCAACTTGATTTTTTTTTTTTTTTTTTTTTTTTGCCGGATAACATCAGTAATACATATTTCAATAGATTTCATCTTCTTTTTAAACCGTTTATCTCAACATTAATTTCAATGGACACATAGTCCTACATACGGAAAGATAGTGCGAAAGTATTATTTCAGGGTTCTTGCGCACCCCTGGTGACGCCACTGTTTACTATTTATCAAACTAGCCGGACTGTCAAACTTGTTGATACCGGAAATTGCAATGAAAAGCCGTCTCAAATCACTAAATATATTTTCCTTCATGTTAAGTGATTCATTATGTTTCTACAGAAATTGTGCGCAGTCTGATGACGTTTAAAGCTTCATTGCGTATCTGACATTATATATAGTGACAATATATACATCGTTTTAAAGCTTATGAAATTTCCAACAACTTTTATTCGAGCACTTTTTTCAGATTTCTAATCTGTTAAGTTGTATGAGGCAGTGAAAACATAATGTCCCCTAATACAGATCCAAGTTTTTTACTTTATCCTAAAATTATGCAAAAATGGTTACTCGCAAAGTGATAATAACTAGTTTCATTACCTATAATATTAGAAATATAATAAAGAAAGAATGATTCTTCTACGTTAATTAGTTTACAAGTTATGTGGCATAAACTAAGTGCATGTGAGAAATCCAAGATGGCTGCTTATTTATTCAAAATGGCGGAAAACCCGCAACTGGATTTTTAGGATTTTCTGGAGGTTAATGAGGGAGAGATCACGAACAAATTCCCGAAGGTCCTATCTTTTTATTCTAAATGTCTAGGTTTGGCCCGTTTTTGCTGTAATTTGACTGGACTATGAGTGTTGTGTGCGAGAGAACCAATTGCTTTTCTTGGCCTGCCGGAACGATATAGTTTTTGTCTCTTTTTACACTCTCTTTGATTTTTTACTAAGAATATCGAGTACCCTTGTGCACGAATTGTATTTGAAACATCTTTGAATAATTGAAGCAAACCTATATCTGACTCAGATGTAACAGTGGCGCACTTAGGTAGGGGTAATGGGTAGTAGAGGGAAGCAAACTGGGCCCCATCTTTTTTCGATTGATTCTTGTGGTATGTGACGAGACAAACACGACGGTACCAAAATTATCGAAATTGCACCGGGGGAACATGGGTAATTTGGGTATTTTTGTAGCATAGTATGGAAAATGAAGGGGAGGGAGCAAACTGGGCCCCATCTTTTTTCGCTTGATTCTTGTCGTATGTGACGAGACAAACACGACGGTACCAAAATTATCGAAATTGCACCGGGGGAACATGGGTAATTTGGGTAATTTTGTAGCATACTATGGAAAATGAAGGGGAGGGAGCAAACTGGGCCCCATCTTTTTTCGCTTGATTCTTGTAGTATGTGACGAGACAAACACGACGGTACCAAAATTATCGAAATTGCACCGGGGGAACATGGGTAATTTGGGTAATTTTGTAGCATAGTATGGAAAATGAAGGGGAGGGAGCAAACTGGGCCCCATCTTTTTTCGCTTGATTCTTGTAGTATGTGACGAGACAAACACGACGGTACCAAAATTATCGAAATTGCACCGGGGGAACATGGGTAATTTGGGTAATTTTGTAGCATAGTATGGAAAATGAAGGGGAGGGAGCAAACTGGGCCCCATCTTTTTTCGCTTGATTCTTGTAGTATGTGACGAGACAAACACGACGGTACCAAAATTATCGAAATTGCACCGGGGGAACATGGGTAATTTGGGTAATTTTGTAGCTTACTTTGGAAAATGAAGGGGAGGGAGGAAATTGGGCCCCATCTTTTTTCGCTTGATTCTTGTCGTATGTGACGAGACAAACACGACGGTACCAAAATTATCGAAATTGCACCGGGGGAACATGGGTAATTTGGGTAATTTTGTAGCATAGTATGGAAAATGAAGGGGAGAGAGCAAACTGGGCCCCATCTTTTTTCGCTTGATTCTTGTAGTATGTGACGAGACAAACACGACGGTACCAAAATTATCGAAATTGCACCGGGGGAACATGGGTAATTTGGGTAATTTTGTAGCTTAGTATGGAAAATGAATGGGAGGGAGCAAACTGGGCCCCATCTTTTTTCGATTGATTCTTGTAGTATGTGACGAGACAAACACGACGGTACCAAAATTATCGAAATTGCACCGGGGGAACATGGGTAATTTGAGTAATTTTGTAGCATAGTATGGAAAATGAAGGGGAGGGAGCAAACTGGGCCCCATCTTTTTTCGCTTGATTCTTGTAGTATGTGACGAGACAAACACGACGGTACCAAAATTATCGAAATTGCACCGGGGGAACATGGGTAATTTGGGTAATTTTGTAGCATAGTATGGAAAATGAAGGGGAGGGAGCAAACTGGGCCCCATCTTTTTTCGCTTGATTCTTGTAGTATGTGACGAGACAAACACGACGGTACCAAAATTATCGAAATTGCACCGGGGGAACATGGGTAATTTGGGTAATTTTGTAGCATAGTATGGAAAATGAAGGGGAGGGAGCAAACTGGGCCCCATCTTTTTTCGCTTGATTCTTGTAGTATGTGACGAGACAAACACGACGGTACCAAAATTATCGAAATTGCACCGGGGGAACATGGGTAATTTGGGTAATTTTGTAGCTTACTTTGGAAAATGAAGGGGAGGGAGCAAATTGGGCCCCATCTTTTTTCGCCTAATTCTTGTCGTATGTGACGAGACAAACACGACGGTACCAAAATTATCGAAATTGCACCGGGGGAACATGGGTAATTTGGGTAATTTTGTAGCATAGTATGGAAAATGAAGGGGAGAGAGCAAACTGGGCCCCATCTTTTTTCGCTTGATTCTTGTAGTATGTGACGAGACAAACACGACGGTACCAAAATTATCGAAATTGCACCGGGGGAACATGGGTAATTTGGGTAATTTTGTAGCTTAGTATGGAAAATGAATGGGAGGGAGCAAACTGGGCCCCATCTTTTTTCGATTGATTCTTGTAGTATGTGACGAGACAAACACGACGGTACCAAAATTATCGAAATTGCACCGGGGGAACATGGGTAATTTGGGTAATTTTGTAGCTTTGTATGGAAAATGAAGGGGAGGGAGCAAACTGGGCCCCATCTTTATTCGCTTGATTCTTGTAGTATGTGACGAGACAAACACGACGGTACCAAAATTATCGAAATTGCACCGGGGGAACATGGGTAATTTGGGTAATTTTGTAGCTTAGTTTGGAAAATGAAGGGGAGGGAGCAAACTGGGCCCCATCTTTTTTCGCTTGATTCTTGTAGTATGTGACGACACAAACACGACGGTACCAAAATTATCGAAATTGCACCGGGGGAACATGGGTAATTTGGGTAATTTTGTAACTTAGTTTGGAAAATGAAGGGGAGGGAGCAAACTGGGCCCCATCTTTTTCGCTTGATTCTTGTCGTATGTGACGAGACAAACACGACGGTACCAAAATTATCGAAATTGCACCGGGGGAACATGGGTAATTTGGGTAATTTTGTAGCTTAGTATGGAAAATGAAGGGGAGGGAGCAAACTGGTCCCCATCTTTTTTCGCTTGATTCTTGTAGTATGTGACGAGACAAACACGATGGTACCAAAATTATAGAAATTGCACCGGGGGAACATGGTAATTTGGGTAATTTTGTAGCTTAGTTTGGAAAATGAAGGGGAGGGAGCAAACTGGGCCCCATCTTTTTTCGATTGATTCTTGTAGTATATGACAAACTGGGCACCATTTTTTTACAGGTAGAGCGAGCGGTGAGCGGGTCGAGGCCGCAAGTGGAACTAACAGCAAAACATCCTTTGAAGCAAGGTTATCAAATACAGAATGTGCTGCAATAATCTGCGCCCCAAGTAAAATACCAGCAATGCATTATTTGATCTAATGTCGTGTGAAATGTACGGGAAGTTTGAAATACTATTCAATACATAATAATTTAATAATGTTGTGCAATGTTATTTAATAATGTGTTGAGAAGGGATTTGAAAAATTTAGTCGGATGAATGGTAATTGATCGACAATTAGATTTTTCGCCAGTAAAATTGATATATAATTTTTAATTCGTGGAACAACAGTTCTTACTACAAATAGACGACCTTAGGATTTGATCCCTGGATTTCAGCGATTTTAAAACCAGAACACTAAATGCTAACTTTTACTTGTTCTCATTACGATATAGGAAAGAAATTAAGATTTGATTTAGGGAGTCCACCATGTGAAAAATATTTAAATTCCTAATGAGAATAAGATATCTCAAACTTCACTAGCACTACACCCGTTCCGTTTAACCATTTGTTGTGTAATTTCACGGTCAGTCAGTATGACAGTTGTGCGGACCGATTGATCGCACTATAATTTCGAATGTTAACACGAAAATTTCGATAATTCTTAAACTTCGGGCAATTTCGATAACTTTGGAACCATCGTCTTTGATTTCTCACATAGTAGTAGAACCAAACGGAAAAAGATCGACCCAGCTTGCTCTCTCCCATTGATTTTACATACTCAACTACAAAATTACCCGAATTAAACAAGTTCGACCGGTACAATTTCGATAATTTTGGTACAATCGTGTTTGTATTATCACATAGTAAAGAATCAAGCGAAAAAAAAGTTGGAGCCCATTTTACTTCCTCCACTTCATTTTCCATACCAAGCTACAAAATTACCCAAATTACCATGTTCCCCCAGTGCAATTTCGATAATTTTGGTACTGTTAAGTTTGTATCATCACATACTACAAGAATCAAGCGAAAAAAGATGGGACCCAGTTTGCTCCCTCCCCTTCATTTTCCAAACTAAGCTACAAAATTACCCAAATTACCATGTTCCCCCGGTGCAATTTAGATAATTTTGGTACCGTCGTGTTTGTCTCGTCACATACTACAAGAATCAAGCGAAAAAAGATGGGGCCCAGTTTGCTCCCTCCCCTTCATTTTCCAAACTAAGCTACAAAATTACCCAAATTACCCATGTTCCCCCGGTGCAATTTCGATAATTTTGGTACCGTCGTGTTTGTCTCGTCACATACTACAAGAATCAATCGAAAAAAGATGGAGCCCAGTTTGCTCCCTCCCCTTCATTTTCCAAACTAAGTTACAAAATTACCCAAATTACCCATGTTCCCCCGGTGCAATTTCGATAATTTTGGTACCGTCGTGTTTGTCTCGTCACATACTACAAGAATGAAGAGAAAAAAGATGGGGCCCAGTTTGCTCCCTCCCCTTCATTTTCCAAACTAAGCTACAAAATTACCCAAATTACCCATGTTCCCCCGGTGCAATTTCGATAATTTTGAACCGTCGTATTTGTCTCGTCACATACGACAAGAATCAAGCGAAAAAAGATGGGGCCCAATTTGCTCCCTCCCCTTCATTTTCATACTAAGCTAGAAAATTACCCAAATTACCCATGTTCCCCCGGTGCAATTTCGATAATTTTGGTACCGTCGTGTTTGTCTCGTCACATACTACAAGAATCAAGCGAAAAAGATGGGGCCCAGTTTGCTCCTTCCCCTTCATTTTCATACTAAGCTAGAAAATTACCCAAATTACCCATGTTCCCCCGGTGCAATTTCGATAATTTTGGTACCGTCGTGTTTGTCTCGTCACATACTACAAGAATCAAGCGAAAAAGATGGGGCCCAGTTTGCTCCTTCCCCTTCATTTTCCAACCTAAGCTTCAAAAATACCCAAATTACCCATGTTCCCCCGGTGCAATTTCGATAATTTTGGTACCGTCGTGTTTGTCTCGTCACATACTACAAGAATCAAGCGAAAAAAGATGGGGCCCAATTTGCTCCCTCCCCTTCATTTTCATACTAAGCTAGAAAATTACCCAAATTACCCATGTTCCCCCGGTGCAATTTCGATAATTTTGGTACCGTCGTGTTTGTCTCGTCACATACTACAAGAATCAAGCGAAAAAGATGGGGCCCAGTTTGCTCCTTCCCCTTCATTTTCCAACCTAAGCTACAAAATTACCCAAATTACCCATGTTCCCCCGGTGCAATTTCGATAATTTTGGTACCGTCGTGTTTGTCTCGTCACATACTACAAGAATCAAGCGAAAAAAGATTGGGCCCAGTTTGCTCCCTCCCCTTCATTTTCCATACTATGCTACAAAATTACCCAAATTACCCATGTTCCCCCGGTGCAATTTCGATAATTTTGGTACCGTCGTGTTTGTCTCGTCACATACTACAAGAATGAAGAGAAAAAAGATGGGGCCCAGTTTGCTCCCTCCCCTTCATTTTCCAAACTAAGCTACAAAATTACCCAAATTACCCATGTTCCCCCGGTGCAATTTCGATAATTTTGAACCGTCGTATTTGTCTCGTCACATACTACAAGAATCAAGCGAAAAAAGATGGGGCCCAATTTGCTCCCTCCCCTTCATTTTCATACTAAGCTAGAAAATTACCCAAATTACCCATGTTCCCCCGGTGCAATTTCGATAATTTTGGTACCGTCGTGTTTGTCTCGTCACATACTACAAGAATCAAGCGAAAAAGATGGGGCCCAGTTTGCTCCTTCCCCTTCATTTTCATACTAAGCTAGAAAATTACCCAAATTACCCATGTTCCCCCGGTGCAATTTCGATAATTTTGGTACCGTCGTGTTTGTCTCGTCACATACTACAAGAATCAAGCGAAAAAGATGGGGCCCAGTTTGCTCCTTCCCCTTCATTTTCCAACCTAAGCTTCAAAAATACCCAAATTACCCATGTTCCCCCGGTGCAATTTCGATAATTTTGGTACCGTCGTGTTTGTCTCGTCACATACTACAAGAATCAAGCGAAAAAAGATGGGGCCCAATTTGCTCCCTCCCCTTCATTTTCATACTAAGCTAGAAAATTACCCAAATTACCCATGTTCCCCCGGTGCAATTTCGATAATTTTGGTACCGTCGTGTTTGTCTCGTCACATACTACAAGAATCAAGCGAAAAAGATGGGGCCCAGTTTGCTCCTTCCCCTTCATTTTCCAACCTAAGCTACAAAATTACCCAAATTACCCATGTTCCCCCGGTGCAATTTCGATAATTTTGGTACCGTCGTGTTTGTCTCGTCACATACTACAAGAATCAAGAGAAAAAAGATGGGGCCCAGTTTGCTCCCTCCCCTTCATTTTCCAAACTAAGCTACAAAATTACCCAAATTACCCATGTTCCCCCGGTGCAATTTCGATATTTTTGGTACCGTCGTGTTTGTCTCGTCACATACTACAAGAATCAATCGAAAAAAGATGGAGCCCAGTTTGCTCCCTCCCCTTCATTTTCCAAACTAAGTTACAAAATTACCCAAATTACCCATGTTCCCCCGGTGCAATTTCGATAATTTTGGTACCGTCGTGTTTGTCTCGTCACATACTACAAGAATGAAGAGAAAAAAGATGGGGCCCAGTTTGCTTCCCTCTAACCGGTCATTTCTCTCCATATTTTTTTTATCATATATAATGTACTATATTTGGAAATCATTTCAAAAATGGATGCCAAATATATAACGTGAGGGGTTTCAGATAAATAAAAGTAAGCATTCATATTATTTAGTCGTAAATTGATGCATGTGGTAGAGGGTGGAATGGGGCATTCTTCTCCTATATTTTATTACATTCCTTTTTTCTATTCATCAGATGGATCCAGCGTTATGAATGAAATTTGCCGTTAATTTTACGACACGTTTGTACCGCTGGATCCATCTGATGAATTGTGAAAATTGTTAATACATTTGGAAATAATTGTAATCTGAAGAAGTGTTGCGGCGCACCATACATTACCAACTTATTGTTAAGAATGGTAGGAAACAAGGATAATTTAGGCGTAATAAAAACTTATCTATAGAGGCATGGAGCAATTTTTCTCAGAAAATCTTTTATAGTAGGAGCGGAATACTTGTTTACACCTGGCAAAAGAAATATAGAGGTAGGGCCCAAAATTTTTGACCCCTATATTGGAAAATGGCAACCATCTTCAAAAATAGAGCTATTTTTTTTAGAATATCCATTTTAACTAGCTACTGCTTCAAAACTATTCATCCGAATTTCATGGTTGATACGTCATTCTCTTCAGAATAAAACAGGCTTTTGAATGCAACATGAGCATGTCTGTATGATGTACAAGGAAAGGGAAATTTGGTGGAAATCGGGATTTTGTCATTAAAAATATCGTTTTTGGAAGTTTGAGTCCCCGTAGAGTCGCCTCAGGTGAGAGTACGCGAACCTAATGTACCCTGAAATAATTCAAAAGGGTTATGGTATCTGTTTGCCAAATAACATTGGAATATCCTATATAATGACATAAGAAAAAAATTATTTCCTAATTCTGTTTGAAAGTAGGAAATTTACACTAACTGGGAAAATTGCGATAAAATTTCTAGATAAATTAATATTTCAACGAATTCCATGGCTTTTACTTCATTTTCTTTAAAATGATACAATTTCTCAATTGCAATACTGTCATGCCGCTCTGAGGTATGGAAAATGGGAAATTTGGGGAAATCGGGAAATATATCTGAAAATCATTTGTTAAAAAAAAGGTTTTTTGCTTCTGAAATGATCCCGGGTGAAAGCACGTGACAGAGTACCCTGGAAAATACATTGAGGTATTGGTAATACTTCTGCCAAATACCATTTCGATATCATACATAGTAACGTTGTGAAAAATAATTTCCCAATCCTTTTGATTATACATTAGGGTGGTTTTTAGACACCCTTTCTTTTGAAACCTGGAGATATAAAGGGAAATTATTTATAACATTTTATTTGTTTATGTTTCATTTAATTTTGCATTATTATTGGACTTCATCATTCTTTTTCTTGGTTTGACACAACGAACACCTTTGCTCTTGACACGTTAGAAACAAAACGGGAAGCAGTATTAGAGATTAAACAACTTTTAAAATAAAGATAAAACTAACATCATGTAAGAAATCATATTAAATGTCAGTCTCAATGTCGTGAAAATCATTATCGCTAGTGTCAACACAAATAGGAAGTTCGAATTGTTAACTTTCATTTTCACAGTCAGTGCACTTGCAAAACATTGTACACTGCATTCGTGAGCGTTACATACTGCATTTTGTACATGCAACGAGGAGTGTTGCACTTTTGCAAGAACATCTTAATAATTCCCTACATCCACGAGCTGTTTCAGAAGAAGTTATCCATGTTGGCTCCCAACTCCCAGTTTCATTTGTGTGCCAAGCACAAAGGCCCGGATCAGGTAAGTTAGGTTGTTTAACCAAACACTCTCTCCAACAATAGCCAGCTTGATAAACATTCCTCAAGACATGTTAAAATAAAGCTGATTTTTTGGTAGTATTCTTTCTATGGAACGTCTTTTTTTTGTAAAGAGTTCTTTCCTACACTCATTAACTGTGCTATGACATGATGACTTATGATATATCAAAATAACAAATTTGTCAACTTCGTCCATAAACATCTCAATTTCTGCAGGTTGCTGGGACAAAATCTGGAATGTCCGTGTGATCTTCGGGAGATTTCTGTATGTTTTCCAAGTGTTTTTTCCACAACCAATAAACGAGGAAGTTGTGTTGCAACCCGACAATGCATGACAAAATGGAAAGGAAGTAGCTTTTTCGACTCTAAGCTTGGTAAATAGTAGATGAATTGGGATGTACTCTGAATTCTTTCCAGTACCAAATACAACCCATGAGAAGTCTGCTTGTAATTGAATAAATTTTGACAAAGAAAGCACTACAACATCAGTGCCCACTGTCCGAATGATGATAGATATGTGTGTCCAGCTTGATACGCCTCCTTAGCATAAAGCAAAATTCTTGTATCTGCTTCCTCTTGACTGCTTGGCTGAAGATTTTGATGGGTACATAATGGTGCATTGCATAATATCGCTTCTCCTTTTGTAGTCACTACTTCTTTCCCGTCTCGAGATACGAGTTTAGTTGCTTGCAAATAGATAAAAGAGTTCCTTCTTGTTTTCTAAGGATGGGCACGAGTCGAGTCAAAGGTAATTTTCTCGAGTCGAGTTCCAAGCCAAATCACTGTTTTGAGGTCGAGTTTCGAGTCGAGTTGAGTTTGAAAAATGGCTCGCTCGTTTAGCTCGTTTTAACTCGTTTTGAAATCATTGCCTGATTAGACTGGAAAGACGAAGCTATGAGAAATGTAAGCGGTAAAATGGAATATTTTTAGTGTTGCTCACGAGGTGAGACACTGCTCGCATCTAGCCTCGTCTCGATTAACAAGATGTCAATGGATTTTTATAACGATACAGTCTCAAATGTCGTGAGCACTAACATAAGTATATGCTGTAGTTCTCACCACCAAGGCTGAGACCTGCACGGTGAAAGTTTTGAGCCGAAGCAGAAGCCCAACCCATGTAGGGATGTTAACCGGCTTAGCTCGGTTCAACTGAGCGAACAGCTCGAGCCGGCTTGGTTGAGATGAGGCACCAACTCGGCTCAGGTGAGCCATCGTCTCGAGCCAGCTCGGTTGGGGTGAGCCATCAGCTCGGTTTGTTTCGGCTCGTATCGGTTTGGGTTGGTGAGCTCGGCTCGATAGGGAACGAGCTGTGAGCCGAGCCGCTCGACCCGTTGAAAACCCTAAATCCGGACCAAGCAGTTTTGAACATGTGTGGCCGGCGCCCTCTAATTTTTAACGATTTTTGGTTCGAGCCCGGATACTTGCTCCTCCGGAAATCAAACCCAGAACCTCGTGAGCGATGTCCTTGCTTCCCAGACTTCACAATTACCGAGGTCAGCAGTCAACTAGTTTTTTATATATATATATATAGTATTCAGATTAAAACAATTTATGTTTTATGTTTATACACGGTGTTGTTATAATAATAATAATAATAATAATAATGTTATAGTAGTAGTAGTAGTAGTAGTAGTAGTATCATTGATAATAATTATATTGTCTATATAGGATACTTGAAGAAAGTACTTGGAACTACACACAGCATTTGGCTCGATTTGGTTCGTTTGGCTCGACTCGACTCGAAACTCGAGTCAAATTCGAGTCGAGTTGGATGAAATTTTTCGAGCCGAGTTCTCGAGTCGAGCTCAAAGATGTCTGTTTCGAGTCGAGTCGAGTTTCAATGAAAGCTCGTTCGAACTCGCTCGTGCCCATCCTTATTGTTTTCACCATTGAATAAAACGTTCTGTGAAGTTCTAGGCACAGGCGTATTACTACAAACTTTTCGTCTTATGCCTATACCTCTAAACATCCTGGTCTCAGCTTTCAAACTGTCAGATTTGTAGTCATCTCAGACAATGTCGATTCTGTTTATACTATCCCATTCGTGAAGAACTATGCTGGCAAGTCTCTGCGTACAAAACAAACGTCTTTGCATCTCCAGGAGGTATAATGTAGACTAGACTAAGGCTGGGCCATCCAGTATGGCACATGATGCTGAAGGTTTGTCGCTGGGATAGTCATTAACATTTCTGAAACACTGAAGATCAGATTTCTTAGATTTTCGAAGACGCCCACAATCTGACAAAGAAGATGAAAATGGCTGGTTTTCATGGCTAAGAAATTCGTCAAGATCAGAACCTCGCTGCTGACACACGATATATAATTTTGAAAAGAGACAGGCATCATTTCTTGCTCTTCTCATCAGCAATTGGGATTTGATCTTCGTTGGAACTTTTGTTTCGAATAAGTTCACTTGATTGCGTTTGATCGGTTTCTCAATTGATAATACTTGCTGTTCAAGTTTGATGTTGACAAATTCTTTAAATTGATGCATTCCAAGGTCTCTTATTTCTCTTAAATCCACAATTCCCGTTTGAAAAACAATGACTTTATTATTCGCATTTCGCAAGTTTTGTCTAAATCTTCGATAGTGTTTTTTCAAAGCCTTTACGTGTTTGAAAAATAAAGACTGGGTTTTCGTTGAGCATTCATGATGTTCTTTTGAGACTGTGTTAGGCTTTTTAAACCCTTCTTCAAATTTTTGTTCCGATCTTGTTACTTCAGAACCAGCTACCATCCATCCCCTCAAAACATCTGGGTTTTATGTTAATCCCACTGCACCTCCATCCCCCTTTACGTAAGCATTGCACTGTTCATGCGCCTGGTCCAATGCAATTGCAGAAAATAATATATCATTAATGTTGGCAGTAAACTTTCCAGCTAAAACTCCTCATGAATTCTCGGGCGTATCTCTGGCACTTTTCATGTCACGTCAATACACTGGAAGCCATTTGACGTAGTTTTGGTGGTTAAATAAACAGAACCAAGGAGTCCATATCGTCAGAGAGTTCACATAGAGCTCAAACTTGGAGCTTCAGATTGATGTCAAAAATTTAAGAAGCGAATTTTCTAGTTCCATCGCTGTACTCCAATATGCAAAACTTGGAATTCTTTCACAGTTGTCTCTACACCATTTCTTAAACGGAAGAGACTCAATAGCACTATGTGTTTCTTCATGCCCACTAATATATTATTGAGTATAAGATTGTTTTGACAAGATAAACAGGGCACATAATGTCACCTGATTAGTGTACCTTGCATTTGTAATATGATGCACTTTGATATGAGACTGAGCTCTACCCAAAGATGTTAACCCAGTCTCAGTGATACATTCAACCCTTCCACTGCCATCTAAAAGATCTCCGAGTACACTCATGATAGCCTTCTCCAAATGTAGGGCCCCGATCATCAGAGCATATGTCTTCACCAAACTTTTCAGGACATGTACACTGAATACGTTTTGCAAGAGCATACAGGGGAACATCACGAGTAATACCGGGTCTCAATCCTTCATTGAGATAATTTACAGCATCTTCTATTACTGACATTGAACATCTAATCATAGCAGATGGTTGCGCAACGTCTGGAAACATAGGAAGTAATCCACAATGAGTTAAGTGTTTTTCTCTACTTAATGTCAGGGTTAACTCTTATGGAGTACTGCTAAAAAGTGATATTTTTTCCTAGCAAACAATATTGGGAAATGATTTTCCACAACGTTACTACGTATGATATCTGATTCAAGATATTCGAAAGTATCCACTGTGTCGAAAGTATTAATTTAACGCATTCATAATTTGCCGTATTACGATACTTGTGAACTTCCTTGTATTTAGATTTCTCTGCATTTACTCACGTCCCTGCAAGCGTTTAATAAGGCCTTTGCATTTCTTTCGATTGTTCTCTTATCAGATTTATATCATCAGCATACACCATAACCTTGTGAATACCATTCAACTCTAGGCCCTGGTTCCTATCTTTGATTTTTCTTATATCGTACTCTGGAACAAAGCTGAATAATAACGGCGATAACGCATATCCTTGTTTCAGGCTAATCTCGAAAGCTCGCATTTTTCTACTCGGACTTTACTCTGGGATTCATTTAAACACTTAATAAATCTAGCTTTTTCGGTATTCCAAATTCTGTAGGAATGTTGTACAATGTTTCCCTCCTAACCGAGTTGTAAGCATTTCTAAAATCAATAAACAGTTGATGTACTGGGTAATATATTCCCATTTCTTTTCGAGTATTTCTCGAATGGTAAATATCTGTCGATTTCGACTAAATCCACACTGATAATCTCCAATAATTTCATCTGCGTATGGGGGCAATCTTATTAATAGAATGTTGAGAGAAATGCCTCGATAATTATTACAATCAATTTTGTCGTCTTTCTTGTGAATTGGAACAGTGATTGATTCTTCCACTCTTTTTAAATGTATTCCACAGTTTTTCTTTTTTTGTGAAAAAAAAAGTTTCGTAACGATATGTTAAATTTTCTTGTTAAAAATTCAAAAACCTTCAGGACTGGGTAAACCGTGATGGTGGTTATATATTCTACAACCTAGGAAACCATACGCTCAGATGAACCGTCTACTACGTATATCATCCATAAACAGAAAATTTGATACTTTCCCGATTCTGAACAATCTTAAGGAACAGTCAGTGCATTACAGAATTTGGAGCTTTACCGATTTTGCAGATCCGAAGCACCTGATAGGTGGTAACAGATTATTACGTATGTGATCAATCAGTGAAAAATTTGTTCGAAATATTCATACAATGTCTATGAAAGTTAAAACTTAACTGAAAAATTTCAAGAATGTACAGAACCACCCGAAACGAAGCTCTTGATGTGCAGATTTCTTTCATGTTTTTCTTTATTTTGCTTCAAAAAGAGGGTGTGTGATATTTTGAAGTAAAAATACTACATATAATTTTGCTAGTTATTTGTGTATCATTTTTTAAAGTACTCATTACATATAAGAGGTTAAAATATTATTACATATATTGGTTAATCCTTTGGAATTCATAATGTAAATATGTTAAGAATTAAAATAAAAATCTTTTTGAAATTCATGGTTTATTTTCGAGGTTTCATATTATTTTAATATTATCTGCATCAACCACTAATTAAATGGGTTTTTTGTTGTAGAGAAGCGATACAAAGTCTGCTTTATCAGTTTAAAGCAAAATTTCCAAAAAAGCCCAAAATTTCCCAAGCAAAAAAGCGAAGCAGAAAAAAAACGAGATTCTTTTTTTCAAAAAAAGCCGGTTTTTTTTCGAGCCCTTGCATCTCTAGTGTTTTTACCAGAATATGCTGTTACCCTAGTAGCAAGAAGTCTTTCGGTCAGTTGCCGGGTGCTTGGCTTTTGGCTTTCTACGCCTGCACTTAAAACGCATGCTTTCAGACAATCTGCCTTTTGTTTAGGGATGGACACGAGCGAGTTTTCATTGAAACTCGACTCAACTCGAAACAGACATCTTTGAGCTCGACTCGAGAACTCGGCTCGAAACATTTCCTCCAGCTCGACTCGGAACTCAACTCGAATTTGTCTCGAGTTTCGTGTCGAGTCGAGCCAAATCGAGCTAAAGTTTCTGTGTAGTTTCAAATACTTTCTTCAAGTATCCTACATAGACAATATAATTATTATCAATGATACTTACTACAATACTACAACTTTATTATTATTATTATTATTATTATTATTATTATTATTATTATTATTATTATTATTATTATTATTATAACAATACTGTGGATAAACATGAAAGTTAGGCGGTTTGTATCTGACTACTAAAAACTGCTGACCTCGGTACTCGTGAAGTCTAGGAGTATAGGAGACGTTCACGAGGTACTGGGTTTGAGTTCCGGAGGAGCAAGTATCCGGCTCGAGCTAAAAATTGTTAAGAGTTAGAGAGCGCCGGCAAAACTGTTCAAGAGCGGCACGGCTCACAGCTAGTGTAAAACAAGTTTTTTTCTGTGAAGTTTTTTTTAAATAAAAACATCGTTCTTTTTCATGTTTTTTTTTAAATGTCTGTTGTTGTTTTTTCTGGCAACTATTATTACTGATTTATGTTGAAGATTATTGAAATACTATATAGAACTTGAGTCGAAAACTCGTAACTTACAAATAGTTTGTTTCTTTGTACCTATACGAGCAAAATCGTGTGATTATTCCTTTCGGATCCAGGTCATTTTTGGCGTTTTCTTACATTTTCAGTTAGTGATTTATTGCTCAAATAAAATTTACCTGATTGAAATGGTTAAGGCCTTGTTTTTTTAGAAAAGGAATGTGGTTATTTTTGGTGTAAGTTACATTGCAGTGTTGCCAGCGGGTGGGAAATTACTGAGGGAAATGTAGGGATGAAAATTTACAAAAAAAAATCTCTAACCGAATTTCAAGATTTTTTTTGTATCTAGCACCACTGTTGCCATATGGGTCCAAGTCACCTAAAAAAAATTGGTGTGTTGACAAGGTACAGTGAAAACCTGAAGTCGCTGGCTTCCATTCAAAGAGAGAGAGAAAAAAATCTCTGTTTCCATACACATGAAATTTTAACACTTTTTACGCCTCAGAAGCAAAAATCAAGAGATATGCCGGGCTACAGCTTCTCTAATTATCCTATTGAAACTTTTTATGGTGCGTTCAGTAGGCTAAAGAGAAGGCTTTCAGGTAGTGGTACATTTGTTCCAACGTAGCAAGCAAGAGGGAAATAATAGAGGGGAAAGGGAAATTTGTCGAATTTTTCACCTAAAATCGGGAATTAACTGTTTTGGCTGGAAACACTGCTATCAAACAGACGTAAACTATCTGAAAGTAAATCTTGGTATCCCAAGAACATATTCTACAAGTATCATGGCGATATCTAACATACGCATGAAATAAAAAAAAAAACTCATTCTACCTCAGAAATTCACCATTTTCTTACGATTTACAGAAAATGGTTTATTATAAACCTCAACTGTACTTCCCCTAATTATTCTACCGAAACTTTTTATGGTGCGCTGTGTAGGCTAAGGACGAGGCTTTCAGACAGTGGTATGTTTGTTTGAATGTAGCCAACAAGAGGGAAATAATAGACAAAACACGTAATTTTCCCCAAAATTTCCTCTAAAATCTGGAATTAAAATTTTCTGTAGCTGGCAACACTGCTACCAGACAGACGAAAACTATCTTAAAATAAACACTGGTACATTACTAACATATCCTACAAGTATCATGGCGATATTTAAGGAACAAAGCTAATTACCAAAATGATATTTCGATAAACAGAAAGCTAGGGGAAAATCAAGAGTTAGAACCTAAATCCCAATTTTTTGTGCGGCCCCTAATTACCCCACTGTAACGATATGTACCCGCGTTTTTTCAACAAGGACAAATGTTCGACTGGCGTAAGTTGACTTGCACTCGGACGTATAGGTACGGATTTATAACAAAAATTTCGAATTTTTTTTCCAAATTTAAGGAAATTTTAATTTCCGTAGTTGGCAACACTGCGCGCAGGCCCGTCCATTTGATGTCAACAATTAGGTATCCATCCGACGTATCTACCTGACAAGTCTTAAGGAGGTCTCTCTACAACGAATGAAGCTACAGGGGAAAAGTAATAAAGAAAATTCGAAATTCGAAAATTCTAGAATTTTTGACTGGGGTGAAATTTGAGAAGAAAATTCGACACACACAAGAAAAAGAAACTAAAGCCTGTTACAAACATCTTGGCATTTCAGCTAAACGAATAAAACGAAATCTCTGACGCGATGTTGCCGAGTGCTAGGGAGCGTGGCTATGGATAAGCAGACAAACTACAGCGCGATCAGGTGGCAGGGGATAGACGTGGATGTGTACAAAATAAATGTGGCAATACCGCTGGTCTCTCATTAAAGGGAACTTGGAGCGCCGCCTTGAAATGCCAAGATGTTTGTCACGCCATTTAATATGATAAACTATGATCCAACCATATTTGGCATATATATATACAGTGCGTTCCACGAATAACACTAAAGCTCGTCTCCAGAAGAAACGAAGGCAGATAGAAACATGAAACTTTTGGAACCTTCAAGGAACTTAAAAGGCAACATTATGCTGAGAAGGAGAATCACCCACAAGGGGGGCTAAAGGGGGTTACTGGGGGTAACTCAAAAATTTTGAATAGCAACCCCCATCGTGTGGTACCTCGCTGGAAAAGTAATCGCGTATAGAGACCAGACCGTGTCCACAACAAACTCTAAAGTCTAACGTAGGTCTAGTTCGGAACGAATGCACAATACACATACCACACAACTAACACTATAACAGTATTGCAAATACAAAACATGGAAATTGAACTGAAACCGATAGAAAAGAGAGTACCATAATATTATTGAAAAAGCTGAACCTTCCGAGGCTCGAACCTCGGACCGCATGTGTACTGAACCAACACTTTACCATTGCGCTACTGTCGAGCTGCTATTCTTACGGACGAGGAGATGTAGTTCATAACGACGAGTTGCCCGTGGTGGCGCTTTGGTGTTGGACACACGTACTTTAGAAAAGGTACTCTGTTTACTCGTGCACCACTATCAGATGTGCTTTTCCGACCAACAGTGCGCTACATTACAACCCGGAACAGTAGGTCTGAAGGACGTAGACGTGTGTTTGTGTTGGTGCGTTTGACCATCCTACATTGCATACATAATGTGGTCTCTTGAACAGAGAATTGAAATTGTGTTACTCTTTGGTGCTACGAATCGTTCGTACAGTGCAACAGCACGGTTGTTCAATGAACAAAATGTGCGCAACCCAATTAGTGTTTCTTCTGTACGCCATTTATTAATCAAATTCTTTACGACAGGCAGTGTGACCAATGCCCCAAAGCCTCGAAACCCTAGTGTTGCTACGGAAGAAACACAGATACAAGTGTTGGCGGAGCTGAATGTGCATCCTCAACAGTCCATAACAACTGTGGCTCAAACGTGTGGTGTGTCACGCACGACATACAGAATCTTAAAAAAACATACCTTCCATCCATACAAACTACATATGGTCCAGGAGTTAAGCGAACATGATCCCGATATGCGTATCGAGTTTTGTGAGCAGATGTGTGAGGCATTGGCACGTGGGACCATTGTGCTGACCAACGTGTGTTTCAGCGATGAGAGTACGTTCTACTTGAATGGCAAGGTCAACAGATATAACTGCCGATATTGGTGTGACACAAACCCTCATGTATTTCGTGAAGGCAACACTCAACACCCAGAGTCGCTGAATGTCTGGGCGGGTATCTTAGGTAATCACATAATCGGGCCCCTCTTCATCGATGGAATATTAACGGGTGAGAAGTACCTGGGGCTGCTGCAAGTCTTTATTGCACCGTTGATTGTCGAGGCAATGGAAGAGAATCCGCAAGAATTTGGAGAGATTCCGCCCGTTTTTCAGCATGACGGCTGTCCTGCCCATTTTCACCGCCTTGTACGTGACTATGTAGATAGTGAGTTTCCGCGACGATTGATTGGTCGTCGCGGCACCATTGAATGGCCAGCCCGTTCGCCAGACCTTGCCCCACCCGACTTTTTCCTCTGGGGCTATTTGAAGACTATAGTGTTCCGCACGCAGCCGAACAGCATTGCGGAGTTGCGCCAACGCATAGTTGATGCCTGTCATTCTATACCGGTAATAACTTTTACCCGTGTTCGAGAGGAGTTCGTCCAACGTTTACATTACTGCCAGGAAGTGGGCGGTGCACACTTCGAGAATCTCCTGCATTAATGAGGTATGTTCCAAATCATACTATGTTACTCTCTGCTTACAGGTTTTCAAACGAGGTACCACACGATGGGGGTTGCTATTTAAAATTTTTGAGTTACCCCCAGTAACCCCCTTTAGCCCCCCTTGTGGGTGATTCTCCTTCTCAGCATAATGTTGCCTTTTAAGTTCGTTGAAGGTTCCAAAAGGTTTCATGTTTCTATCTGCCTTCGTTTCTTCTGGAGACGAGCTTTAGTGTTATTCGTTGAACGCACTTCGACCGTCCTTTACGGATGGTCGCCATGTTGGCTACGGACATGCTAGCGACTTACAATTTTCACAAGTGGTCTTTACTCGTGATTACCTTTCAAACGAGGTACCACACGATGGGGGTTGCTATTTAAAATTTTTGAGTTACCCCCAGTAACCCCCTTTAGCCCCCCTTGTGGGGGATTCTCCTTCTCAGCATAATGTTGCCTTTTAAGTTCCTTGAAGGTTTCATGTTTCTATCTGCCTTCGTTTCTTCAGGAGGAGAACCTTAGTGTTATTCGTGGAACGCACTGTGTATATATATATATATATATATATATATATATATATATATATATATATATATATATATATATATATATCAATTAGGGTCCATACAGGAGCAGATTAAAAAAGTGACACACCCGTATGTGCCACTTTGGCCACCTGGGTACGAAAGGGTTATTGTACATTTGATTACTTTTTTTTTTTTTTTTTTTTTTTTTTTTTTTTTTACTAGTAACTCGTGTTGTTGTAGTGGTTATAGTCTTAACTAATAATAATATCGTTGTTGTAAACAATCACTTTATAAGGAAAATTTTCTCTCCTTTTTACATCTTAGTTCCAATACTGTTGCTGAAAAATGCAGGGTGTTTCAAAATGAATATCGGGGTTTTAAGTCTTCGTAGTACTTATTACATTTTACGTGCAATTATAAACAATACATCAAGTAAAAGAGCATCTCAAGCAGTTTTTGCTACAAGTGTTCGATGTGAGATTCATTCGTCACACGGCACACATAGAGTCGATAGGTGAGAAAGGCCCATAAAGTTTCCGTCATATGGCACAAAACATTCAATTCACACAGACGGTGGCACTGTAACTACAGATTCAGTCTTTGGAAAATTAAAACACAAAAAGGTTTCTGCTCTCTAGTCTCAATCTTTGCTACTTGCTCTTTCTAACGGCAAACAGAGGAAACAATGCATGACATGCGTGCGTACAAAACTGTTTGAGTTGCTCTTTCATTTGATAATACTTATAATTGTAAGTTAATTGCAATAGATACTACAAAGTTTCAAAACCCTAATATTCATTTTGAAACAACCTGCATTCCTTCAAATTATGTCATCCTATATTCATGTCTTGTATGTACACTCATGTCCAAAATTATTGTCGCATATCTATAAATATGTTGTTGTAGGAATATAATTTGATAACGAATCCGCCTGGTATTTCTTATAATGTTAGTAGGCCTATGTGTATAATCGGCAAAGACATGTATGTGGCAAATTTCATGTCAAAATAGCAGTAAATAAGAACAAAACTTTCTTGTCCATTTAGCATTTTGTTTTACTCTTTCTCATTTTCGTATTTATAATTCTTTTTCTATGAAATTTACCACAAATGTACATTTTCCGATTATACACATAGCGTCAGTATTAAAAGTACCCTACAAAATCATTATCAAATTATATTCTTACAAGAAGACAGTTATAGATTTGCGACAATCATTTTGGACATGAGTGTACATATCATCAGGGCCGGCCCTAGGCAATTTCTCGCCCGTGCAATGACGTAATTTCCCGCCTTCCTCTTTCTGCAGAAAGAACAAATCTTAAAAGTCACGATTTTCAGTATGCTACTCCAGCATGAACAACGAAGGGGAGGGAAATTACACTTGCACTCGGAAAGGCTTAACTAGTTACTACAAATACAATCTCATTGTGTCTGTTTTTTTTTTTTTTTGTTTTTTTTATAATATTAATCTATTATGTTAGTGAAAGATAAAGCAAACACACCTGAAAGATGGTAATCCTTTTTATAGAATTCAATATGGAGTTTCAATCTCAACATATCAGTTTGCAATTATAGTGCAACTAGCTCTTTTATCTTTATTTCTTGATTTTCCTTCTACATCTTTTTTTTTTTTAAGAGTTGTTTTTACCTTCAATGATAACGATCTTATTTGCGACAAAGACAAGAGAAGCTTTCATATCAGAACTCTGATAGTTCACTAAATGGAACAGGTGTTTGAGAATCGAGTTCTTGTATTTGACAACAATCAAGCAATTTGTTCTGGGATTTATTTTACTATTTGCTTTAGCACTGACCATGTGACTTAAACTTATGCGACCTAAACATAATTTATGAATGTAGTATTCAACAGTCTTTTATGTAGAAATGAGCTCTAGAGTCATTATCTCTACTATTTAATGATTGGCACATTGCTTTTCATTAGTGATAAAAGATGCATATATGTGTTTCTTTTCTTTTGCAGAACGTGGTTATTGTGTACATGGAATTAAATGGATTAGAACTGTCGTAAGCGATTTACCACATTTTTGGCGTCTTCTACAATGTTTCCGAAGATACTATGATACAAGGGAAGTCTTCCCACACATTGTGAATGCCGGAAAGTATTCAACTGCATTTTGGGTTCTTTTGTTTTCCACATTAGTAAATGTACATAAAGGTAAACCTTAAAATCTAGCAGAACGAATCACGTAGGCTATTGTTATATGTATTGTTTAAATGCATTTCTTGAAATACATAAAATGTTCGATTTCTGTTTAGTATGATATGACTTAGTAACATGAACTCCATTCAATCCATCAAGTAGAGCTCGAACTCATCCTTAGTTCTTGAAGATAATGTTGGTAGTCTGTAATTGAGTTGATTTTGGGTTTAATGCCCCTTTCAGCAGCGAGGCTATACGAGACGGGACCTACTAGATTACAAATGTCATTAAATTTTTCAATATCTAATTACATTAGTTCTTATACTACAACAGATCCCGTCTGCAACTTAAAAGATCAGCGCCCTGCGTGATAAAGAGCTTTTGCGTTCACCTATAAAGAATACTTTCGTGAGTAGAGCAAATAGCCAACATGCTAACCTCTTATACAACATGCCGAAAATGTGTCCTTCCGAAATTATAAACTGCCGAGTGCCGAACACGACGGTAAGGCGCTACAGTTCGAGAACTATAGGACGTATTGTAATCGGACCAAGGAATTGTGCAGAAATTTGTACACGCTGTATCTAAATATTCATGTTTCAGAATCTTGCGGTAAAGCCACAGTGAATTGTATAGGGGAAGTTGCGGTACTGGGAGACGCTTTTAATTACTATTTAAGCATAAACAGTGGTCATTAGAAGGTGTATGAAAAACATATGAAACACAAAACATTTTACCTTTGTATTCGCTGAGAACTTAGGTCTCTGATTTACAGACTGTGGTATTTATTTATTTATTTATTTATTTAACAATCACCAGATACAGCTCAGAGGCCATTTTACACTGGATATCCAACAACAACAATAACAATGGAAAGGATTTGGGAAGGTATCGGCCAGGGCCTTTTTAGTAGGTACCATCCCGGCATTTGCCTGGTAGGATTGAGGGAAACCCTAGAAAACCTCAGTCAGGATGGTCGGCAGCGGGATTCGAACCCACGACCTCCCGAATGCGAAGCCAACGCTCTACCACTTGAGCTACTTCGCTCGGTAAAGTTATCGGTATTACCATTTCTTTCGACAGTGCTTCATGCTATTGTGTGAAAACTAAATAATTTGTAAATTATTCGTTACAGCTTTGGATGATTCGAGATTGCTAATAAAACTCCAAGCAGTATATATATTTTAAGAGTACCGGTATATATATATATAGGGTGACTTCGGCAAATAACGCCACCAACTCAACATATTGTTCTGGTGTTCAAGTGTTTTCATACCTAGAACCGTGCAACTTACATGGAAGATGGAGTCAACCCTCCGCTATAATGCAATGAGAAAACAAAGATCCTACACACACAATGTCGACCACAATGCACTGAAAATCGGAGTGAGTGTGAGATGGCGTTATTACCAGACGTGTCGGCAAATAACGCCACTTGCTTTACAACAACGGAAAGGTGTTGGAATTGTAAGGAAATACATTTTGCACACAACTAAACAATGTTCTTGGCAATGTGCTACCTGCTTTGTTGGTACACAAAATTCATAGTCATCGTACATGTCGTTAACCGTAACTCTTCTGATGACTGCGAACCTCTTAACATAACAGCTGCAGTCATATGGAGCACTACTCGTCGGACCCAGACAACAATGCACAACCAACATCACAAATGTTCAGAAGCCACATTTAACAATACTGTCAGAATCACATAATTCGTGAAACCAAATCTTGCATTCAATACATCTAATTCAAATTTTAAGACCCCTGAGATCATAGCAATATCCTCCACAGTCCCCACGGAGCACGTGCCGGGAGAAGTGAAAGGGCCGCTCTTGCGAATAGGTCTAGTGTTACCAATACTCCTCTGACAATAAGAGAAATCTACCTGGGATGAGATTTGCTCCTAGTTATTTTAGCTGTAGGCAGAAGCTCGTGGATGGAGTGGGCACTCGGTGGTTTTGAAGGAGAGATGAAGGCTGATCGTGTGCTTGGATGTGTTGGTGGAGGTTGCTGTTTCTCTGAGACATCATTTGGGGAAAAAGCGACATCGGGTATAGCATTTTTCCTAAAAGGATGCGCTGAAGCCTGAAATTGTGGTCTGAGGTGTTGCTAAACGGAACCATGCCTGTGAAAACAGTTTTGGAAACTGTAGCTTCCCAAGTGTAATTCCGGGATGCGTTTGCCCATAGCTGTCAACTGCTTCTGAGCAGTACAATTTTAACGATTTGAAGAAGCTCTTGTCGAGCGGTTGAAGTTCATTGGTGCTATATGCAGGCAAGCAGAGCAGTTTAATATACGAGGTCTCAGCAGTATTCAAAATGGTAATATCAAGATAACTGCGATGGCAATCAACAATAAGCAGTGCTCGGCCAGGGATCCTATGTCTTGAAATGTTCCAGAAATGTACGGAATCGTAACGAAATACATTGATAATATCCCTTTGTAACATAGCCTTTAGGTGTCATTGCATAGGTGTTACCTGGAGGAAGATCATCACCAAACTATTTTTTATACTTTCCCTTGTATAACACCATCGGAGGGATCTAATTTGAACCTGGTACATTAGTGCACGCAATAACACTCACAGTTTCACCTTTTTCGCCATGTGTGGCATTAAGTACTCGCTTGCTCCCTTTCTGTACCAAAATTTTTAGGTTACTGTTGTACGTTAGTTATAGCCCTGCATTTTACCTGCATTGTAAATAAGTTCAGGATTGTCACAAAAGGTTCATACCATCAAGTGTATTTCCCAATAGCGTATTCAATTCGTTCACATGGTTCTGTTGAAATGCATGAGTTTACCATAGCTCAAATTCTCCGCTTTTCGGCACACGATGCTCGAGTGTCTTGCCATGAAAGCATAAAACTAGACTTTTTCGGCTCTACCACTACGACAAAGAAAAACGAACTTTTAATACTAGTATTAGTTTCTATTAGCGATTAGATGGAATGGCGTTATTTCCCCACGTGATAGTGGCGTTATTTTCAGAAACAATAGACTTTGTTTTGGCCATTATTTCTATACCAAGAATAGCGGTCCTCCATATTTTATCTATATCATAATATTATGCAAGTACGGCCCTACCAACGCATACCTTTAGTAATAGTAAACTCTCACTTTTACTCAAACAATTCGCCTACCTCGTTTGACACACTAAAAATTTGCGAGCTGTTTCCTCTGCTCCGCGGCTGTCACGTCAACATTTGTTCACCGGTTTCTCTACTGACGCTTGTCTGACTTCTAGTCTTTGTGTCTACAAAGACAACAGGCATCACTGTTTATCACACACTCATAAGCGGTCACCTTACGAACCACGTGTTTATGCTAACACCAGGTTTTTTTTTAAAAAAAAAACGTTTTTTAAAAAAACAAAAAGAAAGTTTTTATGTTTAAAACAAGTTTTTTTGTTTAAAACGTTTTTAACGGTTAAAACAAAGTACTTTGTTTTAAACAAAAAAAACATGTTTAAAATGTTTATTTTGTTCAAAAGAATAATCTAAAAAGGCACATATATTACATTTTTACACTCATAGGTATTATTTACCATCTAGATTCAACCGCTAGATCAAATTTCGGGAACTTCCCTAATCTCGATCCGCCCAAATGTTCAATTCCGGAGAAAGAAATCTGGATTTTCCGATCTCCGTTCACAGAATATGTAGTTTAGTTTGTGTTACGTTCTACTGGTGGTCTGCATTCTTAATGTTTAAACGCCCATTGAAGCAACTGCTGTGTCAGGGCTTTAAACCTCAATGGCTCAGTCTTAAACCTCAAATTAAGGCTGGAAGATGTTTTTGGTACCAATTTATTCCTGAAAGTTGCAGCTTTGCTGGTGTGCATTTTATGTATATGGGAGGAGGGTAAATATCGTGTTTTTTTTTTTCAACAGTTTTTTGGAGGGCCATTCCCCCTCTTGGGGAAATAGATTCATAAAAATTGTTACGTGAAGCAATGAAGTAGGCCACTATATGATAATATCGTGTATTTGTACTTCTTGCTTATATGGGGGAGAAGGGAGGGGGCAAAGTTAGCCAATTTTTGGAGTTAAAGTTTTTTTGGCGTAAATTACATTTATTTTTACAACAAATATCAATAGCTCAGTCCTTAATTAAGCTAGAAAGATGATTTGGTACCAAAGTATTTTTGAGGGATGAAGCTTTCCGTCAGTTGCATTTTATGTATATAGGAGGTACATATGTACGGACAAGAGAGGGAAGATGAAGTTTTTTTTTTTTTTAATTTTTCTTACCATTTCTTATAATATTGTCACAAGTATGTGGCCTACACATTAGCATCATTTTGTCAACGTAAGATGACTGCAAGGGTTGCCAGGACTCCGCAAAGTCAATATTTTCATATTTTTAATGATTTTTTTTATGTCTGTTCTTTTTCTACGAATACAGCGGGAATTTCACGAATGTTACCTCGTTGGAATTTGTGGTCTATAAGTTTTCCAATGGTGTATAACTCATGACTCTGTGATAATTAGGGGGTCACCAGAGCCTCGAACGTAAGAGTCTACCATTCTGTTAAAATCCCTGGCGGGTGTCTAGAGTTAATTGTGTTGTTATGCCGTAGACACTAATCATTATTAGCCCCCCATGTTGCAGATGTAGATGTATCTTGAAAACTGTTTAGTTAAAATATGTCATTTGCTCTTTGTAGGCTAGTCACTGCTCTTTTTTTTATGAATTGTATTGTGTTTGTCAGAGCATTTCTTCTAGCTTATGATCTGACACAAAATGTACTTGAACCTGAACCCACAAAGTGGGGTGATGTATATATTTCCTGAAAGCTTGGGACAAGGTAAGGTCAAAACCGATTACCAAAATTGGGGAGGTCTCAAGCATTCCGCTTGAGGGCAGCACGTTACTCATTTTTATTAACACCTTTAAGCGTGTCTTAAAGTCCGTTGCAACCACGAAAAATCTTTAACGGTGGGATAAATATGTAAACAGAAAAACATGTCTTTCATCATTTCAAAAGTATAAAGTGCCAAAGTAAAATAAACTGTCCCAGGGTCCCCCGCAGGGTCCCAGGTGGGGTCCAACTCAAAGTTTTTAAATGGAAAGGGGGTCAACTTGCATATCGTATGAAAGTTGGTGTTAAATAAAAGAAGATAAATCAAGTCGCGACTCTCTACGATAAGCCTATGCAAAATAGCGGTGGGTCAAAATATCAACACAATCTTTATTGCAAAGTCTATGGCCACTCGTATGAATCTGAAACGATGGAATAGGTATAGAAACAAAAACAGGGATATGTAATTATTTCAAAAGTATAATAATTTAAAGTAAAAAAAATGTTCCAGCGTCCCAGACGGGTCCAATTCAAAATGTTGAAATGGAAAGGGGTTCTAGTTGAGTATCGTATGAAAGCTTATGTTAAGTGAAAGAAGAGGAAACAAGTCTCGACTCTTGATTAAAAAAAAAGTCTATTGCCACTCCTATTAATCTAAAACAGTGAGACAGGTGTAAAAAATGAAACAAAACAAAACAAACAGTAGAATGTATCAAAGGAAATGGCTCGTGCCATTTTGCAATGCTTATCGACAGTCCAGACTTGTCCAATGTCCAATTCTGTATAATTTAACACGAGCTTTCACATGATGTGCTTATTTACCCCCTTTGACACTTGAAACTTTTGAGTTGGACCCAGTCTGTTATCCTGCAGTTGAAACTGGGATATTTTTTTTTTCCTTAGATACATTCTAGTTTTTGTTTTGTTTTGTTTTGTTTTTACACCTGTCTCACCGTTTCAGATTAATAGGAGTGGCAATAGACTTTTTCATCAAGAGTCGAGACTTGTTTCCTCTTCTTTTACTTAACATAAGCTTTCATACGATACTCAATTTGAACCCCTTGCTATTTCAACATTTTGAGTTTGACCCCGTCTGGGACCCTGGAACATTTTTTTTTTTACTTTGAATTATTATACTTTTGAAATAATGACATATCCGGTTTTTGTTTCTCGCCTATTCTAACGTTTCAGATACATACGAATGGCCATAGACTTTGCAATGAAGATTGTGTTGATATTTTGATCCATCGTTATTTTGCACAGGCTTATCGTAGAGAGTCGCGACTTAAATTATCTTCTTTTATTTAGCATCAACTTTCATACGATATGCAAGTTGATCCCCCTTTCCATTTAAAAATTTTGAGTTGGACCCCGTCTGGGACCCTGGGACAATTTATTTTACTTTGATACGTTATACTTTTGAAATGATAAAAGACATGTTTTTCTGTTTTCGTATCTGTCTCCCCATTTCAGATTTTTCGGAGTTGCAACGGACTTTAAGACATGCTTTAAGGTATTAATAAAAATGAGTAACGTGCTGCCCTCAAGTGAGTGCTTGAGACCTCCCCAATTTTGATAACTGGTTTTGATCTTACCTTAACTCAAGTTTTCTGGAAATATATACATCACCCCCACTTTGTGGGTTCAGGTTCAAGTACATCCCGTGTGAGAACTGTTCATTTTTATGGAAATGATAGTGGTCAAAAAATACCGAAGTTTTGAATTTGTGAATTTGGATCTCAGAATAGTGTATAGTGTGTTTAATCTCCGTTATTCTTGGAAATTAAGAAATGTTCAAATACTTCACTTGAATTTCTGTTGGTTTAGTTATACGCACACTGATTTGCAGAATTCGTTCAGTAATTGCTGTTATAATAAGAATATAACTCTGCTTGTAATTTACTCCATGCACAAATCCTGCGGAGGATGGGTTGTTTGTTGGAAAATTAAATTAGCTTCTTCAATCTGATATTTTAGTTGTTTTAAACATGTCCAACCAGCATCGAGAAAAAAACACGTTTAAAACAATTTGTTTAAAACGTTTAAAACAAACTGAATAAAACAACAGCCCTCGATTTAAACATGTTTTAAACACTTGTTTTAAACACTTTGTTTTAAACATATCAACCCTGGCTAACACTGTGGAAAGCTTTAAATGGCGTTATTACCCGACTGGCGTTATTTGCCGAAGTTACCCTATATGTGTGTTACATAGCCGAAACTGTAATACAGACATAAACTCTTAAATATATATATATATATACTGCGTTGGTCAGTTGGAGTTTTCTTAGCAATCCGAAGTAATTTATTTATTTCTTTTTTCACAATTACATCTAACAAATTCTGTTGCAATGTCTCAAAAATAGGTTGAAAAATTCTTACCATTGTTAGATTGAGGGAACTTTATGGAGTAGCAGCACAGGTGTACCCATGGAGGCAGGTACGTAGCGAAGTGGTGGGTCCGGGGGTCCGGACCCCCCCCCCCTTCGGAACTAGAAATGAAAAAATAAGTAAGGATGAAAAAGAAGAATCAGCGTTAAAAATACAAAGCTACAGCAAGCGTTTGGTTACTCATTCTTATGAGGAGCTTGGTGTGGAGAAAACGGGGGGTAAAGTTAAAAATGAATATTATTGTAACGGAGCATTCTGAATTCCATCTAGCTCCATGCTAATCCTATGGACTACAAATGATGATCGATAAACCGGTTCGATCAGACTTATAGGTAGAACTTAAGAAATGCCCCCAATCACCAATAATATGAGCCTGGCAACATAGATTCCAGTTACACTTGTTAAAGAAATTTACAATTTCGCGGCAACACTAATCTTTTTTATAGGATGGCTTTACTGCCGAAAGACATCTCGTTTCTATCCTTGACGGCATTAAACGAAGATAATAAAAAGAAGAAAGAACAAGAACAGAGTTCGAATGCCCTCGGAAGGCTACATCGTTTTCAATACTTTTTTTATATTATTTTATTCGAGATTTCTTTATAGTTTGTTATGAAAAACTTAGTAACATATCCTCATTTTATTGTCCTACAAAACCAATATGGGTATGTTGCCAGTTAAATAGTTTAGATTGATCGAGCCCCTCGTGTGTAACCACATTATTTCATGTCACGCCCCCCCCCCCCTTGCGAAACCCTAGCTATACGAACCAATATATGTTGCCAGTAAAATAGTTTAGAATGATCGAGCTCCTGGTGTGATAACCACAGTATTTCGTCACGGACCCTCCCCCCCCTATTACGAAATCCTGGCAAGTGCCTGATGGAGGGAAGGAGAGGACAAATAGGAGCTCTCCTTCTCAAAATGATTTCCTGCCTTTGCCCGTAAATCTTATGAGCTTATTAAACGTGTTTAATACTTGAATGTTTACTGTTAATGAAGAACTTTTATACTAAGTTAAATGTCAGACCTATCACTTAACTTAGTTTATGTGTGTATGTGTTATTTTCAGAGGCCAAAAACATAAACTACAATGTCTGGTTAAGCAAAGTAGTTATTTTCTTCAACCGCAAACTTTTGCCATTACTCAGTTTATGATTGGATTCAGTGAGCGTCAGAAATTCGGAGCCTGAGGTACGAACTAGTTCTCAACCGCACTTTTTCCGCCTAACTACTCGTAGTAAGGAAGGTCTTTCACGGCCAAGAAGTGACCGAAATGCCGAAGAGATGGTAGTCAATGGAAGAGAAATTGGGGGCACACAGTAGCTGAGGAAGGATTCCATGCTGCGACGCGTTAAAAGTCTACACTGTTCTTTGCGTGACAGCACCGTCGTGCAATATGGAGACACCATGTTTGTTGACCATCGCTTGATGCTTGCGTCGTATTTTAGAGACTTTACCACTACGATCTGCATTGGTAGTTTCATCTCGCCTGTGAAAGGTATTATGAATCATCCTCACTATAGATCACCATACCAGCAACAACACTTACTGTGGATTGACATATGGTTTAAGGAAATGTCCTGGATATTGTTCACGATAAAACCACTGTCTTGAACGCTTACGATTTTCATAGCAACTCCATAAGTACTTTTTTCTTTATCTGAAGTGACAATCAGACGCAGGAAACTTTTTCGATTGTTCTTTACACTCAGTAAATTGCACACCTCGAGACGGCGATTCTTGTTGCCTGGTATCAAATCATGTCGCGTCCGTAACTCCAACTTTTTCCACCTTACTGATTTTAATGTACAGCCGAATGACAGTGGTATGAAGCATGTCTAACTCATCAGCAGTAGCAGGAACACTTTTCTGAGGGTCTACTTCCAGGGTATTCCTGTGGAGCTCATCCAAATATGATGTTGATTGTGACCGGAAGGAAATGTGACAAAATCCACGGCGAATGGTACGTCCATTCGGTATTCCTAGCCCAAATGCACTGTTAATATTTTTGGCTGTTCCCTTTTGCTGCAGAACAAAGAAACATCAGTGGCAGTTGGGTTCTCCATGGTGTATTATCATAGGGCCCTGTTCAACCACGCAATATGTCCTAATTGTCTGTTTGACCCCTTCTGTTTGCTGGTACTGAGTTAGTGACGTTAAACATGTAACCTCAGCCATTTTTGTGTTGTGTTGGTGAGCTGAGTTTCCCGCGAGACGTTTAAACGGACATTTCATTCACACAAACCTAATAATAGAAGATAAAACATATTTTATTTTTAAATGTACATTACCTCAATACGCATATATATATATATATATATATATATATATATATATATATATATATATATATATATATATATATATATATATATATATAGATAGATAGATAGATAGATAGATAGATAGATTGTAGACAGTGCTGTAGTCCTAAAATTTGCAGAAGGTATACGCTATTTTGTGATCATCTATGATTGTCACAAAAAAAACATAGAAGGCTTTTTTAATGTAAAACACACGTATTAATTAATTTAAAACATAAAGGATACACTACTGTTTTATATTCTAAAAGCATTTCATGCTATTTTCTTTATGACACTCCTTACTTAAATCACACCATTAATAACATATATGGATGTAGGTATGAAGAAGGAACAACTCTCTTCGAGAAGAAACAGAAAAAGTCGCGCCCTATGTTGCCAGAAATAAGAAAATTGCGCCCCAATTTACCTCTATTTTAGTTCAGAAAAAAACATAAAAAAGCAGGGTACTTAGAAAAAAGATCTTTTCATAATAACCCCTGCTAACTCCTGAAATATCATGCTGGGATATTTTAACTTCTGCTAAGAATATAAGGTAAAAAAAGTGATATAGTCACTTTATCACTAAAGTAATGGCCCGATTAAATACATAAATAAATATAAATAAAACCAAAGTAAAAAGTACCATACGCCTTGAAGCAGAAGGTACACTTTAATGACTAGGATTAAGCAGAGGGTATACGGCGTGTACCACCGTGTACCCTCGACTATAGCCCTGATTATAGCCCACAAGACTGATGAATGGTGATTCGTTTTCAAAATTGACACACACATGCTCCTACCGCACATGCAGCTCGTGTTACATTGGTGGAAGGCGAACTAAACTCTATTTGCACCTGAAAAAAGTGAAATATTGCAAATATTTCTTTAGATAACTTTCTGAAAAAAATCTTTGACAAATCAAGAAAGTTACATTTTGAGCAGCTTGCCAATCTTCCTTGTATAAGTCTTTGGTCAGTGAACAAAGAATTTCTCGACTGAACGCCAAATAATCAGATGGATTTTAATTATTATTTTCCTATCAATAGAACTAATTTTTAAAAGAGAAATAAGAAACGCCAGAGCTTCCAGAAGAGTGGGAGATCGCAGTTTCTATCCGCTTCAACATCTAGAAATCAAATTTTTAAGCAAATTTTATTTCATGTTTTGTTCTCCTAGCAATCGGATTACCAGGAACTGAGCCACTCAATTGCGGTCCACCATGTAACAAATCCTTGAGTTCTCCTCTATTAAACAATTCGTTATTTAGTGTGAGACAGTGAAAAAAGAAAGAGTTAAGTGTTAATAAATGAGGCGCCTAGTATCAAAATCCGCCACATCCATTTTTTTTTTTTTTTTTTTTTAGTATGAAATATTAAGCTTTTAAGCAAAATTCTGTTTCCATGGAATTTCTTCAGATCAAACATATAGCAAGCGATATATAACTCAATTTCGGTAAAAAAAAAAAAAAATGGATTTGGCGGCTTTCGATACAATGCGCCTCAAATATAATGCTTAACGGAAATTAAATATTTTCAAAATTTCCAAAACTTTATTTGAATATATGTTGCATTCGTTATTCCACCATTGTTTTATACCTGCAAATAGTCAAGTGCAAAATAATAATTTAAATTTTAGTTGTTTTAGTTTCGTCGTAAAAGAATGGAACAGAGTTAAAAGGAATGTATACCCAAACCAATGGCAACGCCAGCTTTAGTTTCTTAGGGAACAAGTGGAGGGGTAAAAGCATATTTGGAAGGACAGAGTTTTTTTTATTTTTTATACCGACATTTTTTTTTTTTTTTTTTTTTAGAGTTTTAAAGTTCTTGAACTACCTTATGCATGGGGGGACAGTCGGGATGGATTGCACTCGCCTTCTTGCCATTCTCTGGCGTCGTCACTGGTCCAATTTACTCAAGCGATAAAACAACATTCGTCAAAGGAGAGATCTATTGTAAATTCTCTACAAGTTGAATGATATGTTTTGTTTTTTTAATGTATTAATGCACCCAACTAAATTACTCCTATGAAACAATTACATATTTTCACATAGAAGTGGTTGTCGGACCCTAAGATATGACGCATTTCTGTAGTATTTATTCTTAAGCAAGAACAATAGTAAATACTTTCTTAAAACGTTACCAAATTATATTTCAATATCGAAATTTGATTTCACTTTGATATGAAAATTTTTCTTTCATGATAAAATATGTTGTGTGTGATTGCATAACTACTGAAAGTAATATTGTTCCGTGAAAGGAAAATGGCAACTGGTTTTAAAATCAATTTCCAAATCAAATATGGATCAAAAAAAAAGGAATATGAGAGAAAATCCGAGAGCGTACCTCGAAAGCGAGGCGCGGCCCAATCGCCTTAAAGCCGTGAGAATTGAGCAATGGCTATTCCTTAACAACGGACAGAATGGACAAAAGAAGCGAGTCCAGAAACAGCACAAATCACAATAGAAAAGTAGAACGTCAGGACTGTGTCAGGTAGGAGCTACGAGTTATCGTAAACACTGGCAAGAAAAAGAGGAAACATAACATTCATCCAGGAGACTAAATGGAAGGTTCAAGATCAAAGGAAATAGTAAATGGATGCAAACTTATATCCACGAGGAGCAACAACAGAAAGAATAGCATTCGAAATGTCTTGGATAAGAGTATGAAGGAATTGTTGGAGAACAGGCGAAAGAACTGTGATAGTCAAAGCTCATACATACTAGGAGAAAGAGAAACATTGAATATCGTCAGCGACTATGACACACAAGAAGGGTGTAATGAGACAAAGCAAGAATTTTCGATGGAGCTAGATAATACTCTGCAGAATTGTTCGTTACATGAGATACATATGTTAGCAGGAGATCTAAATGAACATATAAGGTGATCAAGAACAGGATATGAAAGAATACACAGAGGATATAGATTGGAAGAGACAAATAAGGAAGATGAAAACATACTACAAGTGGCGGAAGCATTCGATCTTGCATTCCTGAATGCCTGCTACAAGAAGAAAGAAAAACGCCTTTTTTGCATATAAAAGTGGTATCTAAATATCTCAGATCGACTATATCCTATGGAGGGAAGGAAACTTATGTGAAGCAAAGAACTGCAAAGTAATACCTGGTGCAAGTCTTAACGGAGGAACATCGCATAATAATAGCCAATATCTGCATCAAGGAAAAAGTAGGAAGAAGGCAACAAAATGTTCCTGTTCAAATCAAATCGTAGAGACTAGATGGAACAACTGCTGAAAAGACTCGAAAGGAAATTATCACATGGCAAATAAGAAAAGTGAGGTGCATGTGGAAGAGAAGTAAACTAGTGTATCAGCAAGAGGAAAACAGCAAGGAGAGGTGTAGGAGAAACAAAAGGAATGGGCCTCATTATTAAGGAAATGTGTTCAAGCACCCATGAAGGAGAAAAAGGAACGATACAAAAATTGGCACAACTCTGACAATTATTAAGATCTGAAGTAATACAAGTAAGCAAAGAAGAAGGTCAAGAGGACGGTTAGTGTAGCAAAAGGCAATGCTTATTATGTGTTGTACAATAACTGCAAACAAAACATAAAAGAAAAATTGTATAAAAGCGGTTAATGCGATTCGGGTAATGCACATGTCTCATGTAGCCTAAGGGGGAAAGCTACCAAAAAGTAATGAAAATAACCTGAAAACACAATGGTTGTCTAAGAGATAAGCATGGTGTTTTATCGTATTCTATTACACTGGTTTACAAATTTTGATCAAGGTCGTGCTTATGTTGGTTTTTCGTCGGTTTCTTAATGATTTGCACTCGCTGAACACGAGTATGGCAGTAGTAATCGCCCCACTTGAGGCAAATTTTTCCGCCCCCTGGAATGTGGTGCCCGCCGCAGCCGCCAAAATTTTGCGCCCCGGGCGCCCGGCGCCCATTTTTTGGGGTTACATGTTATGACGTCATAGGGTCACGTGATGTTAGGCCATGCCTTTTTTGGGTTACGTGATGTTAGGCCCTGGAGCATGGAGCCCGCCGCCAAAATTTTGCGCCCCGGGCGCCCGGCGCCCATTTTTGGGATTACATGTTATGACGTCATAGGGTCACGTGATGTTAGGCCATGCCTTTTTTGGGTTACGTGATGTTAGGCCACGCCTTTATGGGTTACGTGGTGTTAGGCCACGTCTTTATGGGGTAGTTTTACCGAGGGGGGTTGATTTTGTTTTCTTTTACGGCATAAAATTTTTGGAGATCGTTACTTTTTAATGGAATATAGGTGTATGTATAGTTTACTTTGCGGTATATAATTTCAATTTAGCGCCCCTAGGCCACACCCCGTTCGCCTTTATGGGGTAGGTTGTTGATTTGGTTCCCTTTACGGTATAAAATTTGGAGATTGTTACCTTATGATGGAGTACAGGTGTATGTATAGCTTATTTTGTGTTACTTGATTTTAATTTTTGCGCCCCTGGAGTGTGACACCGCTGAAATTTTGCGCCCCGCCCCCTTTAGTTTACATAGTTTACGATCCTCCTTTATGGGGCAGTTTCACGTATGAGTTTATTTGTTTCTTTTTATGGTTATAAATTTGAAGAATGTTATTTCCTTTTTTACCTTATAGGATGTGTATATATATATATATATATATATATATATATATATATATATATATATATATATATATATAGCTTACCTTATTTTTGTTCCCTTTGATACACCCATGCGCACACCTTAGCATTACGTCATGGGGTCACGTGGTGTTAGGCTTTATGGGTAGACCTACCGAAGGGGTGCAGGGGTACATAGGACCCCCCCCTTAAATTTTGGAAATTGCCAAATCTAAAAATTTGGTATGGTAGCCTAGGACCACATTATGTACCTCTACTAGTATTGGGTGTCTATGTCGTTCCCTTTCATGGGTAAAAAATTGCCAAAAAAATTCAAATTTCGGGGGTTTTTTGACCTAATTTATCCTCTTGGATGAGGTGTTATTATCCCCCCTTTGATGAGGTGTTATTACCCTATATGGATATATGTGCATATACAGGGTCAATTACCTTTCATAAGACATGGGTATATTTGTGCACCCCTTTAAAAATTTGGGAGGAGTACCTTGGCCCACCCCTTAAATTTTGGAAATCGTCCAATTTAAACATTTGGTATAATAGTATAAAACCCTAATATAGATCACTATAAATTTGGGTGGTCTACCTCGTTCCCTTTTAGGGGTATAAAATTGCCAAAATATACACGTAAGCAATACGTTGTATCACGTGTTTGGTTTTTTGACCTAATTTATTCCAATGGATGAGGTCCTATTACCTTATATGGTTATATGGTCATGTATAGGGGTCCATCCCCTATTATGAAACATAGGTACATTTGTGCACCCCTTGATTTTCTTTTTTTTTGGGAATGATACTTTGGCCCACCCCTTAAGTTTTAGAAATTGCCAAATTTAAACATTTGGTATCATAGTACTGGACCCTAATATATATTACTATAAATTTGGGTGGTCCACCACGTTCCCTTTTAGGGGCCATTTTGTTCCGCTTTAGGGGTGAACATGGATACAGTGGTCCACCTCGTTCCCTTTTAGGGGGCATTTTTGTTCCGCTTTAGGGGTGACATGGATACCTTGGAATCGTCCCGAGTTTGATTCTTGGAAATGTTGAATTTAACGTCCCCGCGAAAACGATGAGAAATGATAGGACGAAACATGAACTTACTTGACTGAGGATTGAAGCAGGGACCTCATACAGTAGAGGCAAACGCTGAGCCATCGTACACGTGTGTTGATTACTATGCAATGGTCCCGAGTTTGATTCTTGGTGCTAGTGTTAGAAAAATTTAACGTCCCACTTGAAACGATGATGAGAAATGAGAAAACATCATAAAACTTACTTGCTTGCGAATTGAAGCTGAGACCTCACACATCAGAAAAAAAAAACGCTGAGCCACCATGCCAACTTCAGTGCGAGCAGTTTTGCGTATGAAAAAGAACATGATCAGATTATGTTACATTACACATTTCTGCTCGTTGTTAAGCATAGAAGTTTGTTATTGTGAAATTGCAGCATGTGCTTTTACGAAGAGTACTACATCAGCATTTTTCTCAGCTGACGGACTTTTAAAGCTCAACTTTACATTTATGTCAAAGACAGTTTCGTAACATCGATGAGTGTTACATTTTTTCAATCAAGTTTAAGGAAAATGAATCACATTTTAGATGTGGTAATTTGAATGTCGTATTAAACTAACGAGTCAACGGTATGATGTCATGATCAAAATTGCGATACTAGATGTCGTAACGATTGATGTGTAAGGAGAAAAACGTGAATAATGTCACAACCAATCAGATTGTTTCTTACATCACGTTTCGGCTCATGATACATGATGAAAGCTGTGTTTTCATTGGTTCTCAGTGATGTCATTGATTCATTTCCTCGTTTCTGATTGGCTGATAGTGTTGTCACTTTATAGTTGAACACGTTTCAGATCTAAATAAAATTCTTAATTTCATTTTCAAATCCTACTTCCACGAAGATCTTGAATGAACGTAGGTGTACCTCTAGTGACAGCGTGACTTTACTCCGTTCCTTGAATTTGAGGTAAGTATCAACCGCGTTTTCTTATATCAATGGAGTGTTTTTGCATGAGGATAACATTTGTTATCACTGTTTTTATTTTAGCATGAAATATTTAGCAAATGGAAGAATAACCCTCACTTACTTGACCGGGGATCGAATTAGGAATCCCACACATTAGAAGTAAGCGCGAGAAATTTGTTGATTTTGGTTTAGCGTCCTTTCAGTAGTGGGGCTAGGAATACAGCTTAATGTTGAATCTGATCGCATACTGGGTGTTGAACCCGGGCCAGAGGTGCGTAACGCTAACCACTTGGCTCAGTTTCTGAAAGTTACCTTTAACGTATACAAAGAAACTACGCACGATTTTGTTCCCTACAACGTGAGACGTGGACCTACAGTTTAATGTGGGATCTGATCTCCCGCCGAGAAACGAATTCGAGTCTTTCTTGTCTTAGCTCGAGAAAAGCAAGCGCATGAGATTTTGTTTTCGTTTCATGTTCGTCATACGTTTAAAGTTCAGTGTCAGAGGAAAAAATGCTTACTACAATGATTCTCTTAGCACGCTTAGAAAAACAATTTCATTCATTCTTTTTATCACTACAGAAAGTTAGGTCAGTTACATGTTGGTCTCGGGTTTGATTTCCAGTATGATGACAAAAATTTTAACAGTAGAACTGTTTGAGATATGATAATTCTTTTAGGATTGATCGTGTAGTCATTTTGATAACTACACTGGGATCTCTGAATTCAATTTTAATTCGTGCTTTTTTTTCTCTTCTCGTTTTAGATATTTGTTTTCTTTGCCTATTCCTTTTTTGCTTACCTTACCTTTTTTCCTATTTGAATATGGCTACTTCTGGCTTTACTGTCTTGCGAGAAATCAATAGACATTATCGGCGTTTTAATCTTGAAGGACGAATGCTGGAAATTCAAATTAATGCTCCGGCCAGTGACACCGATATTGTTGAATGGGTTCAGGCCTCCTTTCAACAGATGTTGGATTACTTATTGGAAAATGTTGACGAATCATCGATGGTTGGATTATCGATTTTATCTCATGATGAAAAGAACAAACCGTTTTATTTATCTTTTCGGCGTGCAAGTAATTTGACACTGGAGACTTTATGGGCTTCCTTTGATCGCATCCTTCAAAGTAACGATAGTTTTCTCATGAACGAACCGTTCATTGTACATTTTCATCATGTGGATGTGCCCCGTGGATTTGGATTGGTGCGTCGAGGTCTTTTATCAAACGACGAATTATTAAAATGCAAGAAAGGCATTCTACGAGTAAAAAACACCGACAAGAATTGCTTGGCTTATGCAATTGTGATTGCTTTTGGCCTAAAGAAATATAAAGATACAAATCAGAAACTGTACAATCAATATCGGAAACAGCGCAAGTTTGTTGTTATTCCAGACGTACGTGAACTTTTGTCTCGATCCTCAGTGAATTTAGATCATGGGGGATCTGTGGAAGAATTGCGACAATTGCAACGTTACTTGACAAATTATAAACTTACCGTATACACCAGCTTTTCCGGAGAAGATATTCTGTATGAAGGACCGGGTGGCGAAGACAAAATTCCAATCAATTTAATGTGCATCAATTCTCATTATGACATCATCACGTCATTAACGTCGGTTTTTTCTACTAAGTACTATTGTGCTGCATGCCATAAAAAATATGATCATCGTATTGCACACGTCAAGAACTGTTCGGCCATGTGTGAGAAATGTTTGCAGAAACCGCCATGCACTAAGACCAATACGGAGAAGCAGTGCCTAGAATGCAATCGTGAATTTTATGGTGAAACATGCTATACAAATCATCTAACTGTACCATATCATAAGGGCCAACCAATATGCAAGATGGTGAAACAGTGTTCCAAATGTCTACGCATTTATTCGTTTGTCCATACAGGGGAAAGACAACATCATTGTACTGATTATTTTTGTAATGTGTGCCATAAACACGTTACGTCTACCCATCAATGCTACATGAAGCCTGATACGACTCAATTAAAACCTGGAGTTCCATCAGTGTTACATGTCAAGAAAGCTATGATTGTCTTCTATGATATCGAAGCCACACAGGATACTTTCTTCGATGAAGACACGTTCATTCATAAGCCCAATTTACTGGTGGCCCAACAAGTATGTTACAACTGTGTTCAAGATGAGGATATACATCATCCGTGTGAAGTTTGTGGACAGCGGGAACATATTTTTCAAGATGATCCGATCAATGCCTTTCTTGCGTATTTACGTCAACCACGACCCAACATCAAACTTATTGTATCTTTGGCACATAACTGTAAGGGATATGATGGTCATTTTATTCTTAAATCTTTAGTGGAAGAACATGAATTGAAACCTACTTTGATCTTGAACGGAGCAAAAATTTTAAGCATGAAAGTGAATAACTTATCGTTTATTGACTCCTTAAATTTCATGCCAATGGCTTTAAGTAAATTATCCAAGGCATTTCATTTACCAGCGACCAAAGGATATTTTCCACACTTTTTTAATACTGCTGCAAATCAAGCGTATGTGGGAAAATTACCGGACATCCATTATTATGGTGCAGATGAAATGAAAGTGGATGAACGAGAAAAATTCATGACATGGTACAACGAACACCAGAACGATACGTTTATTTTCCAAGAAGAATTGGTGAACTATTGTGTCCAGGACGTCAACGTACTTCGATTGGCTTGTATATCTTTCATGACCACTTTTGAACAAGAAACTCACGTCAATCCTTTCCTGGAGGCTATCACTTTGGCGAGTGCGTGCAATTTAGTATTTCGACGAAATTTCTTAAAACCCAATACTATTAGCATTCTTCCTGCACGAGGATACCGTCACAGAAACAATCAGTCACGGATTGCTTTGCAGTGGCTTGCCTACATGGAAGAAAAAGAGGGTCATTCAATTCTGCACGCTGCGAGAGGAAAAGAAGTTTATGTTGCTGGTTTTCATCTGGACGGCTACTACAAAGATCCCGACACTAAAGAGGAACACGTGTATGAATTTGAAGGCTGTAGATTCCATGGATGTCCTCTATGTGTCCCTACAGGCCGTGATCAGCCCATTTATGAGAACTCCGAAGAAACGATGAACTATCGCTACGAGAGAACACAGCGTAAAATGAAATTATTACGATCCATGGGATATAAAGTACATGAAATGTGGGAATGTGAATTTCGTCAAGTGTTAAAATCCAATCCAGCATTGGCCTCTTCTTTAAGCACACATCCTTATATTAATAAGACACCATTAAATCCAAGAGACAGTTTCTATGGTGGTCGTGTTAATGCCATTAAATTGTATCACGTCGCAAATAAAAATGAAGGCGAAGAAATAAAATTCTTGGATATCGTCTCCCTGTATCCTTATGTGAATAAATGTGGACGGTATCCAATAGGGCATCCACGAATATATCTACAGGGAGATCCAGAAATGCCCGACATTCAAGATGTCAACGGATTAGTCAAGTTGAAGATTTTGCCTAGCAGAAATGTGTTTCATCCAGTGCTGCCATTTCGTTCAAATAAGAAGTTGTTGTTTTCACTTTGTGCTGCCTGTGCCACAGCATTAAATCAAGATTCTGAATGTACACATTCGGACAGTGAACGAAGTCTAACAGGAACGTGGGTGTCCTATGAAATTCAAAAAGCCATTGAACTTGGGTATCAAGTCATTGAAATTTACGAAATTTGGGATTACGACATCACCGTATATGATCCAGAAACCAAGACTGGCGGATTATTCAGCGAATACATTAACACATTTTTGAAATCTAAGCTGGAAGCTTCTGGTTGGCCTGCCAATTGCGTCACCGAAGAAGAAAAGCAGCAGTATATTCAAGTGGTACAACAACGTGAAGGCATAACTTTGGATGCAGCAAATATAATGACAAATTCAGCACGTCGTAGTCTTGCAAAACTCTGTTTGAATGCCTTCTGGGGACGACTCGCTATAAGAGACAATTTCAGCCAAACGACCATCATTAACGACCCCAAAGAACTGTATCAGAAATTAACTGCTCCAGATATAAAAGTCAACCAAATTTTACCTGTTAACGATTCGTTGTTATACCTTTATTGGCAGTATGAAGATGATGTTCCAGTACAAAATCACAATGCTAATGTTGTCCTTGGAGCATTTACAACGTGTCAAGCTCGTCTGGAACTCTACAAATATTTAGAACTGCTGCAAGAAAGAGTACTATATTTCGATACAGATTCCGTAATATTCACGCAGCGACCATCACAGCCCACAATAGAACCAGAAGTATTTCTTGGTTCAATGTCAAATGAACTGGAATCAATTGGACCAAAAGCATACATTAAAAAATTCGTGTCTGGTGGCCCAAAACAGTACGCCTTGGAAATCTACAACCCCGACACGAAATCAACCAGTTATGTATGCAAAATTCGTGGATTCACACTCAATTATACTGCAAGTCAAAAGTTAAATTTTAATAGTCTGGAGCAAATGATCATAAATCAATCGAGTGAAAAAATCTCCATTAGCACGCCGCACAAAATTTACAGAACCCACGATCATCATCTTGTCACAAAACCTGAAGAAAAGAAGTACAGTTTCAACTATAAAAAACGCCGATTAATACCAGACACATACGAGACATTGCCCTATGGGTATAAAAAAGCCAGAACAGAATAACAGCCATATTTTCCCCTAATCCCACCAACATCACCTCCCAAAGACGGGGCAAAGAATCAACGCAACACGGGACATGCTTCAACGAGGCCACAGCGGAAACAAAACTCAGATGACATCACCTTGCAGAAACCCGTGGAGAAAAAAAAAGGAATTCAGGTACGTCACATTTGCGTTTCTTTTCTCACCTCACTCTCTCTTGATCAGTTAGTTCGATGTTAATAATCTGTTTTTCTTCTTTCACAGGAAACAAAATAAATATTACCATGTATATTCATATGTTTTATTTTCTCTTTACAGAATTTGTACCCGTCACGGGCACGTCTTCCTTTGAAGAAAAAGAAATTCTGTATTCTATTTCACATGCTAAAATAAATGTACAAAAACATGATTCTGTGTTTTTATTTCACATCCTAAAATCAAATTCTTTTTCCTGTACTGCGATTTCAATTTATTTTTTCTGAATCAGTTTACCGATAAAATAAATCAATGTTTTGCGGAAAAAAAATCAAACTAAATTTTTGTTTCAGAAAATTTTTTGTGTACGAAAAAAAAACTGATTCAGAAAATTTTGTGTACGGAAAAAAAATGTTTTCAGAAAAATTTTGTGTGTACGAAAACAAAATTCTGTTTCAGAAATTTTTTTGTGTGTACAAAACAAAAACTGTTTCAGAAAATTTTTTATGTACAAACAAAATTCTGTTTCAGAAAAAAATTTTATGTACAAACAAAATTCTGTTTCAGAAAAATTTTTTGTGTGCAAAACAAAAATCAGTTTTCGTCACGAAACTGCTCCGACTAAATGAATCGATTCATTCTGATAGTGTTGGCAACACTGGAAAAATTTCGGTAAGTATCGCTCAGACCCTGAGTTACAGCGAACACAACTAGATTCGAACCAGCAACCTTAAATGTCTGATTCATCTCTAAATACAGCCAACTAAACAATAAGATTATGTGTATACGTCAATGCTTTGCACTGAGTCAACAAGGTTTTCTTCAAGGTCAAAAATCGCACACGAAGTAAAAAGATGACAACACAGATCTTCTATCTTTCTATATGAAACATAAACCTAGTGTAAACTGCTCGCACTGAAATGTGTAATGTAACATAATCTGTTTAAATCTGCTCGTCTTCTTTTCATACGCGAAACTGTTCGCACTGAATGGAGTACGGCGGCTCAGCGCTTCAATCCACAACGAAGTAAGTTCATGTTTCCTCCTATCATTTTTTCATCATCGTTTCAAGGGGACGTTAAACTCAACATTTCTTAAATTAACACACACACAAAAAAAAAATCGAACTCGGGACCATGACATAGTAATCAACAAACTGAACTTCTCAATGGAGTACGGTGACTCAGCTCTTATTTCTGATGTGTGAGATCTCTGCTTCAATCCGCAAGCAAGTAAGTTTTATGATGTTTTCTCATTTCTCATCATCGTTTCAAGTGGGACGTTAAATTTTTCTAACACTAGCACCAAGAATCAAACTCGGGACCATTGCATAGTAATCAACACACGTGTACGATGGCTCAGCGTTTGCCTCTACTGTATGAGGTCCCTGCTTCAATCCTCAGTCAAGTAAGTTCATGTTTCGTCCTATCATTTCTCATCGTTTTCGCGGGGACGTTAAATTCAACATTTCCAAGAATCAAACTCGGAACGATTCCAAGGTATCCATGTTCACCCCTAAAGCGGAACAAAAATGCCCCCTAAAAGGGAACGAGGTGGACCACTGTATCCATGTTCACCCCTAAAGCGGAACAAAATGGCCCCTAAAAGGGAACGAGGTGGACCACCCAAATTTATAGTAATATACGAGGGCTATCCAGAAAGTAGATTACGTTTTCGTCTGTGTCCGCTAGGGGCGGGGCTAGCGCGGCCATCTTGGGGTCAGAGCGTTGCGCAGCTCAGTCGGCATCTAGCCGTGCTAGTGAGAGGTTCGTGCTGTGCTCCGTTAAGATACTGTGACGGTTTGAAATGTCTGCGTTAATTGAAAATCCCGCGAGCTGCGAGGTGCGTGCAGTAATAAGGTTTCTGACAGCAAAAAACTGTAAACCGATAGAAATCTATCGGCAGCTGTGTGAAGTGTATGGGGACAACATTATCACTGAACGTGGAGTGCGACAGTGGGTCATAAGATTTGAAAATGGCCGAACCAATGTTCACGACGAAGATCGAAGTGGGAGACCCAGCAAAGTGACTGCCGAACTTGTCGAAAAAGTCGATGTTAAAGTCCGTGAAAATCGAAAGTTCACAATAACGGAACTTTCTTTGAGTTTTCCACAAATTTCGCGAAGTTTGTTGCACGAAATCATCAGCGAAAAGCTTGGTTACCACAAGTTTTGTGCAAGATGGATTCCAAAAATCTTGACAGAGGACCACAAAAATCAGCGAATGGCTGCAGCGTTGCACTTTTTGGACGCCTACAATAAGGATGGTGACTCTTTACTCGATCGCATCGTTACTGGTGACGAAACATGGGTGAAACACGTGAACTGTGAAACGAAATTGCAATCAATGCAGTGGGGGCACACAGGTTCTCCCCAAAAACCCAAGAAATGCATGCAAACAATGTCGGCAAGGAATATGATGGCGACTGTTTTTTGGGACAGAAAAGGTGTGATTTTGGTGGACTTCCTGGAAAGAGGCACTACAATAAACGCTCAAAGGTATTGCCAAACTCTGCAAAACCTCAGAAGAGCAATTCAAAACAAGCGCAGATGAATGTTGAGCTCTAAGATCTTGTTGATTCACGACAACGCCCGGCCCCACACGGCAAATGTCACGCGTGAAGTTCTTGAATCTTTTCAGTGGGAGTTGTTTCCTCATCCGCCGTACAGTCCCGACCTGGCACCGAGCGACTTCCACCTATTCCCAGCAATGAAGAAGTGGCTAGCTATGCCGCGTTTTGATGACGACGAACAGCTGCAAGAAGAGGTAACGAAGTGGTTGAAGTCGCAGGCGGCCGAATTTTTCGACGAAGGAATTTCCAAGCTCGTACATCGCTACGATAAATGCCTTAATTTGAATGGTGACTATGTCGAAAAGTAGTATTTGTGTGTGGCTTTCATCTGTATATAATAAAATTTGTTTCCTATACTTTGTTGATTTTTTATTCCAAAACGTAATCTACTTTCTGGATAGCCCTCGTATATTAGGGTCCAGTACTATGATACCAAATGTTTAAATTTGGCAATTTCTAAAACTTAAGGGGTGGGCCAAAGTATCATTCCCAAAAAAAAAATCAAGGGGTGCACAAATGTACCTATGTTTCATAATAGGGGATGGACCCCTATACATGACCATATAACCATATAAGGTAATAGGACCTCATCCATTGGAATAAATTAGGTCAAAAAACCAAACACGTGATACAACGTATTGCTTACGTTTATATTTTGGCAATTTTATACCCCTAAAAGGGAACGAGGTAGACCACCCAAATTTATAGTGATCTATATTAGGGTTTTATACTATTATACCAAATGTTTAAATTGGACGATTTCCAAAATTTAAGGGGTGGGCCAAGGTACTCCTCCCAAATTTTTAAAGGGGTGCACAAATATACCCATGTCTTATGAAAGGTAATTGACCCTGTATATGCACATATATCCATATAGAGTAATAACACCTCATCAAAGGGGGGATAATAACACCTCATCCAAGAGGATAAATTAGGTCAAAAAAAAACCGAAATTTGAATTTTTTTGGCAATTTTTTACCCATGAAAGGGAACGACATAGACACCCAATACTAGTAGAGGTACATAATGTGGTCCTAGGCTACCATACCAAATTTTTAGATTTGGCAATTTCCAAAATTTAAGGGGGGGGTCCTATGTACCCCTGCACCCCTTCGGTAGGTCTACCCATAAAGCCTAACACCACGTGACCCCATGACGTAATGCTAAGGTGTGCGCATGGGTGTATCAAAGGGAACAAAAATAAGGTAAGCTATATATATATATATATATATATATATACATCCTATAAGGTAAAAAAGGAAATAACATTCTTCAAATTTATAACCATAAAAAGAAACAAATAAACTCATACGTGAAACTGCCCCATAAAGGCGGATCGTAAACTATGTAAACTAAAGGGGCCGGGGCGCAAAATTTCAGCGGCGTCACACTCCAGGGGCGCAAAATTAAAATCAAGTAACACAAAATAAGCTATACATACACCTGTACTCCATCATAAGGTAACCATCTCCAAATTTTATACCGTAAAGAGAACAAAATCAACAACCTACCCCATAAAGGCGAACGGGGTGTGACCTAGGGGCGCTAAATTGAAATTATATACCGCAAAGTAAACTATACATACACCTATATTCCATTAAAAAGTAACGATCTCCAAAAATTTTATGCCGTAAAAGAAAACAAAATCAACCCCCCTCGGTAAACTACCCCATAAAGACGTGGCCTAACACCACGTAACCCATAAAGGCGTGGCCTAACATCACGTAACCCAAAAAAGGCATGGCCTAACATCACGTGACCCTATGACGTCATAACATGTAATCCCAAAAATGGGCGCCGGGCGCCCGGGGCGCAAAATTTTGGCGGCGGGCTCCATGCTCCAGGGCCTAACATCACGTAACCCAAAAAAGGCATGGCCTAACATCATGTGACCCTATGACGTCATAACATGTAACCCCAAAAATGGGCGCCGGGCGCCCGGGGCGCAAAATTTTGGCGGCGGCGGCGGGCACCACGTTCCAGGGGGCGGAAAAATTTGCCTCAAGTGGGGCGATTACTACTATGGCAGTTATTTTCCCGTAATGTCAAAATTTGAGATGATATAAGCATATCAGATTTTATTGAAACAATAACATATAATACTATTATATCTTATGAGAACATTAAGCTACAAGCATAATACAAACATTGTAGTCATGCTTCTGTTGATTTTCCATTGCTTTCTTAATGATTTGCACCCGCTGGACACGAGTATGGCAGTTATTTTCCCGTCACGGACTAACCCCCGAATATAATCACCCATCATTGCACAGTCCCACCTTCCTTGGTATCTGCTTTCCATTACTTGAATGTCCTTATGGAAACGTTCCCCGTGCTCTTCGCTAACATCCCCTAAATTCTCCCTAAAGAAATACAAGTGTGAATAAAGCATATGTAATTTTAAAGACATTCTACATCCCAATGCTCGATATTGATCAATGAGTGTCTTAACTTGGTGATCAAACGCTTCACTTCGGTTTGCACAAGAAATCCCGTCACCAACTTATGAAAAGCCTCCCAAGCGTTTCTTTCTAACTCCGACATTTTTTGTTTAAGTGTAGCACTATTAAGCATAACACGAATCTGAGGCCCTGTGAAAATGCCAGCAAGAATCTTTGCCTTTGATAAAGCTGGAAACATTTGTTTGATACATTGTAGAGCAGGTGAATTGCGATCCAGAGCTTTCACACATTGTTTTGCCAATCCCAGCTTAATATGTAATGTTGGCATGAAAATCTTCTCCCTGGGCACTAATGCTTCATTTATCACATTATGTGTTCCTGGAATAAGTTCCGTTCTTTCAGGTCACACGGTTTGATCACAATACTGGTTAGTTGCCCGACTATCCCACAGACATAGAAAGCAGGAACATTTAGTATAACCACTTTGCAACCCAAGAAGAAAACCAATAATTTTGAAATCCCCACACACGTCCCATTGATGTTTCTCATATTTAATTTTCTCCAACATCAGCTTCACACTTGAATAACTTTCCTTCATGTGGATGGAATATGCAACAGGGATTGAAGGATACTGGTTTCCGTTGTGTAAAATAACAGCCTTCAGACTAGTACTCGAACTGTCTACGAACAGTCGCCATTCCTTTGGTTCATATTGAAAGCCAATTGCCCTAAAAAAAAGACCACTGATATCTGTACAGTAGCACAATGAATCTTCAACAGCAAAATAAACGGAAAAACGTTGATGTCTGCTTCTGTACTTAGATATTTTGTAGGAAGGAAGTAGAAAGCTCCACTCTTTGAGTCGTGATGCAAGCAATTCGGACTTATTTTTCGGTAATTGTAGATATTGTGTATATTCGATGCCATTTTACAATTGGCAATTCATGCTAAAACATAATTTAAATATCTATATAAATTCAAACATATATTTCAAAAATGACCAAATATATCATTATAATAATTAACACAGCACTTTATTATAAAATACCATTTACCTTTATAAAGTAAAGTATTGCTACACATATTGATTTTTTTCAAACATTATGATTCACTTATTTCGTGAATATTATGAAAATTATTAGTAAATGATTCATCATAACTATCATTTTGCACTTGATAAAAGTAAATATATAGTTCCTTTATTCAACATATAAGGAAAATCTTTAGTACTACTCCATACTAACAAAACATTCAAAATACACGTGCCATTCATAAAAATTCTAAGATGACATATTTAAAAGTAGTTTTTAAATATAAATGCAATATGTTTTTATATAACTAAAGCAACACATACTAAAAATATATTTATGCTAATATTCATAAAAATTACAAGTTACAATACAATTTAAAAGATATCGTTATAAGAAATAATATTTCATTTATCTAAAATGAAATATGACTAGGCTAATGCGAGGACATCAAACTCGAAGCATGAAGCCGCCTGCATGAAATATGGAAGAACCTACCCCAAAAATTTATTTACTTTTCCCCTCTCCGAAGCAAAGTGAAAAGGATGGAAAATAATGTTAATGATTAAAAATAATATAGAGGGGACAAATAAGAAATTGCGTCGCAGACGCGTTACAAAATGTAATTAAACCCAAAACTTGGGAGGGAACTTTGCCTCCATGATTTCAAGTTTAACTTGTAATGTTTTTCGTGTTAAACGAAAAGATTAACACAATACGTGTATAGTAACAAGCGTTTACAATAAATGTATAAGAGTTTTACATTACACAGAACTCCATTTGAAATTTCTCAATTCTTTTTTGTGTGCTCTCGTTTATAACCCAGTGGTTCACCATGTAGGCGTGTTTAGATAGAAAACAAGGCTGCGGTAGCCCACCACACAAGTAGGAGTCACTCACCCTAAGTTGATCACTGTGATCTTACCAGAGTGCTAATTAAACAAAACGAGATGATTAATGAAATTCACTAATACGAATTCCAAATTATCGACACTGCACCATTGAGATTCGATAAGATATTTCAAGTACAAGTCTAATTCTAAAATTTCGTCGAGAATTTTGTAGATTCTGTTTTGGTTATTTATAGAAACACATTGGTTTGAAAGATTTACAATTACAACATTAATAGCATCGTACGTAACCTCCTCAATACAACTATTTAACTGAACTTTTGGTTTGTTCTTTTAAAATTTCATCTCTTTTATTTCCACAATGTTTAGTAACCAAATTGAGCCAAATATTTTTAGTTTCCTTAGTAGGTTTCCAAACTTTTAATCTGTCTACAAAATGTAATCCTAAACATTTACCTGTGAGTGGATCCGTTAGTTCAAACACCTTCTCACAGACCTTTTTAGAACATACCAGGGGCCTTTATACAAATGAAGAAATTTTGAGATTCTTTTGTCTATTGCTGAACTCAAATTTGTTTGTTTTAAAAAGACTAGGTCATTTTCTTTTACCTTATACTTAGTTTCTTGTTTCCGGTTATGGTTAATATTTCGTTTACGAATAATATCATTTCGTTTCAAATCTACCATAACTAGTGATGGGCAGTGGGAATATTCCCGGTGGGAAGGAATTTAAAATATGGGAATATTCCCGGGTTTTTTCTCTGGCCTATAACTTCCCGGGAAGGAATTTATTTTCATTTGTTTACTTTATCTTCCAAATTATAAGAACCATATCACTAATTACTTTATTTTAATATATTATTATTTACTTCTAGGTTTTAAAGAATTTGGAGGTTAAAAATTTAAAATTCTTTGACTGTACTTTATATAACTAATAATATGATTTTTTAAGTTCCATTTCCATTTGCACTAAAAAGTAATGTAATAACTCACTCTATGGCCTATGGAACCCGGAGGTTCAGTGCCGCGATCACAAAAGCTCTCCACTGACTTCTATCCTTAGCTAATTGCATCCAGTTTCTACTTTGTATTCCTATCTCTGCGAGATCCATCTTAATATTATCCTCCCATCTGCGCCTAGGTCTTCCTAATGGTCGTTTTCCTATGGGTCTACCAGTCAAGACTTTGAAAGCGTTTCTACTTTCTTCCATTCTAGCTACATGACCTGCCCACCTAAGCCTCCTAGACTTGACGACCCTAACAATGTTGGGTAAACCGTATAAACTATGTAGTTCCTCGTTATGAAGCTTCCGCCATTCCCCATTCTCGTTCCTCTTGGGTCCGAATATTCTTCTCAGGATCCTGTTCTCAAATACTTTCAATCTATGTTCTTCCCTCAGAGTAAGCGACCATGTTTCGCAACCATACAGAACAACAGGCATGATTATCGTTTTATATATTTTAAGCTTCAAATTCCTCGACAGAATTCGCGACGACAAGAGATTTTGAACCGAATAGTAACACGAATTCCCTGCTTTTAGTCGACATTTAATTTCTTCGTGAATATGATTTTCGTCTGTTAATATTGATCCTAAATATTTGAAAGTATCTACTTTATCAAAAGTATTATTTAATATTTTAACGCCTCCACAATTTGCCGTATTACGGTCCCGACGCACTTCCATGTATTTAGTTTTCTCTGCATTTACTTCTAAACCCTTGTCCCTGCAAGCGTTTAATAAGATCTCTGCATTTATTTCTACTATTCTCCTATCATCCCCTATTAAATTTACATCGTCAGCATATGCCATAACCTGGTGAATGCCGTTCAACTCTAGGCCCTGGTTGCTATCTTTGATTTTCCTTATGGCGTATTCCAGCACAAAGTTAAATAATAATGGCGACAACGCATCTCCTTGTTTCAGGCCATTTTCGACGTGGAAGCTCGTGGACAAAAATTTTCCTATCCGGACTTTGCTTTGGGATTCACCTAAACATATCTTAATTAATCTAATTAGCTTTCTCGGTATTCCAAGCTCTGTAAGAACGTTGTATAATGTTTCTCTCCTAACCGAGTCGTAAGCCTTTCTAAAATCAATAAATAGTTGATGTACCGGGGTATTGTATTCCCACTTCTTTTCGAGTATTTGGCGAATGGTAAATATTTGATCGATAGTTGATCGATTTCGTCTAAATCCGCACTGATAATCTCCAATAATTTCATCTGCGTATGGGGTCAATCGTGCTAACAGAATATTTGAAAGGATTTTATAGGATGTTGACAGAAGAGAAATGCCTCGATAATTATTACAGTCAGTTTTGTCGCCTTTCTTGTGAATTGGAACAATGATTGACTCTTTCCACTCTTGTGGCAATTCTTCCTTGTTCCAGATAAGGAGAATGAGTTTGTGTATCTTGTTCCACAATTTTTCGCCTCCAGCTAAAATTAACTCAGCCGGAATTTCATCTACACCCGGAGATTTGTGTTTCTTTAATTTCTTTATAGCGGCTTCCACTTCTATTCGATTGGGTTCTGGAATATACGGTTCTGCGGTGTGTATCTCCTTTTCTCCACGCACATTAGTTTTTGGCTGCGTGTTCAGCAAATCGTCAAAGAAATCTTTCCATCTATTTAAGAGGCTATCCGTATCAGTGAGAACTGTCCCGTCAGATTTCTTTAATATATAAGCACGAGGTTGATAGCCTTTCTTAAATTCGCTGATCCCCTTATACATGTCCCAAATATTTTTATTTTTACTATTATCTTCAAGTTCCTTAATTTTAGCTTTCAAAAAATCCCGTTTCTTTGTTCTAAAAGTTTTGTAAGTTTCCCGCCTGATATCTGCGAAATTTTGTGTAGTTATTTCATTCGGATTTTGTAGCCACCGTAATTTTGCCTGTTTTCTCTTCTCTGCTAGTTTAATGCATTCTTGGTCGAACCATGGTTTGTTCCTACGTATTTCCGCGTGTCCCAATTTTTCTATTGCTGAACTTTTAATGCTATCTCTAATTTCAATCCAAGTATCCTCAACACTAGTGCACTCCGAGTCTTCTAAAACCGAGAATCTATTCGAAACTTCAATCTGGTATTCCTCTCTTACCTGACTCTCTTCTAATTTCTTTAAATTAAATCTCTCCGTTTTCGGACATTGAGTATTACCTTTATTCAACGATAATCTCTCCCGTATTATCGCTGCTACCAGGTAGTGATCAGTGTCACAATCAGCCCCTCTAAACGACCGGACGTCAATTATGCTAGATTGTCTTCTTCTATCTACTAAAACGTGATCAATTTGATTATGTGTTTTTCCGTCTGGTGATGTCCAAGTGTATTTATGAACGTCGCGATGTGGAAATTTTGTACTCTTCTCGATTAGGTTTTTGGATGTTGCAAAGTTCACGAATCTAACACCGTTGTCATTACTTTCCTTATGCAAACTTTCGTTCCCTATAATCGGTTTGAAAATATCCTCTCGTCCTACCTTCGCATTGAAATCCCCTAATAGAATCTTAATATGGTATCGCGGGAGTTGGTCAAATATCCGTTCCACTTCTTCGTAAAAACTATCTTTTATATCGTCACCCTTATCTCCAGTTGGAGCATGTACATTTAAAACAATAATATCACACCACCGTCCCTTAAGAGTAATAAAAGAAAGTCTGTCAGTAACAAATTCAACCCGTTTAATTGCTGGTAATATTAGTTTGTGAACGAAAAACCCTGTTCCTAACTGGGGATTTTTATTTCCTTCCCCGTAAAAGAACGTAAAATTTCCGGAATTCTCAGATCCATTTCCTTCCCACCTAACTTCCTGAACTCCTACTAAGTCCATCCTGTATTTCTCTAACTCACTCGTTACAGATTTTAACGCGCCTGCCCTATAAAGACTTCTAATATTCCATGTTCCAAATCTCATGTCCATTTTCTTTTGCTGATGTCGTGCCAAGTTATCAGTCCTTGTCCGAGGCTTTTGTGAATGTTTCTGAACAAGTACCTTTTTTTACAGGATGAGGGTGTTAGCCTTACCCAAACCCCCAAGCTGGAGGACCACTCCTAGTCGTCTGTCCGCGACTGCTTATTCAGTATATTCGCAGCTAACCTCTATATCTAGAGGCCTTCTCCTCGATCCGCAACCTGAGGACGCGCCATGCCGTGGTGACAGGAACCCACGTTACACGGAAAAAAGTAATGTAATAATAATACTAATATTGGGGGGGCCAAAACTAGCAAAAGGTAGGATGATTTACGGAAGAAATGAGTTGATAGTGGTGTTCAGGTTGTCAAGAAAGTATCGAACACAATTTTTTAGAGCAGTGGAGGATTTGTACAAACCGTAAAGGTAAGTGGAAGTGATTTATGTGAGAAAAGAAAGTGAATTGTTGGTAACGAAGATAGAAAACAACGTGCCATGCGGGGCTCTAACCCGCCTTCAGTCGCTAACGCTCGCTCTGCAATGCTGTCTGAATGTAATGTTAGTAACGTAATTTAACGTATGAAACCATAAAACAACCGCATCGGAATAGAATATCGCAAAAATGTAGGTGCAAATGTTGCCCCCCCCCCAATACTAAACAATAGCCAAAATTAGCAAAGTACTAATTTACAAATGATGAAATGGAACCATTTTGTAAAGTAATGCAGAATTATGTAGAAATAGAGATGAAGTACTATTAATAAACCCTGAACGACCGTTAGTAATGCACGTCGGTCTGTCTCCTCTCTCTGACTCGAATTTCTGAAGAGGTACTCGGACTTCTCTTACGTGTGAATTAACACATGAAATTTCGAGAGATAGGTAGGAAGATAGGTCGTGTATGGCAATATTACGTGCAAAATTATAAAGATAAATCGGTATCTTGCAAATTTTGTGAACATAAATACGTATGCGCAAATGTTGGTAAATTGGTGAGTCATGTATCTTATGACAGCTACCCAAACTAATTTGTTTATAACGTTTAAAAATTTAATATGTTTATAATATCAGTAGTAAAGTCAAGTATAGAAAATCCACTTATAAATTTAAACTGTTTAGCGGTGTAAAAATATGTGGACTTACAATATCATTTTTTCCACATATTTACTTCCATAGAGCATATTGTAAGTAAATATACATTTATTCGTATTATTTAAATATAACCAAATTTTAATAAAGTAACAGTAGGCCCTACCGTTCAGAATATACATTATAAAGGATCCTCTGGAGACAACTGTAATAATATACTGTGATAAAAAAACTAATTTAACTTCGAAATCTTAGTATAGTAATAGAATGCAATTTTCTTTGTGATTGTACATAAATTCCCAGAAAAATTCCCATTTTGGGAATCTTCCCGGGAATATTCCCAGGGAATATTTCCGAAAAATATCTTCCCGGGAATTTACCCATCACTAACCATAACCAATTTATTGTCCCACAATAGATGTTCGTCTTTACTTTTGTCATTTACAACAATACCAAAATTTTTTAAATATAGATTCAGATGGTTTTATGTTTAAATGCAGACTAGCAGGACTTACCCCTAAACTACTAGAAATCAAATAATTTAGCAAAATTATGATTTGGGGAATGAATTTTTCCCAAGCTGTGTGGTCTTCACTACAAAACAATTTGAACAAACGATTAGTTTCACGATGGATCCTGTCAACTGGATTAGAAGAAGCGTGATAAAGTGTTACATAGTGTATTTTAATTCCATATTCTGACATTTTTTCCTTAAATTTTCGAGAAATGAAACAGCTACCATTATCAACCAAAATAGCACTAGGAATGCCTAAATGCAAAAAATACAATGATTCTAAACAACGTAAGGCACATTTAGCGGTAGCATTTCGCTTTGGATACAATGTATAATACCTTGTAAAAACATCCATGATTGACAATGCATATTTATAACCTGATGAAGAAACATATGGTCGTAGAATATCAATTGAAAGAAGTGCATGCAAACTGTTAACGATAATACTTTCCATTGGTCTTGCAGGTGGTGAAGTTTCTACTTCGTTTCCTTACATACAATACTGAAATTACTAATAATGAAATTACTAATATGTTTTCTCATTGTTCTCCAATAACAAATCTCATTTACGAAACCAAAAATTTTTCAATTTCAAAATGTCCTCGTTTACAGTGCATATGTTCTACAACAATTGGGATTAATGAAGGTGGAATAAAAATTCTGCAAGAATCAGGAAAATGAAAATTCTTAAGCAAAAGTACACCATTGTCTAATTTATAATATTTTCAAGGTTTCTGTTTCTCACGTTACAATATGGATCGTTAGGATTTTAAAGAAATTTGATAATCGAATTATATTCTGAATGCTCACCTTGCTTTCCGATTAACTCCTGTATGGTCATATTTCCGAGAAAAAATGATGGTAACACTTGTAGGTTATTCATCGTATGAATTTCATTTTTAGGGGCTAAAACAATACGTGACAAAACACTGGCTTTATTATCTATTCCTCGGATATGTACAATTTCCAAGTCGAAACCTTACAATTTCAGGCTCCAACGCGCGAAGCGAGAATTTCAATTTCTAATTTTATGCAAATACACCAAAGAGTTATGATCTGAGTACACCTTGACGTGTTGACCATACAGTAAATGTCCCCTTTACGAATAGAAGTCACTATAGCAAGTGCCTCCTGTTCCGTCGTAGTATAGGAGCTTTATTCAAAGTTTTGCTGTAAAATCCAATAATCTTACGTTTACCATCAATTTCCTGAAAAAGTACACCAGCTACCGCAACTTTTGAACTCTGTGATTAACGAAAAATCAGAGTAAAGTTCCGGATGGGTGAGAAGAACGTCTTGGACTAAACTGTCTTTAAGAGACTGAAAGCTACTTTCACATTCAGGAGTCAAAATCTACTTTTCCCTTTGTTGGTAAGCTCAAAGGAGAAGCTAATTCAGCAAATTTATGCACAAATTTCGAACACCATTCAAAAATACCTAACATTTTCTGTAATTCTTTCATATTCGTAGGACGAGGTAACAGACGAATGACTTCTACATAAGAAGGATCCTTACGAATGCGTTCAGGTGTTACAACAAAACCTAAAATATTAAATGTACGAGGGCTATCCAGAAAGTAGATTACGTTTTGGAATAAAAAAATCAACAAAGTATAGGAAACAAATTTTATTATATACAGATGAAAGCCACACACAAATACTACTTTTCGACATAGTCACCATTCAAATTAAGGCATTTATCGTAGCGATGTACGAGCTTGGAAATTCCTTCGTCGAAAAATTCGGCCGCCTGCGACTTCAACCACTTCGTTACCTCTTCTTGCAGCTGTTCGTCGTCATCAAAACGCTGTATAGCCAGCCACTTCTTCATTGCTGGGAATAGGTGGAAGTCGCTCGGTGCCAGGTCGGGACTGTACGGCGGATGAGGAAACAACTCCCACTGAAAAGATTCAAGAACTTCACGCGTGACATTTGCCGTGTGGGGCCGGGCGTTGTCGTGAATCAACAAGATCTTAGAGCTCAACATTCCTCTGCGCTTGTTTTGAATTGCTCTTCTGAGGTTTTGCAGAGTTTGGCAATACCTTTGAGCGTTTATTGTAGTGCCTCTTTCCAGGAAGTCCACCAAAATCACACCTTTTCTGTCCAAAAAAACAGTCGCCATCATCTTCCTTGCCGACATTGTTTGCATGCATTTCTTGGGTTTTTGGGGAGAACCTGTGTGCCCCCACTGCATTGATTGCAATTTCGTTTCACAGTTCACGTGTTTCACCCATGTTTCGTCACCAGTAACGATGCGATCGAGTAAAGAGTCACCATCCTTATTGTAGGCGTCCAAAAAGTGCAACGCTGCAGCCATTCGCTGATTTTTGTGGTCCTCTGTCAAGATTTTTGGAATCCATCTTGCACAAAACTTGTGGTAACCAAGCTTTTCGCTGATGATTTCGTGCAACAAACTTCGCGAAATTTGTGGAAAACTCAAAGAAAGTTCCGTTATTGTGAACTTTCGATTTTCACGGACTTTAACATCGACTTTTTCGACAAGTTCGGCAGTCACTTTGCTGGGTCTCCCACTTCGATCTTCGTCGTGAACATTGGTTCGGCCATTTTTAAATCTTATGACCCACTGTCGCACTCCACCTTCAGTGATAATGTTGTCCCCATACACTTTACACAGCTGCCGATAGATTTCTATCGGTTTACAGTTTTTTGCTGTCAGAAACCTTATTACTGCACGCACCTCGCAGCTCGCGGGATTTTCAATTAACGCAGACATTTCAAACCGTCACAGTATCTTAACGGAGCACAGCACGAACCTCTCACTAGCACGGCTAGATGCCGACTGAGCTGCGCAACGCTCTGACCCCAAGATGGCCGCGCTAGCCCCGCCCCTAGCGGACACAGACGAAAACGTAATCTACTTTCTGGATAGCCCTCGTAGTTTTACGAAATGAAGATTTTGAAAGGTTGACATTCATATTGGCATCATGTAATTTAGCAATTTGGTCTAGTAAATGCAATTGCTCTTCAAAAGAAAACGTTGGGATACTAAGGTCATCAATATACGGTACAAGTTTATCGTATAAAGCATAACCTAACAGCTTTTGTAGCGCATCAATTAAAACAACAGGACCATTTATGTATCCAAATGGGATTACAGTAAATCTATACATATGTCTGTTCCACAAAAAGCAATAAAATCACGAGATTTTTCACAGACAATGACTTGTGAATACGACGACACAAGATCAATTGAGCTTACGTATTTAGCACCTGGAAACTTTAACAATAAATCATCAACTTTATTTACTTTCAATTCTTTCAATTTAACATGTCAATTCAACTGTCAAGTCAACTACGACTCTAGGTTTATTCGTATTTTTCTTAGGAACACAAAAAAATGGGATAGCTATGTACCAAAACAGCTTTTTCAATAACACCTAATTGTAAACATTCTTCGATTTGTTTGTCAATACTTTCTTGAAAATGATATAGAAGTGTATATTGTCGTTTGACAATGGGATCAGTAATATCAACATGAATGGAATATTCATATTGATTACCTCTACCTGGGTAACCAGTAAAAACTTTCCGATGTTTTACCAACAAATCAAATAATTGTTGTTTCTACTCACCATTTAGGTGATCACATTCATGTACCTTTTCTCTAATTTCATTTATAGTTGCTACAGCATGTACATTTTCGAAAACATTGATTTTTCTAACACATTATCCCCACTATTTTCATGTTTTTCCTGCCTATTGCAGTGAGCATTTCTAATTTCGTCATCAATTTCAGATATTTGTAAACCGTAATATTCAAACAAAAAAATTCCTCTATAGCTTGATTAATATTCAAATCCTTTACTCTAAAATCTTTAGAATTTTTCTAAACTGTGAGTATGCTTGGTCTCGCTCATTTAAAGCACGGATCTACTCTTGCTCTAATTTATTTCTTTCTTAAACAAAATTGTTAATTGCAGGACATACTGAAGATGAGTAATTATGGTCGAATTCGAACTCAGAACTTTCATTTGAAAAATTACAATATCCTTCAGAAAGGCTAGAATTAATATCAACAGATTTATATATTCGGTCAGCATGTGTCAAAATTTTCTTAGGTCGATACTCATTGGATTCCTTACAACACAACTTTTCGGTGAGCATTAGGACAACAACTCCCTTTCCCTTAGAAAAACTAATTACGTTTTTCGAAAAATCTATCATAGCTTGGGCAAATGTGAGGAAGTTACGTCCTAACAGACACTCAGTATTCAGTTCAGATACAACCAAAACTCTTGTGTCGAACATCAAATGCTGTATTTCCACACAAATATTTATTTCGCCCTTCACCTGCTTTTTTCGTTTACCTGAATAATCTACCAGGAAAATATGGGGTGCAGGTTTTAATTGTGGATGGGAAATTACGGAAGAAATACGTTTCCACCATTAAAAACTAAGAAGAGACACCGACGCACCTGTGTGACACAACGCTTTTAATTGTGTATTCAATATTTTACAATAAATTTCTGCAATTCGAATATCATTACTATTTTTCATACCTTCTGATATTTCAATTTCATCTTCGGAAATTTCTGTCCCATTTGATGAACTTTTTGATATTTTTACTTAACAGTACGTATTCTACAGGAAATGTTGGGGTGAGTGCGTTTTCATTACCAAAATTTTGAACATTACCAATACTTTCATTACCCCTACCAGAAGCACTCTCTAGGCAGAACATTTCTAGTTTAACGGTGTCTGTCTGTTTCGGTTACTTGATGATGAAGGAGGAGAAAAGGTATCAGGTTGATTAAGATTTGGAACAAAAGGTGGTTGGTTACCAAAATGAGGAATTGCAAAAGGTTGAGGCGTATGTCCACTGTCACCAACATGCCCTTCATTAGTATAATTTTCATCTTTCTAACTTCTATACGAATTGAGTACCTTCACTTTCAAAATACTGTTGAGAATAAGTATTTTTAGGTCAGCCTTATGCTTAGAATTTTGATTTTTACCTTTACCTTGAAAATATTTTTGTTTTTCATTTTAGTTTGATCCTGCGGTTGATTCGTTTGTTTTTCACTAAGTTGATTCTCACACTCATTAACCTGATTTACACGTATTGGTTTCTTATGAAATGCATTATTCGTTTTAGAATTTTCATTGTTCTTTGACAATATTTCAAGTTTTTGAACATTTAACATAGTCTGTAAATCCAGAGATGGCAACAAAACTAACTGTTTTTGAAAAAAATTTGGCAACAACAGCTTTATTGTGTTTAATATGAATGCCTCACTAACATTCTTATTCAACTCCTTAATTATGTGGTAACGATCAGCTACAAATTGGTAAACTGTACCGTCAACTTCGAGATCATACCTTTTTGATTGCAATACAGACATTTTCCCTGCTACAACTTGAGGAGATTCGAACTGTTGTTTAAAAGCAAGTACAAAGTCATTGTATGATTTCAAATCGGGTTTACGAGTAATAAACCAAGATTTAGAAGATCTTTGCATCAGAAAATCTAAAATACCTAAATACTGTGTTTCTGTAATTTGCATTAATTTGACATTTTTCGTAAATACTTCGAGGAAATTAGATGCAGTAATTTCACTTTCATGACCTAAAAATTTTTCAAAAGACTCAATGTCACTGCGCTTAATGGGCCTAGCATTCATAATCTGCACCAGTTCCCTATGATGGGTATGATTACCGTTTTTACTTTTAGATTTTAGTTTAACACTAGTTACATAACTGCTGTTAGTGCTCTCACTACTACTACGGCTGGTGGAACTACGAGTTCGGGGAGTACTAGTTACACTTTCATATAAAGAATTAGTAACGCTACGAGTGTTACTGACACTACCAGGTCTGGATTCAACATGCAAATTTAAAATTTGATTCTGTATCAATGACAACTGAGTTTGTAACATTTGTAATTCTTGTCTGAGGTTACTAATGTCATTCTTAACCTCCAAAACAGTATTCTGAATTTGAACATACTGTTTTGATTCCTTTTCTCTATATCTAGTTAGTTCTGCTACACTACTGCTATAGCGATCTATTGTGTTTTTGAGAAAAAGTTACGATTGATTAATACAGTCAATTTCTATGCCACTATTACTTACTCTACTTTCATTCAATGCTACCTTTTGAATGCACTCGACCACCTGTGCTTGGTGGGTTTCAATCCTACCCTCAATATCTGCTAGCATTCTTTGATTATAACATATCTTCTTTCCAAGGTCTATAATCCTTCGATCATGCATTTTAAGAATTTGTTGAAATTCATGCTTTACTTGTGTTAGAGAACCACTATTTTGGATTTCAACTTGCTTGATCGCGACTAACAACTCATCCCGAGTTTTTATCAATTGGTCACAAGTTTGAGTTTTAGATTCACCGAATCTATCATCTACCTCCGTTTTAAACTCCCTAAGTTATTGCTTCACGCTTTCGATTTCCGCTCTAATCTCTAATTTAAATGCATTGAACTCAGTTCGTATTCCTTGGATACCGTCACTAATTTCTTGGATTCATGCGTCGTGTTTTTCACGTAATTGAGCTGCTACATCTGTTTTCAAAATATCGACTTGTTTCACTAACTCAACGTGATTGTTTTGCATAAGTTTGTTAGTTTCATTCTTTTCTACACATAACTTTTCCCCTGAGTCAAGCAGTGTTTCTGATTCCCTAATTGTTGCCATTATAAAACTATATCACACTATGAAAATAAAATATACACTAAACTATGGCATTGAATATACATTAACACAATACAACACTTCACCTTCTCTCAGAGAAACAAAGGTCCCTGTTCGGGCGCCATTTTATGAGTGTAGATTCGGGTTCAGTGTTAGGTTATTTAAATAGACTAGGGTTTTTCTCCACGTACCCACTGTCGCTGACGAGACCACCCTGTACGATTGCGACTGAACTTCAAGTTTCAACAACAAATCGTCCCAAATTGCATCGGTTCGGGTAATGCACATGTTTCATGTAGCCTAAGGGGGAAAGCTACCAAAAAGTAATAAAAATAACCTGAACACACAATGGTTGTCTAAGAGATACGCATGGTGTTGTACTGTATTCCATTATCATCATAGCCTGCAAATCAACATGTAATCGTCACAAGCACTTCGAAGCCTTACCTGTATTCTTATCATCCATAGCATATTACGAATACATTTCAATAACAAATAAACAACAGAGCACTTACAACACTTATTAATGGCACTTTACATGTAAATTAGAGAGTTGATTTTACACTGCTCTTGATAAAAAATTTAAGGTGATATGAAAGATATCGATTTATTATTAATATTTCACATTCACAAACAACACTTAGATTTTACACAATAACTATATATTATGTGGATGTTTCACTCGCTGGCCCATATACGAACGATATACGGTCGCGTTATTTGCGTCGCGTAAGTAAAAAGAAACTAAAATCGATGGTGCGAGAATGCAGAAATAATCCACCTATCCTTCCATGGTGAAAAATCCCAAATTTCTTCCTCGTGTTGCTGTTTTCACACTCTGGATAGCTTACCACTTGCCCATAGTTTGGGAGTACACAGATATATAAAGTATATATTAACTTGTGGCTTATGATATCTGTTCCAGAACGAATTTTAAATACACTAGTGAAAATAGATATATCACTACTGTTTTACTAATCACTACTTATAAAACGAGTTATTCTGCCAGATAATGAGTATAGTTGTCTTTTTGCATATTTTCTGGCAGGGAGTGCGAATAACTTGGTGTTTGATTCGAGTTCTTAAAATGCACTGCCCGCCTCTTTTACCTCAAAGCTTTTCTGCAGACAAAGAGAGCAGATTGATACGAATGTTACTAGGATATAGTTCCTATAAAACTATACATTATTATTAAACATTTTAGCCAGTTAAACACCATTAAGAAAGTTATATGTCTTTTACTGGAATGACTGATACGTAAACACTGGATAGTTCATTATATATCAATCAATTACTGATAATTGAACATATTGATACTTTGGACAGCAGACTGCGTAGTTCTGAGTGAGGGGACGAGCAAAAATACCTTCCTAAATACGGTTCGACGAGAGGTGCTGAAATGTCTTGAGAAGAGAGGCACCTTCTAGGTAGAAGAATTCCATGGTTTCGCTTTTCTGCGAATTTTGACTGATTAATCGCTAATTCCAAGAATTCCTCTTGTGAATACGAGGTTTGGTTAAAGAATGGACAGCGTTACATGGTTTACTCGAATTTTTAATAGGATATTGGGAACAAAATATTCCAAAAGAATGGAGAAGTAACTACGTTAAGCCTGTGTTTAAAAACAAAGGAGATGTGCAAGAATGTGGAAGCTACAGGAGAATGAAACCTATGACCTATACAGTGAAGCTCTGGAAGACAGTGATAGAAACAAGATTGAGATAAGAAGCCGAAATGACAGAGAGAAAATTTGGTTTCATGCCAGGATGGTCAAGAACGGATGCAATATTTGTAATTAGGATGCTAATGCAAAAATACAGAATATACCAGAATGACCTCAATATGGTTTCCGTGTGATAGAGTGACACAGGATCTTATTTCCTTGACACGGAAGAAATCGTGTGCTTCGGACATATACGTCTGTATGATTCGAGATATGTATGATGGATGCAGAACAGGCAGGGACAGTTCTTAAGTGTAAGCAAACACTACTAAGGCGCCCCACCTAAATCATAATAAAAGAGTATAAAGTTGTAAAGGACAAAAATTCTTTAAATAAATGTTACAATTGCAAATTTCTTCAATATCTTTAGTCTCCCTGTGAATATTATTGAAAAATGACGAAATTACAACTAATTCACTGTGGATGAATACTGAACAAATTTCCAATTTTAGTAATTAATAGCATTTCTTATTAAATAAACACAAGACATAACTAATATATATATATATATATATATATATATATATATATATATATATATATATATATATATATATATATATATATATATGGAATGGATACGGTCAATATACACCTAAGATGTATATTGACAAGTACAATTGAAAGATAAAAGTCGAAACAGAATAAAACTTATGGGAACTTATGCAGAGTCGTTCTGACACGTGATTAGTATTATACTAAAGTGTTCGACTAACATATGTTTCCTGCAGTAGTTAGCGTTTTAGTATGACGCCAATCATACGTTAAAATGACTCTGCATAAGGCCCATGAGCTTCAAATCTAACATGAACACAGGTTTGATTTTGACAAAGAGGTATGCTAGACGGTAAGATCTGCAAAAAGGTATGCTAGACAGTAAGATCTACAAGAGGTATGTTAGACGGAAAACACTATGTAAATATGCCTCATTGAAAGCATATTTACATAGTGTTTTCTAGTGATACGATTATGGTAATTAGCTTAGCTTCTCGTTTTCTTTGTTATTGAAAAGTTCATGTTGTAAAGACACTATTCTGGCTTTCAATTCGGCAAAATCTCTTATTATTGCATCCGTGTCCATTTTCTATGGCCATCAAAGGTATTTATAGCATAGAGATATAGTTGATCTCAAATAATTCTTTATCAATCTTAGCTGAATTTAACACATGACAAATGACAAAATTGTGTGTCTTAATCGATATTTAATTTGTCTTCGTTCCAGTGGCGGAAATTCAAAATCAGGTTCCTGCAAATATTCTTTACAGGTCCTCTTAGGCCTATAAAAAATCAGTTCTTTCATGTTTCTTTCCAACATAACCGTTCGAAATCAGATAATGAGTAACACAATGTAAACACAAGCAGTGGCGCACCCAATATTTCTCTTTTATGTCTGAAAATTTTTTAGAGTAATCTACAAAATGCAAATAATTTTCTGTATTTGTCCCCTGAAATTGTGCTAATTTTTTCTTTAAAATTAAATAAAGGATTCAGACTCTCGGACCACCTCCATCAGTGCATTCCTGAGCCCAAGTAAATAATAGTCAAAACTCTACTTTGTGTGAGGATCATAACCAAATGTTTAAAAATATCGTTCCATCTAAATTTAATACGAGAGAATGGAATGATAATGATTGTTACAGTTTTAGAATACAATGAGCATATGTATACGCTACTGTGATTGACAGTGAGAGTTCTGAAAGAACAAATATGTTACTTAGAATCTTAATGACCTTTCAATTACAGTTTCCATTTCAAGTACAGTTACCCTTTCGAGTTATACAGGCATATACTGCAAGAAATTAATTGTATTCAAACAAATTTTGAAATACACTATATTTAATTCAGACCTGTAACCGAAGAGACCGTATCCATTCCATATTAATGTAACAACTAAATTACTGCAATCAAGTAAAATAAACTTATAGTTTCAAAAGATTGTCGCCTTGCAAATGCTTCGTTAACAGCATTGATATTGGCAACTCTCCCACCTTGACATTTGTATGATTGTCACTTTCGAAATTTTGTTCAGAAGCCGAAAGAAACTTTTTTCTAGAGCCTTCACTTGGCCTCTCATCTTCTTTCAAATTTCGTAGTTTTCGTTTCCGATAAAATGCTCACTTCTTTCTTTATTATTAACCATTATTATTACATGAAAAACAAAGCACTATTGAAAAGTAAAAACACACATCATTAATAATAATAATAATAATAATAATAATAATAATAATAATAATAATAATAATAATAATAATAATAATAATAATAATAATAATAATAATGACTCAGAATATACACGAAAATGTTGACGAGTGACAAATGACGTAATAGACATTAACAAAGTGAGCATTAAGCAGTGGGCAGCTATTGTGAGCCACTGATATTAGGAACTTAAGTTAAAATTTCTGTCAGAATTGATAAAAAAAATTCCATTTGCACTACCTGTCTTTTCTTAGTATCCCCCCCCCCCCAAGGACCAATGGAGAACAAAAGCCTAGTCATTTGAACTTGGATAATGAGTATTTCATTTACGCTGACCTTTCTCAACCTTTAACTGTGGTCAATGAACCGAAGCATTATGCAGGGACACTGTTTACGACAAGGTGGAGTACCTTTGAAGACATTTCTTTCTACTGTGATAATGCCACCCAATCCATAAGCAACACGTGCAGTTTGTTGGTCTATCCCCATTCCAAAGATATATTTGGCAGCGACCAATAATATTCTCTAGAAAGGTCGCGGAATGGTTGTTGGGTGGAGAATGAAGAGTCTGTTATATTTGTAGTTTGTGTGTATGGTGGGATTGTGGAAAGAATGACGCTGTCTTTAGTCGTATTGCCGTAGTGCTTACTATAACATCTATTGTAAAGTTAAATTTCCCTGCATTTTGTGTCATATTCCTAAAATCGCCCTTTTTCCCTCTTTAAAAAATCTTTCCTAAATCTTCCTGCGCCGCGGGAAATTTTCCTCAAACTACTAGGCAGCAGGACTTTTAAGTGTTGCAATGGTGCCAATTGATGTACTAGTCCATTTCAATTGTAACGGTGTGTTTTACAACCAACCACGCAAAAGATTCAACTTTATTTTCCTTTTGATGTATTTTTTCTGTATATCAGTCTGTACAATTAGTATTTGAAGCTATTTGGAAAGTGTTTCATCATAACATTTTCTTCAATAAATATTTACATTTAAAACGCAAAATGCATTCTCAGTTTGGCGCCTCCTGCAGACGCGTAGTTCGCAGGATTCAAGATTCGGCCCTGAGGACAGGAGTGAACTCGTGTGGAATTACAGGAAAGTTCACAGTGAATGTGAGCCTTCATCAGGGATCTAGTCTTAGCCCATATATTTTTGTAGCTGCGATAAACGAACTTAAAATGGATATCCAAAAATTAGCACTTTGAAATATGTTATCTGCGAACGACATCATATTGGTGAGTGAGACCAAGTCAGCATTGCAAAAGAACTTAGTTACCTGGAGAGAAGCATTGGAGAGCAAAGGGCTGAGAATTAGAAAAACCCTACATTGCCCATTTAGCAAAAATGTAATTGAAAATGCAAAAGTACGACTGGACCGGGAAGAGGTGGTACGAAAACAATTTAAGTATTTGGGATCAATACTACAGGAAAATGCATGAATAGAAGATGTAATCAACAGAATTAGTAGCGGTAGAACAAAATGGACAGCAGTGGCAAGAGTATTATGTGACCGCAGGGTGCCAATACGCCCTAAAGGAAAAGTTTACAAAGACAACAGTAATGAGACCTACCATATTATACAGAGTGAAATGCTGGATGTCGAAGATGATTTGATTTTAGCATCCCTTTCAGCAGCGAGGCTATATGAGACGTGGAACTACAGTTAAACGTGTGATTCAAACCACATAAGCTCCCGCCGGGAATCGGCCCCGGGTCTACGAGGGAGCTTAGCACGTCGAAGATAAGAAAGAAACAGAAGTTGGATGTTGCGGAGATGAAGATACTCCAGTGGATATGTGGAATAACATTGAAGAATAGACTTAAGAATGTAGTGTTTTGAGGAACAGTACCGGTGAAATCAGTAGTAAAAAACTGCAGTAAAGTATCGGGTCGATACGTAAGTTCGTGCGGTTCTTATATTTTATATTTTATTTTTGTTCTGCTGTTCTGTTAATTCAAATACAAATACAACATAAACAAATCTTAACATGTTCTATGAGTGTAACAGTCACTCATTGCATACATTTTACTGTCACTCACATTAACTCAGAATCATAATAAGGAATGCTCTTTGTGCCTATCACAAGCCAAAAGGTGCCGGGCAAGCAATGACGAACTGATGTTTACTCGTTGATTTTTGTTACTGTCACTTAACACATGTGGTACACATGTACCCAATTTCTGTATCTTACTCATCGAATGCAAATGGCGTACAATAGTTGACTGATCACATTCAAAAACTTCCACCATTTCCCGCATTGTTTGACGAGGATTCTCATGAAGCAACTCATTCAAGCGATTTTCGTGAAAATCTGAAGGTCTTGCAGAACGTGGATCATCAGACAAATCAAACCGTCCTGCTTGGAAGCGGGAAAATCATTTCTGTGCTGTTCTTTCAGTAATTGCTTCATTCCCGTACACTTCACAAATTGTTCTCGCAACTAGAACTATCGAGGTAGAGATCAGTGTGCGTGGGTTTTCTGTAGATTGAGTGGCATAGACTTCCATCTGGTTTCTTGTAGGGAAGTCTATTCCACTCTATCTACAGGAAACCCACGCACACTGATCTCTACCTCGATAGTTTCAGTTTTTATGAGCAGTAATGTTCCAGTGATGTTTCTAACTGCATTCTTAGTTCTTCAGTTTACTAATACATGCGCATCAGCACAGCACTAAACCACTTTCTCTGTAATTGTGTATTGAACTGTCAACCAACCATTCAACCGAGAAATGAATGGTACGCGGGAGTTTGGCCAGTTCGTAAAGAAACTAATACTCCCCTCTTCTCCGTAAGGCAACAAATATTCCCCTCTCCTCCTACGACGAAAATATAACAGCAAGAAGTGTGTGGTTTGTCTATTGTCTTTTTATGTGGAAATGTTATCCGTACTGTTGGTAGCCATGACAAACTTCAATGTTCCAACTACATACTTAAGAAGTGTTTAAGCGGAGACAAGCTTCATATAGGTTGTGGTACGATTTGCATTGGTTAAGTTCTTAAATATGACATTCGATGAATTGGAATACAATGAAATAACTAAAAAAAAAAGTTCCCATTAGACCTCATGACCCAAAAAATTAATTGCCTTTTAATTCTTTATTTTTCATTTATTTAGTATGTTATTTTGCAATAACACTTCTATGAACGGTTAGCGCAGATTGATAAAATTTTACTTAAATTCGATCAAAATATATAAATTATTATTTTTCGAAAATTATCTGGAAATGAGGTCTGTAATACACCTTCTAGAACGATAGATATGGTATAGATATAACTTTTTTAAATAATAAATTAACGAAATTCTCTATGGTAATATATCTTGTAATATATTATTATTCTGAACTGGATTTGACCCAAAACAAAAACATTTTTTGTTCTTCGATTTTTGACTTGACAGAAAGAAGCTTTGGTGGGTTTTACTGATTCAAAGAGACTTTATTGCTCAAAAAACACAAAATTCTTTATTTGTGAATCGATAATATAGTAGATAAACCTTTTTATTACTATTTAAATGTAAAATGTTGGAATCAAATCTCACTCCCTTTCAAATAAGAGCCATTTTACAGAAAATACATAAACTCTGTAAATATATCATGAAGCAAAATGTTCTAACAAAAAAAGTGTATCAAAAGTATTATATTGTTTCATTAATTATTACCTTTAATCACAAGTAGAATCTTACGATAGACTCAAAATTACAGCTAAATTTCGAATATCTGAAAAGAAAAGCAATATCTATTATTTGGACCGAAATAGACCTCAAGCAGCTAAAGATATATATATATATATATATATATATATATATATATATATATATATATATATATATACCAGTATATGCCGGAAGTAGATAGATACATAGATAGATTATGCAATATATCAACGCGTATAATAGCGGATGAGGAAACACATCTCTCTAAAGAGGATTTAATACAAGACACACGGTGTGACAAACAAATTATCTCTGCCCAAAGAATTCATCGCGTGGACTCGCATTAATGGAAAATGACCTCTGTGACTTTTTCATAAGAATTTATTCATCTGTGGACAGAAGCCTTCTTTTTAAACGAACATTGATCAACTACTGACGAATACCGGCCTGAATTACAACATCTTTTATAGCCTGCAAATCTAGAAAAATCACTAAACTTTTTAAGCCCCTGTCTAAGACTCATATTTATTAACTAGCTATATTAATATGCTAAGAAAGTTTAATTAAAAGCATTTTTTATAATTATTAGTTTGTAAATTTATATCCTATCTCTCATAATTCCACACAGTTCTCCATTCCTTATTCACGATTTCCTTATTCGAGGAGTATTTACATTACATAACCCCCGCGAATATATATAGAGCTTTCACTGTATTCCAACATTTAATGCCGGTATTCCATAGTTATTATTAAACTATTTTAATAGGTTAAGTAACTTGATTTAATTAATTCAGTAGATTTTGTCGGAATTTTATGAATCCAAAAATAAGCTTACATTTGCTTTTCATGGTTTAAAACTGTGGTCCCCAAACATAAAACTTCTGAGCTACCGTACCTACTGTGACCTACCAACCAAAAGAACTAACAACTTATTTTTTTTTTAAAAAAAACCTTACATTTGTTTATTATCTATAAACTTATATTCCTAGCAGTGGCGTATTTACAATTTTGTTTCGGGGGGCTTTGCTAACTTTTGGCGGGGCTTTGCCTGAAAATGTGAAAATTCTGCAAGATATTTCATATACTTTACTATAGTAAGTTTTCGGGAGAGGGCTTAAGCCGGAAGCCCCCCTTAAATACGCCACTCATTCCTAGTAAATATGAAATCAAACTATCCAAGTTAGCAAATGTCTAATATGAACACGAAAATCGTAATATAAACAACCCCACGCGTGTACAATCAACTGTGAGATGAAGCTGACAATGACAGTTGCGCGGGAGAAACAAGCAGTTGTCGTCAGCGCCTCCTGTCGTTTGCTATATCTTCGCGCCAGTGCTCTTGGTTGGCCAGTGTTTTCTGCTAGTACTCACGAGTAGTAGAAAATGGATCGATCTGGAACAGACCTGAGCCAGTTTTAATCAACTCACAAGCCCCTGGGAAAATGACCACCTTGCACCGTGAGCCCACGGTCTTTTACGACCTCCATTTTAGGGGTGAATTCGTTCCCTTTTACGACCACTTTTTAGGGGGTGTACTCGTTCCCTTTTATGAGCATATTTTCCAACCCCTATGAACAAACAGCAGAACATCATACTACGTAACATAACGAACATACAAAAGAGCAAATTGAACTCGTTCTCTTTTATGAGCACATTTTAAGGGGTGACCTCGTTCTCTTTTACGACCTCCATTTTAGAGGGTGTACTCGTTCCCTTTTATGAGCATATTTTCCAACCCCTATGAACAAACAGCAGAACAGATAATACATAACACTACGTAACATACAGAAGAGCAAATTGAACTCGTTCCCTTTTAAGACCTCCATTTTAAGGGGTGAACTCGTTCCCTTTTTCAACCCTTATTTTAACATAGCAGAAATTAGGAACACATAGAAGAGAAGATAACACATAACACTACGTAACACACAGCAGAACAGATAACAGATAAGAATATGAAACATAGAAGGGGTGTATTCGTTCTCTTTTATGAGCACATTTTCCAACCCCTATTTTAAGATAACAGAAATTACATACGATTACGAACACATACAAGAGAAGATAACACATAACACTACGTAACACACAGCAGAACAGATAATACATAGCACAGCTAATAAAAGAACATGGCATATTTTCCAACCCCTATTTTAACATAGCATAGAATACATGGAGACTATGAACATACAGCAGAGCAGATAACAAACACAACCACCTCCATTTTAGGGGTGTATTCATTCCCTTTTATGAGCATATTTTTCAACCCCTATTTCAACATGACAGAGACTACGAAACATGGCGGACATAGCACAGGGGGTGTATTCATTTTCTCTACCCCTAATTGAACATAGCAGAAATTACACTGAGAGTACGTAACACACAAAAACCTCCATTTTAAGGGTGGACTCGTTCTCTTTTATAATTACTTTTCCAACCCCTATTTTACCATAGCAGATTTTTCAACCCCTATTTTAAGACAATGAATAACATAGCGATTGGATACGTTCTTTGGACCGATTTGGATGGAACTCGGCATATGGGGGTTTTCGGACATTCTGATTACAAATATCATACTTATTTTTATCTGGGTCTGATAGTTTATGTGGGATACGCCCTTTGTATGACACTTAAAACCTAATAACTCGAAAACGGAGCCAAATATCGAAGTGGTGTTTCCACATTTAGCAATAGGTCATCAGGTACTACAAGTTCCAAAATTAGTGGTCATCGAGGTCAAAGGTCAACATACTTAAAACCAAATAACTCAGAAAATGGATCGATCTGGAACAGACCTGAGCCAGTTTTAATCAACTCACAAGCCCCTGGGAAAATGACCACCTTGCACCGTGAGCCCACGGTCTTTTACGACCTCCATTTTAGGGGTGAATTCGTTCCCTTTTACGACCACTTTTTAGGGGGTGTACTCGTTCCCTTTTATGAGCATATTTTCCAACCCCTATGAACAAACAGCAGAACATCAGACTACGTAACACACAGCAGAACAGATAACAGATAAGAGTACGTAACACACATCAGAGCAGATAATACATAAGAGTACATAACATAACAAGGGTGAACTCGTTCTCTTTTATGAGCATATTTTTCAACCCCTATTTTAACATAGGAGATAACACATAAGATTACGAACACATACAAGAGAAGATAACACATAACAGAACAGATAATACATAGCACAGCTAATAAAAGAACATGGCATATTTTCCAACCCCTATTTTAAGATAGCAGAAATTACACTGAGACTATGAACACACAGCAGAACAGATAATACATAGCACAGCTAATAAAAGAGCATGGCTTATTTTCCAACCCTTATTTTAACATAGCAGAAATTACACTGAGACTATGAACACATAGCAGAGCATAAGACTACGTAACACACAACAACCTCCATTCTAGGGGTGGACTCGTTCTCTTTTATGAGCATATTTTTCAGCCCTTACAGAGGTGTATTCGTTTTCAACCCCTTAGCATAAGACTATGCAACATAGCAGTTACGAACACATAGTAGAGCAGATAATAAACACAACAACCTCCATTTTAGGGGTGGACTCGTTCTCTTTTATGAGCATATTTTCCAACCCCTATTTCAACATGACAGAGACTACGAAACATGGCGGACATAGCACAGGGGGTGTATTCATTTTCTCCACCCCTAATTGAACATAGCATAAATTACACTGAGAGTACGTAACACACAAAAACCTCCATTTTAGGGGTGTATTCATTCTCTGTTATGAGCATATTTTCCAACCCCTATTTCAACATGACAGAGACTACGAAACATGGCGGACATAGCACAGGAGGTGTATTCATTTTCTCCACCCCTAATTGAACATAGCAGAAATTACAGAGTACGTAACACACAAAAACCTCCATTTTAGGGTGGACTCGTTCTCTTTTATAATTACTTTTCCAACCCCTATTTTACCATAGCAGAAATTACATTAAAAAAATTTTTCAACCCCTATTTTAAGACAATGAATACCTATGTAACATAGCGATTGGATACGCTCTTTGAACCGATTTGGATGGAACTCGGCATATGGGGGTTTTCGACCATGCTGAGTACGAATATCATACCTATTTTTACCTGGGTCCTATAGTTTATGTGGTATACGCCCTTTCTATGACAATTTTAACCGATTTGGATGAAACTTGGTATATGAGGGTTTTCGGACATGCTGATTACAAATATCATACTTATTTTTATCTGGGTCTGATAGTTTATGTGGGATACGCCCTTTGTATGACACTTAAAACCTAATAACTCGAAAACGGAGCCAAATATCGAAGTGGTGTTTCCACATTTAGTAATTGGTCATCAACTAGTACAAGTTCCAAAATAATGACCATCGAGGTCAAAGGTCAAAATACTTAAAACCCAATCACTCGTAAACTGCGCCACATATCGAGGTGGTGTTTCCACATTTAGTAATTGGTCATCAACTAGTACAAGTTCCAAAGTAATGACCATCGAGGTCAAAGGTCAAAATACTTAAAACCCAATCACTCGTAAACTGCGCCACATATCGAGGTGGTGTTTCCACATTTAGTAATTGGTCATCAACTAGTACAAGTTCCAAAATAATGACCATCGAGGTCAAAGGTCAAAATACTTAAAACCTAATAACACGAAAACTGAGCCACATATTGAGGTGCTGTTTCCACATTTAGTAATTGGTCATCAGGTACTACAAGTTTCAAAATACTGATCATCGAGGTCAAAGGTCAAACTCGAAAATGGATCCACATATTGAAGTGCTGTTTCCAAATCTAGTAACTGGTCATCAACTACTACAAGTTCCAAAATAATAACCTTCCAGGTCAAAGGTCAAATATTTAAACGCAAACAACTCTTAAACAATGCAACGTATTGAGGTGCTGTTTCCAAATCTAGTAATACGTCATCAACTATTACATGTTCCAAAAGTACTGACTATCGAGGTCAATGGTTAAATATTTAAGCCTTAATAACTTTAAACAAAACCTGTGTGACCTATTCAATTTTGTACCAAGCAGAGAAAAGTGAAGAATGAATAAATATGACTGGCTTACTTCGAGAAAGAAAGCAAAGATATTTCATTTTAACTAGCTGAGAATTTTAAATCATCTTGTATTATTTAAACAAACGAAAGGATAAATTTTATACCAACGAGAAATGCCATTTTATACCATTTTGTATTACTCCAATAAACGAAGGAATACCAGAAAAGGTGGATTATTTCCTTTTGTACCAACTGGAAAAGAGAAGAAGAGCTACTTTAACTAGCCCATTATGTACTGTTTAAACAAACGAAAATTGACCATTATGTAACTTTTGAAATACTGAAATGTTCTATTTTTGTATCAATCAGAAAAACCCGAAGAAGGATCATTTTAACAAGTTCATAATTTCTGTGACGAAAAAATAATTTTGATGTTCTACTTTTTATACCAACGAGAAAAACATGAACTAGCTGAATATAAGAAATAATAAATTTAAGTGACCTATTCAATTTTGTACCCATGAGAAATGACATTTTAACTGGCTCATAATTTTACTACTCAAATAAACAATGGAGTATTTAGTTTTGCACCATTTTGGAGTATTCAAATAAACAAAGGACTTATAATTTGTGTCAACTCTAAAATCAATTAAACGAAGTAATGCATTTGAAAAACTGAAGTTGAGTATTTTATACCATTTTGTATTATTTCAAGAAACAAAGGAATAAGCAAAAAAGGGATTATTTTATATCATTTTAAACTAGTCTAATAAACGAAGGCATAAATATGAGTGAGACCAGAGAAAAAGCGAAGAAGACCCATTTTAACTAACTGAGAATTTCCGTACCTTTTTGTAAATTTGAGTGGCCTGTTTTTTGTACTAACCAGAAAAATCGAAGATGGTACCTTTGTACTAGCCCAATGAACGAAAGAACAAATTTGGGTGTTCTACTTTTTTTATAACAAACAAAGAAGAACCATTTTAACTAGCTCAAACACAATTTTAACTTGTGCAGAATATCTGTAACGCAAAAATTAATTTGGATGGAGTAACAAGAAAGAAAGCAAAGATATGCCATATTAAGTATTTAAATAAACGAAGGGATAAATTTAAGTGATCTATTCCATTTTGTACCAAGGAGAAATGCCATTTTTATCTAGCTTAGAATTTCTAGTGCATGTTGTACTATTTAAACAAAACGAAGGGCTAAATTTGAGAAAGCGAACATGAACCATTTTACTCAAATTTGGATGGAGTATTTAGCTTTGTATGAACCAGAAAAAAAAGTGAAGAAGGACCATTTTAACTAACTCAGATATTTATACCATTTTGTACTACTCCAATAAACGAAATTTTATTTTTGTATCAATCAGAAGAAAATCAAAGAAGGATCATTTTAACTAGCCAAGCAGAAAAGAAAGGAAAGAATAAACACTTTGTACTAATCAAGTAAACAAAGGTATAAATTTGTACTAATCAGAAAAGGAGAAGAAGGATCAGCATTCTATACTTTTTTGTGCCATTTATTGGGGTGTCCTATTTCCTTTTGTACCAACGAGAACCATTTTTAACTGGCTAATTTGAGTGACCTATTGAAGAATGAATAAATTTTGTTTGCAATTAAAAAAGCGGAGAAGGTCAACTTTCTGTACCAACCATAGAAAAACAAATTTGTTTGACCTATTCACTTTTATAGCAAGCAGAAAAAGCATGAAAAAAAGGGAAGAAGGTTCACTATAACAAGCTAGGTATTTTTATCTTTGTGGTGCTACACTTTGTATTATTTTTGTGTCATCCAGAGAACAATTTAAATTTACTCTCACTGACAATTCAGTTGCCGGTAATTCAGTTTTTCCATGTGCTAGTCCAATGTTTGTAATATTACAATACTACAAATTGATTCATTTAACAGTTCAAGTTCTTCTATTCTTACCCAATCAAATGCATATGCTACAGTGGGCTCATTGTTCATTTACAGAATTAAATAATTGTTTATCTTTCTACTATTTTGTACACTTCCAATTGTTTTACAGTATAGGTTTTTCGTTCTAGGTGAAACATAAACAATCTCCATGCTAGTCATTTTTCTGCTCTTCAGCAAAAACAAATCAAATAAATAATTTTATATACATACAATAAAAGCATTCTATGCATTCTCCGTGTTTAATAATATATTTCAAGGCAATATAACATCATGATATATGTCCTATTATTTTCCAAATATACTACATAAACTTATATTCCATTATAATAAAATACATAAATGCAAAAATATTTATATTTGTCTTTTTGACTTAGACGAGGAAGGAAAGTCTAAAAATAATTGAATCGTCGAGCAATAGGCAGTACCTTAGCAATACAAATGTTAGATAACGCATTCGTAACGTTGCTTAAATTTCATTTCCTTGATCAGCTGATTCTTCTGCGGTGATCCAAATTGGCCAAGCATGCTGTAGAACGCTAATTGCTATGGAGTCTGTTCTACACAATTATGACTCAACTCTGGTTTGTTAAATCTCACGTTCAATACTTTATGAGCCTTACTTAGTGACGGTAGAGTAAATTTAAATTGTTCTCTGGATGACACAAAAATAATACAAAATGTAGCACCACAAAGATAAAAATACCTAGCTTGTTATAATGAACCTTCTTCCCTTTTTTTCATGCTTTTTCTGCTTGCTATAAAAGTGAATAGGTCAAACAAATTTGTTTTTCTATGGTTGGTACAGAAAGTTGACCTTCTCCGCTTTTTTAATTGCAAACAAAATTTATTCATTCTTCAATAGGTCACTCAAATTAGCCAGTTAAAAATGGCTCTCGTTGGTACAAAAGGAAATAGGACACCCCAATAAATGGCACAAAAAAGTATAGAATGCTGATCCTTCTTCTCCTTTTCTGATTAGTACAAATTTATACCTTCGTTTACTTGATTAGTACAAAGTGTTTATTCTTTCCTTTCTTTTCTGCTTGGCTAGTTAAAATGATCCTTCTTTGATTTTCTTCTGATTGATACAAAAATAAAATTTCGTTTATTGGAGTAGTACAAAATGGTATAAATATCTGAGTTAGTTAAAATGGTCCTTCTTCACTTTTTTTTCTGGTTCATACAAAGCTAAATACTCCATCCAAATTTGAGTAAAATGGTTCATGTTCGCTTTCTCAAATTTAGCCCTTCGTTTTGTTTAAATAATACAACATGCACTAGAAATTCTAAGCTAGATAAAAATGACATTTCTCCTTGGTACAAAATGGAATAGATCACTTATATTTATCCCTTCGTTTATTTAAATAGTTAATATGGCATATCTTTGCTTTCTTTCTTGTTACAGGTCTTTTTTCGCTTTTTCTTTCGTTTATTTGAGTAGTACAAAATGGTATAAAATACTCAGCAAGTTAAAATGGTTCTTCCTTGTTTGGTATAAAAAAGTAGAACACCCAAATTTGTTCTTTCGTTCATTGAGCTAGTATAAAGGTATATAAATTCTGAGTTAGCTAAATTGAACCTTCTTCGATTTTTCTGGTTAGTACAAAAAACAGGTCACTCAAATTTATCCCATCGTTTGTTTAAATAGTACAAAAAGGTACAGAAATTCTCAGTTAGTTAAAATGGGTCTTCTTCGCTTTTTCTGATTAGTACAATTTTGTTCTTTCGTGAAAATACTCAGCTACAAAATTAAATAGCTCACTCATATTTATGCCTTCGTTTATTAGACTAGTTTAAAATGATATAAAATGATCCTTTGTTTGTTGAAATAATACAAAATGGTATAAAATACTCAACTTCTTTTTTTCTTGGTGGTACAAAACTAAATACTCCATTGTTTATTTGAGTAGTAAAATTATGAGCCAGTTAAAATGACATTTCTCATTGGTACAAAATTGAATAGGTCACTTAAATTTATTCTTTCGTATATTCAGCTAGAGCATTTTTTCTCGTTGGTATAAAAAGTAGAACATCGAAATTATTCTTTCGTTACAGAAATTATGAACTTGTTAAAATGATCGTTCTTCGGGTTTTTCTGATTGATACAAAAATAGAACATTTCAGTAGTTCAAAAGTTACATAAATTCTGAGCTAGTTAAAGTAGCTCTTCTTCTCTTTTCCAGTTGGTACAAAAGAAAATAATTCACCTAATCTTCACTTCTTTTTTTCTGGTTGGTATTCCTTCGTTTATTGGAGTAGTACAAAATGGTATAAAAGTCTGAGTTAGTTAAAATGATCCTTCTTCGGTTTTTTTTGTTTAGTACAAAATGGTATTTCTTGTTGGTACAAAATTGAATAGGTCATTCAAATTTATCTTTTCGTTTGTTTAAATAGTTAAAATGGCATATCTTTGCTTTTCTTCTGATTGGTACAAAAATAAAATAGACCACTGAAATTTGTTCCCTCTATTATTTGAATAACACAAAAAGGTATAAAATGACCCTTCTTTGATTTTCTTGTAATTGGTACAAAAATAAAATTTCGTTTATTTGGGTAGTACAAAATTATATAGAAATATTGAACCTTGTTCATTTTTTTCTGGTTCATACAAAGATAAATACTCCATCCAAATTTGAGTAAAATGGTCCATGTTCGCTTTCTCAAATTTAGCCCCTCGTTTTGCTTAAATAATACATTGCTAGTTAATATGGCATATCTTTGCTTTCTTTTGAATAGCCCAAAAAGGTACAGAAATTCTGCTCTAGTTAAAATTGGATTTCTTTCTCATTAATACAAAAGTAAATAAGCCACTCAAATTTATTCCTTCTTCACTTTTTTTTCTGCTTTGTACAAAATTGAATAGATCACACAGGCTTTGTTTAAAGAAATTAAGGCTTAAATATTTGACCATCGACCTCGATAGTCAGTACTTTTGGAACATGTAATAGTTGATGACGTATTACTAGATTTGAAAACAGCATCTCAATACGTTGCTCTGTTTAAGGGTTATTTGCGCTTAAATATTTGACCTTTGACCTCGATGACCATTATTTTTGAAACTTGTAGTAGTTGATGACCAATTACTAAATGTGGAAACAGCACTTCAATATGTTGTTTTGTTTTTGAGTTTTGACTTTTGACCTCGATGGCCACTATTTTGGAACTTGTGGTACCTGATGACCTATTACTAGATTTGAAAACAGCACCTCAGTATGTGGATCCATTTTCGTGTTATTTGGTTTTAAGTATGTTGACCTTTGACCTTGATGGTCATTATTTTGAAACTTGTACTAGTTGATGACCTCTTGCTAAATGTGGAAACACCACTTCGATATTTGGCTCCGTTTTCGAGTTATTAGATTTTAAGTAGGTTGACCTTTGACCTCGATGACCATTATTTTTGAAACTTGTAGCACCTGATGACCTCTTGCTAAATGTGGAAACACCACTTCGATATTTGGCTCCGTTTCTGAGTTATTGAGTTTTAAGTATGTTGACCTTTGACCTCGATGACCACTAATTTTGGGACATGTAGTAGTTGATGACCAATTACTAAATGTGGAAACAGCACCTCAATATGTGGATCCATTTTCGAGTAATTAGGTTTTAAGTATGTTGACCTTTGACCTCGATGGCCACTATTTTGGAACTTGTGGTACCTGATGACCTATTACTCAATGTGGAAACATCATCTCAATATGTTGCTTCGTTTACGAGTGATTGGGTTTTAAGTATGTTGACCTTTGACCTCGATGATCATTATTTTGGAACTTGTAGTAGTTGGTGGCCGATTACTAAATGTGGAAACAGCACCTCAGTATGTGGCTCAGTTTTCGTGTTATTAGGTTTTAAGTATGTTAACCCTTGACCTCGATGGCCACTATTTTGGAACTTGTAGTACCTGATGACTAATTACTAGATTTGGAAACTCTATCTCAATATGTGTCTCCGTTTCCGAGTAATTGGGTTTTAAGTATTTTGACCTTTGACCTCGATGGCGACTAATTTTGGAACTTGTAGTAGTTGATGACCAGTTACTAGATTTGGAAACAGCACCTCAATATGTGGCTCAGTTTTCGTGTTATTAGGTTTTAAGTATTTTGACCTTTGACCTCGATGGTCATTATTTTGGAACTTGTAGTAGTTGATGACCAATTGCTAAATGTGGAAACAGCACCTCAGTATGTGGATCCATTTTCGAGTTATTAGATTTTAAGTATGTTGACCTTTGACCTCGATGATCATTATTTTGGAACTTGTGGTACCTGATGACCTATTACTCAATGTGGAAACAGCACCTCAATATGTGGCTCAGTTTTCGTGTTATTACGTTTTAAGTATTTTGACCTTTGACCTCGATGGCCACTATTTTGGAACTTGTAGTAGTCGATGACCAGTTACTAGATTTGGAAACAGCATCTCAATATGTGGATCTGGTTTTGAGTTATTTGGTTTTAAGTATGTTGACCTTTGACCTCGATGACCACTAATTTTGGAACTTGTAGTACCTGATGACCTATTGCTAAATGTGGAAACACCACTTCGATATTTGGCTCCGTTTTCGAGTTATTAGGTTTTAAGTGTCATACAAAGGGCGTATCCCACATAAACTATCAGACCCAGATAAAAATAAGTATGATATTTGTAATCAGAATGTCCGAAAACCCCCATATACCGAGTTTCATCCAAATCGGTTAAAATTGTCATAGAAAGGGCGTATGCCACATAAACTATCAGACCCAGGGAGAAAGAAATATGATATTCGTACTCAGCATGCTCGAAAACCACCATATGCCGAGTTCCATCCAAATCGGTTCAAAGAACGTATCCAATCGCTATGTTATTCATTGTCTTAAAATAGGGGTTGAAAAATCTGCTATGGTAAAATAGGGGTTGGAAAAGTAATTATAAAAGAGAACGAGTCCACCCTTAAAATGGAGGTTTTTGTGTGTTACGTACTCTCAGTGTAATTTCTGCTATGTTCAATTAGGGGTAGAGAAAATGAATACACCCCCTGTGCTATGTCCGCCATGTTTCGTAGTCTCTGTCATGTTGAAATAGGGGTTGAAAAATATGCTCATAAAAGGGAATGAATACACCCCTAAAATGGAGGTGGTTGTGTTTGTTATCTGCTCTGCTGTATGTTCATAGTCTCCATGTATTCTATGCTATGTTAAAATAGGGGTTGGAAAATATGCCATGTTCTTTTATTAGCTGTGCTATGTATTATCTGTTCTGCTGTGTGTTACGTAGTGTTATGTGTTATCTTCTCTTGTATGTGTTCGTAATCGTATGTAATTTCTGTTATCTTAAAATAGGGGTTGGAAAATGTGCTCATAAAAGAGAACGAATACACCCCTTCTATGTTTCATATTCTTATCTGTTATCTGTTCTGCTGTGTGTTACGTAGTGTTATGTGTTATCTTCTCTTCTATGTGTTCCTAATTTCTGCTATGTTAAAATAAGGGTTGAAAAAGGGAACGAGTTCACCCCTTAAAATGGAGGTCTTAAAAGGGAACGAGTTCAATTTGCTCTTCTGTATGTTACGTAGTGTTATGTATTATCTGTTCTGCTGTTTGTTCATAGGGGTTGGAAAATATGCTCATAAAAGGGAACGAGTACACCCTCTAAAATGGAGGTCGTAAAAGAGAACGAGGTCACCCCTTAAAATGTGCTCATAAAAGAGAACGAGTTCAATTTGCTCTTTTGTATGTTCGTTATGTTACGTAGTATGATGTTCTGCTGTTTGTTCATAGGGGTTGGAAAATATGCTCATAAAAGGGAACGAGTACACCCCCTAAAAAGTGGTCGTAAAAGGGAACGAATTCACCCCTAAAATGGAGGTCGTAAAAGACCGTGGGCTCACGGTGCAAGGTGGTCATTTTCCCAGGGGCTTGTGAGTTGATTAAAACTGGCTCAGGTCTGTTCCAGATCGATCCATTTTCTACTACTCTCACGTGAACATTTTGATCCAATAGACGTCTTATTGTTTTTGTCGTGTAGGTGACGTTAGTTGCCAGCCAGCCCATTGCTATTTGGCGAGTATTTGAAGTGCTTAGTTGCCACACGCGAACAAGCGTGTTACAGTGATTTGTGAGTAAGGTGGCGTTTTTGCTGTGTTTCCTAGCGTATTCTAATTCTCAACCGTTGCGTGACAACAATGCATTGCAGAAAGATCCATCCTTTAGGCGGGAAGCGTGCCAAGTAAAAACAAAGGTACTCTAGCGTCAACTCAGCGGAGGAATCAAGGTTAGCCAAACGAAGTGCTAACGCAATCTGCCAAAAATGTCCCAACGAGCTACTCGTGGCTCGCCATCGATGATTTGGCGATCACTTATTTAAAAACTGCATTTCCATGCAAAATATACTTATATTCGACATCTTTCACTTAAGATAGCTACTGTACAACTACTTATTAGAGTTAGATATCCTTAAAATAATGGTCTTTAGTCATTCATGTTGGGTAGTAGTTGGGAATAAACAGCTATTGTCAAGATAGCTTCTGAAGTGTTATGATATTATTTCACATGCATTTAACCATTTATAATATTACAAACCATTCTTTAAATAATTTTCAGCAAAATACCAACACTTTACGGATAATCCATACTTATATGTTTGGATGTTTGCCAAATCAACTGCTACAGTTTACAGTTATACTTGGGACATAAAAATGGACTGGGGTTTGTTCCATAAGAACTCTCGTTTGTTGGCAAAACATCTTATATACCGGAGAGTAAGTAAGAAAGCTGTATATTTATAATATAATATTATATTTATTAAACCGAAGAAAACACATAATTCTGCTCTTTTAAGTACCTATATTCAGAAAATGAATTGATATGTTTTAAAAGAAAAACGTTGTCTTGAACTTGGTTTTAAGCGTCACTTTTTTTCCATCATACACTGCTATAATGTTTTTCCTTTTAAAACTAAAGTTGCTTAGAAGTATAATCGAAGTGGAGCATCGAGTACGTTGAAGTGTTATTTTGCTTTAAGTTATCATCTCCAGTTCTACGAGGTGCGCACCAAAAGTACATACCGTTTATAGATATAGGCCTAAATCCGGTCACGTTTAACATTTGGGTGAGACCTTTCATTCACTTTTCAGCGTAATTTCTCTACAGTTCCATATGCCGTCACAATCCACCTTTCTGAAGTCATTTTTGGGTGTGTTCAAGACACTGGTATACAACACTTTCGAGAAACTTCTGGATGAAGAAAATGTCAGCTCCGTAAGGAATTCTTGACTTTCTGAAACAGCCGAAAGTTACTAGTGCAAGGTGCTGAGAATAAGGAGAGTGTAAAAGAGATTCTGTGTGTTCGTGCTACAAAAAGTCGAGGACAACGCCTACTCTGTATCCCAGTGCATTGCTCCAGTGCAAGAGAAATCCTAAACTTGAAAGCTGTGGTCGATTTCCTTACAATACAGAAAGCAATCTGTCCTCCAAAAATAGTACCCAGTGCTGCCCAGTGATCTATCTCCTTTTGCTACAGGATCAGTTAAAACTATCCCTCTTTATCTCTGAATATAGCACAGAGGACTTTTTCGTTTGAGGGTATCGTGCGATTTTGGGGAGAAATATTAGTGTATTGAGTTTCTCCCGGCCAGATCATTCCACAACCAGTCATCATCTAGACTCCTGCTCCACTCAGCCCGTCCTCCCGGTCCTTAACGATTACCCTTGCACTAATATGAAGGGTGCCAGGAGAGGTCGGCCAGAATATGCAGGAGCTCATTATTTGATAACGTCTTTAGGAGTTAACCCAACACGCTAATGCCAAGATTCGGGGGACTACAACTGACCGACGGACTTATGGTCAGTTAGAGTGTGACAAGCATTGTTAATCCATTGGCACTATCATTATAAGTTCCATGCATTAACACTACTATGAATTTACATTTTACTAAGCCTGGTTTTAAATCAAAGCAATATTTCCTTTATAATTTTATTGGCGATAAGAGTTAACGTACCTGAACAAAACACATAATGTAATAACAACTTCTATACAAACTTGTCCCAAAGTCGAGCACGCGAACACGGTCCCTAATGGTCGTTTACAATTTGAACAGTTCACTTTTCACCATCATTTTATCAAAGTTCTTCTATGGACTATCCTAACTATACGAGGGAGAACCCAAAACAAACCGGACTTTCGTTCTAAAGAAGATAATTTATTACATTTTTTTTTTTACAAAATTCTTTAAGTCTCCTTCAAAGTACTCTCCATTAAATGCGATTCATTTCTCCCATCTTCTTTCCCACTGTTTGAAGCACCTCTGGAACTCTGGAACTTTTATATCGCCCAATGCGCTCTGCGAAGTTCTTTTTACAGCCTCTACACCATTAGATTTTGTTTAATTCTCATGTCATCATGTTGGTCAAACAGTTTGGATCACTTTCAATCTGATTTTTCAAGTCCTGGCTCAAATTCAGACGAATGATTTGATCCTGTGTGAGCAGGCGAGAAACAAACTTAGCGGCAACATGTCTCATTTGCAAAACCTCACGCTGGCACGAGCTCCAAGTCACTCCTGCCTGTTTGGAAATATCGATCATGAAACGACGAACCTCGCTGATTTTGGGGCAGATTTGTTTGATGTTTTCGTCGTTTCGAAATGATGAAGAGCACCCAGAACGAGCATGATCTTCAACACTCATCTCACCACACTTAAAGCGCCCAAACCACTCAAAAAATTGTGTGCCGTTCATAGTATCCTTCTTGAAAGCCTGTTGAAGCATTTGGTAAGTTTTCGTTTCCGATTTTCCAAGTAGGAAGCAAACACACTCCTTGTTCCTTTGAATCTGCCATTACGATTTCGCAGGCGGCAAACGAGAACAGTTGAGAAAAACAATAATACGATCAAACGTTAACCTCCTACGCAGGCGCCGCTTGGCCAACTGATCTGGGAAGGTCTCTCTAGACCCACCTAGCAGGAGAACTCTCTACTACGCATAAGAACTTCAGCGCTGTTTCAATCCGGTTTCTTTTGGGTCCCCCCGCGTATATAAAACTACATGAGCTGACATAAATTATTGAGCACTTCCTGTAGGGCTACAATGATTAAATTTGGCATGATTGTAGCTTTTCGAATCAAACCTGCAGGAAAATTGCTAAAAGTGAGTATTTTTAATTTTTAGTGGGTCTAAAGAGAGGATGAAAAATATCCCCATGTTATTTAAGTGGGCCTTCCTTTTACCTATAATCTCATGTTTTCGGTACTTAGAATTGGAATAAAGACTTGAAATTCAATATGCTTGTACGTTTTCGTTAGCGTTACCTAAGTGGATCATTAGAAATAAAAATTTCCAACCGTAGAATGCTTTTATGGGGAACTGAGAAATCTTTCCCATGTTATTTATACGGGACGTCTTCTACACCCCAAAATGTTTAGGTACTTCTGGCAGGATTAGAATGATGAAATTTGGCATAATTGTAGTTTTCCAGGACTAACCGACAGGAAAATTGCCAAAAGTGAATATTTTTAATTTTTTAAAGGTCTAAAGAGGGATGAAGAAATTCCCATTCTATTTAAAAGGGTATTTTCTTGGAACACAAAATCTTATCTTTTAGATAGTTGAATATGAAAAGAAACGATAGAATTGTGGGTTCAAGAGGTGCGAAGCCGTAGTCCGAGCAAAGACAGTGTGTAAGGGCGAAGCCCCCGGATGATCATATTCAGGCAATATGAAGAGTAAGTTCACGAAATTCACTGTTGATGCAAAGGCCGATAGATAAGAAATGCGAGGCCGTAGGCCAAGCAGATTTGGGGTTCTGGGGGCGGAGCCTCCAGCTAGTCAAAGGCTAGTTTGTAAATAAAACTAGTGTTCTTCATCAGATTATCGATAAAACCAATTATGACAAAGTTCGTCATGATTGCTTGCAAAGTTTTTGGTATTGCAGGACGTCGTGTGATGTGTGACTTACTCTTGTCCCTGCTTACACTGCAACAGTACTCTCATCTTCCTACACCTTTTGCTGATAAGACGTAGGCGTGACTTTATGAACAATGCAGTAACACACTGACTAAGTTTCAAAATTTCACTGATCACATATTTTTATTAAAATTAACTTTACTTGAGTAGTTGTTAATTACTTGAACTCGACAACTCAATTTAATCAAGATCATTTCTGGGGGAGGAGAACGTTAGTAAGTCACGTGTAACATACCATCCTTCTGGATATGAGAAGAAGAAGAATGGATGGTTACAAGAAGGAAAATTATATAGAGCGTTATATTTTCTATTTAAACTAATATTGTGAATAATTTTCAGTTTAAAATAATTATATTCTCTTTGTAAAAAAAGTCTTCTTTTTAGAAAAAGAAGAGAAAGAAAAGAAGTATTTAAAAAAGTTGAAGGGAATTATGTAAGGAGGAATTGACTTTGAAAAGCTAGGCTATGACAACTAGAGAGAAAAAAGGTGTTTGCGCGTGTTTGTACGGTGGGCGTGGCTTGTCTCGCGGATTCTTCCCGTCTCGGTGACTAAAGGACCCGTTATGTAGTTCCTTGAGAGAATCCAGAGAGGATGGAGTTATTTGTGGTTACGTGTTCTCGATTTGCTTGTGTGTTGAGTAGGACATGTTCTTGAGTGCGTATACGTGGGTAAATCTAAGTTCCGTGCCGGAAAAGCTTTTACTGCTATATATTCTTTGTGAGTTAAGTGAAGTAAAGTATCATGATTTGTGGAACAAGTTCACAGTTTTTCTGGAAGAAATTGGCAAAGAAATAGGTTTTTTGTGCTTGTGAAAGTTACAGAGTCAAAGAGGGAAAGAGTGTATGCAAAGTGAACCCTCATTTCGCTCTATCAATTGTATTCAGAGTGAATGTGCATTTTGTGCCTGTTTCATTACTCCTTAATCTTTCTGAAATATTTCTTTTTTCAAAAAAAAGAAATTTATTAAGGAGAGAGAAATTTTGTAGTGTAGGACAATTCTTTATAGAGTCTGAAGTGATTGCTAGTTAAGAACTTTTTTTCTTCTGGCAATCCTAAAGATTTGTCCTGAGGAGAATCTCTGTAAATACGTGATTAGATGTTTGAACTTGTCAGAACTTCGTAAGTTGAATGGCATAATTTCTGGCACAGAGCAAAGAATTGCGTACGTGGTAGTCAACCGTTAGTCAAAGAGGCCAAATACCCAACGAGAGGAAAGAAGCTAGTAGGTAAACCATTGAGTATTGCTGAAACTGGGTGAGTTGCTACTCGTATTTTTACCTATAGTAGTTGTGTTCGTTAAAAGTGTGGATAGTGAGGTTGTCTGTATGTTGTCTTCAATGGGATTAAACTCGCGGGCCTTTGCTTTCCAACAGTAGTTAAAATCCTCCCAGAAATTGTGGCGATTATTCTTTCTACTTTGACCGTGATAGTTGAAATAAGGTTTGAACCTCCTGCAGATCCAAGATTTCATTTAATTTAAGTATTTTCTTTTTCAGCTCTTTAGCTATATGTTAAAAAGGAGAGCGTAATACGAAATATTTTCTCGAACGATAAATATAGACATATTTTTTCTCGAAAGTTGTCATAAGCCTTGAAAGTAAAGATTTTGATTCAGAAATAAATTTGACTGCTATTATTTGAATGAGTTAACAATTTAAGAACTAGAAATATTGTCAGAATTATATTTAGAAATATTTTTCATTTTTGAAAGAATTTACCTATGAGTAGTTGATGTTCGTAAAAGTGGGCATGAGTTTTGTAACTGTTAAAGTCAATTTTTGGCGAGAAAAGTAATTATTGACTGTAGATTCTATTTGAATTACTATTGCTTTGAATTGAAGGAATATTTGAATCTGCTAGTAAAGTTAAAAATTGAAATTTTTTAGATTTAATCAAATTTGCCGAGAAATTAATAATTATTAGGATAGTTGTATATTGCACGTTTCATCCGAGTGTATATGCGCTATTCAAACGATTTAGTGTATATACACCACCTTCCATTGGCAATAAAGTTGTTATCTTTAAAATTGAAACACTGTTGTACATGTTTATTTTGTTTAAGTTTGAAGTGTTTCCCTTTCTGAAAACAGAAATATTGGATCTGCAATTCCAGCTAACACGTGCTAAGTTGATTACGCGATACTGCCCGACTCCTCTCTCCCAAGCCCTCTCTGCCAGGCTTTGCTGTCTGAGACCATATTGACAGTTTGTTTAGTTTTTTTATAAACTCTCAATGTGGATTCGATTAGGCGAAGCTATGTGGAAGGGGGCGTTACAATTCTCAAGGAACTAGATCTTTGTCTAGATCTTGTCTAGATCTTGTCTAGATCTCCTCTAGATCTTTATAAAGTTTTTTTGGTCTAATAAGAGAGTAAGTTTATGTTGATGTTATACTTAGGATATATTTTACATTCTCATTCCACTAATAGTTATAAAGTAAAAAGAATAGGAAATATTATTGAAGTAGAATATCCTAAATTATATTTTGGTAATTTTTCTTTACTATTAGTATTCTTGTTAAAACTTAATTGATTATTAAGATTCCTCCAGCGTTCTCATTCCACTTGAATTTAATATGGAATTTAAAGATAAGATTGTGAATGTATTGGAATATTGACTGCTTTAAATAAAATTTGTTAGGAGGTTTTCACATTTTTAAATTGTTAGTTAATATTTTCCTCCAACATTCCCATTCTACAAAAAGTTTGTAATATTGCTAGGACTTTGATAAATGGAATGTTAGTTAAAAATATTTATTTTAAATTGAATTTTGGAAAATATTTGTCCTATTAAAGATTGAGATAGTACTTTCCTCATACATTTTAATTCCACCAAAATATTTTTTTTGCATTTTAGTTAAAAATTAGGAATGTTGTTTAATCATTGGATGATTATTGAGAAAGACTTTCAATTTTGTTTAGATAAAATTTAAATTTCTCATTTTCCTCCAACATTATCATTCTACTTAGGGTTAATAGTATCTAATCTTTATAATTTGAATGAATTTGAATTATTTAGTGTTTGTGAATATCAATCCTGACGTTTTGATTATTATTTTTCCAAATATTGATAAAAATATATATATCGCCACTCCGTATTGAGTTGTTTGAATTTGAAGATCATTAATTGATCGAACTATTGTAGTTTATGAATAATTTCAAATCTCTTCCAAGTTTTCCTATCAATTTCTAGTTTATGTTCCTAGTAGTATTAGTGATTTAGTATCTGTATATGACTATTTATAAGTATTGTTTATATATTGTGCTGTTTTGCTTTATTTATTTTTGTAATATGGAGAATATTCAAAGTGAACGTGATTACGTCAGCATAGACATGCCAGACTCCGAATTTGTTACTATTGATGCAACTGGTCATCCGAGTTTAAATTCTAATTTCGGCTCTCTGAGTATGAGTTTAACGCCGCCGATGCATAATAATTTAGGTGTTAGTTCTTTCCTACTCCAGATAGGAACAATTTGAATTTTTCAGTAAATAGTTCAGCGGGGACTTACGGTTTTAGTAGGATAGCTAATCCTCCTAGCTTGAATATTTCTAGACCAGAACATAGGGTTACCTTTAATGAATCGTCTATAAGAAGAGAGATGGGGACTTCTCCTCCTAATTTAAATTCTTCTCATGAATTTAGATCTGGAAATAGATACTTAGAGTTGGGTAATTACTATAGTAGAGTTTCAAATATTCTCAGTTCGACTCCTAGAGTGGGAATAAATAATATACAAGCTGGTAATTCTAACTTCATTCCAAGTAGTAGAAATCTAGAGGGTAGAAATATTGATAGGGGAGTGCAATCTCATGTAAATTTAGATAATCATCATTTAGAAGCTAATTATGAACATAAATTAATGTTGAAGTATACCCATTCTCGATCTTTAACTTGTTTGGAGAATAGATTTATGAATATTAAGAACGTGAATGGTAATGATAGCTTGCAAATTTTTGAACTATTGTTCAAGATTGAAGAAATTCTAATGGAGAGCAGCTATTCATTTAACATGATACTATCAGTTCTAATTCCGAAATGTAATGGGATTGTTTTAAGAATAGCTACTTCGGCATTGAATGATCATTTAGATTGGAATGTGTTTAAGAATAATTTACTATCTAGATTTATTACTCCAACAACTGTTCATTCATTAGTGAGTGACAGAATTTATAGAAAGCAGAAGTTATCGGAACTCATGAATGAATTTGTGAAATCAGTAACTATCTCAATGAATGTATTAGGATTAAACATGGAAGAATGTGAATTAGTTAGAATAATATTAATGGGAATGAACCCAAACCAAAGGAATAGGATGCTAGGAAGTTATTTTCCTAATAGCAGTTTAGAACTACTAGACATAGCCGAAAGATTTATAATGAGTACTCGAGAACAAATTGAGTATAATAGAGCAATGGGATTGAAAAGTAAAAATCAAATGGTTCTTTCAAATAATGAATCGAAAGTCAGTGAATATAATCAGAAATATAATCATATTTCTAAGAATAATGTAAAATCGAATCGAATGAATGAAAATTCCGAGGTTTCGATACCTTCAGGATTCTCAAAAATTAATAACAATAGAGATCGTTCGAAAGTTATGGGGAAGACAGTAAACAAGAAAATTCCTTCGGAGATGGACGGATTAGTAGCGACTTTCGTTATTGGCAAGATTAATAATATATTAACTAGTGTTTGTGTAGACGGAGGTTCTAGTTTTAATCTTGTAACAAGATCGTTAGTTCGTCGCAGTGGAGCCGAACAACATATACGTACTGTGGAAGAAAAAACAGTGAATGTCCCTTCGGGATTACATTTTTCCACGGGAGAAGAGATTACGTTGAACGTCAACTTATCCGGATATTTCCAAATTGTGAATTTTCGAGTTGTGGAACAGCTACCATGTGAGTGTTTGTTAGGAATGCCTTTCCTTAGATCTACATCTGCTGTTATGGACTATGAGAAACATATTTTAGTATTGAACGGAGGAAGAAAGAGAGTTCGTTTAACATTTCAGAAGAACGTGTTTAAAAGTGGATTCAGATCTGTATATCCTCAAGACCAGCGACAATGTAAAAGAAGACCATCGGGAAAGAAAACAATAAACCAAACTTCATCGAGTGTCTCTTCGATCTTTATTAGAGCGGATTACAATTCTTCGGGATATTGTGATAGGGGAATTCAATTTGAACTTGAACTGAATAATTTAGAAGATCAATTACTTATCATTGAAGTTCCTAATTCATCACAATTACTTGAGATGAAGAATTGGATTGAGTGTGATCTTTTGAGAACTTCCAACACCAAGAGAACTCCAGGGAATACAGTTAGTGATGTATCAAGATCTCCTAGCGTAAATGGTGAAGAATTGGATCTAGGAAGATTTTCAACCACCCATATAGAGGAAACACCTGGTAGAACAACATGTGTTGACATGGCTATGATCTCGACTGATGTTAATGGTAGAGATTTAGTCCAAACTCAGCCAGAAGAAAAGGAAAAGCAAATAGCAATGAAGAAGAACAATGAAATTGATGCAAGAAGTGACGAGGTGGATCAATCTTCGGGTTGTTTGAAAAAGAAGATTCCTTCAAAGAAGTCAAGAAAAAGGAAGACTAAGAAGATGAAGAATGCAGATCTGGTGAATAAGGACGATACTCGGAGATTCAAGGTTAATAACATCAATGTGGATATTCCTTCTGCTTCGAAGGTACGGACAGGACATCATCACAGTTCATCTGAAGCATCGGATGTGGATATTGAACAAGCTGAAAACTTCCATAAACTTGTCAATAGGAATAAAAAGTATATAAATATAGATTCTCACCAGGGAGAAACCAAATGTAAACGATCTCCACAGGTGAAAAACCCGTCGAACACACAGGGGGAAAAATCTGATAAAGAAAACTCGAAGTATCGCAATCAGGATATTAATTCATTCATAGATTCGATTAATAAAGATTATGCTGATGTTATCACAGAACGAGTTGGATGTATCAAAGACTTCACCGGTCATATTTATTCATTAGAAGACATTTATTTAAACAAAATCCATTTCCGATCCCAAAAGGAAAGGAAAAGATTTTTGACGAACAGATTCGAGAGTTGGTTGAACAGGGTATATTAGAGGAAGTGGACCATTCCAACTATGCTAGCAGTTGCTTCCTCGTTAAGAACAAAAATAATACTTTTAGAATTGTCGGAAATTACGTTAAGGCTAATTCCTTAATAGTTAATGATCCTTTTCCTGCTCCAAACTTGGAGGAATGTCTAACAGGGTTGTCAGGGAAGAAGCTGTATTCACGCATTGACTTACGGCGTGCGTACAATCAGATTAAACTAGACGATAACTCGAGAGACATTACAACAATAGTTACTCCAAAGGGTTTATATCGTTATACACGAGTACCAGTTGGAATTAAAACTGGGAGTAACCTATTAACTCGTTGATGAAAAAACTGTTAGGAAATTTGGAAAAAGATGGCGTAAAAACGTATTTCGACGATGTATTGATATTTTCAGATACAGTAGAGGAACATTAAGAAACAATAAGAAAGGTTTTCGATATATTTAGAAAAATAATGTAACGGTCTCACCTGATAAGTGTTTGTTTTTCTATAGTAAGATTAATTACTTAGGATATGTAGTATCGCGGGACCAAATGGAGATTGATCCGAAAAGGGTATCAGCAATCAAAAATATCCCTCCACCAAGGAATCGTAGAGGTCTTATGAAAATTCTCGGGTTGTTTAGTTATTATTCTAAGTTCGCGCCCGAAATGCAAGAACTCATGGGACCATTAAGTGAACTCAAGTCTGTCAATAGAAAATTTGAATGGAATCTAGAACATCAAAAGATTCTTGACAGCTTGAAGAATTTATTGGTGGAGAATGTTGTGTTAAAAACTCCTGACCTCAATTAACGTTTTATAGTAAACGTGGATGGCAAGGGAAAGAGTATTGCTGGGTGTTTGCAGCAGGAGAACAGCAAGGGGGGATATCAACCCGTCGCGTTCTTCAGTAAGAAACTGTCGGAAGCTGACAAACACCGCAGCATTTATGAAATTGAGTTTATTAGCTTAGTAAAAACGATTGCTCGATTCCGGCATTACTTGGTAAAGGAATTCGACGTACTAACGGACAATAAGGCTCTAACTTGGATTCTCAGTAATTCAAAGATACTAATGAAGTATGGACCATTAGTTGAGACCCTTTGTCAATTTAATTTTCAAATAAAGCACGTTAGATCTTCCGAGAATTTAGTAGCAGACACATTGACAAGGGTTTACGATCCCTTTGAATTTCGCATTATAGATGGGCCTATGGGATTAGCTGCCTTTAACGAGAATCTAAGGTTAGCACATTTGTGGAGACTTCCGTTGATAAAAGAACCGATCGATGAGCTGTAGAGAGAAGACTCTGAACTTAGAGATATTATTGAGAAGATCGAAAAGGGTGAGTCAGTTTCAGGCTATATCCTGAATAAAAGAATATTAATGAAAAAGACGAACTCGGTAAACAACCCTTACAAGATCGTTATTCCCAAGAATCTAAGACATGTGCTAATCGAATATTATCAGAATGATAAGCTGGTTGGCGGCCATTCTGGCATTTATCGAAGCTATATAAGAGATTCACTTGGGAAAATATGAAGCAAGAAGTAACGGAGTTTGTTCGATGCTGTCATCGATGTCAGTTGACAAAAGAAGAAAATAAAAAGAAAATGGGACACCTAATCTCTGAATATAATAAGAGAATAGGATCACACTGGATGATTGACATCATAGGAATTTTACCCACCTCTAAAGGCTTTAAGTATATACTCATTGGAGTAGATAACGCTAGTAGGTTTGTGGTGTTGGAGAAGTTAAGAACTTTAACTTCAGCATCAATTACCGAAAAGCTAATGTATATGTTCAGTAGGTTGGGATTTCCTGAGGCAATATCTACTGACAATGCTTCAGTGTTTGTTTCTGAGCATTTCAGAAAGTTTGTTTGGACTTGGCATAAATCATATAAAGCTTAGTCCATATCATCCAGAAGGAAATATTTCTGAGCGTTTCATCAAGACCTTGAAGGCCTCAATTCTAGCTTATTTTTCAGATAAGCAACACCTTTGGTCTAATCTTATTCCCGATTTGCAATACACATTAAATATTAGTGAGCATTCTGGCTTAAATATGTCTCCAATCGAGATATTTTACGGACGTCCTAGCAACACCCCTTTGGAGAACCGATGGAACATCACAGAGTCAGATATTGGGGGTAAATCAACCCAAGAGCTCTGGCTAAATGCCATGCAGAATATGGATAAATCGTGGAGTAAAAGGAAGAAGTTAATGGCTCACACGTCATTTTTCAAAATGTGATGTATCACGTCCATCCACTGGGTTTACCACTACATACAACCAGAACACACAATCTTCGAATAGGTTACAACTATCTATCTTGTAATTTTTCTGTTTTCTTGGTTGGCCGTTTGTCACTAGATGGCAGCAATATCGAAACAAAACTCTAATGAAAAGCAATAATTACAAAGACTTCATAGAAGTTCAATAAAAATCACTGAAAGTTACAGTAAACAGAATAAATGTTTGCTTAAAATTGAAAGTTATAGTAATATGGGGTGAGGAGGAATGAATCCAATGTTTTGACTGCCATTTTGTTTTGGAATTGAACATGGAAATTAAGGTTTCATTCATAATGATCACGGACCAAACAATTGTCCATTGGTAGCACTGCTTCTTATCAGCAGGCCATTGGCAATTGTCTTCCGAGAAGTCCTTCATATGACGCTGCCTGTCCTTCATCATCAGGTTGATCAACTCGGGCAAGGTTTCAGGAGTTTTTACACAACTTAGATGATAAGGACGTAAAGTCATCCGTTGATCTCACCTCCCCTTGCGAATTCACGCACCCAACTCCCCATAGTATTATCTGCAAGTGCACTATCCTCATAGTCCTTCAGCTACCGATGAATACCCATTGCCTTTTCATCTCGTGAAGACAAAACCTGTATGTCAACTCGTCGTTTCTCCACAGCAAGATCCAATGGTCTTTCGCAGGTGAAAATATAGTTCCGGAAGTAAAATATATCACCGCTCGGATCTGCAGGAAGGGGATGGCTTAAGAAGGAGTATTGGACGAGAAAGTAACAATGTGGGGAAAATACATAGGGAAAGAAGGACATGCAAGAGCAAAGGGTTTAGGATAGGGACATAGAAGGTACTTACCACGTTACAAGGAGTGGAAGTTAGAAAATCTTAAAGAGAAAATGAAACAAAATAACCCATATTTGGTAGGAGTTTGTGAAGTTTAATGGAAAGGTAATGGGGTGTTGAACAGCGAAGGATATAGAATGTTTTATTCAGGTAATGAAAAGAGAGGTTTTAATGGTGTAGGAATAATACTTAGTAAGCGCTTAAACGAGAAAGTAGTGAAAGTAGAATTTGTTGATGAGGTTGTGATGTTAAGACTTAAAAGAAAAAAGATCTGGTAGTGGTACAGGCATAAATATGCATCGACGATTTCCCATGCAATTGAAGAAGTAGAGGAAAATTGTGAGAAAATATATGAAATTATAGACAGGAAGAAGAGGAGTGCATTTATAATTTTAATGGGAGGTGTAAATGCAGTTGTGCGAGAAAAACAGGAAGGTAGTGTCGTAGGCAAATATTGTTTAGGCAAAGAAATTAAAGAAGAGGGACTGGTAAATTTCTCTAGACATAATTCTATAGCACTTGGGAACACGTGGTTCAATCAGCAGAAGAGAAGAAGATATACATGGAAATATTCAATAGACGACGAAAGTTATCAGATAAACTATGTTATTATTCAGGACATGTATAGAATAAGTAGAGAAGAACGCGAAGACACTTACCGGGGCTGATATTTTCTCTGCTCACTTCCCAGGGCTGACATGATCATAATCTTGTACTGGGCGAAATGGGTATTATACTGGAAAATGTACGCAACAAGATGTTAAATACTGAAAAGTTGTAAAACGAGAAAGTAAGAAATCTTTCGTTGAGAAATTCGAAGAAAAATACTTAAACAAGGTAATAACAGACGGTGGAAGCATATTAAGCTTTGTATACAGCAGGATGCAGAAGAAGTTGCAGATTACCAAGAACACAAAACGGCTAAAACAACATGGCATACAGAACAGATGTTGCAGAAAATTAGGGAAAAGAACATGTGGAAACAGGTTGATACGGAAGAGGGTAGAAAGATGTACAGAAAGTTAAACAACGAGTTAGAAAGGAAAACAGACAGAGCAAGGAAAAAGTTTTACAAAAGAAAATGCGAGAACATAGAACAATTAAAATAAGTTGGGAAATATAAGACAATGTACAAGAATCTATGGAACTTCGAAGGAAGCAAGGGGGTATTACGATGACGGTAGAAAATAAGAATGGAAAGATAGCGAGAGAAATGAAATCTTAAGAAGATAGAAAGAATATGTTGAGGATTGACCATAAGAGTAGGGATAGACCATATGGCCTAGATGTTGAAGTAGAAAATGAAGTAGACGAATATGATAAAGGGTTTAATATTCTTCGGGGTGAGTTTAACAAAGCTATATCCGAAGTTAGAAGTAGAAAAGCAACCGGAATAGATAGTATACCAGTTGAATTCATGAAGAATATGGGAGGCTAGGGCTAGAAACAATTGATTCGCCTCTAATATCAAAGATATGAAACAGGAGTGTGGCCAAAAGACTTCCTGACGACGATCATGATATCGATGGGTGAGAAATCGAACTCAAAGAGATGTGAGGATTATAGAACTATTAGTATCATATCTCATGCAGCAAAAATTTTGCTTTGAATTCTGAGCAGAAGGTTGTATGGGAAAACAAATAAAAATGTTGAGGAGGAACAGTTCGGGTTCAAGAGAGATAAGGGCACAAGAGATGCAAGTGGATTCTCAAGGATGATCAGTGAGAGGTTTATAGAAAAAGGGAAAGAGGTGTATGTGATATTTATTGATCTAGAAAAGGCTTTTGACCACGTGAATTGGAAATTGTTGGAAGTTCTAAAAAAAATTAAAAAGACTAGGTTGGAAAAGAAAGATCGAAGACTCAGAAGAAATTTATGTTTGAATCAACAAGCAAGTGTTAGAATAGGGGAGAAAATGACGTAGGAAAGAGCAATTCGAAGGGGAGTTCGACAGATATCTTATAATTTTGACCAGACCTGTATTTCTATTTGTTTACTTTCTTCCTCTTTTCTTTTGTTTGGATTACAATTTACAAGATTGTGTACTTATATATTCCAATTTAATCAATTGTGCAACTACCATTGTGCAACTACATCAAGTGCAATTACGATTTGTGTTACAATAATGTTTGATTAACTGTGTATCTGCTACTAGTGCTACTACATTACATACAACATTTGTAAAACCACATTTTACAATTAATTACATTTATGATTACTACATTGTGCTACGTCAATATAATTTAATTGTTAAACTGTCCCTTAACTGTGATGTGGATGGTAGAAGACCCTGTTGCCAGCTCCGTTCCTCCATACGTCCATTGGTGTCTCTTCTTCTCCTCCGGTTGCCTGGAGATACATTCAATTTGATGTTCACTATACTGGAATCGGCTACTAATTCCTTTCCATTCCATTTCTTCTTTTCTTCGTTTCCATTTCTTGCGATTTGACACCTGTTTCTCTTCTTAATTGGGCTTCCTTTAATTTCTGCTACCGTCCGTTTCTGTATTCACTTCACATGGTGAAGACTAACCTCCATATAGAGACACTAAACACTATTACTGCTACAGCACTACATCACTTACACTACACTACTGATTTTCTACACTACATTTTCTGCAACAATGCAGAGTAATACTTAACTGTCCTGTCAGTTGTATATATTACCGCCCTATCGGCTGAAGGGAAATGACTCCTTGCACCTTATTCTTGATCCCGATTATGTCCTCTTCTTCGTTCCATCCCTCTTCTTCGTGAGTGTTCATCCTGGAAAGATTTGGAAATACAGTTAGTGAGTTTCTCACAGTGTGTATATAGCACTTGATCTCGTAAAATTTCATTTTCGGTTTTGTTGGCTACGAATAATAACTCCCTTTCTTCTGTTCCGATTTGCCGTGTATTTACGCATTCAAAGATTACATTCTTCGGCGTGGCTTCTGTTAGTCCATCACACTCACAGGCTGAACGTTCTGTTAATCCTAAACTGTACAGTTTCTGATTGTAAGGTCCATGTCCTGTTATATAGTGTAACATTCCCTTGGTTGGACATATGTGTATCAGTGTTAACCTTTCTCTTACGTCAGGAAAGAACCCGTACACTTTTCTTCCTTTCGTTGAGTTGTCCCAAAGATGTTGCCATTTGCTCAATATCAATTCACTTATTTGTTCTTTCTTATTTGCTGACTCCTTTAGTATTTCTTCTATTTTATGTCTATTATCCTTTTTAGCCAGTAATTCGCTGCACGCTGCTGAATCACCATATGTAATGAAGGTATCCCTAATGCCACCAGGGGTCCGTCTCTTGACGTCGTGTTGTATGCACCCGTGAACCTGATGAGTATATTCCTTTGAATTCTATCAATCATATCTGCATTTTTATTGTTGTTTAGGCGATGGGCCCATGCACTAGAGGCATACGCTGTAATGGCCACCATTATTGCATCGTGATATACCTGTATTGTCTTAAGGGGTAAGTGGACGCGTCTTTGTCCTATGGTGATTATCTTGTTCATAACGGTTGTTGCCTTTTCTTTGACGTATTTCACATCCTGTTGAAAGTTAAGTCTATCATCAATCATTACACCAAAATATTTCGTTACTTTTGCTCTTTTGATTACTTTATCTTCACCCTAACTGGGGGGTCTCTTTGCAGTTGCCCTTTCATTAGCATATACGAGTACGTTGTTTTTTCTGGTGATAGTTTCAGCTTATTTTGATCACACCATTGCTGTATAACTCCCACTACCGAAACGGCTTTTCGTACATTTCTCGAATCTCCTGCGATTATTATCGTTAGGTCATCTGCATACGCCACCACCCCTTTTACATCTTGATTTCCCTGCAATTGATTCAAGCAAGGCTCCATCACTATGTCCCAGAAGATCGCTCCACATACCGAGCCTTGTGGGCATCCCTTTGTTGTGTATTTCCATTTTATTGTTTTAGGGTTCGTAAACTGTACTTTCCTATCCTTACAGTAGTCCTTAAATATTTTGTACAGATATGTCGGACATTTTAAGTTTCTTAGACTTTTAAAGAGTGCCGGCCACCACATGTTGTCCAACGCACCTGAGATGTCTATGAATATCCCTATTGCGTATTTCTCTTCCTTTGCGAAATCCATATTGATGCATGTTCATTCCTACATTTAGTCTGTGATTGGTTAGCCTATTGACTAATATCTTCTCGAAAAGTTTCCCCATGCAGTTTAACAGACATATCGGTCTGTAGGATTTTGGCTTTGTTGGATCTTTATCCTCCCCTTTTTTAATTATTATCACCTCGGATTCCTTCCAGACTTTAGGAAATCTACCTTGTTTTAAACACTCGTTCATGAGCCCTGTTAGTTCTACGATTATTTCAGTTTTCAGTTCTTGTAATACTTCAGGTTTTAACCCATCTGGTCCTGGTGCTTTCTTCTTTCTGAGTGAATCTATGGCTACACTTGCTTTTTCGACCGTTATTTCCGCTATATTCTCTGCCTCCATCTGGTACTCCTCTTCGTCTTCACGCCTTATTTCCTTCTGCACTTCGTTGTCTTCTTCTCTTTTATCGTCTGGCAGTAGAGTATCCATCAATAACGTCATTGATTCCTCCCAGTTTCTTGTTTTTGGTCCATCATTCCTTTCCAATATTAAGACTGTGGGTACTTTGACCTTGTTCGAATTTTGTAAGGCATCCCCCACGGGTCCAGTTCAAGCTCTTCCCTAACAAATTTTTCCCAGGTCTTGGTTTTGGCTTCTTGTAATTTGTTTTCGAATTTCTTTTTTGCGTTTTTATAGTTTTCTAGTCGCATTTGTCTTAAGTTGTCTGGGATGGTCCTTTGATATGCCTTTCTCAACTTCCTATACCTTTGTTTGAGTTCTTCTATCTCCTGATTCCAGTAAGGTGTTCTCGCATATCTTCTTTTAGCTCTTTTCTGTGGTTTTGCAGACCTGATGGCTTCTTGTATTCTTCTTGTTAAACATTCAGCATTTTCATTTATATCATTTCCCGTTTTTGCTCTTTCTTGTAGGTATCGCTCTTTTACCTTTTTCCAGTTTACATTATTGACATTGTACCTCATTTTACCTTCTTCATTCTCTTCTTCTTCTGTGTTGTTCCCACTCTTACCTATGTCCATAATTATTAGATTGTGATCACTTGCTGTGGCGTTATCCATTACTTCCCACTCTTTTATTTGATCTGATATGGTTCTTGTTGCCAGAGTGACATCAATATTGCCAGATGCTCCTGCCCTCTTGTGAAAAGTAGGTGGGTTTCCTTATTTGTTGACAATTATCAGATTTAATTCTGCAATTAAATCTTCGAATAGCTCTCCTCTTTCGTCTGTCTCTGTATGATGCCATTGAACTGATTTTGCATTTCCATCTAATAGATATATTAGTTTTGCATTGGGGAAGGCGTAAGTTATTTCACGTAATTTATTTAGGTATGGCTCGATATTATGTCTAAACTGGAAGTATGAATTGACTAGCAAGAAGTCCCCTATGTCTGCTTTAACTTCAATGCAGTTGGTCCATTCATCACAAAATTGATGAATTTGTACTATCTTCACTTATTATTAAAGTTCAATATGGCTGCCATAGGCATGTCTCCGTTGCGTACTATTTGTGTGTTTATTGGCATTAAAGGTACCCTTCCTCTTTGCGTGTAGGGTTCCTGTAGACATATTATGTCTAACTCCTGTTCTTCGACTAATTTCCTGATTTCATGGAGGACCGTTTTTGATCTACTTGCATTTGAAGGGTAAGGGGAAAAAACAAGGAATGTCCATGTATGTGCTTTTTCGGGTGCTTTGCCCTATCTGTTGGTGACTCTTGGTTCTATTTGACTGTATATGTCATGCACGCGTAGATGTAGAAATGTCCATATAAAATGGGCAAAAGATTTAACTAACTCTATTCTTCTTACGCGGTTTGCAATATTAAAACGCCGTTTTCTCAAAAATGCAGTTTTGTGACATTCCTTCTTTTTTCCCCTTACCCTTCATTTATTTTTGCTACTCTAATGTTATGGCTGTTTCGTTGTAACATAACACGTGGGCCATCTTTGCGACGGCTCGTGGACAGTCCTCCCGTGTGTTCTAACAAACTGCCTGTAGATCTCGTTTATGTCGAAGATTTCATTTCTCCTGTCAAAGACTTTCACGACATACGTCATGAGTTTTAGTGGATCCGTGGGAATATTTTCAGCTTTCAATGAAATCCTGTCTATTGCTTCTATTTGCAGAAAGTTGATTTTTTACCTTTCTCGTTATGGCTTGTTACTTCTTTCCCGGCACATTCCCTATTGCTGTGGTTTTTCACCTGTGTGATTGTTGTGGTTCTTTCACCTGTGGCCTCATTAGGTTTGCTCTCCTGTGCGGTTTTTAGGTTTTTACTTGTATGATTTATATCAGTATCTGTTACGTTTTCTGTTTGGGTGCCTATATTTCTCCTGCTTCTCGTTTTGATTTTATACGCTATTAGTCTCTGTAAATCTCTGTTCTTTACTTAAACTTCTTCTATTTCTGGTTTTGTTTCCCTCTTGTTCTTCCTCTGTGTGTTTTGGACTCCTAGTCGCCATAGTCTATTTTGGCAATGGTCCTCTGTAGAATTAGTTTGTACGTAAGACAGTCCTTCGTCTTATCTGCTTTGCAGGTTTTCTTTCTTAGTGCACATGGTATGCATGTTGCTTTTTGGTCTTCCTTTCCACATTCTTTTTTCTCATTTGCCTCCGCAGTGAGAACTTCATTTTTGCAGTACTTCGCTATATGACCGTAGTCTCTGCATTTCGTGCATTACGGCACTGATAAGTAGTCTTTGACTGCTATGGCCACGAATTCCAAATATATTCTTTGATCTCGTAGAACCTTCTTTCTTACATCTGGCGACACCTCAACCACATGATGACATACAGCTTTGTTTCGTGGACCTGTCCTGAATTTAGGTTTTAATACGTTCTTAAATTCCGGGAATTCGATCTCATCTTCGTAGTTTTGTTGATGGATGATTTCTACTAGTTCATCTTCTTTTATTTCTGATGGTACATTGTACAGAATTACCAATGGTCTCTTTTTTTCTGCCTTTCGCACATTAAAGTTTTGCGGATGTTGTCATTCCTCGTGATTTTAGTAATGTCCTCTTCGCTTTCCGTTTCCACTATTAAGGTGTTGTTGGTTGCTCTCATGGACCTTATTTTGATTGTGTTCTTTGTTGGGTTTTAAGTTCTTGTGAAATGATTCAACTTCCTTAATACTCTCGTTTTGCTTGCCTTTAATAAATAGTTATGCTTCTGCTTGTCCTTGTTGACTTCAATTTGCCGCTGCCGTTCGTCCGTTTTTGTCTTCAGTACTTCCGCAAAGGTTGGGGTACTCTTCTCATAGGCGGCTTTTCGTAGCCCCTTGTTCTATTTTTGCAAGAGTTCAACTTGTCCTTGTAGTTTGGCCTGTTCAATCACCAGCCATTGATTGATCCTTTCTCTTGGGGGCGCGGTTGGTCGGTGGTAGAGCTTTCACCGCCGGTGCTTGGGCTCCCTGGTTCGATCCCAGCTCGCGCCGGGTGAACTTTGTGGTGGACAAACACCGTGTTCGTGGGTTTTCTCGGGGTTCTCCCTTTTTCTCCCACTTTCTTCATTCCACCAGTTTACTCATTTCTCATAATTACCGTCTCCTTTAGCCTAACGGACATAATCGTGGGACGTAAAACTCAAAGATTTCATTTCAGTACACTCTTCTGGCTTGAACCATTGTTCTAGTCGATGTTTCATTTATAACTGCTATGGCGTTACCACCTGCAAAACTCGTGCTGCCTAACATCAAAGTCATACGAGCGCGTCTCAAAATTAGTTTACAACACAGTGACGAAGATGCAACACTGGCTCAACAGTCAGGATACAACATTTTATGAAGGTAGAATCAACAAACGTGTCTCACGGTTAGACAATTGCGTCATTTGTCTTGGCGATTGTGTTGAGAAATAGAGTATTTACTTTACCACACAACGTGCATTGATTTATGTACAACATAAAATATGACTATTGCCAAATATGCCTTGTAAACTTACCTTTGAGATATTCTTGTGCTTGTGTGCGGCACTAAGCACTTAATTTTACACTCTCTATTGATATTGGGCACAAATGTTTTAGTTAAGTTATAAATTACAATGTTATACTTGACTAATGCTATTATCAGTTCTTTAAATATGCAGTTAAATTAAATTACATTATTATTGTTATTATTATTTGATAGCCTATTTTCCAATATATTTGTTTTTGATTATTTGCAGTGGGTTTATTATGTGGGAATTGTAGAAGATTTAGTACTTCGTCTTGCTTGGACGCTTTCTTTCTCATTGAATGAAATGGGATTTGAACACGCTGAAGTTGTAGTGTCAATTTTGGGTGCATTTGAAGTATTCAGGTTAGTCGTAACGCACTTCAAGATTTAATTAGTTAGGACACTCATACGAATTAATATACAGTATTTAGTTCAGTTTTCATGAATTTCATCACCATTTTTCATTTTTATGTAAATGACTATAAAATTAAATAATATTCTAATGTTAGTTATAAGTAATCTTTTTCAGAATAGCATTATAAATATTTAGCTTTGTTTGTTTCTCAATGTTAAGCTCGTAGCGCCTGGTAAGTAAATGCATAAGCAATAGCACAGGGAGTTATTAAGATATTTCTTAAAATATAATAATTCAAAAAAGTCCTTTATAATATAACAGTCCAAACAATAGTTCCACTTTCTTCTTATCCTAATAAATAGATTAAATAGGTCAAAATACTACTGTTTAAGAAGACAAATAAAATATTATCTTGATTTGATTAATGGTGTTCATAGAATTATTTCATTTTATATATAAATGTGTTAATAGTGTAGAGCAGGATTTCTTAACCTGGGTGTCGCGAAGATATGGAGAAGAGATCAATATAATTAGAATCTAATAACGGAAAATATTTTTAAATACTATTTTGAATTTTGTTTTCATAGAAATATATTTATTTTTATACATACTGTTAAGAACAACAAAAAATAGTTCTACTAAACATTTTCAACAGGTGCAGAGTAGTTCAAAAATCAATTTAACCCCTTCTACTACGATTTATTTTCTGAATTCTAATAATTGAAATATAAAAGTGTATTATAGACAGCTTATCATTATATAATTTTCAAATCATCAATATAGTAACCCTACGTGATGCTACAATAGTTTAAATTTTATGACGAGTGTAACTCGTCATTGTGCGATTTGGCAATGGGAGGCCATGACGAGCTAGACTCGTCATTTCAGTGCAAGGGGTTAAATGAAACAGGTACAATATGAAACTAATGAGAACTACATTAGAATAAAGGCGCTTGGGCTAATTTGGTCTGACGTCGGGCGACTGTTACTAGGCGTATGTAGGCATAGCCGTGTTGCTAAGTGTTAGGACTCCCATGGGAAAAGTTTGGCAGGGAGAACGTTCCCTGGGGGCCTAAACCGGTCTGAACTAGTATATTAGGATGCATTCATGCTCTTGGACGCCTACCGCTATAGAAACAAGATGAAGCATGCTTTTTCCTCTTCTTCTGATGTGAGGGAAAATTTTCGCCCTGGGAACTAGGACATGTATTGGGGCAGTGTTGCTAAGTGTTAGGGCCCCCGTGGGAAAATTGTCGTCCTGGGAACGTTCCCTGGTCGCTGGGTTGCTAAGATGAATATCGTAGTTCATGATTTTTTTAAAAAAAAACGTGTTTTATTCCATTGAGCATGACCTAAGAACGGAAGCTTCTCATAGCATTTCATAATGTTTTGACAACTTAGGATGAAAATTTCTATACTCAAGCCTCCCGGGGGCTTGTGTTGCACGTGAAAAATGTTATATGAAGAACTACTCAACGAAAACTATAATATACGATGATGATGCCTGTATTGAAGCAGTGATGAGATATTGTTTTGAAACACATTCCCATACCAGGAAGAACTGCAGCATCAACACCATCGAAATTTTGCATTGATCGTATTCCCATAGAGATGCCTGTATAAACAAGATGAAACACGACTTTCTCAAGTCTTGAGTTAATAGTTTGTTATTTGGAGTCCATTCAGCATCATCTAAGAACGGAAGTTGTTCATACCATTTCATAATGTTTTGTCAACGTAAGATAAAAATGTGTATATTCAAGTCGCCGTGATGAGATATTTTTTCGGAACCCATTCCCATAGAAAACGATGACTAGTAATCAAAATCACTTATGCAGAGAGTCCCAAGATCAAATTATGCGAACGAGTTTGAAGTTAGTATAGCCTTTAGGTCACATGAGAAATTAGATCTGGTTAATGCGACCCTGCATATTGAAGACGTGTTTGAACATGTTTTGTAGAAGGTAATCATGTGTGTGTGTGTGTGTGTGTGTGTGTGTGTGTGTGTGTGTGTGTGTGTGTGTGTGTGTGTGTGTGTGTGTGTGTGTGTGTGTGTGTAGGACGGAATAATTGTAACTAAGAATTGACAGAGTGTAGCTATGTGCAGTACATCCGGAAAGTGAAATTTCCGACTCCTGAAAAATTTGGCCATTCCTAATTTTATCCAATATGACAAACTGATATATTTTAGTTTGATTTATATCATTTCGAAAATTAAAACTATTTTGTTTTAAATAAAACTTCATTGCTCAGAAAATAATATTTTTGAAGATTGACCATTTCTATTTGATCTTGAAGTTAAAACCATTTTGAATTACGTAATTTGTTCATCTTTATTTCCTGACAAGGGTCCTAACTTCCTATTACAGTTATTACTTTACTTGTAGCGTAGTGTGTCAGATTTTATTATATATTTTACAAGTTCTGTATTTTTGCTTATAAGCTGTTTTTTCAGCACTCAATACTAAGTTATTATTATTATCCTAGATAAACTTAATTTTTAAACTTGCATGCAACTTTCTCTTTGGTAGGCGCTTTTATTGGAACTTCATTCGACTGGAGAACGAACATACGAACAACTGCGGGAAATACAGAGTCGTTCGAGATATTTCTTTAGCGTCTCGTGATACTGGGGACGAGAGGAAGATACTTCACATGATGGATGATGTTGATGGAGTTACAAACCGTGAGAATACGAAAAAGAATCTATGAATTTTTAAAATAATACAAATTACTTAACCAGGATTTTTTTAAAAAAATATATATATCCGAACATAAATAATTAAATTTATAGAACTATTCTTGACCAAAATTTTAGAAGAAAATATATATATTTTTTTTACTTCTGCATTTAGTGAAGAGAGAGATAAATATTTAAAAATTTGGTTTATATTGTTTAGAGTCTTTTTAAAAAATAAAAAGAGTATTTGAAATCAACTTTAGTTCATTTGAAGAATAATTTAATTACATATCTAGCACAAATGTTTAAGAGACTAATATATCTATATTTGGAACAAGAAGAGCCTTCAACAGAATAGAAAATATATTACTTACCAGAAAACAGTGAAACAGAATTCACATACCAACTTCACAGTTTTTCTTTTCTTAAATTTTATTTTCTTTTGACGTGTGTTTAATTATGTTTCATTGTTTCCTAATAACTTATATACAGGGTGCGAATTGGCGGGGGGGATGCCAGGGATTTCCCCCCTGACAAAAATCTTTACCCCCCTGGAGAAGAAAAAATTTATCCCTGGCAGGGATAACTTTTTCCCCTCTGGAGTATTTTTAAATGGATATGAAGATAGAAAAAGGGAACAAATCTTACTTTGCGTAGCTAACCTAAATATTGCTTGAGTGAAAATTTATGAAACATCTCACATCTCAACTGTTTTGGTACTTGTTAGTATATATATATATATATATATATATATATATATATATATATATATATATGTGTGTGTGTGTGTGTGTGTGTGTGTGTGTGTTTGTGTGTGTGTGTGTGGGAGGACAGTGCGCATATAGGTGAAATTCATCCCCCCCTGGGAAAATTTTTCAATTCGCACACTGCTTATATATATATTGTTGGAACAACGCAATCATGGATATATATCGAAGAATGGAATACTGAAGATATAGTGGAAAATGAATTACCAGAAAATGGTGAAAACATAATATAGCACACTTTAAAAAAATCGTAGCCCGTAGCGAAAGCGATTATATTGAGCATTTTTATAGCATGTGTGATTGTGCTCTCTATTTCGTGGTAAGTAATTCTTTATATATATGAGCAGATTTTTACCTAAGATATTCTATTATTGAAAAAGGTTACTCAATAAATTATATCGATATCTAGTACTGACAAGAAGACGATAAATTTCTCGTCTTGTCTCGTCTCGAAAACAAGAAACGTGTAGTTACAAATTCGAGACGGGATGATTTTTTTTTTCAAGACACGTGGACAACACTAGTTCTCCCAAGTTTTGCGTCTTATACACTATTGTTATAGTATTTCAAGGTTCATAGTAAAAAATATATAAATCGTTAAAAGTGATCGTAGAAACACAATAAGGAGAATTTATCAACATTTAAAGATACACGATACATTTCACAATATCTTCAGTAAATATGGTTTATATATTTTTATATAATAAGTTTGTGGACTTCTCGTAATGCAGAATTCTGATAACTAAGGTAGATGAAATTAAGACAAAAATCAAGACATAAATTTTATACATAAATTTACAAAACGAGGCGAGAGTATCCGAAAATATTTCCGAGAGCCGAAGCGAGAGAAGAATTTGACAAAAAAGATTACGAGGCAAGACGAAAAAATCTTATTTACTGTCTCGTGGACAACACTGTCGATATCCAATTTAAGGGTGTGGATTAATATTTCTAAAAATCCTAAATTATTTCTTGTGTATGTTCATGATCCTAGCGGATAAAATGAAGAAAACATCGGACATAGTTCAACGGACCTAAATAAAGCTTTATTTATGGATTTTAGGTAATTCTCAATACCTTTACCTTGTTTTTCTTTCTATCTTATGACAATGGATTTGTCATATTCATTTCTACACTTCGCCATTGGATTATCATTGTGATTTCTTTCCCTAAACGGAGCTCCGCCTTCTTACAAATTTAATCTGTGTTGCGAATAAAGTAACTTCCCCAAATGTAAACAGAAACTACCAACTGGTGAAGTCATCACCTCTTAATTAGTCGGTTGCCATCAGCAACTTATTCCTCTCACTTTCTTTCTTCGTGACACCAGATTACATTGTTCATTTTTCATTTTTTTTATTCTAAAAGTATACCGGTATAGTGAATACAAGACTATGTTTTCGTTCATCATTAGATGTTAAAGCAAATCAAGCAAATAACTCCAACAATTGCTCGAACTAAAGAAAGACAATACCAATAAAGAAAAACAACGAAAATAATAAATTTAATGGTAATAAGAAACACAAGATGAAAATGAATTTAAGGAATATAAGAATAGATGTAGAAATAATAGCAATTAGCAAAGGCAACATAGATCACACAGTAAAACTAGTACTTATTCCCAGGGTAAAAGTAAATCTGAAAAGGTAGGGGGACGTATGACGTCAAGCCGTTCCACTTGCCTATCTTTGCCCATTATAATTTTTTTAGGAAGTGGAGGACGCCATAGATTTTTATGGAATTGGGGGCACGACGTTCCCCCTCACTTCTACCCCTGCTTATTCTAATAATTCACATAAAAGTAGCCATGATGTTAATTCTGTTAATCAGAATGGTAACAATCCGAATGCACCCACATATATACCTAATCCACAATGTTTAAATCATCAACAACCAATGCAACGATATAATCAGATAGCCGTATTTTATTCCTCTGCACCACATAATCAATATGTATCACAAGGTAATATACAAAACAATGCACATCCACTGTTAAACTAGAAGTGCTCTGCAAAGAGAATGCTTCCAGTAGAGCTAGTAATCATGACGATTTTGCCAATAACTTTTGTAATCTGAATGTTCTCCAACTCACTCTTTCTGTCGAAAATACAATACTAACTAAAGAACCGTTAAATAGTTGGATGGGATGTAAATGTTTCTGATGAGGAGTAATGTAAATGCATCACGATCGGCTAAAATTAAAATATATGTAAACAGTATTGTGGGATTCTGGAGAATATGTGTCTTTGATTAACCTTGAGGTAATGAAGAAAATTTACTCCCATCATATAGCATGCACTATTGAAATCTGTCACAAACAATTTCAAGTAGATCATTAAAAGATACATAAAAATAGGTTAAAAATCTATATGAACACTGTTGTTGAAATACAGCACTTGTCTTTTGAAGTAAGTAGTGGTATATATGAGTAGTGTCTTTCTTAAACACTGAATAATTTTTGGATAGAATCTTCTTATCGTCTGCAAGTGGGACTATTGATCTTTTTTAAATATATAGTTAGTTATCTCAAATTTGACTATAACATTCCCTCTTAGACTTTTTTTTAACCATCGTGATTGTCCCTCTTCATTTTTATAACATGTTTATCTAAGCCTATGTTGTCATCAGTAAGGAGTAGGGATATCATTAATGGAATATTTTTCTATGTGTAGGCAGACTTCCAATCTCAAGTAGATGGGGCACAATTTTGTGTAATAAGCTGGCAAACTTACGTATTAGCTAATCATATTTTGTAGCGAAAAAACAAAATACTATTTCACAGACATGAGGCAGTGTTTCTTCCAGACCTATTTTTGGAGAGCACTCCCCTCCGCCCGGAGAAGACCAAAATAATACGTCTATAATAATAAATAGAATAGTATCAGCAGTGCCCCTCGGAATACCAAGTGTGCCCCTCCGGAACATTATTTCTGAAAGAAACACTGGACATGAGGATGTCAGAAAGAGTAATTATAAATGTCAAAGCCCATTTAACTCCGGTAAAACTACATTTTAATCAATCCTTGTGTGATTGTTTGTATATTAAAAATGATTATCCACGTATATTAACTATCCAATGATGATATATTTTAAAATAGTAACTATCTTCTCTTTCGTCTCAACAAAAAACAATAGGATATATTTTTTAGGAATTTCCAAATGTAATTGAACAGTCAGTGTATAAAACTGAATTCCTACGCAAAAGTGATATTTATTAAGAGCAGTGACAAAACAATGATTCATAATAAATTAAGGTACTAACATGGGCGGCTTTAGGATTTTAATTTTGGGTAGGCCCGCTCCCTCGCTTATGGATACATATACACATTTGTTTGTTTAATGGCCGTAGGATTTTACTTTTACAGTAGTGGTTGATGTTATTTCTTAAATAAATATCTACCATTAATATCAATAGTGGAAAATATATTTATTGTATCCTTTAGCGTATATATATTTTTTCAAAATTTCGGGGAGGTCCGTGCCTACCCGGCCTATCTGCTATTAGGAGGAGGAGTATAGTAATCTCCCACAAGAAATATGATTGATGCTTTTATTTCATATTCTTATCACTTTGAGGAAAAGCTTTGAAGAATACGGAATGAAAATAAATGGAAGGAAAACTAAGGCTATGGTAATTGTCACGAGGGAAACCGCAGCAACTATTAAAATTCGAAGGGAAATAGTAGAACAAATAAATATTTTTTGGTATATAAGTAGTATTATAAGGAAAGATACCGCACGAAGTGTGAACCGATTATGATGCATTGCATATGTACGCCTAACATGTCACTCAAGTTTCATTTTCTTAAAGTAATAAAATACAAATATACCTGTTCTGACTATTGTTCTCAGTTCTGCCAACGTTAACGTGACAGAAAAGGGAAGAGATCTCTGATTGGAAATTCCTAAAATTACAATTTTTTCTAAATGATGCTAGCAGTGTTCTCTTGCACCGAAGGGAGAAATAAAGGGGATTGGTTATTTTTTTATTAGTTTAGTTGTTTTGATATCTTGTTTTCGAACACTATATTAAAGTATATTAAAAATGTTTTTAATAAAAATAATTCTGTTTTTAGTATTTAAAAAGTCTGATAATTAAGGTCAATATGTATGTTAAATATTTATTCATCTATGCGTCTGAGCTCCCTTCCACAAGGCTCTCAGGCCCCTTGGGCCATCGCCGATTGCAGACAAGCCGAATTAGCCAGACTACAGTCGGCGAGAACTATCTTGGCAGTGACGTCAACGCTCCCAGTTGCTCCCAGATGGCACACTGAAAGCTTTGCACGTCACGTCATAACTACAGTTTAAAACAATGCTGGTAGCGAACTAGAGAGAGTTTAGATAAAAATGTATTTGAATAATACTAGCATATATATATATATATATATATATATATATATATATATATATATATATATATATATATATATATATATATATATATATATATATATATGCATTGTTACGACAAAGAAAGAAAAATAAGATTAGATCCTATATTTATGTCGTCAAACGACAATATCTTTCCTTTCAAAAAGCAGTTTTCTATTTCCAATAGATTTTTTTTTTTAAACCTAAATCCTAACTTGTGCAGTATTTGTTGTAATGCCCACTCAGAACCTTTGAAGTCAATGCTTTTCTTAAGTTCGCACAATAATTTAAGGTGGCGACAATGCTTTCAGCATAGAAATTGTGAATTGTTCTACGAACTACTACTTCATCGAAAGAATCTAAATTTGTTTTTTTTTTTTTTCTGTGTATTTGGCTTTGCTTTACAGGGTGTTACGACGGGTTGTCAAGACTTTACTCCTTCTCTTTCACAATTCGCCACACGGATCTCTCACTGACACATGTTGCTCGGGAGGTTTCATGAACACTGTCAGATTTATTATTGTTTGCTGCAAGAAGAGTTGTAAACATTAAAAACAATGTCTCCTGCAACGGCTTACCTTTCTTTAAGGTACTATCACCCATTCTTATACACAAAATTTCGAGAACGAGAATAAAACAAAGGATTGACAACTTTCACCAGTCAGCACAGACTGTACAGCCCTACACAAAGAAAACACGCGCTTTTCAGTTCATTTCATTTCGCTTTTGTTTTTTAATTTGTTTGTGTGCTTTTCCTGGAAGTGCTGTTCTTATGTCCTATTGGCTACATTCACTAACCCCCACACTCCGCGACAAGGAAACACGTTCATATCATCCTCTAACTCAAGGACCGTGATAGGTAAAGATATGGAGGTTTCTTTAAAATAAACTTTGGACTTCCCTTCCAATTTCGTTCACTGCATATTTGTGTCTATCTTCAATAGAACGAAAGTTTGTAGCATGTTGAAATCTGAGTGTTGGTAGAACAGACTAAACATAAATGGCTATCATTTAAAATTATTTTCCACATACTTATAATATAAAATTCAAATAAAAAATAACCATATTCTTCATGAAAGTTATATAAATATAAAAGCCAAAAAGTGTAGCATTTATGTCTCCTCGAACTCCAGTTATCGTTATACAAAGATGAGAAGTATTTTTATCAAAAACGAATCTCCCATTTCGGTTATTTCCTTTCGCTTTCCTGTTGTAGAGAACGGAGCGTGCTTTTAAGTTGGTATTTGTGTTCGCGCATTTTCTCTTTCCTGGGATTGGACGTAGAATTAAACGAAGCGTCTGCTTGAACCAGTGGGATGGCATTTGAGCAAGAGCAAAGTCTACGTCACTGCCAGGATAATTCTCGGGCACTGTAGCATTGCTCACCATTATGTTCACCAAGCCGCTCAGATACATATTTTTTCATAACATCTTTCTCAAGGGCGGGGTTAAACCTCAAACACTATATATATAACTTCTGGAGATATAAAGGTTTGTTACAGTTTATCAGAGATATACAGTTATAGTCTCACAAGACATCAATGATATTTTGAGATTTTTACAAATACGTTGGCCCAAGCAAATCTTAGTCAGGCAACTCTCTAAGGGACCAGAATCAGCGGCTATGTCCACTAGCATTCTGGCAATCAGTTATTTATATCAGAGAACGAAAAACAAACTCTAAAGTTAGACAACAGCGGATAATGCTTAACGAAAAATTATAAAACGAAATATGTATTTATGGTTAGGAAATCCAATAAGTTTGGGAGTGATCGCCATAGTGTTCTCCTCGTGAAGAGGAAGGCGGCTCAGTGCGTCTCTTTCACATTTCTCCTTTCACAATCACTCGTGCGTAACTTCTTTTTTTAACACTTTTCTTTTTTCATTGACCACTTCTTACTTTCTCCAATTTTTTGCCCAAATCGTCTGGGTATTTCGTCCTCTTTCGCTGTCTGAATTCCTTTCCTGAATTTGACCTGTTCCAAAGTTTGTCGTTTCTTTCCCGATTATTTCAGTTACTTTTCTCTTTTCCCAATTGTCTCTTTCCTCTTTTTATAATTAATAGTTTAAAACAATTTTATTTCCATCAACTTTACTTAGACAAGGCTAATTCGTTCACGTGAATGGACCCTATTTACACACTACAATTTAAAACAATTCTAATTTGAAAATAATTTTAGTGAAGCAGTCGACTTGGCCCTACGGCTGCGACGTGAATAATATAATGCATAAAAATATTTAATTTCAATGACAATTGAATGACGAAAAGCGACAGGCGAATAGTTTTCAAACAAATTCAACAGGGAAGTGATTTACAGCTTTGCTTTATAAATGGCAGTGATTCATAGATTATTAATTTTTTGCTAATCTAACGTACACTATATCATCATGCCTTCCGGGTAAGTGGTTGTTTGGATTTATTTTGGTATAGTGTTAATTTTTAGTGCAAGGTAGATATTCTCAATACATCTTGTATAATTGAGTACCCAATTCATTTACCTCATGCGTGCAGGTTTACTTTTGGCGCACCACCCAAAAAATTGTTGAAAAATGTAAGGGCTATGTTTAGTTGAAGGTGTCCAGAAGTACAGAAAAAATAGGAGATTTACAGGAGAAATGAGGGAATATGAATAACAATTGTGGAATCGTAACAAAACCTAAGATAAATAGAAATGAGCGAAATTTTATATATATATATATATATATATATATATATATATATATATATATATATATATATTTTCGAAAATAAGACTGGAAACCCTTTAACTAAACATAGGCCAAATATAACTCTGGTTATAGTTCAGGAGCCGTACTTCCCATTTAGGGAAGGACGAGAAACGCCATACTTTCAGGAATTATACATTGACAATCTAGGATGTTAAAAAGTAGGTAATAGACTGAGTTCTTGCCCTTGTACTTAGGGTGTTTAGATAGTGCAACAGTAAGATGTATCCTCGTGCATGGGAGATGAGAAGTAGCTGTTCTTAACTATTACCATAACTCTTTCACTAATTTCCTACTTATTGTGTTCTAAAAGACTGCGATGGACATTAAAATATCTTATTTGGCATAGATAAAATTCAAGACGGTCACGAGAAGTATTTGTTAAAAAATTACATTTCCTTTACCACTTGTGTATAATACGACTTCAAAATGTGTAGCATAAAAGCTAGTGCGGCAAGTCTTTACTTTGACTCAAACTGTGACTTTAATCGGTTCTTATAGGTTTAATCACTTCCTGGAATTGTTTCTGCGCGAGGGTGTCCAAAGGGAACGGGCGCGTCAGCGATGGTGGGTATATGTATAAGTGAGAGTAGTGGGGAGAGAGATGTTTTGGCCACGATTCGAGTTTCAATACCATTTGTCATTGGTTTCATGCGATAGTCTTTCCAACCTTAGAATAAAGTAGACGTAAACAAGGGAAAAAGTATTACTCCATGGCTCACACGTGCTTCGCCATCGAGTGACATCAATAGCAAGATTGTCTGCTAGCTTACTCTCGTCGCATAATTTCCAAAATGTAAGACTGCGGTTTGTTGGTAAATAAGTAACGTACTGACTACTACTTTGTTGGAAATATGTATTTTCTTAAATCGTTACCGGTATATAAACGACTTAGCTTCTATATCGTCCTCTTTTGTGTTTTGTAACACAAGAGGAAAATGGATTATTGTCACTTATCGTCGCAATGAAACTCTGAATTTAGAATTTCAAAAAAGCGGATTCGGCACGCAAAAGCGTGCGCATGCGCAGTAAATACTATATGTCAAAGTACGGTGAGGTTGTAGTAAAGCTACATCTGCTGTTAAACATTATATATATTGCGTTTATTCACAAAATGTAGGATAAATTCAGATATCTTTACTTGAAATTATTATTTTAGTAGGGACCTATGCAGTAAGGTAAGAGTGCAGTGAGACCAACAGCTAATAACTGGTCATTGACCCACTGGCAGGAATTGAAAACACCCGTTTTATATATATATATATATATATATATATATATATATATATATATATATATATATATATATATATATATATTTCAGTGTTTTTGGGGTAAAAGTGTTAAAATATTACTTATATTTCAAGATTATCATTGTTACAACTTGCAACAATTTTCTGCTCGCTGCTGTTTTGAAAAAAAAAATGTCGCCATTGTGAAATTTTACATTGTATCGCCGAGAAAATCTATACAGCAAATTTAGAACGTCTCGTCCTTCTTCCCTCAAAATTTCAACTTAAAAGTGCGAAAACTGCACCCTGAAACATAGATAACCGCTATTTTGAAAAATGACCGCCATTTTGAAATTTTACGTTGGATCGGCGCAAAATTTACACAGCTGATCTAGTGTTTCGTGCTTCTGTTCTGAAAATTTCAACTTAAAAGACTGAAAATTGCGCTTTGTAGCGTGGATATTCGATATTTGTTTTTAAAAGATATCGGCCATTTTGAAATTTTACGTTAATATGCCGCCAAAATCTATACAGGAAATTTAGTGTGTCTCGTGCTTGTGCCTTGAAAATTTAAACTTAAAATACCGAAAGTGGCCCCCTGTAGTATGTGTGGTACAGGCAGACGAACGAACAAAAGTAGATCGAATCATTCCAGGACCCTCAGTGACGTTTGCCAAATATCAATACTAAATATATTAATTTAAAACCAAGATATAATTCATGTCATAAAATAAATGTTTCAATATGTCTTATACGACATAGATATTTTCCAGAGTATTACAAATGTTTTCTCGAAGTTCACTTCCGATACTTTGTGCGTCCAATTGCAGGAATTTCCCGAGAACTTGTTGCAAGACGGTTCTTTCCAGAAAATTAATTTAGAACAATTAACAAAGATATAATTCATATTTTATAAAGTAAGTGTTTCAGAATGTCTTAAATGAAATTAAATACCTTCCGGCATAAAATAATAATTTTATTGTTGAAGTATTCACTTCCGATGCTTTGTGCATTCAATTGCGGGAATTTCCCGAGCACTTCTTTTTCACGACAGGTTTTTCCCGAAAACGCAACTTTCTTTACTGTACATCGAAACTTCTACTAGTAGGGAATTTTGAATTCAGCACTTGAAATAGTAAGCATTACGTAGTCTTCGGAACTCCGAGCATTAAGCTTCTTAAATTTAACAAGAAGATTTACACTATTGCTGGTGTTGATTCTACAGAATGCTTATTTGAAGAGTAGTAACAAATAAGCGAACTAAACTGTTGTTGGAAAACCAAATTTTACTGAAGAATACTTGTGTTACCATTAAAGATAATAAAAATAATACTAATAGTTTTACTATTGCACTACATATTTACTTGTAATACCGGCACTTATGGCCTTAAACCCATCAAACGTATGAAGGATAATGTCCCTCGGCGTCGCCTAGTCAGTGAGCACACTATTCATAGAAAGTATTTTCTAAAATATAAAATTGCATATTTTACTTCAAATAGGCTATAAGCATAATCCATACATTAATTTGTTCTATAATTATCTCAAGCTTTTTTATTTTTATTATTATTATTATTATTATTATTATTATTATTATTATTATTTATTCATTCAGAACTTTATAAAAGTTTTATGTTGAATACTGTTGTATACCTTAACGTGAAAGCATCTAATTCGTCCAAGGAAAGTCCAAAATCTGATAAGATCACTTTCAATGTGATCACCTTAGTTGTGCCAATAATATACTAACAAAAAGCTCAAAAGCCCAAGTGGGTTTTAAGTTTTTTTCAGGTGAGTCCAACCTCGGGCTGAGCCCACTTGGGCAAACTCTGCCCACTGGTAGTCAGGTCGGTTTGTTTACATCTGCTTTTTTCTAAGGCTGGAAGGAAATTAGTAACGCTTCGCTTGTAAACATAAAATACAGCTTCTGTACAGAAATACTGTGCAGAAATACACTGCCGGTGGAAAATATAATCTAATAAAGTAATTTTTCATATGAACTCATTTTATCTGTCGTAAAGCGCTTGTAATGATTTTACACTAGTAATCCTACACTTGTAAACGTAAAATATAGCTGTATTGTTTTGTATTTAATTGTCACCTGGAAAAAACTGTTCATTTCATTTCATTTCATTTATTTGCCTGTTTCATTAGCTTACAAAGCATGAGAAATTCTCATGTAAGCATTACAGTTGTCAGAAAGAAAGAAAAAAAAACATACAATATTGTCAAGTACCAGAAGTATACATCATGCAATCTTTCTAAAAATACAAAACCACATAATTAGGTAACTGTTTCTACCACACCAGGCATGTACTCACGGGTAAGTATCTGTTTCCAACTCTTCAGTTAATGAGTCATTTAAATATTCTTTAATTGTGTAATAGCACTTTTCACTGAGTAGATTATATAAAGTCTTACCAAGAATGGAAACATTGGTCATATTTTTCAAGTACAAAGGAAGTTTATTATACAATCTGACACAATTCATGTACACGGTTTTGCTTATATTAGCATATTTTTGATGCATCACAAATATGTCACTACCTTGTCTTGTATTATGGCTATGAACATTTTTATTAAAGATAAAAAGATGCTTGTTTTTCACAGTAAAAAGAATAGATTTATAGATGTATAAACTGGGGAGTGTTAAAATTTTTGCTTCTATGAAAACCTTTTTACATGACGATTTTGTGGGTAACCCAAAAATTATTCTAATCGCTTTCTTTTGCAATCGGAAAGTGCTTAAACTATTTTCAGCAGATCCCCAGTGTATTATGCCGAAGTTAATTAATGAATTAAACTTGGCGTAGTAAAAGCTAAGAAGTGCTTCTCTCGATACAGTACCTTGAAGTTTGTATAAGGCAAAACACACGCTACTTAGTTTCTTGTTTAAAGTGGAGATATGAGCAGACCATGAAAGATCATCACTTATGATTACACCTAAAAGCTTTGTTATGCAAGAATATTGGAGTAAGTTAGAAGATATTTTTATTCTAGGTGATATACGCGGTTTTCCTGGAAAATGAAAATGTAAGAGGATCGATTTATCATGATTTATAATTAACCTATTCGCTGTTATCCATTTTACTAATTTGTCCGTAAAAATGTCAGATTTCCTCTCAACTTCTTCTATTGATTTTCCTGATATTATCATACTGATGTCATCAGCATATAGAATACATTTCGCTGGATGCATAAATTCTAACAAGTCATTTATATATATCAGGAAGAGAATAGGACCCAAAATGGAACCTTGAGGAACACCTCTGACTACAGTTGATAAAGACGAACAAGTTGTTTGAAACCCATCTGCAGCTAATTTTGATATTTGTACCGCTTGTTGCCTACTGGATAAATAAGAGAGAAACCAGTTGTGAGCTACTCCTCTAATACCATAAGCATACAACTTGCTTAAAAGAATAGCATGATCAATTGTATCAAAAGCTTTGGATAAGTCGATGAATAGGCCAACAACATATTTACTGTTTTTTAATTCAAGAGCTATATTGGACATGTAATCAAACAAGGCTGTTTCAATACTTTTCTTATTTTGGAAGCCATGTTGTGATGGTGATAGTAAGTTACATGACTTCAAAAAATTGCAGAGTCGTGACTTCATCACATATTCAAAAATTTTTGAAAACGTGGAAAGAATGGAGACTGGGCGATAATTTCTTACATCATGCATACTCCCCTTTTTATGGAGAGGAATTACTTTTGCCACTTTTAACACTGATGGAAAACATCCTTTCTCAAGAGATAGGTTAACTAAATAACAGAGATGATTTACAATGAAAGGAAAACAAAATTTAATAACAGTCACTGGAACTTCATCAAAACCTGAAGATCCCGAATTAGACATCTTACTCAATATTTTCCGTAACTCCTCTACTGTTGCTGGAATTAAAAAGATCGTATGTGAATGCATTTGAAATTTCATCGAGTCGTCATAACTCGCTTGTATGGGGTCAGGTAATGGTACACTATCTAGAAAATAATCATTGAAGACATCTGCAATCCGCTTAGGTTCTTTAATAATTTCGTCCCCAACTTTAACATACTCAAAGTCGCTCTTTTTGTTGTTTGTTCTACCATTTAAGATTTTCCACATAGTTTTAGCTTTATTAGTAGAATTAAGTATTGTGGAGCTATTTGATAGTAATTTAGCTGTTTTAATTACTCTTCTGTATATTTTCCTGTACTTAAAAATATAATTTCGAAAGCTGTGAGGAAGTGATGTATTTATTTTGAGTAATCTATTATATCTAAATAGGTTACTTTTAGAAATTTTAATGCCTTTAGTTAACCACGATTTAGTGGACGACGTCCGGATTTTACGAGTAACTTTTGGAAACGCCATATTGAAGTAATGTAAGAAAGTTTCAAAGAAGTATTTAAACTTATATTCAGTGTTAGACGTATTATATATGCCATTCCAAGGCTCGTGAGAAAGCAAGAAATTTAGATATTCCATATTATGAGTGGAGAAAATTCTCTTTGTAACTGTGTATACTTTAGACTTAAGAACAGTGGTATCGTTTAAAGTGATTTTTAAAATAATCGCATCATGATCAGAGAAACCGGGATCAAATACTTCAAGGTTATAGGCAAATTGATTTTTACTAATTATGAACTGATCTAGCGCACTTTTATTATGACGTGTCGGTACATCCACTAGCGCTTGGAGATTGTACACATTCAGTAGATCTCGTAGATCGGATTTCTTTTTTGCTTCCACTATCCAATTTACATTAATATCCCCACAGATGATCATTTTTTCAAAGTCTTTTCGTATGAAGTCCAAAAGACTTTCGAGTTTCTTTAAGAAAACAGTAAATATGCCGGATGGCGACCTATAAATGCATATAATACAAATGTTAACACTTGGTAATTTAATGGCTACAGCTTCAAAGTCAAATTCACAGGTAAATTTTGTAATATCTATTTCAGAAGCTTTTAAACTGTTGTGAACAAAGATGCATACACCTCCACGTTCGTGTGAAACACGAGAGAATTTAGTGATAAGATTAAAGTTTTCAAAATTGACCTCCTTAATAAGTGTATCATTTAGCCAGTGTTCACCAAGACAAATAACCTTACATTCTTTCAAATCATCAGCTAAAAGTACATCAAAGTATTCGAGTTTATTCTGGATCCCTTGTACATTCTGATGAAAAATACTTATTGTATTAGCTATCTTGGATTCGAATTTTCCATCTGGTGTGCTAAAAAAGTTACATTTTTTACGTTATTTTGTCCGGCTGCAAACGATACTGTATTATCATTGCTAAGACCTGTACGGGGGAAAGTAAGAGGAATGGGATCCCTGTTCCTGTTCTGAGCCTTAATCATATTACTTAAATTTTCACATACATGACGCTTTCCTAGATTATTCAAATGTAAACCATGATGGGTGTGAAATTCTCGTGGAAGACTACTTACATCTAATAACTGTACATTTTTAAATCGACTACAAACTTTACTAATGATGCTATTTGTTTTATGTACTTCTGAGTTAACACAAGAACTCTTCAATAGATCATGCCGGTGTGGCAGATTAACTACTATTACATTTGTATGAGTAAGAGTGCTGAGTGTAGTCTTCAAAACACGGACAGCATCTTCAGACTCATTTTTTGACACATCATTAGTGCCTCCTATAAGTACAACAGTATCAGTATCTGAGAATGATTTCTGGTCCACACATGAATTTACAACGTTATTTAGTTTTGCACCAGGCTTAACAATACCTACTACGTTCATATCATCACACTCCTGCATTAATCTGGAAGCAAGACCACGACCGTGACTATCTCCTACAATGAACACCTTCCCTTGCACTTTTTTTACCCGATTTACTGAAATTGAGTTTCCATTTTCAACACCAAAACATGACTTACTGTTTGAATCCTGTGACGGAAATCTTGGGCGATCCTGCTGGTTTAAACGATCTACACGTCGCACTTGAATAGGCCTATTTCCTAGGCTAACTTGCTTTACACTATCACACTGGCCACTTAACTCACTGAATCTGTTTTTTGTTTCAATATTATAATCGTATTGTAGACCTGATACTTTATTACCCAGTAGTTTACCCTTAGTATTTGGGTTGCACACAGTGTCGTGTCTCTCTGCAGCTTTGACACTCCATTGGCAATTTGCTCTTGCACTTGCGTTGTGGATAGGGCTACAAATGATTTTCGGAGGGCTAGAATTTCCACTATATTGTGATTTCCAACTGGAAAAAGATGGTATCTTCGCGCTGTTATTAGGTTCACTAGTAGCATTTGGGACTTCGGCCGTAATTCTTACGATGTCGCTCCAGGTCTTTCTATTTTGCCTTGTACTTAACGATTCTTGGCCCAATTGTTGAAATTTATCTTGGCGTTGTAGTTGCTGGATATCTTGCGCTAAGAGTTCGACAACTTTACGTAATGAATGTAGTTCCTCAAGAAGATTTGAAACAGACTCAGCTGAAATTGATACCTCACTAAGTTGATTGTCATTTGTTTTTTCACAGCTACTACACGACATGCAAGACCAGCTTAAAATATTGGAATTTTTGTCAACTGCACTGCACTTGCCAAAATGAAAGAACTCCTTGCATATTTCACACTTTATGCCGTTTTTCAATACTCTTTTACATTTACCACATTTAGTATTAACTGTAAAATTACCTGACATATGGGACCCATTTATACTGTCCAACACACTGTCCGCCATGTTAAGGTTGCTAAATATCGTATCCCGATAATGCAAAACTTCGTCTTTCGTTGTTAAAAGATCCCAATCTGTATCACCCATTATTATGGAATGCTGGTAATTGGGTTAATGTTTTGCAATAACGTCAACAAAGTTTTTGAAAGATGTACGGCGGGGAGGGGGGACGATACACAAAACTCAAAAGCAATGTCTGGTGACCTACAGTGACTTCGAGTATAATATATTCTGAACTACTGTTATATACACCAGCTGACTGAGACAGGAGTTTGACCTGGAAGTTGTCTCGTAAATATATTTCCACACCCCGGCAGCGTTTACCCTTTCTATTGTTTGCAAAGGAATGGAAACCTGATAAATTAACGAGGTTGTTCGAGAGGGAATCCTGTAGCCAAGACTCAGAAATAAGTACTGCATGAACATGTTTAAAAGAGGATACAATGCTTTCAATTTCCACGAAATTTGAAAGAAGGCTTTCCTTGTAAATGTGTCTTTTCATGCAAATTTTACCTGTTAATCCTCCAAAATGGGCTGCACCAAAGCTACACCAGTACCATATCATGTAAGTTTTCATGTTAGAGAGAGAGATGTGGTAATGTCTCACAGAAACTAGGTACAGATCAAGAATAGAGCTACTAGTATAAAATCATCATATACAACCTGCCTTATGAAACAAGTCGACTTTTACTATCTTTAAGGATAGTATGTTAGGCTATGTTTTAGTTGAAGGGGTTCAAATTACGTAAAAAGATGTACAGGAGAAATGAGGGCCTATGTTAGTTAATTGTGAAAGTCTTGGACCCAGTATAAGTTATTATCTTCTCATATATAAAAATATGTTGCCAGTGCTCAAAGCTAAACAGTATTCAATCTCCAGTCATTGTCTTCAAATAAATGGCTGGCTACCTTGTATTAGGAATTACATTTTTTAACATAACTGCCAAAATGGACCTAAAGTAAAAATTATAAGTTTCGAGTAATTTTCTATACCGAATATCTATTTTAATTTAATAAGGAAAAAGTAGAGATGCAAGGGCTCGGAAGAAAACCGGCTTTTTTGGAAAAAAACTCGGTTTTTTCTGCTTTGCTTTTTTGCTTGGGAAATTTTGGGCTTTTTTCAAAATTCTGCTTTAAATCGATAAAGCAGACTTTGTTTCGCTTCTCTATAACACAGAAAGTCATTTAATTAGTGGTTGATGGCGATAAGAATATAAAACTTCGAAAGTAAACCATGAATTTCGAAAAGATATTTTAAACAATTTTACTTCAACATTTTTACATTATGAATTCCAAAGGATTAACCAATGTATATAATAAACATATTTTAACCTCCTATATACAAAAGTAAGCAGAGTTGGCAAGAACCATCGTTGTTTCTGAAAATGCCAAAAACCCGTTTTGGGGGGGCAGTTTAAACCAGGCTTTTTTGGGGTTTAAACCAGGTTTTTTGATTTAGATATTTTGCTTTATGTATTTGTATTACATATTCACAGAAATAAGTTCGTTTCGCCTTGGTGTTATTATTCAACAACGGGGTTATGCTGGAAGAGGTCCCATAAGCTTAAAGAAGTCCGGTCAGTAAATTTCTTAAATTGAGAAACTCCCGCCCTAGCCATCGGGAAAATCCCGTCATTCTTTTAAATGTAAAACAAAAACGGGAAAATCCTGTAAAATTTAATTTGCATGTAAAATTTAAAGGTCAACGTATTATAATCAGTACGCTAAAACTGAGTGACACACAATCATAGTCAACGTCTTGCGAATAAAATCAGAAAAATAAACACACTGCTGAACAAGACTGCACTTATTTAATATAAAAACACATTTACACGTGACGTTTCGATCTTCTATCCAAGATCCTCATCAGACGTGAGTGTACGTCTGATGAGGATCTTGGATAGAAGATCGAAACGTCACGTGTAAATGTGTTTTTATATTAAATAAGTGCAGTCTTGTTCAGCAGTGTGTTTATTTTTCTAAAACTGAGGTATTAAATTACAAATTTAGTATGTAGGTATCATTGAAAGTCCAATCCAAGCTAATGTTGGAGGCTAAGTAGGCAATTGATAAATTTTACCAATTTTAATCAATATATTTAAGCCAGCGTTTCCCAACCTTTTTCAACTTGCGGCACACTACGGGTGTTACTTGGATTCTCGCGGCACACTTATAGATATTACTTGTAAATATAAAATACAGTGATATTTTTTCTGTGATTATTTATCTCCTTCTCACAGAGAAGAAAGCTCGATCACTGTTTTTTCCCGTGGTAAATCACTATGCTTATTTTTCATTCTAATTTAAAAATAGAAAACAATTGCAATGGAATATTGGACTCAGGTTTTTAAAAATACGCTTTGTTTTTAAAAACTGTATCCAACCTTTCACTAAGAAGGAAGATCACTAAATAATGAACGAACAAACAAATCTCTTTTACTTTTAAAACACAAATGTAGGTAATTTGTCGAAAGGATTGAATGATATTTTAAATTTTCAAGCTACGAAATAATCTGCAACAATAAAGAAGCAATAATGGTCATAACAATTATAACAAATACTTTTTTCAACATTAGAAATGTACAGAACAGTAACACGTTATGAAACTTAAAATTGTAGATTCTTTGTAGAAGTTCATAGTAATGTGAAATACAATTATAAATTTTCCACTACGTTTTGCAATTTGATTGCTATAAAATTAATAATTTTGTTTCGATTCCTCGCGGCATACCAGCGGCCCAATCACGGCACACCAGTGTGCCGCGGCACACCGGTTGGGAAACGCTGATTTAAGCAACCTTCGCTTCTTTATAAAACAACAGGCATGCAGAAATATATAATTTGGTTTCGTTTTGTATGTTTAGGCTTAACATCCTTACGTAATACCGAGGTTATCAAGGAGAAGACTTTCACTTAAAGTGACATCCGAAAGAGTACTTGGTTTACACATGAAAGAAGGGTTGTGGTTCGACCGACAATTGAACATGGGACACTTTGATTAAAAGGTGAAAAGGAAATAAGACTAATGCAGATGGTTTGACATGTGAAACGTCACTATGAAGTTCACACGATTCGCATTTTTGTTCTTTTAATTTTTTTAGTTTAAACCAGTTATTTAAAAAAAAAAAAAACAGCTGGGGTAAACGAGCCAACCCTAAGAGTAAAAACTTCTTTCAAAAAATACACAAATAACTAGCAAAATTGTATCTAGTGTTTTTACTTCAAAATATTCCATACCCTCTTTTTGAAACAAAATAAAATTAAAATAAAACATAAGAGAAATACTTAGATTTGTATGATACAATTAAAGGCTGCACATGGTTCTGTATATTCTTGAAATTCTACAGTCAAGTTTTTTATAACCACCATCAAGGGCGCCCATCAGGGGGGTTAAGGGGGCGCTGGCCCCCCTAGAGGAAAATGTACTTCAGAATATTGAAAATCCAATAGGATTTTTACATTAGTTACAGCAAAATTTGAAACTATTTTTGAAACGTCGCTTATACTTCCCCTCCTTGGAAACCACAACATGGGCGCCCTTGACCACCATCACGGTTTACCCAGTCCTCAAGTTTTCTGAATTTTTAACAAGAGGGATTCAACATATCATTACGGAACAAAAAAAAAAAAAAAAAAAAAAAAACTACGGAATATATTTAAGTTAAGCTAAATACAACTCCACAACAAACGTGACTGAGTGATTGGCTTTTGCGCTTCTTTGGGGAAGTCCGGGATTCAACCCAGCATTCGACCATTCTGACAAAGCCTTCCTTCATTCCATCTGAGAATGTAGAAATAGTGCGTGTATTGGCCGACTAGGAGTGTAGGAGTTGGCCGACTTCCTTTCTTATTGTTTTTAAATCGTTATTATTACTAATTACCGGCAGTGACGGTTTTGCGAAGGTTAGAGGATCGGTCTTTCGGACTGAAGCCTGTTCTCCAAAGTTGTGGAATGTCTAAAACGAACGAAATATCTATTAGTTATGCCTTTACTCATAAACTTTAAGCTCCCGTCAAATAAAAATTACGAATGTTTACAAAAACTAAACATTAGTAGTAAGAAAACCCCTCCCAAAACACTTTTTTAAATTCGCCACTGATTCTCAGTATAAAATGATCTTCAAGGTTGTATCCGGAAGATTATTGCTAAACATATAAACGAAACGAAATATTAGTTATGCCTGTACTCATAAACTTCAAGCACCTCCCAAATAAAATTAGGACTTTTTAGAAAACGAAACAATCAGAGAAACCCCTCCCAAAGTACTTTTCTAAATCCGCTATTGATTATTTGTATAAATTGGTATTCAAGGTTGTATCTGGAAAATTATTGCTAAATCATTGCACAACTACAGCATAACAGAAATGTGCAAATACGGTTTGACGGACATATTGAAAAACGTATGCTTTGACGGATATATAGAAAAACGTAAGTTTAACTTTCGTGCTAGAAGCTGATACTAAGCTCTTAGAAATGAAACACGAATGACAAACTAAAATGATCTAGAGAAGGAAAAAAAGTCGATAATTTAAAAGTTAAAATAAAGTTAAATAACCTGTAAAATTGCCCTCAAATACTACATTCTTCATGTTAGCTTTAATTCGTAAAATATGTGCTCCATCCATCTTGATGGTGAATTACAGAGCTAAATATGGCATTCAGGTCGTGGAAATCTTATCTAACTATAGAATATACTATAAGAAAGCTATTTGGATAGAAAAATCATGAAAATGAAAAAAGCCAAAATTTCCAAAATTCTCGGTTTTTTCCAAAAAAGCCGGCTTTTTATGTGAAAAAAACCATCGGTTCAAAAAAGCCGGCTTTTTTGCATCTCTAGGAAAAAGAAAAGAAAAACAATCACTGGATCTATTATGAAAAGTTATGTTCAAACTATAGCCATGTTTCAATCTTTAATTGCTCCTTTTCCGGTGACATTCACAAATAATCATTATCAGGCGTTCTCATTACTTACCCGTCGAGTGTGATTCTGTCCGTTTTAATTTTAAAACGAAATTAAAATTATTGGCAATACAGTAAAACCTGTCTACGTTGGCCACCATCGCTTCTATTGAAAAGTGGCCAACTTACAGAAAACAAGTGTGATCGGTGTATTTTTAGAATAGGATTTCTAATAACACTTGATTTCTTTTCATTCTTTTTGGCATATATGCACATTCTAATTTTGTAGTTCTTGTTTAGTATCGTCTACCTTCTGTTATTAAGCTAGAAGTATTTCCCTCGGAGTAAAAGATGTTTTGAGAAAATCTTAAGGGAATTCACATCTGAAAACCTCCGCTACCTTTCGACAAGCCGTCAGGTGCCCATAGTTGACAATTGAATATTTAGTTTTGAGCACTGATAGCGTCTCATCGTGACTTTCATTATTACTGTATTGCATTATGTTGCAACCCTGAAATCATTAGATTTTAATTGCAGTGCAGTGCAGGATGACCGGGCACTATTTACAATTTTTGCAATTAATTTACATTAGTAATTCTCCTTATTTCACTGTACATTTCTAACTTGCCGTATATTTGGATGTTTTTTTCTTTTTTTCGTACTGATGTTGATTCCCTTCCGTAACTACCACTCATTCTTCCCCACAATGTTGCAGAATATTACAGAAACAACCTTTTTCTTGATAAATACATTTTAACATATAATGAGGCATATTTATTAATTCGTTGTGCTTTTTACCTTGAAGGTAATTTCACCATAATCTTCCTCGTTCGCTATATTATATTTGTGTGAGCACCTGCTTTACTATCAATAAAATTTACATTGTGATTAAATGTTAGATATGTGTACCCTTTACTGAAGTTCTTATAGCATGCCCAGCAATCCCAATAACTGGTCACGGTTCAGTTCACTTCTCTGTTAAAAATGCAAGAGTTTCTCCTTTCCTGTTCGAAACTAGCTAAATAAATGTATTCTCTAATAGATCTTTCAATACTGCCAAACACACACTATACTTCCACAATTCTACGTACATTGTAATTTTTCCTTCAACTTTGCTCTCATCTATCTCTTCTGCCTTCTCTACTACATCTATTTGTTTACTGTTATTGCACACGTACTCTACTATTGTCTCTTAAACAAGTTGCTTCTAACCAACTAAAGTTAGTGCACTAATATGGTGCTCCTCTTTGATCCTTTGTGCGTTTGATCCTCTTAATACCTAATTCATAACAACTAGTACCTTGCAGACTATACAGAGAGTGAAATAATACACAATTGAAAAGGAATCTGACCCTTTGTTTCTAGCTTACCGTGCCGGTGCATTAAACGCTGACACGCTACCCAGTCCACTTCTTGAACTCATACCTTATATTACTCTTTAAATGGAGTCTTTAGCTACTCAGATCATATGGATTATATGGTAACAATTGTTATGTTTGGATAATCCAGTATTTACATTATAGAAAACTTCTGATAGGTGAACCATATACGATATATGAAAGAATGATTTTACTATTTTCCTCTAAGTGCGAATTCTGAGCTTCCTCGTGGCTAAGCGGTTAGCGTACGCGCCTTTGGCGTGGGAGACCCGGGTTCGATTCCCGGCGGGAGCTCATGTGGCTCGGATTCCACGTTAATCAGTAGGTCCATGTATCATATAGCCTTGCTGCTGAACGGAACGTTAAACTCAAAATCAACTCAACTCTAAGTGCGAATTCAAAGATATATAAACAAAAAAGCAAAAAAATGCACGACTGGACCCGTGGCGGACGTTACCCAGTCCGCTCTCAGAACATCCTTATATTCTATTACTCTTGAAGTCTGTGTTCAGCCACTTAGACCAAGATTGATTTCCAGGTTCAATCGCACAAATTTCATTCTTTGTATATCTTTGAACTCAGAGCTGTAAAGGAATTGATGTGATACAAAATCGCCTATTTCCTCCATTTATCATGTAAAATCAGTCCTCCATTTCTATGTAATATAAAATATATAAGTCAACCGTTAGTGGTGTTTTGTATCATAGAAGCTGTTTTGTCCAAGCGCAACAGGATTTGTGATACAGTTCATGTGGTAGTTGATTGTTTAATTTTACATCCAACATTCCTCTATACATTTGAGCAAATCGAACAATCTCTTTTTAAGTTGCAACAAATGATTCTCAGACAAGGCAACAAACGTTAAGTTAAATGGAAGCACTGGCAGATGAGTTTGCATTTTAAACAGAGGTATATAAATTTTACTAAGGAAATATAAAGGCATTTCACGTATCTATATCATTTCACATTATCGTAATCATGTTATACATAAAGTAAAATTATTTTTGGTATTATTATTATTATTATTATATAATAGGTTAATATCTTTATATCTCAGAGCTACTAAAATTATATCGTACTCATAATAATCACACCATAGGTATTCTGCCGTTCTTGGTAGGTCACTTGTTGCAGTTGAAAGCTTCCATACACCACTCTTTTCAGCTAACTTCTTTGTCTTCATGTACGATGTTTCTGTTTTAATAATGTCCTTCAGTTGTAGTTTCTTTCTTCGATTCCCGGCGGGAGCTCATGTGGTTCGGATTCCACGTTAATCAGTAGGCCCACGTCTCATATAGCCTTGCTGCTGAAAGGAACGCTAAACTAAAATCAACTCAATTGTAGTTTCTTTCTTTTTCTATTTTTTTTTCTGCGACCATACCTTGTAGCACGTCCTTTGTGATACAGTTTCTTTCTATCCAGAGTCCCAACCAGTTTTCTTCGTCTTTTCAATTATATCTAAAAGTATTCTTACTCCCCCCCCCCCCACACACACACACACACACTATTTATAACACCGTCACAGTCGTTTTCCATTCAACACAGATAATTCTTTCCATTCTTCGTCACATCTACATTTCGAAATTCTCCAGTCGTCTTTTTTCACAATCTTTTTTCATCGCTTTCGCATGTTTCTGATTCATATAGCTAATAATATAATACTTCACACGTGGCATTTTATGAGTCTTTTTTTCAACTCCTTATTCAAGGACCTACAAGGTGGACTTTTCTTCTTTCTAAATACTTCTTTCGCCATTCCTATATTGCTTTTATTTCATGTTCGTACTTCAATCACCAGTAATAATACTACAGAGGTATCGAAAACTAATCACTTATTCTGCTTTCTCCCGTCCTGCTTCTATATTTGACATCGAGTGCTTCATTCCAATTACCATGCCTTTTCTCTTTCTAGTGTTTACTGTCATTTTATGTTATTTAGGGCCCTTCCTAAAGCTTTCATTTTATTAATTTTTATTAGTTTATTCACTTTATTCAATTAGATTCCGCGAGAAGCGCCATGTCATCTTCAGACTTAATCATCACATTTTCTACCAACATACCGTGATCACTACGTATACTTTTTCACTATCTCTTCCAGAGAGATATTAAATAACGTCGGCGAGAAACAACATCCCTGTCGAACTCTCCTTCCAGTTGCACTGTCCTCTGTCATTTCTTCTCCTATTCTAACATTTACTTGTTGGTTCATATGTAAATTTCCTATGAGTCTTTAATCTTTCCATTCCAACCCAACCTTCTTTAGAACTCCCATCAACAATTCCCAGTTGATTCGATCAAAAACCGTTTCTAGGTCAATAAATAGAGCATATATCTTCCCTTTTTCTATAAACCTTTCACTTTTAAAAAGCCAATGACACCTTTTGTACCCATCCTCTCCCAAACCCGAACTATTCTTCCTGAAATGTTTAATTTGTTCTCTCATACAATCTTCTGTCCTGTATTTGAAGATCATTTTTGCTGCATACATATGATACTAATAGTTCCATGGTCCTCACATATCCCTGGGTACGATTTCTTAACTCAATGGTATCATAATTGTTTTCAGGAAAGTTTGACCAGTTTCATGTGCCATATATATTTCATTGCACAGTTGGACAGTTCTTTCTTGTTTCTGTCGCCCCTATTCTTAATGAATTTGAATTGTATATTATCTCTCACGGTTCCCGTTCCATTTCTAGCCTCGAATACAGCTTTTTCAAACTCATCCCGAAGAATACTGAACCCTTTATCTTCCTTACGCACTTCACTTTCTACTCTAACATCTAGGCCACGCATTCTATTCCTGTTCTCATACAAGTCCTCAGCATATTCTCTCAATCTCCATAAGAGGTTATTCCTCTCGCTTGCTACCTTTTCGCTCTTATTTTCTGCTGCAGTTGCAGTACCCCTGTTTTCTCTGAAGTTCCATGGATTTTACCCTGTACATTTCCTCATATTTACCAACTCTTTCTAATTCTTCTATATCTTCCCATTTTCTTTTGTGGAACTCTACCTTTGCTTTATCTGTTTCTCTTCGTAATTCATGGTTTAACTTCCTGTATATCTTTCTGCCCTCTTTAGTATTAACCTGTTTCCACACTCTAAATTAAATAAGCTTGACTAATTGGCATGTAACTGTACTGTTTCAGAAGATGTATGATAATACTACTATTTAAAAAGTGGTAGTTGGGATCTATCTTGTTTATTGAGTCTTTAAGAGTTTTCCTGGATGGTACCGATCACTTACACAGTAACTTTTCTCAACAGGTGAAGTCACTTACATCAAGATCGAGTTACTTTCTTGTTTTTAAGTGCAACGGTTCTAAAATTGAAAATTGAAGAACTAACGTCTTGGTATATTTGTTGTATGTGTAGAAAAGAATTCTTGCGGGGATTCTTGGGTGAAACACTGGAGGTTTTGTAAATCTTCAAAAGAAGAGAACTACGTGTGAGTCTTATTTGAGCAATACTTCTTTCCTTAAAAATAGCTTTACATATAACATCTACACAAAATTAAGGGAGAAAATGAGTAATTCCGCGCAGTTGACAGCATTGCAAATTAATCCATGCTAACTTCCTTTTTATTTAGCAACTTAGTATGTTCTATATTGAACTTATGATGATGGGATTCTTTTATAACCCTTGCACTTTAGAGAACAAATTATTTCCGTAAAGTGGTCCGATCTTCACGAGAATGACTTCACCTATTCAGGAACGTCACAGTATAAATGACTAAAAACTCTTAAAGATGCAATAAACAAAGTAGATTCCATACTCCCCCTAAATAAATTCACAATAACAGGTTCGGATTGAAAATAAACAGAGAAGGCTATCAAATCTGCATTCCAGATACAAAGAAATCGAAATAACATATCAAGATAATTGTATTGTAATTCAATATCGATCTTTGTAGCATTATTAATAATCATCTATATAGCTTATTTATCCCTTGGATAAATTGATTTGATCGAGAAGTCTGGCTTATAACATGCACATGCTTAATGGAAAGAAACAAAGGGAATTCAACAGTCCAAAATCAAATAGTTGAATCTAGAATCACTTAAATATTATCAACAGCTCTGTTTACTTAAATTTTTTCCCATTGGATAATTACTTAAAGACTGAAATTGACGCATTTTTAATCAAATTATTGAACTCCATTGATTGTGTCTATAAGCTTTTGACTGAATAGTTTCAGACACTTAAGCTGTGGGTAGCCTTGTTACCTTATCTTACCTTAAGATTGGATCACTTTATACACACAATTTTCATTTTAAGTGCAAGGAATCATAGTTGAAAAGACCAACTTTCGAGCAATAATTTTTTATGATATCAAATGTAGTTTCACACCGAAACAGTGCATGAAGTAGCTTCATTTGGCTTTCGGAGACGAAGCACCATTGAATAGGATTGTGTACAGTTAGTTTTCCGAATTCCAGCATGGTTGCACATTTCTCAATGATGAATTTCTTGAACGTCATCCATCCACGTCTTTTGTTGCCAGGAATGTTGATTCTGAGCTTGAAATGATTGAGAGAGATCGGCATATGTTATACCGTGAGATTCTGGAAATTTTTGAACATTGACATGAAAATAATACATACGATTCTGCATGGTCACCTGAACGTATGGGAACTTTCCGGCCGTTGGATCCCACACAACTTGACCGAAGCTCAAAAACAGATTTAGCCAATTAATGTTAAGAAATATTTAAAAAGAAAAAAAAGAAAAATCAACCGAGGTAATTTAAGTTTGGTGTACTACAACATTACAAGCGATAAAACTTGGATCTATTCGTACGGGCCCGAAACTAAACAGCAAAGTACTATTAAAATATATCTAAAAAGAAATTAATTTATTAAAATGTACTAGTATACTACAATAATGGAACAGTTAGTATCGGTAGTATAGGTGTAGTGAATTGCCTGTCACATGGAGACCAATACCCAAATGATTATGACACTGCATTCAGATGTGACAGACGGTGGAATGAAAGAACTTGGGCAAAATAAGAATAACGTTTGTATAGTAATAGTTATGTATTATTTATTCTGAATAAAAGAAACAGTTACATATATCAAATCTTCAAATAACAAACTACAATATAAAAACATAAATACTACAATGTATGCAAATTGCCAATAGATAATTCCGAACTGTCCTACTATACCATACATTCGCGACACTTTTTTTTTCTGAATTTATACTTAATGTCCGGATGACTGTTACTCCGAAACTTCATGACGAAGCTAGGAACGCTGGATGGAGAATGATGCTTTGGTTGAAAAGTCGGACTTTTTTTATATTCGTGAATGTCCTTGTTTGTTTAAGCTATTTTTGCTTTTTGGAAATTTTGACACTATATTTTTGAATTTTGGAAGTTCAAATAATAGTTCTTGATAATAATTGTTATTGTTACATTTAAAAATATAAAATGTTTATTATTTCTGTTTGTCTGTTTAATTTTTGAAAGAAAATATATGTGTTATTTTTCACATCAGAACGTCACCAGATATTTTTATGTTTTTAACTTTCTTGAAAAGAATAGATCACAAATGCACATATCGAGGTCAGTTAGATGTTATGTTATAGTTTTCGTTTTTGTGGGAAAGTTTATTTTCCAGTTCATACAACCGTGGTCTCAGGTTACTGTCACTTTTGGTTGTTTTGATTATTTCCACACCTTCCACATATGCAAATAGTTACTTTGAAAATATGATTTCAGATGACCATTCTGTCTCTTCCTTTTTTAATTGTATAGAAAAAAAAACTTTATGCATTATTATAATAAATCGCTTATTATATGACACTATAAATGCTTAGTGGTATAAATGCTCACTATGAATGGCTGAGTGGACCATTTGTTTGCCAGAGGTCATCTATGAATTTGCGCAAAACGAAACCAAATCGTCTCATCATTCTTCACCACTCTAGTTCCCACTCAGCACACCAAACTGTTGATTTCTTGTCCAGTAAAATGTCGAAATAATGACTCATTGTCCGTATTGACCTGATTTAACATGTAATGGCGTCTTTTTGCTCCCACATATAAAATATAAGATGCACGATGAATGATTTGTGTCGATTGAAGCAGCCCCTGAACCGAAGAACTATTTCTGAGGTACTTCTTCAAATCGAACTGTGAAAAGTAAACGAATAGGCTTAAACAATCAATCAAAGATAACGCAGCCATACACACACACACAAAAGTTCTGTGCACCGGACCCAGGGTATGGATTCGGTGTAGTTTGTTACACAGAATCAAAATTTTGAAAGCCCAAGACGATTGACCGTGTCAGTTTTGTTTTATGGGCGAAAAAGTTGAATGATTTTGGATAGAGAAGACACACGGTTTTGTTATTGTTAGTATTATTGTTAATGTCTTCGTGCCTGTGGAAGTATCCTAGAAGAATTAGTGAAACCTTAATCCTCAGAAAATGTGGTTATTGTTGATTTTTAAAAAACGAAATTCCAGAAAACTGATAACCACTTTGTGCACTTCAGCCAATAGCGTAGCTACAATTTCTTTCAGGGGGGCCATCTCCAATGAATGAATGAAAAATTTTATTCGCGCACACACACACACACACACACTGTGTGTGTGTGTTTGTTTGTTTGTTTTTTTTTTTTTTTTTCAAGGTGAATGTTTTAATCTTTGTTGTTCATGATTTTACTCTTTTACAGTGAAAATGTAAGAATTTACTAACCCCAACAACTAGGATGCATTAATACAATTGATTTCTAATATAAGTAAGTAGTTATTTAATTACGGCGTTTAAAATACGTGTTGCTGCTTGATTTAAGTGGAAGCAGAGAAATGAGGATCTTTCTATTCTTGTCGGCAGCCACAAACTTATCAACTTATTCGAGATCTAACTATTTAGCAATTTTCTTCTCAGTATAAAGTAATCCTGAGTTTTTCAATCTATCATCAGTTATTGAATTGCGTATATGTCATTAATCTTTTCAAACATGAGCTTTCACATGTAGCACTAGTAACTGGTATAGTCACAAAAATGATATTTAGCTTCTAGGTTTCTAGGAATGCGTTTCTGTAGACACAAAAAAACATCAATGAAATTCATCAAGAAATCAACTTACAACTTCTACAACTTCATATAACTTAATTGTGTTTGGGAGGGATTTGAGTTCACATTTGAATATTTCGAGATCACTTCCATAATGCTGGGTCATAGGCTTGACAATGTTGTAATTTAGAAAGTTTTCACGTTTTGGACGTAGAGCGGTGCTTGATCTAATAATTTTACTATATGATCCAAAGAGCTTTCCATCTCAGTGATTGCCATATAAATAGGCAGAAAAATGTATCTTACTTGTTAGTATATTACCTTTAGAAAGTTCGTTTTCTGCCTCTAATGAAGGAAGAGATTCATCCAAAATGAATTTATGATATTTCGATGGCGAATGTCTAGTTCGTTTCCACGAGGAATCCCTATAGTCTATCTGTTTCTGGAATTTCAAGACCATTTTCTTTGCATTTCTCTAAACATTCTTGATATATTTGTTCGAATATTGTTCGTTGAGAGTCATATTCTGCAGGTTTCATCTTCGACAGCGTTTGAACTAGTAAATCTACAAGAATCTAACTTTCCAACATGTCTGCATCTACTTGAGATGAGACGACGCTCAAAGTTATAGGATAGCAGCAGTCATCTCAAATTTTACCAGCCCGGAAACATTTCCTCTTGTACAGATCACACTAATTTGCCAGAAGGAATGATGGAAGTAAATAAATATCACAAGTTTCAGATTTCTTTTTTAATACCGCATAATAATATAAATAAATATTTGGTAGATAAACTATAATAAGAAGAAGAAGAAAAAGAAAAAGAAGAAGAAGAAGTTATGGACAAGGACAAATGTTCTTAAGGGACAAACGTCGCACAGAAACAAGAACTGAACTCTAATAGGACACTGATTTGCCGTCTCAGTCCACTTTAAATTTTAAACCTTGCTTTTGAAACTTAAGTTTCACTTTAAAGTAAATTACCAATAATTATCATGTATTCTTTATATTTCAGAAAAATATTCCGATTTCACGCTCAAAAAATATGGTAGCATAATCAGTGACTAGATGTTTGGTGCCAGGGCAGATTTTGCGATTAGCATCCCCTTCATCTACATCTACACCAACAAAAAACACAGATTAGTTTGCTGGCGCCCGGGGTAACTGCCCTGGTTGCAGCCCCTTGTTTTGATCTGGCCGTAGTACAATTATTTTTACTTGAATTCTAAAACCGAGTAATAGATTTGCCTTTACTTCATTAAACTGATGAAGTGAACACACTTTTAAGCTAAAAGAAGAAATGTGTTTGTCTTTCACTAATATCAAACAGTGTTAGAACAGACATTTCAATCGGGACCCCTTACAGCAAAAGAAGTATACGTGGCCATTTTTTTCTTTCGTTTGTTTACCTTCACTAGTTTTTAGAATTTGAGGTGAATTCAAATACACAAACACTTCACACCCACACCGAATGGCCAAAGCTCAGCGGTAGAACATCAGCTTAATATTCGGAAGGTGGTGTGATCGATCCTTCGTGGGTAAATAATTCGATTGAGAAGTTTACCAAGATTCTTCCTCGGTGTCACTAGGAAAATGTTTATGGCCCTATTGTCTCATTTTCCTCATTTCTATCCTCTGGGTCTCGGATGTTTCAAAGCCTTAAAATAAATTCAAATGTAGTTGAAGTAACTTAACGCTACTATCCTGTACTTGATGGTTAGTAACCAGAAGATTGTAGCACTGGTTCTGTGATAAACTTCGGAATTTCTCTAGTAGTACCAGTTTTGGGATTAAGTTAGTTAAAATCGTTTAAAAGAAAATATTTCTGAACGATTTATTTATAAAGAATCACTGACTTTTGTTAGCCTCATTTCCCAAGGCTTTAGTTAATAGTATAGATCTACCAAGCGCTGACTCCGTTTTCCTTGGAGATCGCTAGTATCGATTGCTAACATCGCAGCAGAAGGTTTCTACAGAGTTGCCAACGGCCAAGAGCGTTAGGAAACTAGACGTACTAGAGACAAGACCAAAAGGTAGTCGAGAAGGAGAACCAGTATCAGTAGCAAATAGTAGCTGTTCGTAGAATTCAGTATCTTAATTTTCTCGAATGATTGGGATACGAACAACAGAGAGAATAACAGAAATAATAAAAAGAACTTTTGTTCTCTTCTTTTACTGTATATTAAACAAGACGTCTCGATATTAAGATTATTTGATAGTAATGATACCAAATTATTTAACGGATGCTATGCATTTGTTCTATGTCGCCGTGATCAATGGAAATTAATTACTTAGTGTACGAAGACTTCTTTCTCCAACACAAGTGTAATGTTTTACTGCAGTGCGTGCTATTTGTAAGTAAGCATCTCTTATTTTAGTATGACTTTCAACATCGAAGCGAATGAGAATGCAACTGATTTTGTTTTTGTTTTTTTCTGGTTCTTTGTCGAAAACAACGAAGATAATCAGATAAAGGACAGAGGTTAAAAGGAACGTTCAGATGGTGAGGTCAATTTACACCTTACAGATTTCGATGAATTAGAACTTACTGTACTACAAACAATAATCAATATGGAGCTTTTTACTCGGAACGCAGACTATTGCGAAACACGGTATTCTGCGGTTGGTAACTCTATTGACGAGAGATGTTTTAGTAGTAGTTTCGCTTGTAGCCACTATCAACTCACCGTTTGTCAACCTATAGCAGTATCACTCTGTGTAGGGGGGCCAAAAACTTGAGCAAGGGTCCTGGCCCCCCTAGGTCCTCCCTTGGCTCCGCCACTGACTTCAGCAAACCTTTTCTTTAATAGAACGTGATACACCGCTTAAAATATTAAATCTTACTAAAATTTCATTTTTTATCTATCTTAAACAATAACCAAATTTTCCGAGATTTAAGGTTTCATTGATTGTTAAGGATAGTTTCGTAGGAACGAAGATACTAACAATGAATCTAGTTTAGCAATTTCTGAAAAGTTGTTGATGAAAGTGCTGGAGTATGTTGAAATGACATGGCTTTTTAAGTCCCACGAATATGCTCTTGAGATTACAGGAGAAGGATAATTAATGAAAGAAAATAATTGTGAAATAAAATTATTGTGCTCTCCCACGTGCATCAAAGGCACACGCGCTAGCAATTAGATCAGTGGGGATGGCAAAACCACGCTGAAATTATATGTAGGTTAAGTATGTGAATACTATCAGCATGAAGATTTGCCCATTGAGAAATACGAAAGGAACCTCTAAATTGTATCGAAACCGATTAAAAATTGTGACGTATTAGGTAAGCTTCTTTATTAATAGACCTTATCATTAGATGACAAAATCTAACAATATAGAATCCTATTCATTACATTCAAAGCAGAAGAGAAGGAAGTATAAGGAAAACATAATAATATTTAAAAAAAAAAAAAAAAGTTTATAATGGAAATTCAAGTCCGTTACATGTCTGTTTATCGTCTGTGTGCGCCTGTTATTATTATGGTTACTTAATAATAGTATACTGTTCTTTGCAAGTTTCATGTTTCATTACTGTCTACCTACTTTTGCATCGTCATACGTACATATATAATGGAAATGTGTTTTACATTACAGAGATGGAAGCCTGTTGGATATTGCTATCAAAATTAATGCTGAAGAAAGGAAGTCTGTTACTTCCAATACTAAAGAAAGAACTCTCATAATACTTGGAAGCAAAGGTGTTGTAAGTATCGTAGTCTTAAAAGTACCGTATTAGTCCGAGTATGTAGTACGACCTCGAATGTAAGACAACCTAATTTTTTTTGTAGATTATTTTAATGAAAAAAATTAAAATGCCCACCATACGTAATACATTTCGAAGAAACATACATGTATCTGTCAGTAAATACATTTATGCTCTGATATTCATGAAAGGTGCATAAATTACCGAGATTCAAAACGATTTGAGTACGCTTTCCGTACTCAATACTGCAAGGAAATGGGGATTCAGCTCGTATGGAACCATAGTCTCAGTCCTACTGGAAAATAGGATCGAATTGAATGCGCTTTGCGCTTTAAACCTTATATAAAATCATCATAATGTAGTCATTTTCCAATGTTTGAGCATTAAAAATTTAATGTAAACCTTTTTAATGTATTGTTTTAAATATATATTCATCACCTTAATAGTTCCATTAATAACACAAATAAACGAAAATATACAACCCTGTCTATACGAATCCTTCAATATAACATCATCTTGCGCAATCTCAGTTCGCATTGAAATTTACATATAAACCCAAATCGTATTGAATACGGAAGGTATAGAGTATATAAGATTCCAGCCTGACTGTGAAATATCGTGTCATTGTTAGTAAACCGTTCATGGTATATAGTACCATGTATAGAAAAAATAATGCATCATTTTTCAACTGTCTACCTGTGTCGGTTCGTTGGAGACAGCCATTTGAATCAGTTGTTGTGACAAAACTGAGTCGTAGTGTTGCATACTGCATGACTGTTCCAGTCCATATGGCTGTTGTTGTCAAGTTTACCATGAAAGACTCAGCATCCACTCTACAGTCCAGATTTAGCGCCAAACTATTTCGAAACTGAAGAAGGACCTTTAAGGACGAAAATTTTCGAATGACAATGAACTGAAAGACACCATTATAAGCCATTTTGTGATTTATTTATTTATTTATTTTTTTTTTTTTCGGGAATAGACATTAATCAAAAGATGTGAAAAGTGTATTGAAGTGAAGGAAGATTGTATTGATGTTTTCTTTCTTCTGATTTCTCAAAGTTGATCAAATAGGAAACTTTTGGAAACGTCCTATACTCAGATCAATTTAAGTACTTTGTTTAATTGTAGTGAAAATAAATTAATAGCAAATTTTAGGAGTCAGCCCAATCGAGCCATAACGTTACATATCACCATTATGTACGTGTTTTGTATTGTTACGACATACCTTTTCTTTAAAAAAAAAAAAAAAAAAAAAAAAAAACGTTGAAATTTCACCTAATGAACTTGGTTGGGATGAAAAGACAAGTTCTACATAAAGAGGCTCGAAATAATAGTTCTTCTGTGTTAAAAAGAAGCAGACGGTGGAATGGCTTTTATTAACGTTATCAAGTTTCACGATCATTACTTTTTACTTCAAAACTGCACATTAATTTTATACAAACATATCTTTCATCTCTTCATATTATTTTATTCATATTGTAGTGATCACTAAACAAACTAATACTTATAAAATCCATAGAACTTAAAAATATTTTATTTATAACACACTTGTCAAATTGGCTTAAAGAGAGTACGGTGTAGTGTTGTGTAGGCCTGAAAAAAAAAATTCAGTAAAAAAGTTTTTTGCGTTATTTTCTCGAACTTCAAAAAAACTGCAAGTTTCGGAAAAATTAAAATTTTCGAATGTTTTACTATATTATGCTTTCAAAATGAAAACTATTTTATATTTACTAGTTTAGAGTTAAGATAATTGGCTACTTATGTTTCTTGTGTTAGAACAGGGAAATTTTGTGGCAACAGATATATATGCACTACTCATCCAAATACTCTAAAGTTAACACCGTGATAGAATATAGTTATGGCTACAAAAGAAACTAAAATATAATCCTAGTTAGTTTAATTAATCTAGACGTATTAAAATTATTTTAAGCAATCTCATGAAGTTCCCGCTTAATTGCAGGGAAGTGTTAAAATAACGAGGCCAGAATCATTTTAGTTAATATGTTAAATCAAACATATATTATTTATAGAGATATCTTCCTTGTGCTATGTAAAATTTCCGGAAATTTTGAACTCATTAGAAAATATCATTTGTTCAGAATATTGACAAAAAACGGAAAATATAATTTTAAAACTATTTCTTCGCCTGATGCTAGGACCTTGCTATTTCAAGTGTGCCTCTGCTGGCGCTGCTGTCTCCCGATGTGTGTTTTCCCATATCTCCCTCGAAAGAGGAAGGACAAGATGCTTTGGCAGAGATCCTTCAATAGTTGGTTGCAAACAACGTTCTTTCCCCAAAGCAAATGGAAGGTTTCCTCCGTAGGAGGTCGGCGGGGGTGAGGCCGAGGAATGTTTCACCTTTTTTCTGAGGGTACACTTGAAATAGAAAAGCTCTAATCTTACTTGTTGTAACATTTCTGCAGCATATATACAAAGTATTTCGCTAACAGGAAAAATACTTAAAGCATTAGTTTTTAATCGTACTTTTTAGTTTTTGGATTTCAGGTAAAACCCCTCTTTATTATTTGTATATTTTTCGAATAAGTCAGAGATATGATCTTATTTACACACACAAACACCACACAAGAAAGTAAATTTGTGCAGCGGGAAATATATTAAATGCTTGAATATGTGAAATTCCGTTCGTTATTATTAATACTAGCAGAATACTCGTTCTTCGCACAGGGAGAATACGTTTCATTTTGAACATAAAGGGCACCAAAACTGTCAACAATCAACTTTATGGATCGCCAGAACTATGAATTGGATACAAATATCGGTAATTTTCAATTATCTTTACGTGTCACCATCCCCCCTTAATAGTACCAATTGAGCTGAATTTGGATTTAAACGGCATCGACTGTTCATCTCGGCGACCGAAAACTATGGATTCGACACTAATAACGGCCATTTCGATCATATATATATATATATATTTCCCTTCTCCCTCCCCAAGTTACGGGGCTAAATTTGTATTTAAACGGCCGAAAGTGTCACTGTTCATCTCAGCGACTCTGAAAACTATGAACTGGACGCTAATATCGGTCATTTTTAATAATTTTTATGTATCTTCCCCCTCCTCCAAGTTGCGGGGCTAAATTTGGATTTAAACGTAGAAAATTTTGAAAATTTTATCGAAGTTGTTCGGATGGTTCAAGAGTTATGAAGTTACAAAACATAGCCACTTTCATTTTGATACATATAAATAATTTGTCGCAGTGGAAGACAGGTATTTGTTTTAGGATTTTGTACATAAAGTTTGTATAAAACTCTATATTAGAATATTAAATAAAGTAATTGTATGTTTTAGTGCATGAGTATTATTGAAATTTGCCTACTGCTCTTTCTTTTAAGAAGTAATTTGGTTAAAATTAACAAAACTTCACCAGATCAAAGAGCATATTAAGAGCTCAGTTTCATTCAAGAGCCCTATTTGTTGCAACAGAAACGCTTCATGATGGTAGGCTTGTATGTAGCTGTAAAAGTTCTGTAATAATGCACATCCACAAATAAACAACCAAAAAGCACATAACGGAAGTGAGTACAGACTATTAATTTTGAAGAATAATCGCAAGTTTCATTTTCGATTTTTTTTATTTTATTTTATTTATTTATTTATTTATTTTTTAATATTCGCAATATTGAAATTTCTGAACTTATATTTTTCACATGTTCGAGAAAAACACGGTTCTATTACTAGTAAAATTAACCTAATACAAAGGTTTTTATTTTTCCAATTTTTCCGGAAAGAAACCGGAAAAACTTTTTTTTTTTTTTTCCAACAGGTTCAAAATTTCCGAAAATTTTACAACTAGTACGGTGGTGAATAGACTTAAGAGAGTCATTGGTAGACCTTTAAAATCTGGTCCAAGGTTCCTTAGTTGGTCAATTTTCTATATGTATAAACAGGTCGCGCTAATTCGGTGTATATTATTGGAGGATATTGCAATAATATTGGAGGAAACTAAATTTGCTAGCAACACATCCACTGTATCTGTTTACGTGGGCTACGAATTCCTTTGTTGTTAGGTACTATAAGTCAGAAATATCTGGGAAGATCTTTAGGGATAATTAGTTAAACGTAACCACCTACTGCGTCCTATGATGGCAGGCGTATTTACTGAAACTGTGTAGGAAACTTATAACAAGATGTAATAAGTGTAATTAACTATTATAAATATGCGTCTGTGGTTAAACAAGTATTCTGTTAAAATAGATAGATAAAGAATAAAGCTAGATAGTAAGACGGTAGGTAAAAATTATCTTGGTTGATTTGGCTTTTTGCAAGATAGAATCCGCTTGCGGTTATTTGTTTTTGTGGCGATTAATCTTCCAGTTTGTTGATCCATAAAGAGGGTTTATGAAAATATAAAGAAAAATGCTATTCATGACTTCATATTGTGTACACGGAGGAAAGAGAGCTTAATATTGATTGATTTTGAGTAGAAGTGGCTACAGCTAAGATTTATTTCAGAAACTATTCTTTTTATTTTTACTTGTGCATTACAATGTCATAAGAACATTTAAAATATCTTCTATTAAGTACATTGTGTTATTTAAATGTCTTTTTAAATATATTCTCTTGATTATTCGACGAGAACCAAGGGCTATTCGTTATGCTGTAAGAAGACTAATGCTTTTTTTTATTATTAATATATATACAGTATAATAATGCATGCATACATTATTTTATTGTTTCAGTTTAATTTCACAAATAAAGAAATGACGTTTTATACTAATGCTGTGAATATTTTTATCGATTCCTAATAATTAGCACGAAATATAAGATTTCTAATTGCCTGATAATGTCATATTTGTGTCACGAAGTTATTTTTGTTTCTGTTTTATCTATGAAGTGTGATATGTTTGTAAGTCAAATTCTATTTAATTTTAATTTGTCCTGTTGCAGGGAAAGAGTTCTTTGATTTATAGATTTCTGGATAAAAACCAGCCGGTAAAACAAACACTTGCCTTGGAATATACATTCGGAAGACGTTCAGGTAAAAGTTTGGTAAGTACATCATATTTTGAAATGGCCATTTTATAATTATTAGTTTATTTGTGAATTAATATTGGACTTTATTCTGAAAACGTTTATTAGCATGGTGAAAAAAATGTGTTGTAGACTTGCACATATTTTCCAGGCCCAGTATTGCCTCCGGTATTCGAACGTCCCAGAACTCGAACATCTTGGAATCCAAACGAAAAATTCTAGCTTGCCTCGGAATCCGAACAAAAAAAATTCGAGCAAATTTTGCCCTAAAATTCGAAGGCCCAGCACATTGTGAATGCGAACAGATAAGAATGCAGACAGTAGCACGCATAGGACACATCTTAATATAGAATAATAGATTTACCTCTGTACCATATATGCATTTTTTGGATTGCGCATATATGACTTCCTTTTCATTGGTTTGCACCGCCACTCCATGGTTTCTCGAATTCGAAATAGAGTGTGTTGAAATTTAGCTTTTCTATAATTTTGGACAGTACGAGGTTTGGATAAAAAAAAATAATGGAATTGGTGCCAAAAGTACGATTTATTGTCACAAACCTACGAATTAAAGGTGATCCCCTTCAACAAACTCTCCTCTCCTCTCTATACACGTTTGCATACAAAGTTTCCATTGTTGGAAGCTATTGTGGAACTCTTCAGGGGTCATCTCTTGAGTACCGCTGCTGTTTTCTGCTTCGCCTCTTCCACAGTCTGAAAATGAATTCCCTCGAGTGCGGATTTCACTTTCTGTAATAATAATAAATAAATAAAATAAAAAACGATGCCAAGTCCTGCGAATAAGATGGGTGTTCCAACGCTGGAGTCGTCTTAGCTGCCAGAAACTGCTTAATGGTCAAAGCAGTGTGCGAAGGAGCATTGTCATTATGTATAATCCATTCATTGTTCTTCTACAAGAGGGAAGGGGGGATTTTCTTTCTCATGCGTTCCCGCAGCTGCATCAAAACCTGCAGATAATAATGCTTATTCTGCTTATTCAATGTCTGATCTGATGGAACCCTTTCAGCCAGGACCAGGCCATTGATATCAAAGAACACAATGAGCATGACTTTTATTTTCGTTTTGTTCTTGCATGCCTTTTACATTCGCTGTGATGAGGGAATTTTCCAGTGGATGGATTGCCTTTTCGTTTCAGGATCATACTGAAAGATACACGTCTCGTTACTAGTGACGATTTTCATTAACAAATACGGTTCTGCTCTTAGGTGTTCCATTGTGTCACTGCATACGTGCTTCCGGAAGCCCTTCTGCTGCTGCGTGTAGTTTTGTGATACCATTTTAGCGCTAACTTCCAGCTCATTTTAGCGCATATTCAAATGGTCGTGCAGAATTGCGTGCACAGACTCTCTATGGATGTCCACCATGTCTGCTATCATTTGAATGCTGAGCCAGTGATCTTTCCGGACAATGTCAGTTACTGTTGCTACATTTTCCTCTGTTGTTGCTGTGACAGGACGACCCGGTCTTTCATTGTCATCAACATTCTCGCGTGTGCCACTCAAAAACTTGCGTACGTGACATTGTATTATCACCATACACATCCTGCACCAGTTTTACACACACTCGGTGATTTCTTTAATTTCACAAGAAATTCCAAGTTAATGCGCTGCTCAATTTTCGTATTTGCCATTCTTGTGGCAATATGATTACACACCTCTTTCTTCAATCGCTGCTCACAGACTAAACCCGACTGAGAGTGGCAACTCATCATTTGTCTTCTCGAAAGTTCAAAATTGCTCTGTGCGCATACACTCACAATGCTCTACGTATAGTATGGGCAGAGTTGCTAATCCGTTAGTTTTTAACCGACCCTTCGTGTTGTATATATTCAATAATAATAATAATAATAATAATAATAATAATAATAATAATAATAATAATAATAATAATAATAATAATAATAATAATAATAATAATAATAATAATAATAAACAATCTTATTGCATCTAAGGAACAGATATGAATTGAGTTGGCATACGATAATGTTTTTAAAATCAGAAAGAAAAACGAAAGTAAAGATGTTAACTACAGGCTAGAAATAAAAGACGCTTTTCTGCATGTGTAATTTGTCCGCAAATATTTAATTAATTACTAAATGCCTTATACCTACTCAGTAAATCTAATTGTTCGTAAGTGTTTCGAGAGGATATAGAAAACCAGAAAAAATCAAGGAAGATGATTTACGGGATATTGTAACAGCAACGTTATTGAGTATATTTATCGTTTAATTTTCATGGACGAGGTAAAACTTTAGCTTCAGTTTGTTCAGTAGTCTAAAATAAATAAACTGAGATGACGGTGAAAATAATATGAAATGGTAAAAATGCAGAAGTTTCAAAAATTCAGTTTTGAATATTAATATAAAATAATTCAGTGAACTTGCAAGAATTTCTAATGTAAAAATTTTACTTATGCTTAGCGTAAGAAGAGTAGCAAACGAATAGAGATAAATTTTCTTATTTTTTTCTGCTTGTAGGTTAAAGACATATGCCACATTTGGGAACTGGGTGGTGGAACACTCTTCACATCATTACTCTCGGCACCGTTGTCTGCAGCTCAATTACAGAATGTGACTGTGATTCTTATGATTGACTTATCTTGTCCTCAGCAGTTATGGTTCACTTTGGAAACGTTAATCCAGGCTCTGAATACTGCTATAATGCAGGCAGCGTCAAAGAAAGGGCTAACAGAGACATTGCAGCAACAAGCAAGAGCGAGAATTGATGAAAATCATCCTGTAAGTCAAAAGACTCTGCTTTTGTTGAAACTATACTAAAAAGTTTATTGACAGTATGATTTGAAGTCATATTCGCAAGAATTACTTTTTTTTAACCCTTAAACTACCTAGGTATTTTTTGTAACGCGGATTACCAAGGGGGGGGGGGGTATTTTGTGCCCACCTGTTAAGATTAAATGTATCTCGCCAAAGAAACAAATTAGAAACCCTCATAAAAATCTGCAGTGACTAAAGGGAACAATAGACGGGATAAAACTAACAGCTGTTTATTATACTGCTATGTAGCAGTGACACTTGTAAATGTCAGTCACGTCACCTACCAATGGAAGGGTACTTTGTGCCCACCAACCTAAAATAGCAAATTTATGAGGCACACTTACGTGAAACTCACAAAAAAATCTACAATGACTGAAGTGAACAGTACACAGGATAAGACTAACATCCGAATTCAGGAAAGGCGGGATACCAGAGCCGTAGCTAGAGGGACGGGGAGGTAAACAAGGCGGTAGCCCCGGGCGCTGATAGCAAGGGGGCGCCAAACGAGCAAGAAGAAAGAAAAAGTGTTGGAAAAGAGCAAACGACGCGGCGCCCTGTATAACTATTGGCGCCCTATTAAATCAATATTGTTGTCGGTTTGGAAAGAAATAAATTTGTTAAAAAAAAATTCCTGCTCGATCCGCTCGCATTTGACACGTTTCAATAAGAGTCACAACAAGTTTTTACTTATTACTTTGATTTGTTAATTACAATGTGATATACAAGGTGCCCAGTAATGAACAAAGGAGCGGTTATAGTGTGCGCAGGACTGGTTTCAAAATCGGAAACGGTCAAAGTCTGAAATACGTGTTCGGCGTTGTGATGGTGATGGGTTTGCTTAGTTAATCACGCTTTTCTATCCAATCGGATTAATCACGATGGCGAAAATGAAGGTATGAAAGTGAGAGGATTGAAGAGACACACGCAAGCGATACTTACGCGGGAATATAAAAAATGAAGGTAAACAAGAGGAATAATAACATTTTCAAACTTCAACCAGTTGTAGAATAGGCACTTAACCCAACGAATTTCTTCGTTTCCAAAGACTGATCACTATCAGTGTTTTTTATATTCTATTGACATGTAATATGCTTCCAATTTGAAGGAATTTATTGGCATCATTCCTCTATCAACTACTTGTATCGCCAGGATACTTTTTTTCTGCGCATACATATCTAGTTGTATTTTATCTATCTACATTTAGGGTGTCCCTTATTTTGGGTAATTTCGTGTTGCGATACGCACACCCCCCAAATGTATTCTATGTGACCGTAAACACGCATTAGTGAAATAGCAGCTCTGTACAAGAACGTTAACCCGTGCCGACTTGACGATAAAATCGTGAAATGACGTTTCAACATTATAATATAATTTAGAATTTCCATCTGTAATAACGGAGAAACTAAGAGAGACAGAGAAACGAAACTTTGCACGAGGCAACTAGAGACAGGACGATATCTGCCCGTGTATTGAAGAACATCACCGGATGAACAGTGTTCCCAACACAAGAGAAAGTTACGTTTTTGTAAATTAAATGCCCTAAATTGTATATCATCATTGGAAGCAACAATGAGAATAAAGACAAAAGAGACGGTAAACGCAGATCAGTGTTGCAAACTTTTCGAGAAATAACGTGAAACAAGTGCAAACACCGTTGGTGCATACAGAGAGTGAGGTACTAACGTTTTGTACACCTTAATTAAATACTGACAGGAACTGTTTAAGCTGACTCTACTGTAAGTCTAGAAGAGTCAGCTGAACAGTGTTGCCATCAATAGAAGAGAAAAGTTGAGTTTGGAAAAGGAAAAATAACTCGGAAAAGGACACTGGTGCAGTATGCTTTAAAACCTATAATGGAAGCCGGTAGAGCATGAGGAGTAGTACCGTGATTGTGTGAGATCGATAAGTCACGTACTGACAGGGATATTCGGTATGTTGTTAAAACTGAGAAGTAAGGTGTGTAAATGGTGGCAACATTGCACGCTATGTGGGAGTTTTGTACTCTTTGGATATTGCAGCGTTCACGGTTCTAACGCCGTTGTCATTACTTTCGTTATGCAGGCTTTCATTCCCTATGATCGGTGGGGCCGCGGTGGCTCAGTGGTAGAGCGTTCACCTCTGGTGCTTGGGGTCCCGGGTTCGATCCCAGCCCCCGCCAAGTGAACTTTGTGGTGGACAAACACCGTGTGCGTGGGTTTTCTCGGGGTTCTCCCGTTTCCTCCCACTTTCTTCATTCCACCATTTCATTCATTACTCATCATCACCGTCTCCTTTAGCCTAACCGGCATAACCGTGGGACGTAAAACTCAAAGATTTCATTTCATTTTTTTCCCTATGATCGGTTTGAAAATATCCTCTCGTCCTACCTTCGCATTGAAATCATATAATAGTGTTGGGTTGAGTTGATTTTAGTTTAGCGTCCCTTTCAGTAGTGAGGCTATATGAGATGTGGACCTACTGATTAACGTGAATCCAAACCACATGAGTTCCCACCGGGAATCGAACTCGGGTCTCCCACGCCAAAGGCGCGTACGCTAACCGCTTAGCCACGAGGGAGCTCAATCCTCTAATAAACGGGAGTTGATCAAATACACATTCTACTACCACTTCGTAAAAACTGTTTTTTATATGTTCATCTTTATATCTTCTGTTGGGCATGCACTGCACATTTAAAACAATAATATAACACAACCGACCCTTAAGAGTAAAAAAAGAAAGTCTATCGTAACAAATTCAACGCGTTTAATTGCTGCTATTAAACCAATCGAAATTAAAAAGCTATTTGTATGGTCATATACAGAATAAAATTACAAAAGTTTAGAATTATTACTAGAAATTAATACTGTCACCTACTTCGAACAATTTAAAAGCACATAGTTACGAATGTATTGAAACTTCATTTCTTATCAATAGTATGAAACGTAAATAGCTGTAAATTTTCATAACTGTTCTCCAAATGGATTTGTATACAACTAAAGGTAGTTTTGTGAAGTTTAACAAAAAGTCAAAAAAAGCCTCTTGAAAACAGCTCTTATTTGTAAAAGAATACATAAGGATCATTTTTGACTGTTGCAATGGTCTGTCCAAGCAGTTAGATAAAAAATTGAGCATATCATAACAACAAAAGCTGTTTCTCTTATATGCAAAAAAAAAAAAAAAAAAAAAAAAAAAGTTTGGTATGGTGAGTGTAGAGGAGCGCCGAATTCTACTTCGCCCCGGACTCTGAAATCTCTAGCTATAGCTATGGCTCTGCGGGATACAGTTATTTATTATACTACCATCTAAAAGTGATACTTCTAAATGTCAGTCAAATTTCCTACCAACAGGAGAGTAAAATGGCAAATTTATGAGACAATTTATTTATGTTCAATTTACATCACTGTAAGGTAAACGCTTTAGCTAAACATGGTGAGCAATAACTTTTTTTTTTTTTTTTTTTTTTTTTACAATTTTAAAGTAACGATTAGATGAGTAATTATAAAAAGGCACAAAGTATCCTCTTCCCCCCCCCCCACTTTGGTAGTGCGAGGGTTGAATCTATTTTTGTGTTCTTGGGTTTGAAGTTTAATCAATAATTTCAACTGCCACTGTGGTATCTATAGATGTAGTCGATATATAAGAGCCTTACCTTTAAATTTAGCAATCATGTGCACACAAAATTGATTAAGTTGTATGTGTTTGAAACAGTTACCTTTCGTTATAGTGTTGTATATGCAATCTAATATCGAACAGAATAGGACATACAGGAAACGAACGTTTTCTTGAGACTCATTCAAAAATTTCTACAGATTTATGTAACTTGTAGTTTAAAAACAAAAGTATGTGAGTCTAGTTAGCAATTCAAGATCATTATATAATACATTTATACCCTGACAAGAAACATCAGTACCATTTGAAGCCGAAATTTGTTGGTAAAGGAGAAATAACATATGTATACAAGAAAAAAGTAACAAACATATTATGAGTGAATATAATCAAAATAAGAACGTTATCATTTTTTATAGAAGTTAAGAAGCCCTTTGAGTTGGAAATTTAAGGATCTATGAAACTTCTAGCGATCAATTATTTTAAATTTTAAGATAAAATTTATAGACAAAGAGAATGAATGGTTATGGACAGGGTGGATTGATTTAAATCAGTCTGATTTAAATCACTTGATTTTTTAAATAAAAATCGTTGATTTAAATCAAATTCCGAAATAAATTGATTTAAAGTGAAAATAAGTAAAATCACGTTTCTGTTCTGTTATTTCGATCATGGAAATTAATAATCATAATACAGTGAGACTCAAATGTACAGTATAGTATGAAAACAAGTGTCATGCAGAGGATGATTAGGGAAAATCCCGTTTTGAACAGTAACGGAGCAATCCTGCTTTCTTCTTTTCGTAACATTGGATTTCGGTTTTTAAATCGTTAACTATTCCAACGGGCAAATCACCATCGATATTTAAGATGAAAATTCTTTTTTGTGCGTGTCTCTTTGTTTGTTCCCAAATAATAGGGCGTATTTAGAGGGGTCATATCTCCTCCTTTTTTGGGGGGTTAATTTTATAACTTTAGGCGAAATTAATGTATTTCATGTCACAAGCTAGTTCTGGGTTTTTAAAAATAGGCCCCTGCCAAATATCAGTAACTTAAAAAAAAAAGTGTCATTTTGATAAACGTTGCTGTACTTTTTCCTTAATGCTTAACCTTTTAAATTATATCACCTATTTTTAGATGATAGGGTAGAATCTTCATTATTCGATTTAAAAAGTACCAATAAGGCTTTGTACTTCGTTTTCTTCAAGATTGGAGGCATTTTAGAACACGTTACATATGCTTTCACGCCTTTCTACGTTGAGGCATAGTGTGTGATGACATAAATTTAAAAAGATATTTTTTGTTATGCGTATTATTATTATTATTTGGCAGGTTACATTTTGCATTCAGAAGACTGAAATTTTGCACACTCGTTTAGTGCACCCCTTAATAATTTTCAGATGTTTTCAGATCTCTGCGTGGAAACAGCGGGGTCCAGAGGGGCAAAAATGTTTAAAAAAGGATATTTTTAACAAAAAATTGCTTTTTTTCGTGATTTTTCCGTCTCAGATGAAGACATATAAATGGTACCGTTTGAAAGGCTGTTCTATTCTGAAGAAAATCATGTACGTACTATGCTCCTAGGATAAATAGGGATGTCTCAGGAAACTATTACCTAAGATCCTGTTTTATACGGGAATCTGGGGTATTTGGGGAATATTATTTTTCGCGGGCTTACTTTTGCACCTACTAAATTGAAATTTTGCACATTTACTCAGTGGACCACTCAGTATTTTTCAGATTTGTTTCAGATCTCTGCCTTAAAAACAGGGGGAGGGGTCCACAGAGGTAAAAATTAAAAATAAAAAAAATTAACAGAAAATTCCTTTTTTCGTGATTTACCCGCCCCAGATGCATGATGGAGACATTTGAAGGGTACCGTTTGAAAATTTGTTTTATTCTGAAGAGAATAATGTACAAATCATGATCCTAGGATAAATAGGGATGTCTGAGGAAATTTTTATATTACATCCGGGTCATCTGGGGCATTGTGGGACCGTTCTTAGCTCATTGTTAAATAGTTTCCTCACCCTTACTACTCAAGATACAAGCTTGAAATTTTGTACACACATTTAGTACACCCCTTAGTATTTCCCAGTTGATTTTGAGATCTGTGCGTTAACACAGGGGAATCCAGAGGAAATCAAAATTAAAAAAAAAAAAAAAACTATTACTCTCAAATATTCCCGCTTCAGGGACATGATAGGAAATGTGAATGTTACCGTTTCGAATGCTGTTCTATTCTAAAGAGAGTGATCTATGTACCATGATCCTAGGATAAATAGGGATGATGCTGCAGCTGCTTGACTGGAAGTCTATAATTTACCTTTACAAAGAGCCATAATTTAAAAGGGTTAAGAAACATTTTTTGGGATTGATATAGATTAACGATTTGGAATAATTCAAAATTCAACCCCAATACTTTCACTTAAATGGCATAATTAGCATTTAATACTAATTTCCAATGCTTTTTCTCCAGTTTGCGACTTGTATTATACGAGGAGAAAGATTTGATTTAAATCAAAAAAATCGATTTAAATCAAAAAAATCGATTTAAATCAAAAAAATCAACAAAAATGATTTTTTTAAAAAAATCATGATTTTTTTCCGCCCTGGTTATGGACAAACACTCTGTCTCTTTTTGTTAATTAGCATACTAATGAATTCTTTTAATAAAAGTTCTACAAAAGCAAAAGTTAAAAAACAAAATATTTCCTATTTGCAGATACGATTTCATAGTTATTTACGGGAGTAATGAACAGCTATAGTTTCTTTTTACAGAATTCAATAAAATTGATTCCAAAATCAAATTCAGGGTTGAGTTACAAACTAACAATTCATTGAATTATTTTGGCTTCACTTTCTGTAGGAAAAGTAACAAATGTAGTTCATCTATTTACATGAAACCTAGTTCATCTACTTAATAAAGAAAATGATGAAATAAAGGAAGTGGGAGGAAACGGGAGAATACCGAAAAAACACACACTATGTTAGGCAACCCCGGTAGCCTAAACCTTTGGTACAGTCAGTGTTGAGTATGAACGAGATGTGACACGTTAGTTGGCTTCCAGAGGCAGAAGAGTGAGTACGTGTTGAGAGTGTCTGTCGCACGCAAACATTAAGTTTTGTACTAAGCTGCAGAAAAGTGTCAAAAAAGCTCACGAAATGTCAAAATCAGTGTATGGCGATGAAGCATTGGCATTGAAGACTGTTTACAAGTGGTATGGGCGATTCAAAAGCGGCTAGGAGTCGGTTGAAAGCGAGCAACGATCGTCAAAAAGAGATGAAAACGTGCAAAAAGTGGCACAAATAATTTGTTCAAATTGGCGAGTGACTATTCGAGAGCTTTCCGAAGAACTAAACACCTTGCATAGGTCCGTGAAAAGCATTTTAACCGCCGATTAAATGTGCAAATGGCTTTCTCCTTCACCACGAAAACACGCCGTGCCACACCTTGCTTTTAATCCGCGAGTTTTGGCCAAGAAAATTTTCTTGTCTGTCCACACTCGCTGTGCTCTCCAGATATAGCACCATGCGACTTCTGACTCTTCCCAAAAATCAAAACCGTGCTTAAAGGAAAACGTTTTGACACCATTCGTGACATTGAGAGGGCCACGACAGAGCAGCTGAAGCCTTCCAGAAATGCTTCCAGTCATGGATTCAACGTTGGGATAAGTGCATTACTAGCCAAGGACAGTACTTTGAAGGAGACTAAATCAAATTCCATGTAAACTTATTACTTTGTTTCTAATAAAATTATTCACTTTATATATATATATAATCATCATCATCATACCTTGTAAGGAAAGGAGGACCTACAGTTTAAGGTGAAAGTCAAATCCCCATCATGCATTCAAATTTAATTCTTTCCCGCCAGAGACCGGACTTGGGGTTTCGTGCACTAAAGACATGTGCGCTAACCACTAGACCAGCAGGAAGGGCTAAGAAATAAATGTTAATACATCAGCAGTATGGTGGCATGACGAAATTCAATATAGGTACTAGAGTTAAAGAACATACAGGGTTTTCATAAAGTCTGGACGGATTTAATTTGCTTATAATTTTCATAAAAATACTCATAATGAAATCAAATAAAGTGCAAACGGTAGCGGAAGGAGTTAAATTTTTAGTTGGCAACACTGTTAGATAAGCGGCAACCCTGAACACGTTGAGAGAGGGAGAGGGAGGGCAAGGGTCAGTTTCTTACCAAATTCCATCCATTGTTGTTTTCATTGTTGTTTCAATGTTGACTGTTAAAAGTAAGTTGTAAGCTGTATTGGTGTGTGTGTCTTTTAAAGAAATAAATAAATGAAAAACTCCTCTTAGAAGACTATTTTTTTTACCGTATCAAAGATGGCGTCGGTGAAAGAGAAAGCGCAATGTGTTCTGTGGTACGCAAAGCTAAAATCACCAATTCTGGTGTGTCGAAAGTTCACCAAAGAGTTCAAAAAGCCGGCACCGACTGAGAGTGCAATCCGAAAGTGGCATGGTAAGTTCTTGGAGACAGGAAGCGTCCTGGACCGTCCTCGAAGTGGGAGGCCGCCAACATCGCCTGCAACAGTAAACAGGATAAGGGAAAGCATCATAAACAGCCCACAGAAGTCGATTCCTAGACGGTCCATGGAACCCCCTGGACTTCTGGCTTTGGGGTCATGTGAAAACGGAAGTTTATGCAAAGAAGCCAAGTGGTTTGGAGAACTTAAAGGACAAAATCAGGGCGTCTGTGGCTGGCATTTCGGATCAAACACGGCGGAACGCTGTGAGTGGATTCCAGCGCCGCCTACGCGAATGTGTGGACGTAAATGGCGCCCAGTTGGAGGTGTGGCGGTGAATGAACTGAGCTGGTGCAGATTATAGGTAAAAATTTAATCCTTCCGCTACCGTTTGCACTTTATTTGATTTCAATATGAGCATTTTTGTGTAAATTATAAGCGAATTAAATCCGTCCATACTTTATGAAAACCCTGTATAAGGTATTCAAGAGAAGAAAACACAGTCACATCAGTTTTGCAAAATATGTATTTACCAACATTCTCAGTATAGGACATATGTTTTACATAAATCAACTTCATAAGTGTAAAGGAACATATTTAATCTTTCTACATCCCCTCACACACAAATCATGTGACTGATTTGACCTTGGCGCTAATAGTAGACTTCTATAAACTCCAACAACATTCACTTGTGTTTATCATAATAAACACCAACCACCATTCACTTATAGTTTGTGTTTATCACCCGTCCCTTTTAGCCTATACGAGATAAAAATGGGACGAACTATGGAGTTTCAGTGAATTCATTAACTCAGATTTTCTGTCAAATAAAATGTTGGAACAAATAATTTGGTCAGTAGACTTTTTCTGACTACACTGTATTATTAGTAGCGTAGTTCTTTTAAGCTGATGACTAAATAATGAGATTGCTTTAAATTTTATGTTAGCCAATTCTAGGACGTCACTTTTTACATGAGATATTGTCATTACAGGATTCTGCTCTGATGGACCCTTTCCCCGTGGAACTTGTTATTTTAGGCGGGAAATATGATATTTTCCAGGTTAGTATTATATTCGTATTAACAGATCAGTTTAACTTGTATGCGGTTGTGGTAGTTAAACATCTAGTGACAGCACACATAAGTTTAGAATAGTGGATTTGATATTTTGATATTCTCATGAGAGTATCACGATTTAAAATAGAAAAAAAAAAAACATAATAAGAGTATCATGTTGTTTTCTTCTGTTTTAAATCATCCGTTTTGTATTCAAAAGCACACTCAATCATATAATACAAATAAGTTATAATATATGACAAATAATGAAGATATTCTCTTCCATAGAGTTTACAACAAAAAAATCATTTTGTGGTCATTAATAGAAATCGTGTTGATATTATTATACGAGAATATTACAAAGAAACTCGATGTAGAGTCATTAATCTTTCCTTCGATTACTGGTATTTTGAAAGTAAAGATTGCATTATTGCGTGATATACATTCCCTCAGCTAAACGAATGACGGTAAAAAATGAAGAAAGAAATTGTTGCAAATCTTTGTCATAATGATAATCAGATTTGACATGAGATATGAATCCAGAAGAAATAAACAGAATATCATTTTTGTTCGTTTGTGATAAATATTTGTATGCTTTCTTCTAACAGTTCATATTATCAGCAATTTTTGTAGTGAGTAATTCCACAATATAAATGTAATATCGTAAAATATTGTACATATCTGGTGGTACAAGCAACTTGGTAAATGGACAATTGAATACAGTTTCTTATGATTCGAAGATAGCATGATTTTTGTTAGCTTGTTCATGCCAGTTCATACATGCATTGTGATGGTATTTTGTCTCTGCTATCATTTCTAGTGTTGCTGGGATTAGAGATATCCAGTTGTTTTACTAAATTGCTTTTAGACGTATTGTCATAATCACTGCGATTAAACCAAGAGATATCTGATATTATTGGTGGCTTAAAATGCCTGCTGCCTACTTAATTAAATGTTAGTTGTTACACTAAAGTATGAGCTTGTTATGTGTCAGTATTAATGAAGCAGTAATGTAATAACAACACTAACAACAATTATTATTATCATTAATAATAATAAGCATGATTTGTTGAGACAGCAAACGCTATATCATTTTACAACAACTGATTTAGAAGATTTGAGTAAGGGAAATTGTATCAACATTGGTGCACTTGATACATTGGTGATGAAAAAAAGAAAAAAAAAACGCAACTTCAACAGAACTCAGTCATGGTACTACTGCGGGAGAAAAGAGGCACGAGAGAAGCCTTTATGTTCGTGATTAATTAAATTTTGTCTTTCTTTTAAGACGGTTAATTTATGGTGTAAAGACCATAATTTCCTACTCTACATGGTTAAGAAATGAAAGGAAGGACAAAACGCTTCAGCGTTTCCAAACACAGAGTAACATTACCGGTCAATCGCACCGGATTCTCGTAAATTTAACATGAGGTCATTTTTTAAATCCGAATACCGCCCAGACAATTTAATGTGGAAATCACGGTAAGTTATCTGTTATGAGTAATTATTCGTATGAAAATCTCTACTATAGTTTGATTTATTAAACCTTTTTTGATTTGTTTGTTCCCTGCTCAGTTTTACTCTCTCACAATATGCTTTCGTTTAAGGATTTTGATCCTGAGAAGAAGAAAATAGTATGCAGATCATTGCGCTATGTCGCCCATACTTTTGGTGCAACTTTACAATTTTATAGTGAAAAAGAGTCTGGTCTGGTGAAAAAAGTAAAAGATCTTCTAAATCATCATGCATTTGGAACACCTGCAGGGTAAGAAGACATTTAATAAATATGATTTGTCATCCTAGGTATCAACTTTGCTGTAAACCTTTTGATTTTTTTCCTTTTCTGTCTTTCTTAAAATATTATTATAGTTATTATTACATTAATTATTATTATAAAGTTCCTATTATTATATACCTTAAACTTTTAAATTAAATTCTACAATGAAATTTGCAACTCTGATGCTTCGGGTTTAGTCTTTACACAAAGTATAGAAACAAATAACCAGTTTCCAAGCTGCTAGTAGTCATTTTTCAAGTCCATTAAAATAATCTAATAATATATCGCATAGGGCATACATTGATAAAAAGTGCGAAACATATCTATATATTCCCGTTTCTCTCTCTCTCTCTAATATTTCGACTGCTATTAGAAACGGAAGGAAAAATTTTATATATAAAGGGTTTCTAATTAATGTAATTCTGATTTTTACTCTTTCAAATATGAAGAATTAATATAGTATAATTCCTTAGCGTTGTTTTGCGCACTAACTGTTGTTTTTCCAAATGAGAACACTTACAAATAATCTAGTGCAACCATACGAGACGTGAAAATTAGAAATTGCAGACAATAACACATAATCAGTAAATTAATTGCTCATTAATGTGTTTTTAGTAAAAGATTGTAGTCCAACTGTAATTTCAGCTGTCTTTCTGTTGCCCTTTGCCTAGTTAAGAAATGGAAAATAGTGCTCTGTAGACTTTTTCATGATTTCTACATATTTTGAATCACCAAAGTATTTCTCATAAACTAAAGAAATTTGTGCCTAAGCACAATTTAAAACACGGAAAATTATTATAAAAAATCCATTGCTCACGTTTTTCTTAAGTAAATGATACATACTTCCGTTGGCACTGTAAGATTAGTTACATCATTTAGTTCACATAAATCTTTAATTAGCATCATGCCACACTTTAGTTTTCACTGCTGCACACACTTCACTACAGATCCTGGCGAAGAAAGCTACAGTTATGCAACGTGCTTCTTCCGCAACAGGTTAGATCATGCCTGTAGATAGGAGCGGCGCGTCGAACTTGTTTTCATGTATCCAAAACAAACATCTGTATTAATTTTTAAAAAACATTCCGTAAACATAGTGTAAATTTCATAATCTCCATGAAAATAATTTTATCAGTACATCAACACATTGGAAGTGTGTCAAGATCAACAGTAATTAAATTTCCTTTCATTTGAAGCATTATTTCCGGAAAGAACACTTATTGTGCAACAGAAAACATCTAGAAGAGAAGAAAGATCATTGAGTTATATCTAAAGACATCTATCATCTGCGAAACAAGTTATTTGTACTCTAATTAAAAATAAAATAATCGCTAAGCAAAGCAAACCAATTCATTATTATAAAATTATTATCTTGTGACAGTTTCGCCAACTAACCCTTTGGCTTCATCAGACACTTTGCTCAGCAATTAGTTTATTTTTAATTGTAGTATATAATAGGCAAAGCTAGTATAATGGATAATTAAAAATAAACTAATTGCTATGGTTATTTGATTAACAATTTTGTACTAAGAATTAACGCTGCAACAATATATTTATTGTTTTCTTTCATTCCATCAGAAATCGCAGTTTGGAAGAAATTATATTTTGGCCAAAAATATATATAATTTTAAGTATTGTTTAGTATTGTTAACATATCTTGATTATTTATTCCAGTAATTCTTATTCGTTACTAAAGATAAGACCTGTATTATAGATTGATTTGTATTATTATACATGGAGTTAAAATTAATAATTCAAATACTCAAACGTTACATAAATACAGAAAACATATGCATGATGTAAAGTGTCTTACATTCGCTATCATCATAAGTACTCTGGTATCACGTGCTGATCGCGAGTCACAAATTTAGAATTGTATATGCTACGGTCCTCAGTTAACCTCTTGGTTGTAGCGTAAGAATTAACTCTTTATTGTTGTATATCAATTAAAATATTTCGTAATGTCTTTTTTCTCTTCTACCGTAGTGTGTACTTTTAGTATATATTCTTATTTTTAAAACTTACTTTCTTTAACAGATTATATTCTATGTATTTCTTTTTCTTTCTTCCGTACAAGAATGACATCATAGACTGTAACCGGAATGACCAATAAAAAGTCGAGATTAATATCCATCATATTAACTGGGCCAGTGTAAATTGTTTTTTTTTTTTTTTTTTTTTTTTTTTTTTTTTTTTTTTTTTTTTTTTTTTTAGGCTGTATGTTTTATATGAATGTATATTGCTACATGTGTTACTGATTTTTTCCCCCCTTGCAGGAAAGGCATGAATCAAGATTACAATCAGCCATTAATAATACCCGCTGGTGCTGATTCCATGCAGTTAATTAACGGTCTTGGGCCACCTGTAGAGTTGAAAGGCCCTGGAGGGGTATTAGAAAAATGGAAACACACATTTACTACACATTTTCCGCAGGTATTTTAACTTATATATTTTATTTTCCATTTTTGCTTGTTAAATTATTGTTGAAAAAGTACTACTGTAATATTGAAGAAATATGAAGTTGTGTCGTTGTGTGTGTGTGTCTAATCGTGCTATTTATTTTGAAGATGTAAATTTCATGAGTCAATGTATGTATGGGTTATCAGGAAGGTTTTTTTGTAAAAGTTTTCCGTGACTTTTTTTTTTTTTGTTTTGTTTTGTTTTGTTTTGTTTGAGAATCACCTTTTAATTTACATTTTTTATCCTTTCTTTCTTTTAATGTGTGATTCTAAGCTTAAAAAAGTTTTCATTTTTCAATTAACCCATTAGTGCCCAGAATTCCCCAGTGGTATTTTGAAAAGTTTCTTTTCGCCTATTTGGTCTTAATAGTACTCTAAATAGAAATTAGAATATTTTTGAAAAATATTTATTTTTTTCTTGTTTTCTAGGCCGGCAACTTAAGTTGCCAAATGGCACATACATACTCAAAAAAGGGAACATTTTGGAAAGTTACAATTTTGAGGCAGAAAATACACTGCGAAAACATAACTATTAAAATCAAGTTAATCCTTCCTTTACAGACCTTCAATCCTTCCTTCTGGAGTCTTTGAAATCAATCCAGTTGCGTCTTTCTCCTCAAAACACATCGTAGCCAAAAACAGTGCTAACCTTACGTCAATATATCATACAAAGAAAATGCAACGATGCTATGACGAAACAGACTCCAAAGTAACTTCATGGTTAAAACCTGCAACGTCAGTCCATGAATTTCTGCGCTATAACGAAAAATTGCCGTGGCAACTTAAGTTGCCAAGGGGACACAATGGGTTAAGAGGGTAACAACACTACAGTCTTATATTAGCTTTATATCAGGTTTTAAGAAAGTTATTACGTTGCTTCAAAGTTAGAGAAAACTGTAGTAGGCTGCAGCTTTATATTGGTAATAAACACATTTTAAACATCGTCATCGAACATAGTGCTAATGTGAACTATTGCATGTATAGAGCATATGGGTATCCCATTAATAGTGTCAGGGGTAAAAGTGAGGAGGAACGCGGATGGACGTCATTCCACCACTTCCAAAAAATATTATGGCGTCCTGCCATTTTCTTAAAAAAATTACAATGAGGAAAGATAGGCACGGGCGACAGCGTGACGTCATGCATCCCCCTACCTTTGCAGATCCATTTTTAGTCCTGGATGATATACAATTTTATCTTTACATTTTATTCGGCCATATGTATTGAAAGTTTGACCTAAGTGTAAAAGTCTGCTGCTGTGAGCCTAAAGATAAATGTTTCTTGTCTGTTGTACTTTTCCTGATCTTCTGAATGTGTCGAGCAATAGTAGGTTACTTTGACCTTTCATTTTCTGTTCATGCGAATTTAATGAAATTCAAAGAGTGAAAAAGTGCATCTGGGCAGAGATCAAGCACGGTTCTCCATCTTAACATGCCCATTTCGCTACGCAGTTCATCAGATTAGCAATATGTTTTGAGTTGCTACTGTCCATGTTCTTTTCGGTCCATAATGTTTCCTGTAAGCGCAACATGATCTATATCTGTTGGTAAATGCTATCTCTATCTGGTACGAGATAGAGCTTATATCAAAAAGGTTAGCCTTTCAAAAGTCTTCAACAGTCTTAGCTACTACCTGTCACATTTTCACTTACATAGCGTAGCTCTTATGTTATCACCAGTGAGAGTTTTGAGTTCTTGTTATCCTTTAGAAGGTGGCCTTCTGCAGTGAGAGCAAAAATTCCTTAATATATAACAAAAGTCAGGATCCACATGGCAGCTTCATTATGAATAAAGATATGAAATAATAGAAATGAAGAAAAGTTATTAGGAATAGGTTTATATATATATATATATATAATCTAAATGGTGGTACTAATCCAATCGCACCAGCCGTTTGGGCTCCACGGTGGTAAGGCGCCCTATGCTAAATTGAAAAGCAATGTTGTCAGCTCATCAGGCAGTTCAAACGAAACGTAAAGGCATTCGAAAATCACGTGGAGCATGCGTTTCCCAACAATGTTGTATTGGTAATATGGCTCAAGCGTAGTATGTGGATTAAACGATAAATCTTATTTCCTCCCTTTCTCTCTCTCTCTCTCTCTCTCTCTCTAATATAATAGTTGTTCCAATTTATGAAATTCCAAATTCAGTACAATACTGTATGCAGGTTAAATTCTTATGATAATTCACGTTAATTTTATACTTAAATCATTATCATACGAAACGCAAGGATCTTCACTTTGATTAAATTATTCACTTTGACTACAGCTAATTTATCGCTGATCTTACGGTATGTGCAATATAAATGAAAGTAATCGGAAAGTAAAGAGCAGGGTTGGCTGGTTTAAACCAGCTGTTTTTTTTTTTTCCTTAAAAAAAACCAATTGGTTTAAACAAAAAAAAAAAAAGAAAAAAAGAAAAAGTACGAAAAAATGCTTTAAATCGTGTGAACTTCGTGGTGACGTTTCCGTATATCAAACAATCTGCATTTCTTTTGTCTCCTTTTCACCTTTTAATCAAAGTGTCCCATGTTCAATTCTCAGTCGAATCACAATCCTTCTTTCAAGTGTAAACGAAGTAGCAGTTCGGATGTCACTTTAAGCTTAAGTATTCTCCTTGATAACCTCGGTATTACGTAAGGATGTTCGGCCTAAACATATGAAACCAAACCCAATTGTATATTTCCGCTTGCTGAATGCCTGTTGTTTTATAAATAAGCAAATGTTGCTTAAATACAGTGTATTGATAGACATTGGCAAAAATTTATCGACTGCCTATGCAGCTTCCAACATTAGCATTTATTGGACTTTGTTTTAATTTTATTGAATGATATCTACATACTAAATTTGTAATTTAATACGTCAGTTTTAGCGTACTGATTATGATACGTTGACCTTAAAATTTTACATGCAAAGCAATAACGGGTTTTGCTTTGCATTTAAAGTAATAACAGGATTTTCCCAATGGCTAAGGCGAGAGTTGCCCGATTTATATGTAATTCTGTATAATGATTTCACTTGTGCAACTGTTTATCTTTTTGTCCTGAAATGACTCTTGACAATTATATTAAGAAGCATGTAAAGATCAGTACAATATATATTTATCAGGAGTTCTTCGTGAGTGAGTCGGCAGACTCACCGTATGTGTGGTCAAGTAGTCCTAGTTCGAGTCCAAATGGAGGACAATTTGTCTCGGATGTAAGCCGGGAAGCGGTTTGGATTCCGCTGTAAGCTTATGTGACCCCTTCCAGCATAACCCTGTTGTTGCCTAATAACAGCAAGGCGAAACAAACATATTTCTGTCCATAAGTAATATAAATACATAGAGCAAATTATTTAAACAAAAAAAACTGCTTTAAACAACAAGAAAAAAGGTTTAAACCAAAAAACCGTTGTTTTTTTCTTCAATAAACCCAGGTTTTGCTAACCCTGGTAAAAAGTATACCCCCAGACAATGTTCGTTTTCATTGAATGCCGTTATTACATCTTATCTTCTTAATGTGTTTTGCAGCTATTTACAGGCCCGCCGAAAAATGTCTGGCCTATAAATGGCTGCATAACAAAATCATGTAGATGAGTCATTATTACGGCGTTTCATGCAGAAGAAGTGTATGTAGGGGTTTACTTTGCACTTTGCGACACCTTTAACTTGTAAATACAGTATTTAAGAAAAAGTATAAAATTAGTGGTACTTACATTTCATTAGTAAGAAGCACCTTAAGCATACAAGCTGAATAGAAATACAGTATTGTACTTTAATACCTGATCATTCCGACACGTTTTTGTTACAAACAATTCAACAGGTGTGATTTCATTGTTAATCAAAGATAAAGAAAAAAAAATTATTAATACAAAAGCGTTTGTTACAATCAATTGAACAGGTGTGATTTCATTGTTAATCAACGATAAAGGAACAATTCACTAATGCGAAAGCGTTTGTTACAAACAATTGAAAAATCACTAATACGAAAGCATTTGTTACAAACAAATTGAACAAATGTGATATCATTGTTAATCAAAGATACAGAAAAAAATTCACTGAGACGAAAGCATTTGTTACAAATAATTGAACACGTGTGATTTCATTGTTAATCAAAGATACAGAAAAAATCACTAATAGGAAAGCATTTGTTACAAACAATTGAACAGGTGTGATTTCATTGTTAATTGAAGATAAAGAAAAAATTCACTAATACGAAAGCCCTTGTTACAAACAATTGAGCAGGTGTGATTTCATTGTTAATCAAAGATAAAAAAAAAAATTCACTTATACGAAAGCAGCAAAGTTAAGTTGAGTTGAGTTGATTTTAGTTTAGCGTCCCTTTCAGCAGCGAGGCTATATGAGACGTCGACCTACTGATTAATGTGGAATCCGAACACATGAGCTCCTGCCTGGCATCAAAGATGATGTTCTGCCCAAAGATGTGTAATTCACTTAATAACGTTAGCTAGAAGGAACTACTGATCCAGTACACGAGAGGACTAGGGTCTCAGATACGTCTGTTCTTGGTAGTCCAAAAGGATATATAGTAATCAGGAAATAGGAAGCTATAGTAAAGTAATTAAAGTAATTGACAGTTAATGTTAGAGATAATATGTATGCAAGAACTCAGAGTAATTACACGTCGTCGTCGTCAAGTGTTTCCCAACCCCTGCGGGACTGGAAGTGCGTCCAGCAATTTTGCTGCTTTACCCAGTGTAGTTTTTTTTCTTTCTTCCACAGATATTTATTTACATATTTTCCTTAAGTATTCCTTCGATAGAAAGCAGTTTTGAAAACAGTCAAAATTATCTCGTATCGCAGCTTTGAAATAGTTATGATTAAGAAAAATCATTTCGTTAAAACTCAAATAAGTTTAAAATACCTTTGCTCCCAGAAATCGATCACCATCTAGTCCTGGAGATTGCAGCAGATTAGTAGCGTAGCTCGGTCTTGGGTAGCACAAGGTTCTGCTGTGTGAGGTTTGTGGTGAATAAATATCATCTTTTTCGAGTATTATACTTTTCTCATCTTATTCACATGTATTTCTCTTACATTTTCTCACTTTGTTTGTTTGTATTCCTTACATTTTTCTCTTGCTTCATTTATTTTATTCGTTCATATATTTTATGACTTTACTCACTTAAATTTCTTTAACTTTATTTAACTTTATTTACTTGTATATTTTTTTACTTTATTCACTTGTATATTTTTCTTACTTTATTCACTTTTTCTTCTTGCATGCTCTCTCACTTTACTCACTGTATTTCTTCTTGTATTTTCTCTCTTTATTTATCTGTATTACTACTGCTTGCACTTTATCTCACTTTATTCACTAGTGTTTCTTCGTGTAGTATCCCATTTTGTTTATTTGTATTCCTCATATTTTTCTCTCGCTCCTTTTACTTTATTCGTTCTTATATTTTATCGCTTTATTTACTTGTATATTTTCTTACTTGATTCACTTTTTTCTTCTTGCGTGCTCCTCACTTTATTCACTTGCATTTCTTACATTTTCTCTCTTTATTCACTTTTATTACTACGTGCATTTTATCTCACTTTATTCACTTGTATTTCTTCTCGCATTTTATTTCGTTTTAATCTTTTATATTTCTTTTTATATTTTCTGTTGTTTTATTATCGTATATTTCGTCTTACATATTTTATCATTATTCATTTCTGTTCCTTTTCTTCTTCATCGCTTTATATATGAAATCTTTAAGTTTTACGTCCAACGGTTATGCCGGTTAGACTAAAGGAGACTGTGATGATGAGTGATGAGTGAAATGGTGGAATGAAGAAAGTGGGAGGAAACGGGAGAACCCCGAGAAAACCCACGAGCACGGTGTTTGTCCACCACAAAGTCCACACGGCGTTCATCACTTTATAATTCTATCGCTGCTGCTAGCACGCGTGTTTCTAGTGTACTAGGTCCCGGATTCAATTTCAAGTTGAAAATGCAGTTTCATTTTCCATTAAGTATGATTCTTCTATTTTTTTCCCTTTGTAAGTGTTTGTTTTCTGACCGTTGTATTTCGTACCCATTACGCTGAATTTCCTCTGCATCATAAGTTTCCAACTGAATGCTCTGTGACGTCACAGCTTGATTATCACTTGCTCACTTTGAGGGGAAGGAATGGGCAGGTAACCTGATATTTATTAAAAATAGTGATGACAGGCAAGGAAAAGAACATCGATAGCATAGACGATGGTTTTGTAGGCATAATACTCGTGTTCCATGTATGATTCCACGCACACTGCCAACACTTGCTCTTGTACGTCATCCCGTCCTCTCCTTTCCCCATTCTATTTCTTTCTTTCTTCAGCTTGTAAAACCGCGCTTCTACGTCATCCCTTCCCCTCATTTTTCTCTTTCTATTTATTTCTGCTTTCCTCAGATTGTAAAACTGAACTTCTTCGTCATTTCCTTCCTTCATTTTCTCATTCTATTTATCTGTGCTCTTTTCAAATTGGGAAACCGCGGTCCTACGTCATACTTCGCCACGTTTGAAATGACTGCTTTATATGCTTACCTTGCAAAATTTAGTTATAATAATATTTGTTTTATGTCAATAATATAATATTTTCTATGTTAAGATCTTAGGTAGCATCATCATCATAGGTATTCTGGCTTTATTGGCAGGTCACTTGCCGCAGCTGAGAATCTTCCATGCTCCACGGTCCTCCGCTAACTTCTTCGTCTTAGCGTATGATCTTTCTGTTTTTATAGCATCCATTAATTGTAGTTTCCTTCGCCCCCTCCCTCTCTTCCCCGCCACCATACCCTCTAGGACGTCCCTCATGATACAATCTCTTCTTAGGCAATGTCCCAACCAGTTTCTCTTCCTCTTCCTAATAATATCTAAAAGTGTTTTTTTTTTCTCACCCACCATTTCTAACACTCTCTCATTCGTTTTCCGCTCGACCCAACTAATTCTTTCCATTCTTCTCCACACCCACATTTCGAAGGCTTCCAGTCGATTTTCATCACCTTTACGTAATGTCCACGTTTCCGCCCCATACAGTACAACACTCCACACGAAGCATTTTATGAGTCTTTTTCTCATTTTATTTGCTATGCATAATATGCATAGCAAATATATTATAATTGAACAATATATATTTTTTTCTTATTAATTCTAGGAATCGTCTGAGAAAACAGCGATGCCTGAAGATCCAGCCAAAGATCCACATTTTCAAGAGAAGGTGATTGACTCCCTAAGACTTCAAAAGGACGAGGTAAAATAGCTTTCGAGATATCCGTTAAATTTTGAGTATTTGAAGCTTATATATAGGCTTCCATTATTTCATAATTTTAGTAGTAGATCACGGTAATAATGTCACATAATATAGAACTATCGAAAACATTGTCACGTGTTTGCTCCTAAATCTCTCTATTTAAGGTTGATATTGGGCAAATAAAATGAATGTAAACTCCTATCAGTTTGTCATTCCATGAAATATTTCATCATTATCCTTTTTTTATTTCTTAGATAGTAAACTTTTTTTTTTTTTTTTTTTTTTTAAACCAGCGTATTCCAACATCCGAAGGTTCAACGCTCCAGGAACAAAATCGGTGTGGGCTATGTAGAAAGGTTTAATAATGATTATACTTTGCTATTTAGAACGGGTGAAGGTGTATTTCCATAGTACCATTTGGTTATACCAAAAAAAAAAATTCTAGCACGTATTATCACGCTGAAATGACAAAATACCGTGGTTTTCTGTCAACACGTTTATTTCACTTCTTGTCTTTATTCGCAATCCTTATTATACATCAAACCTCTAGCGAATATACGTTACAACTACATCACATTGAGAGATTACACTCTTTCCTACCTATGTAAACCTCAAAACCACAACTCATTGGTGTTTACTTCGATTAATCATTCAACTCTTTCCACAAAATAGATCAACTTAGTACAATATCGTCTGTCCGTAATTCATATACTTTCCACCTAACAGGTTGTATGTTCACCAACCTAATTAGGATTTTCGTTACCCATTCTTTTAAACTTGCTGTATGTTACCCTCTTACTATCTTATAGGCCTTCCTACGGATATTTTTTCGGGGTTTTGTAACAGAAGTTGTATGCAACCAAGTGTTTTTCACGCAAGCTACACGTTATGCTTATCTTAAATACCTCGATTTAACCATTCACTATATTAGCTAACTAGTGTGTATTTTAGAGCTTTGCATCATGTATTTTTTTTTTTTTTTTTTTCAAGGACAGTATTTTCATGTGATTTTCACTTTTAATATATTCGATATCAGTCATGATGATTCTTCTACACAAAATAGTAACAAGTATCTTTCGTCATTGTTCTATTTTTTTTCTATTTCCTTGTTAAGTTTTCCTTATTTGTTTCCGCTACGCATAAATATTTAAATGTGTGCACTTATCTACGTATGAATTACTACTTACAATATTTCCATTGCTTTGTAATTATTACTTCGATTTGTCATCAAACTTAGTTTTACACGTACACTTCCAGATCTAGTTTTTAACATTCTTTCAAGGGGAATACATTTGCATTTTCTTTGCATTGGCGTGATGCTCTCCAAACTGTAATACAGCAATTGCAGGTGGAAGCAGTCGTATTCACGTTATCATATTAAGTCAGTCAGCGAAACGAATTTCCTTTAAGGGGATGTCTACCCATCATCACAAGCTTCAGAATCTCCATAAGGTAACATGTAAAATTTAATTCATAAATATCTTACAAAATATGCACCTAGAAACTTGCAATTTTCTATACGAATGCCAAAGAGCAATATAAAGGAGGTGGTTATCTCAATTTTAAACTTAATAACTCAGATTAATTGTAATAATTACTTCCGTAATGACGGAGTCATTACTTCAGATAAAGGATCAAAAGACCACTTTCATACCTCATAAACTAGTACGGGTGACATTCTTTAAAGAACACATGCTGGGAAGGGATGCATTGTGGCAATTTGAAAAGCGAAACTCATGTCCACCACCTCCCTTTTCATAATCATTTTGAGCAGTTTCTCTTCCCACCCCCCACCCTTACTTCCCAACTGAGTTCCTACAACTTTACGACGGCAACTTTAGAACAAAGATAATGATCTTTGACATCTCAGTATGGAACATATGTTTCCGATTGCTTTTCTACATCTTTTGTTGCTGACGGATTCTCTCTGCCACTGCTTTCACCACTGCCACTGACAACTATAGTACTATACAACCAAAGAAAGTCTACATGCTTCTCATTTGCCTATTTGTTTTGTTGTCTGGATGGATAGGTTTCTTTTCATTTTATATTATTCATTACAGAAAACCACAGTATGATATTTCTGCGGTTAGAACGAATTAATTGTATGCAGGGGTGGCAGGAAACAAGTTTTCCTGTTTTTAAATAACTAGTTTGGTTTACCAAAACTCCTTTATATATTTACCATACCCATGTACGCATGTCTGTCCGTGTGTGTGACACACACACACACACACACAAAAAAAAAAAACACTTCCTAGATCATCACCAAAATTGGTCAAAATATAGTCAAGAGTCAGAAATTGAGTTTGTTATTAAAACCATGTACTCGAACCGGAAGTGGTTTAAATAAACCATTTCCGGTTTGATCATTGATCACCATATGTAGTGAGATCCGGTTTTGTGCTTCGTAAGAACACATTTAATCTCTATAATTAACTCTCTACTAAAATCGAAAATGATTCAAATTAACTATAATTTCTGGTTTCAATAAATATTGATCTACGTAGAGCAAAAACGGTAAAAAATTAGATAAAAGCGGTTTCCTCCAATCGAGTAGCTCTCAAGCGTCTCAAGTCTACCTTTCATCTCCTCTTTTGATCTTCAATTGAAACCTGAAGTAGGAATTAACCACTTCCGGTTTCAGTAATGATCTCCATAGAACAGGAATGGTAAAAGCAAGAAGCGGTTTACTTTCTATTCAGAGTTATAAAAATAACTACTATCTTCAGTCTGAAGCCTCTATTCAAACCAAAAGAGATGGAAATCAACCACTTCCGGTTTTAACGGTGATAGCTATAGAATAAAAAACTGTAATAGACAACAAAAGCGGTTTTCTGCAATCAATTAGGCGTCTGCACAAGAATCTATTTCGTCTCTAGTCTAGTCTCTCTATTAAAACCGGAAGTGGTAGAAATCTACTACAATTTCCAGTTTCAATATTAATTGTGAAAATATCGTACCACAGAAACCAAACTCCTTTGCGTGGTATACACGTGATATTGCTACTTGTTTTTGAACCATTTTCTTTACCTTATGGATAATCATGTCCTCTATTTTTTAAACCATAAAATAAGTCAAACTCGATGTCATACGTAAACTAGTTACCAGTAGAGCACAAATTATTTACTAGTCTGCCCATTCAGCACTGTTCAAGATTGACTAAGCCAAACCGAGTAGCGCGTCTGAACAAGGGATTGTGAGTTATGGAAACTAATATATAAAATTATTTGCATGAAGTTAAATCTACTTTAGATTTGTAATAAGGGATAAGAAATTGTAAACATCTGAGAGATTATTTGGTTCATACAGTTACAGTTAAGAAATAGATAAGAGCCTAAGATAGATTAGGTTAGAGCTAATTTGGATAAAGCTGGAAGTATAAAACCTTCCATTATACTAGTCTATGACAACCAATTAGGTTACATATATAATCTTCAATAAAATTCTGTAAGCGTTTACACATTTTTGTAATGAAAGTCTTGCGAAAAGAGCTAGTTGACCTTTGACCTCGAGTTGGACCGGTTTGTGGTTGTTAATAAATTATTTAACAAAGTTATCTGGGTCATGATTTTTAGAAAATCGAAACTTATTTCCAAGAGTAAACTACCCCGTGGAATCTTTGTAGGACAAATGAGTTACTCTATGTTGTCAGGTTACAAACAGAATGGCATGGGTCTTTATATATATATATAGTCAGAAAAAAACTCAGCCCAAGACTGATTTTTTTTTTTTTTCTAAAAACACAACACAGTATAGGGTTGTAAATACAATACTGAAGTATGAAACATAAACAAAATCCGTTGGAGACGTTTCCGAGAAAATCTTTTTCCCCCTAATTTTCACCCTTCAGGAAACTACTATTATTTTTAGAGGTACAAGAAAATGCGACCCCTTTCCTGGAGAATCCTAGAAAACTGACACACTTCCTATATCCACTAGAATCTAGGCTGAAAATAATCACTTATCCAACATTTCGCTCTCTAATCATTTCTTTTTTGTACCATTACAACCAACTTTCTGCGGACTGTATCTCTGAAATAACGCATTTGTGCACCAAGATTGGTCTATAGGCTTTTTCACGTTTACACGTGAGGATTCACTTCCCAAAGTTATTTCCTAACACCATGTGCATATATTACACTTACTCACTTTCGAGTAACAAGAACTAGAAATGTTCGAAGCCCTAGTTCTACTATATTTATGACCATAGTCTGAAACATTATAAAATTGCCCACGTAGTCTAAATTATGGTGATATTACTGCGTCCGTCCTTTATTAGCTTGGTTGGCTTTGTGGGTTTAGAGTTTAGCTTCCCTTTCTGCACCAGTTTTGTAAGAGACTGGTGATTACGGAGCCTTCAGTGGGATCCGTATCCTTAGTAACGCATTGAAATTTCAAGGCTCTTCCACCGGGTATCGAACCCGAGATCCGTGCTCCAAAATGAGCGAGATAGGCATTATACCAACGAGAAGAGCTGTTGTATTTTTGAAATTTTACTTACGTATGTTTATTCACAGGCAATTTGGTTCATGGGTTTCAGTCCATCTTTCTGTTGAATGGATCTTGAAATAAAGTGATTTCTTCATTACTTCCTGAAAATTTGAATAATGTTGCCAGGAAGTGGAGTAACTACCCACTACGAATTTCAAATCCCAGTCACTAGAGGGAATTATGTATTTTGTATTCATGTAAATGTCTCATACAAACTTAGTGCTGCAAAGGAACGCTAAATTTCAGCCATGGTCTGTATCGAACTGTTGATCCTACTACCCACAGTATAATTTTTACAGTTGAGGCAGTGCTATTATAAAGTTGGAACTAACTAATGCAGCAGCAGGAAATCGTAAGAAGCAGAGTTCAAATTGTCATGTTCTTTCTTTCTGGCATTTACAAGAAAATCTACTTGCTCTGCAGAAACGAAGGAAACAAATAGGATGAGGGTGGCACCCCGGAGCGTTCTACCACACCCATTGGAAAAGGACTTGAGAGGGGGAGGGAAATCCCTGTCTGTCAGCAGCACATCTGTTCGTGAAGACCAAATTAGAGCAAATACATTCAACCACTATGTAATATACAGAGTAGACTAATTGTATTATAGTCCACTACAATGTTACCAAAAAAATGTTCATTACTCGCGATCTACGTCATTAAGCGTGAAATTGAAACAACTACTTAATTTCTATTGATTTTCTCTATTGATATGGAAGATTTTAAGTTGTTACGTACCATCTTTCGTTAGATATTCATGAATTAAAATTTACATGTTATCTTATGAGCACCGAGAAACCAGTGGTAAAAGGTATAAGATCCCCTTAAGTGGAGTTATGGCGCTTTGTTATGTTATGCTGCATGTGAATCAAAATTTGCGAGAAACTCGATAAAAATGTCAAGAAATATTGTCAATGATCTAACAAATAGGTCCAACACAAGTGTTCAAGAAGACGAAGGAGGCCAGGCAATTGAGGAGCATATTGATTTTATTTAGTGCTATTAAGGAAATTGTGCACCGAGAATTCGCCATGCTAACCAAACAGTCAGTTCACAGTTTTTATTGTGTATTGCAGTGGATATGTTTCACATGTGAAATGGCATCGTCCCGAGCTGTTGTAATAATAATAATAATAATAATAATAATAATAATAATAAGAAGAAGAAGAAGAAGAAGAAGAAGAAAATATTTATTCAGTGGATAACGCTCACGCACACATAGTGTTAAACATTTTAAAGTTTTGTTGTCAAAATAATAATAATAATAATAATAATAATAATAATAATAATAATAATATTCCTTTCTTCTGCAAACTCCACACACGCCGGATTAGTTCCTCGCCAAACCAATTATGTTCAATTTATATACCGGTATATATATATAAAGAAATACTTTGGGAAAGGATATATAGTCGCTGTGCAATGCAATGCAGAATTTCTGTAGTTTGCAATATGGTAGCATATTCTATACATGTATATTTTACTTTGATTCTTTACTGATTAAGGGACTTAAAAAGAAATGCGTACTAAGGTTATTATAATTATCTTTCCAATTATTGTGAAGTGAATTCTGAGGATTACTGCGACCACGCACCCTCATATGTTGGGAGAATAATAATGTACTGCTACCGAGTAACTTTCACGTGTGAGAAACACCTTGAAAAACATAACGTAAATAATAGGGAACCTCCGACTTCTTTTTTATTCTAATGTCATACAATAAAAGAAAGTTAAACCCCCTGTACTTCAGCAGTTAAAATACTAATCTCATTTAAATTGTATTCTGTTTTTAAAAAATGTACAAGTGAATTTAAAAAAAAATAAAAGTTGCCTTTTTTTAATCGTGATTTTTTTCAATCTTGGACGTAATGTTAAACTTAAAGAATACACTATTAAGGATTTTTTAAGTTTTATTTTTCAGTGTTCCTTATGTTTGTACAACTTTGTTCGTTAGACGTTCTTTAAATGTCTAATTATTCCTTTCGTTCTTTCAGGAGTTGGAAAGATATCGCAGAGAAGTCGAAAGACGACAGCGGCAGTTCGGTGACATGGATTTGGAATAAGAAAGATAACAATCACAATCTATTTGTAATATTAGATGAAAAAATAATTACATTTATTTGTGTTAACTTACATTTCTAGTCAGTTTTTGCACAATTGTGTGGAGCAAATATTTATCATTATTTTGTGTATTTGTGAGGTACATGCACATAAGATGCAAAAATAAATTTTTAATTAAAATCCTTACACTACTTCTTTTTAAAATTTGATTTGATTTAATTTTGCTAGAGTTGAGCTTAAAATGTAAATTACAGTACTTGTAGTAGACATTGACATCAACCAATGATTCATCTTGCGAATACTGCATGCCAAGAAATATATAGGAGGAGAAAATTATGCACCTTCCAAATAACAATGACACAGATAAGCAGCTACAGTTAACAGAATAGTTTGCAGGCAGAATAAAGGCAGATCTAATTGCACTAAATCAAATCAAATAATTGGACAGCAACTCTTGTTCTCTGACAAGACGCTGTTCTACGTCAATGACAAAGTAAAACTTCACAATCTCTAGGACTGCTCTGCAACTAATTCATCCCGAACAATAAATATTGTAAAAGTGATGTTGTAGTAATGTTAGTTGCCTTTCTCACTGATAATACATATGCATGTTACATAATACCATCTTCCTCTAACTTCTAAGCAAGACAGAAGAACGGTTTTCCTACATTCTAGCAACACGATGGCAATTAGAATACTTCCTTGTGGATGTGTGTAGATGATGGCTCGATGTTTAAGTATCAAGACATGGGATTGGTCGTTGAGAGCCAATTGAATGGCCACTAAGACGATTAAATCTAACACCCCTTGAATTGTATTTTTTTGGGCATTTCAAGTGTTCTTTATGGAATATATAGATCACCTCCAGCAGTGTACCACGAACTGTACAGCTACCATTTCATCTTATAGCTCTCATTGGGTTCACCAGGACTAGTTAAAATGTCGAACTTGTACATTCGGCAGGGACGTCACACACCGTATTGAACACATTTTGTAGCCGTAAATTTCTAGCCTTGTCATCGCGTAATTTCTAACGCTTAAAGAGAGTTAAAAATTTCAACTCCACTGGTTTTCTTTCTGAATTCCAGTCTTAATGGGTACGTCCCATGACTACCTCCTTTATTAAAAAAAAAAAAAAAAAAAAAAAAAAAAAAAAAAACTTTGTTAGAAAACTGTAAAGATCATCACACGATTTTATTATATACAGCCAATATTTATTTGCTGCTATGCAGGCTGTATGGAAGTTAGAGATTTTAAACTACATACTAGCTGAACCTGCGCTCTCTACACAGCGCATCATTCACATATGAGCATGAATTTCCTCGTCATTCCTTACAATATCTGCAGATGTCCTCTCTACAAGTAAACTACAATTTCCGGTTAATCAAAATAGTTGTCAAATGCGACCACCTTTTACCATCACTCAGTAAACAATTGGATTCCGTGACGAAAGAGGTCTAGAGCAGCCCTGGCCACGGCGAGCAGATAGTGGAAACTCTCCTCGTGAACATGAAACGTGGGTTGCACGGATAACGCTTAAAGTGGGCTGGACTGCACTGGAATTTCCTTCCGGCAAATTAGTGTTTGGTCGGAACTCAGTTCTTCTGTGTAATTGTCTCTTAACAACATTTGAACATTTCTTTTAGATAATAATAACTAACTAACTAACTAACTCTATGGCCTATGGAACCCGAAGGTTCAATGCCGCGTTTACAAAATATTTCCACTAACTTCTGTCCTTAGCCAACTGATCCAGTTTCTACTCTATACTCTTATTTCTGCAAAATCCATCTTAATATTGTCTTTCCATCTACGCCTAGGTCTCCCTAGTGGTCTTCTTCCAATTGGGTTTTCAGTTAAAATTATGAAAGCGTTTCTAATTTCTTCCATTCTGGCTACATGGCCTGCCCACCTGGGCCTCCTACACTTAATGACCCTAACAATGTTAGGTGAGCGGTATAAACTATGCAACTATGCAATTGCTCGTTATGAATTTCCTCCAATCCCCATTGTCATCCCTCTTTGGTCCGAATAATAATAATAATAATAATAATAATAATAATAATAATAATAATAATAATAATAATAATAATAATAATAATAATAATAATAATAATAATAATACGCACTATTATTATTATTATTATTTATTATTATTATTATTATTATTATTATTATTATTATTATTATTATTATTATTATTATTATTATTTTCAACCTCCCGTCGTTCTGCTATCAATCTACCAACGAAAGGCGTTCACAACTTAGCAAACGTGAAGCGAGTGACAAGTTACAGACCGAGTGCTAATGTAATACAACGTCGCGAATTGTGTAAGCAAGCTAAAAAGGTCTGAAACAATTATTTTCCGATTTTTGCAGTCGTTTTTACGTCTGTAAGCTTCATGTTTAATATTAGTTTTTTTTTTTTCTTTCTTTCTTGTTCATTTGTTAGTTACTTCAACGCTAACTGTAACCTCTATCATGCGTCTTCCTCGACCAAAAACGTACCAATTTTATTTCCTGTAGTGTTTTCGCGTCACTGCTTTTGAAATGGGGAGGGGGAGAGCACACCTGCACATTTCACGCTTGCGTCTGCTCAATGCTTCAACATCGTGCGAATTTCTGACCAGGTTTGGCCGTAGGTTTTTTGCCAACATGTGTGGTTGGCAACACTTATCGGATGCAGTGGAAGGGATGAAGCTACCAACACCTGTGCTCACCTGTTCTTGTCTCCGCTCGTGCTCACTCAAGCTTCGGCTCCGGGAGCCAATTCATGGACAGGCCTGGTCTAGAGTATGCAATGAGAGTAAGTCTTCAAAGTTGAATGACACGAACACTTTTCCGAGGGACTGCTTGCATAGTCATCTGAACATGATTTGTCGGTGCAGACCGTACTGACCGGGCGGGAAACCGGGAAATTTCCTGGTGGGCCCTCCGCTTTGTATCGTAAGTAGCGGTAGACCTATATGTACTAAAAAGCACACGTCACGCACTCTTCACGTACATAAGTAACGGAGCGGAGGACGATAACACGTCGAGTACCGGCAATACACTCAGCTAATCCCAAACCAGCATTGCTAGTTCATGATGTTGCGAAAACAGCCTTTCACATTTCTCGTAATTCAACCGTTGAAAGGTTCATGGTTTCCCACTCTGCTTTATAATTTTGCTAGTATTGAAGTATTCAGCTAAATTGAAATCTCAAATATTGCCATAACTTGAAACTAAATAATAATTTACATTTTACAGCACCGTTGTTTTCCATATAGAATATCTACAGGGCAAGATTAAGACCATCGGGAACTCTGATGCGGAAAAGTACTTGAAACTTCTATGATGAGTCCTCTCAAAATATGTTCAAAAGGGCCCATGAACTAGGAGGGAAGATCAAATGAAAACCTTAAAAGTTTATTATAAATTTCAAATGTTGTGCTATTGCTTTGAAAGCTGGCAATATTGTTTCTAACAGCATTCTCTTTCTTCAGTAGGTGGCAGAAGAATCTAGTCAAACAAGCGCCAACACAGGAGCAGTTTCAAGATGACCGCCTCACTGTCCGCATGCACCGCATTAGAACAGCGTTCGGTGATCCGGTTTTTGAGTAGTGAAGGTGTGAAACCAATTGAAATTCATCACAGGATGGCAGCTAAGTATGGTGATTCGTGTTTGTCCCTGCAACAAGTATACGAGTGGTGTAGGAAGTTTAAAAGTGGCGCAACATCTGTGGAGGATGCTCTTCGACCGGGACAGGCTCACCGCGTAGTGACCGACAATAACATTGCGCTAGTGGAACAGCTTGTAAAGGACAATAGGCGTATTACCCTGAAAGAAATCGCAACAATAATGAGGATTAGCTTTGGTTCGGCTCAACATATTGTGCATAATGTTCTGCATTTCAATGAGGTATCAGCAAGATGGGTCCCACGTCAGTTGACTGCTGAATTGAAAGATCGTCGCGTCGACGCCTGTGAAGAACTTTTGCGTCGTTTCAACGCCGAGGGTGATGCATTTCTGGACAGGATTGTTACAGGCGATGAGACCTGGGTTCACTATCGTCAACCAGAAACCAAGAAAGCGAGCAAGGAATGGCGGCATAGCTCTTCGCTGAAACCAAAAAAATTCCGCACTCAACCATCAGCAGGAAAGGTCATGCTCACTCTCTTCTGGGATTCTAATGGAATAATTTTGGAACAGTGCATGGAAAAAGGAGTGACAGTAACCAGTGCCTCGTATTCAAACATGTTTAAAAATCAACATCACCCTGCAATCAGGCGTAAACGGCGAGGACTTTTGTCCTCAGGAGTACTCCTACAGCATGACAACCGCATACTGCCCGTTTGACCGTTGAGACCATCGATGACATCAAATTTGAGTGTCTCATTCATCCACCCTATTCACCAGACCTTGCCTCCAGTGACTTTCATTTGTTTGGACCACTCAAAGAAGCGATGGGTGGCAAACATTTCAATAGTGATGAAGAGGTGAAAAATGCGGTGCACGAGTGCCTACAATCTCGATCAAAAGAATTATTCCACCGAGGTATCCATGCACTTCCGAAAGGGTGGAGTACTTGCATTGAACGTCAAGGGGACTAGGTTGAAAAATAAAGAAGTAAGATTTCCTTTTCATTGTTACATTCTAACATGTATTGCACTTTTAAGGTTTTTATTTGATTCTCCCTCGTATATAGGAAATCCTCATGTCATGTTTTTTTTAAACTTTTATGGTGAAAATGTTTTCAAATTTTGGGGCCCTCTTCGTCACGGATTCCTGAAGCAAAAAATGAAAACTAATTTTTTCTTTTTCTAAAAACGAGGAAAATATTTATATCTTTAGACGAAAATCACAGATGCAATCACTATGTTGCAGGTAAGTAGCTTTCTAAATTATGTATTTTAAAACGTGTGTTAAGGGCGGGTTCTTCCCAGTTGCGGACGCTGCTCTTATCTCTTAAAATCTTTCCCAGTTGCGGACGCACAGGTGTTGCTTGGAATTTCCATGACTCGATTACGAAGCAACTAGAATAGTTAGTCCTAATTGCAGACGCGTGCGGGAAAAGAGGTAAGATCTATTGCTAACAAGCAGCAACGTTGCCACATTTTTCATTTCATTACATTTACTACCCTCCCTTTACATTTTATTATTCATCATACGATTTTGATTCTACATTAACATGCATAATTGTCTCTCATATAGTTACGTACGAAAGTTTAGGCTAGGAGTTTGCGTGTAATTACATTGAGAAATGGATCTTCTTAATGAATCTTTGTAAGAAATTTTCAAATATTCCTCGTCGATGAGGGTGTGCGAAACGGTCGATTATGATTAAATATTTAATCAACTAATATTCTGCAAACTACAAGCTTTTGTTAATGACTTCTAAAACAAGGAATTAAGGAATTTCAAAACAAGTAATTAAGTAAATTATCATGCAAAACTAATAAATTTAAATAACTTCTCTTTCGATAGAAGGAATATGGAAGTGTTATTTTGGGCTAGCATCTACGAAAATTTCCCTCACTAAAAATTTGTTGGGATAAATGAAATTAAATAATGCACAAATCTGCAAAATAATTACATGAATTCTGATGTAATTTACATGTATATGAAAACAACATCAGATGTGCAAAAAGTGCAGCCAAGTTTGTCAGCCTCAAAAAATGTTGAGATGAGGATGGATGAGCCAAGTTCCTTGGCCACTGCATCTGAAACGAACACTGGAACTTGGCGCGAGGTGTCTAACATATTCGAATACATTAAGATGTCTGTTCCTAGTTTCAAGACCGGGACATTTCAGCCCTGAGGCTAGTGGTGACAACCAAATCCAGCACGCTCACAAACACCATCCCTAAAGCTCGTCAACATCATTTACGTTGACACTTCGTGGAGGAATATAAGTTTTCCTTGTCTGGGTTTCGAACCACTAATCTTACTGCAGTATACTGTATATGTGCCTCAGTGAAGTTGATATTCCTAAGGTTGGTGGTGGTCTCAAACCCACCACGCCCACCGCCACTATCCCTAAGGCTCCTTAACATCATTTTCCTTGATACCTCGCGCCAAGTTCCAGTGTTCGTTTCAGATGCAGTGGCCAAGGAACTTGGCTCATACATCCTCATCTCAACACTTTTTGAGGCTGACGAACTTGGCTGCACTTTTTGCACCTGTGATATTTTTGTTCATAGCTCACTCTTTTTGTAGTTCACCATGTCCATATCGTATATTGGGATTCTCAATTGTGACGTATTTTTGGATTTAAAATTGTACATTTTTAAAGGAGTCATAATGTGTTACATGCAACATTAGTTCCCAAGGGCTCTCCCACCGGGAATCAAACCCTATACAAGAAACGCGCACATGCTAGCCACTAGAACAGCGGGGAGCATTTATTCTACTAAATATCTGTCAGTGAGTTATGTCCAAACGAGATTCTAATTCATTTACCCGAACTACAAAATCACGATCGCTAACATCTCACTTTTCATTACCTAAATACGAAGAGTATCAACAGGGCCCAAAACCGTTGATGCCGAATCCTCGCTGCTACATCACTAGAATGGCTGGTGTTTCAATATACTTAGTTGTTCTCTCTCTTTCCACATTGCGAAATTACGGAGTTCATTACATGACGCGCATGTTGCGCAGTTTCATACTGCCTCGGGTTTTCCTTCCAATGATATACACCTTTCAAATAGCTTGTAATCTTAATTATAATTGCTACCAACATATCCTAACTATATATAAAACTGCATGAACTGACATAAATTAAAGAGGTGCTTCCGGTTAACGTGGAAAGTTGAAATGATAAAGGGCGATGAAGAATTTTCCCATGTTATTTAAATGGGTCTTTTTTGGACCTATAATCTCATGTTTTAGGAACTTGGAATTGGAATAAAAACTTGAAATTCGGTATGCTTGTACAATCAGCGGCAAAAAACCTGCAACATGAGGACGTAAGTTTATTGTGAAATTACGCCTAACAGCACAGGGAATGAACATAACGTCTAAGTGGAACGAATCACGCCAGGATAAACCTCGGCCTCCTCCCGTGCACACTTATTTTGGAGCAAAAGACTTCGTCATTTCACAATAAAGTTATATGCTCATGTTGCAGGTTTTTTGCCGCGGATTGTACGTTTTCGTTAGTATTATTTAAGTAAATCAGTAAAAATGAACAATTCCAACTTTAGAGTGGTTTTATGGGGAACTGAAAAATCTTTCCCATATTATTTATAAGGGACACCTTTTACACCCCAAAATTATAGGGCACTTCCTTTAGGGCTACAATGATTAAATTTGACATGATTGTAGCTTTTCGGAACTAACCGACAGAAAAATTACCAAAAGTGAATATTTTTAATTTTTAGGGAGTCTAAAGGGGAGATGAAGAAATTCCCCGTGCTATTTAAATGGGCCTTTTTTGACTTATAATCTCATATTTTAGGTACTTGAAATTGGACTACAAACGTGAAATTCGGTATGCTTAAACATTTTTGTTAGTATTACCTAAGTAAACCAGTAAAAATAAAAAATCCCAACTGTAGAGTAGTTTTATGGGGAACCGAAAAACCTTTTCCATGTTATTTATATTGGACGTCTTCTACAACTCAAAATGTTTAGAGGGGGGCGCGGTGGCTCAGTGGTAGAGCGTTCACCTCTGGTGCTTGGGGTCCCGGGTTCGATCCCAGCCCCCGCCAAGTGAACTTTGTGGTGGACAAACACCGTGCTCGTGGGTTTTCTCGGGGTTCTCCCGTTTCATCCCACTTTCTTCATTCCACCATTTCACTCATATCTCATAATCACCGTCTCCTTTAGCCTAACCGGCATAACCGTGGGACGTAAAACTTAAAGATTTCATTTCATTTTCAAAATGTTTAGACACTTCCGGCAGGATTAGACTGATGAAATTTGGCACGATTGTAGCTATAGGACAAACCTATAGGAAAATTGCTAAAAGTGAATATTTTTAATTTTTAAGGAGTCTAAAAGGAGATGAAGAAATCCCCATGTTATTTAAATAGGCGTTTTCCTGAGATACAAAATCTTATCTTTTAGATAGTTGAAATAGGAAAAGAAACTTGAAATTCGGTAGAATTGTGAGTTTAAGATGTGTGAGGAAGTAGGCCGAACAAAGACAGGGGTGTGGGGGCGAACCCCCAGGTGGGCAAATTCAGGAAATATGAAGAGCAAAGGCACAAAATTCACTGTTGATGAAAAGGCTGATACGTAAGAGATTCGCACACTGTTCACAGATAGAGACACGAAGCATCAAGAACATTTTTACATAATGACTGTGGTAACCATGTTATAACTCGTGGTACCAATATATTTACGAAATCGGTTACATTTTGTTGCTAGTCTCCAGTAGCGTAGCGTTAACTTTCGCAAAGGGGAGACAGCACAGGCGCACCCACGAGGGGGGAGGCAGCCGGGTTCCGACATCCCCAAAACTTCTTAAGTCAATATACTTTTATTAATTTTCTTAATAAAACTATGCTTGTTTAGTAGAGAAATTATTGATGTAGAATGAAAATTTGATCTTACATATCATCTGTACTATTTCTCTTATAAAAACAATGTAGTTCCATATTTTTTTTCTGAAAATATAGAAAGTACTTTACAGTTACTTGTCTTTTCGAGTGCAGAATAATATCCGTTCAATACTACATAGACGTAGTGGCTTGGATCCAGGGCCGTAACTTGTGGGGGGCAGGGAGCAATTGTCCCAGAGAAGCTCCCCACCGTTCGAGGGAGACCCATTTTAAGACAAAATTTTCTTACTCTATATACGATACGAACATGAAATTATAAATGAAGCATCAAACAGATTCACTACATTACATAAATAAAACAGCACACAAAAGGAAACAAAACAAAAGAGTCGTGGGCCCATTTTAGTAAAAAAATGTCTGCTATTAGGGGCCCTAGAGATAATATTTATTCGTATGGCTTTGAGATTTATCAATATTGTCCCCTTAATTAATTTGTCATGTATGGAACGAGCCCAGACGTGTAACTAACGGCCCCGCAGACCTTGTCGTACTTGAAGGCCCACAGGCTCCAGAGGGGTCATAAAGAGTAAGAGAAAGTTGGAAAGAAGGGGCCCAAGAATTAGAAAAACAAATTTTCTAGGGGACCCAAATATGCGTATTAATGCTTTCCCCCCAGAAAACTCTAAGTTAGGGGGCGCTGCTTGGATCCCCCCAAACCCTGCATCCCTCCGCCATGAATGGAGTTAGGAATTGTCTGCTCGGGCAGACCTTTTGTTCAGTGTCGGACCTGTAGAACACTTTCTACACAAATGTGGAGTTAGCATATAGGTATACATTTTATTTTTTGTAAAAAAGTTGTGGGCAACTCCGCCCTCCCAACAAAAAATTGGGTGCGTGCCTGGTAGATATTATTTCTTCTCGAGTTCGGAACCAACATTAAGTTGTAGGGCCATGTCTCATACAGCTTCGGTGATGGAAAGGAATATGAAACTCCTAACCAAATTTCGTTATAAACTGATTTTTGCGAGGTTGCACTACTGTATATAACATATGGAGACTTAATTTTGATCAACAAAGTCCTCAACGATTAAATCAAACAGGCATGCGGATATTTATTCATTCTGAAGGATCTCAGTATATACACTGGATACGTTAAATTGAATTAATAATTTACTTCCTATATAATATCTTCTTATTTGCTTAGGCTTTGTAAAGTGTGATCTCTGATTCAAAAAGTAAGCTTAGAAATTGGTTATGTTTTAAACTTGATACTAATTTTCATATGACAACATAGCATGCTATTTAATAACAACTGGTGCAATAAATCTATATCTAATCATTTAGTTTTCACATAATACATAATTAACACACGTATCCAAATTCACACAAAGTTAGCTAACGATTTTAAAAGCAACAACAAAATAGCATACTATAAAACATCTTGCGCTCGCTTTTGCCTTTCGCAGTGTTGATACACTCTGATATTGCGATTAAAAAGAAGCCGAAGCTAAATCGTGGAAAATTTATATGAATTACTGGTACTGTATTCATAAAACTTTCAGCAAATTGTTCCGGTAGTTATTAATTTGGTTTTTTTCTTCTATTTCTTGAAATTTTCTCTGAAATATGATTGAATATCTAAAAAGAAGAGGAAAAAGTGTGTTGTATTTACAATAGTACAATTGCGCTGAGTGTGGTATCACTGCAGCTGAAACATGTCTCATTGCCAGGGCCGGCGAGAGGGGAGGGCAGGAGGGGCCAGAGCCCTGGGTCCCATGGCTCCAAAGGGGGCCCGACGGCCGAGGATAAAGAATTACTAAATGCCGGGTCTAAACAAAATCATAAATAGTGAATTAATGAGGTTTCTTTTTTATCCAGCGAATAGTAAACATAGGCTAAATTCAGAATTCTTATTAATCACTTATTTGGAGATATAGCAATACTGTTTAACATGTAAATTAAACGCATTAATGGTCTAATGAAGAGTTCAAAATAAGCCTTAATGTTCATTTTAGTGTATTTCCGTCCAAAGTGGTAAGAACGTAAAAAGTTATAAGGGAACATGCAAGGGGCCCGGGATTGCTCAGCCCCGGGGCCCGCGACCGCTCTCGCCGGCCCTGCTCATTGCCAGGTTCTTTCAGCGAGCGAGAACCCCACACAGCCACATGCGCGCGCAACTTTCAAGTAGGAGCTACACTGACTTGTTCAGCCGCGTTGAGACAGACTTCTTGATGTCTCTCTCTGGCCTGTTTGACGAAGACAGAACTTGAATTTCCCAGTTTTGAAAATTAAAATTATTTATAAATTAGATTCTACCACTATTGCTATTAACCAACCTATCACGGACCCTATTATTTCTATATTTTTCTACAACATGAAATGTATATTGATTCTTATTAATTAAGAAATTCTAAAACCATGTTCTTTTAATTTGAAAGGGTAGACAGTGTCTCAGTGTCTCATAGCACTCTACGCCACTGCTAGTCTCATATAAACTCGAACAATTAAATTTCTCATTTCTTCGAAAACTTCATTAATTCTAAATATCCTCACCTCTACATTCTCTAACTTACCAAATTAATTTCAATATCTATTTAATACCAATGACTGCAATAAAGGAAAAATCTTCAACGAGAAAAGAAAAAATATTGGCTTTCCTTGTCTGGGTTTCCAACCACGAAATTTACGGCAGTATGTACGTGTCTTAGTCCACGTTTTTAAAAGTTAACTGATTCACAGAACGAGTCTCATTAATTTGCTTGACTACTTATTACTGTACTAGCTTTCACTTATTTTACTCGCACACTGAAAAAAATGTATGTGGTATACATGAAAACGTGGGTTACATGTGCAAATCCTGTAGTTTTTGGATTTAACGTACACTAAACGTATAACTGAAAAAGTATATTTTAAACATACTTTCCGTGTAAGTGTTCCGAATAAACGTACTTTCCGCACGAACGAAAGAACTGTATGTAGTCAATCAGGATCTCTCATACAGATGGCCGCATGTAACTTAAAGCTGACGTGCATAATGTACGAAGACTGTTAAATGTCAGACATCCTGCAACGACATTGTGTAACATCTAAGCGGGAAAGAGGGAGTACGTATATAGTTGAGTTGATTTTAATTTAGCGTCCCTTTCAGCAGCGAGGCTATATGAGACGTGGACCTACTGATTAACGTGGAATCCGAACCACATGAGCTCCCGCCGGGAATCGAACCCGGGTCTCCCACGCCAAGTACGTATATAGCATATGGATGACGTATGTTAAATATTGATTTCTGTAGTAAACATAAGGATCCTGTATATTTGTACATCATACCGCTGTTCGGATAACGGAGTTTTCTCTGTGACCTTAGCTCGTTTTTCTATTAACCTAGAACGACAGGGACATGAACACAGAAACATCGAGGAGGGTTAAGATTCCAAAGGCTCTTCCACCGGGAATCGAACCCGGGACCTCATACACCAAAGGCGCACGTAATAGCCAATAGACCAGTGAGGAGAGCATCAACTCGACCACTCGGATGATTGACAACATTATCACTATGTACACTCATGTCCAAAATTATTGTCGCATGTATATAAATATGTTGTTCTAGGAATATAATTTGATGACGAATTCGCCCGGTATTTCTTATAATGTTAGTATGTGTATAATCAGTAAAGACATGAATGTGGCAAATTTCATGTCAAGAGAGTAGTAAATAAGAACAATAAAACGAAAATAAAACTTACTTTTTCATTTAATAACATTTTGTTTCATTTATTCTAAATTTCGTATTTTAAATTATTTTCCTAAGAAATTTACCACAAATATAGATTTTCCAATTATACACATAGTATCAGTACTAAAAGTACCCTGCAAAATCGTTATCAAATTATATTCTTACAAGAAGACAGTTATAGATATGCGACAATAATTTTGGACATGAGTGTAGATAATGTGTTGAATAACGGAATCGTTCCCGATTTCTGATTGTAAGGATTTTTTTTTTCCAATGAAACATTTTTCATAGCAAATTCCTCAAATTTCATTCTCAAGCCGTTATAGGGTACCTTCATGGAGAGTTTCGCATCTTTATCTCATTAAGAAGTACCTAATGGCTATGGACAGTTTTTCGCCCTTAAAAATTTCCATAGTACATTCCTTAAATTTAGAACCTTTTACTTACAAAAGTCATTACGTAAGGTACCATTATGCAGAGTTTCAAATCCCTATCTCATTTGGAAGCACCTAATCAATGATGAGTGAGTAAATGAACCAATCTCTATTTGAGTAAGGACAGTTTTTCGCCTATAGAAATTCCATAGCACATTCCGTAAATTTCGGACATTTTTCATATTCAAACCATTATAAGCCACCTTTATGCAGACATTCACACCTTCATCTCATTGGGAAGTACCTAATGGCTACGGACAATTTTTCGCCTATAAGACATTTCCCATAGTACATTCGTCAATTTCGGACTTTTTCCATATTCAGGTCATTATAAGATACCTTTATGCAGAGTTTCACGTCTTATTTCATTGGGAAGTACGAAATCAATGTGATGAGTGAGTGAGTGAACCGATTTCTGCTTGACTAAGGACAGTATTTTACCTATAAAAATTCCTATAGCACATTCCTCACATTTCGTACTTTTTCCATACTCAAGTCTTCATAGGGTACCTTTATGCGAAGTTTCACGTCTCTATCTCATTGGGAAGTACCTGATTAATTTGATGAGTGAGTCAGTGAGCCTGGAAACTGCATATTTTAGGGGTCCAGTACTTGAATATGGTTAAAGGTAGAAATGTGAGATTTGGCAAATGAGTACATCTCTTGGATATATCCTTAAATTCTAAATTTCATGTTTCTACCCTTAATAGAATCGTTTTTTCAAAGCCTCGAAATCGGCCATTTTACCCAAAACTCTTGGTCGTGTATAATATGCTTACGGCAGTGCAGGCCAGTTTTCATTTTCTTCGCGAAACTTGGCTGCCATGCACTGCCGTGCATGTTGATTTCATACGTAATTAATGGACAAACTAGTGGTTAGCAGTATCTCTAATATTACATAGCTTTATTATTATAGATGCTCGTATACTGACAGATTTGAATTCTTTATATCGAGGCAGGGTAGTAAATGTGATAAAATGAAAAATGTGGCAACATTGCTCTTTGTTATCAATAGATTTTACCTCTTCTCCTGCACGCGTCCGCAATTGGGACTAACAAGTCTGGTTGCATCGTAATCGAGGCATGTAAATTCCAAACAACACCTGTGCGTCCGCAACTGGGAATGATTTTAACAGATAAGAGCAGCGTCCGCAACTGGCACGGATTCGTTAAGGGCATCATAAGCGACCTTGTGCAGACGCAAATTAAGTCAGTTTTCTTTCCGTTCCGCCAAAATGCTTAAAGGAAATAAATAAAATTCATTCATTCGTACCTTACTTTAAAAAGATTTCCCTACGTGCAGTTTTGCTAAGGAATGCGTTGTTCAAGTTCTTTATGTGTCCATGATCTCGGCTTGTGTAAATTAAGTACAATATACTATACATTTGCTTTGAGTTGTGCGTACTGTCAGTACACAGTATGTACATGTTGGGGGAGGGGTCAGTGCATACATGTGCTTGGGCCCCTTAGAAAGTACCTTCCGGTGGGCCCCCTGGGTTGCAGTACGGCCTTGAGTCGGTGCCCTTATGTTTGCAATAATGTGTCGCCAGAATAAAATTTGACAAACCAATGGCGAATGATACATTCATTCGCTATTTCTGGCCCAAATGCACTGTTAACGTTTTTTATGGCTTGCTGTGCAAAAAGTTTCAGTTTGAATTTGTAAAGAAATATCACTCTCAATTTTGTGTTCTCCATGGTGCACCTTCATATGACCCTGTTCAAGAACGCACTATCTCCTGGCTGTCTGTGTATCCCAGCATTTTGCTGGATGTATACTGAGTTTGTGACGTTAAACGCATAACCTTCGTCCACCATCCCTGTGTTGTGTTACGAGGGTAAGTCTCACACCAGATGTCAATGTGGACATTTCATTTGCAACCCCCCTGGTTTGGAGGTCAAAATTAAGAAGACAATTATTGTGATTTAAAACCACATATCTAATCAAACAACTGTGACACGTGGTTTTCACAAACCTCTTCAAACTAACTTTACACCATTAAGAGAGTTCTGCAGATACCAAAACAAATTATAGCCTGACGGTCCGAGGTCCGAGCTCTATGGTGGATGCATTAAAATTTCCCAGCCATTTCTGGCGGGTCGGTAAAAATGTGTGCTGTCTAGCACTGTCAACGTGGTATACGACTCTTTTCTGTTGACCAATTCCGGCCGTTTCTTTGAAATTGCTCGTTGCACTGGTGTTAATTTTTTAACAGTACAGGTACAAGTCTTATCATTCTGCCTGATTAAACACAAACAAACTATTTGCTGAGCAAAACAATATACTTACACTTAAAAACTGTATACGTGTGACAGTTTCGCCAACTAACACTTTGGCTTCAGATAGTCCAAGCTCAAGATAGATAGATAGTGTCTGATGAAGCCAAAATGTTAGTTGGCGAAACTGTCACACTTATGTGGAATTTTAATGTGAATATATTGTTTTGCTCAGCAAATTAATTAATTATATACCAAGCAAAGCTTCTACTTAGGGAAAATATTACATTCTGCCTGGTGGCTGCACCTCCAGATCTATAATGCCCTTCCAGTCTCACCAAGTGTACAGTATAACCTTACTGGGCGTCAGTGTGTTTTACCACAGACTGGAGTTTCGACTACGACCTTTCACACACACTGTTGTTTTTAGTTATCCACTTTTCATCACTCGTGGCCAAACGCTTCAGAAATGATTCGAGTTTGTTACGTTTCCGTAGATATTCGCAGATAAGAATTCGATAGACATTTGAGTCAGATCATGTGGCACCCAAACGTATAGTTTTTTTTCTTTTTCTTTCTTTCTTTTTTTTTCATGCCGAAAAGGCATAAGTAAATGTTGCCTAATGGTGAGGAAGAACTTTACCAGATTTTTTACAACAATAAATACGTGATATATAAATTGCAACTTCATATTTTTTCATTTTTAAAATGAATTTCTGATGTATATTCTGTGTTGCCAGATCACAAATACTGTAAAAAGAAATAAGCTACTTATAAGAAGAAATAAGGAAATAACTATTAATATTTCGTATTTCATATAGCTGATATATGTTTCTCGTGAATGAGTAAATATAAATCGGATATAGTATTCCATTTAAAAAGATAATATCCAAACATTTACGTACCGTTAATACGTTATTCTGTACAACATATGTGTATTTGGTAGTCTTAAGACAGGTAAACTCATGCATATCACTTGCAAATTTTCTGATGATGTAAAATGTTCCTTAATAGTTAACAGCTTTCATGATAGTTGCACTGGATTTTTAATATGTAGTCTAAGGTAGTCCGTTGATAATATTTTCTATAGATATTACTGTCGATTTTGCTACAGTTAGAGTAGGGCTATAATTTATAGTTCTCCAAAATATAACGTATTACATGCTTCACTTAATAATTTTTGAAGTCAGAAACACACATTTCTCACTATTCTCTTTTGCGGTTTAAGTTCAACAGTTGTCTTGATAATAATGGTAGCCAACAGCAAATCCTACATAATTGATGATGTTTTAGCATATTCCGTAAATAAATTTAGTAAATTCCGCTCTACTCCTTTAAGTAACAATATGTGTGCACTTAACACTATTAAAGTGCAATTGACGCAAAAATGTTTTAGTTCTTCAATGGCCCAATCCAACAAGTGAAAGAATTTGGGTAGAATATTAGAATTTCGATATTTGCCATATTTGTCTGTATATATTAATGTTCCAAAAGATAATTGCTGAAGAATTCTATGTTGAATTTACATTGGAGTATTTTCATTGGTGCCTGATTCCATTTCCTTATCTTTAAATAAAAATGTCTGTCAGTTAGAAATATTTTACCTCGTCTCGTAACAACTATTTGCATTGTTTAGCATATTACTGAAGTAAAATTATTATAATTGTTGTTGAATATAAATAAATCATTATAAGCTCTTCCGTAGAAAAAGAACAAGATGAAAGCCATCGAGACGGTTGGTTATTATACCAGTTGAATTATGTTAGAATCATTTAGATTGAAGTGGGAATATATCTGGGAAATGAAGATGAAATGTGCTACTCACGTAAACATAATTACATTCCCCTTTCAGGTTGGATATCGTTGAGAGTCCCCGTTTGTGAGAGGGTTTCGAGAGAGCACCCAAAGACACGAACAATGCTGGGAATATTGCATTTTCAAGGTAGTTCATTCATTTTTGGGAACAAATTACAATCACATCTGAGGAATATACCAGGTGCTCCAGTACATCCCAGCCCCATCATCGTAAGAGAGTCTGTATCTCATGGACAGTATGAGGTCTGGCGTTGTCGTGAAACAGAACTGGTCAGACTACAGAAGGTGTAGTCATTTGCGTCACACTGCTGACCGCAAATGATGACTCAGGTATGAAGCAAATACGCAGGATTTATGGTAACCTCTGATAGTACTTGATGTGAGAGCATAATGTCTTTGTGGTCATTGGACATTGGACATTATCATTATGATCTTAACGTTTGCTGGCTCTTGTTTCATTTTTTTTCGGTCATGGAGAACGGTGGGTGGCGCCATTCATTGAACTAGCGTTTCAATTCTGGTCTTCCCCCATGCATCGTCAATCACAATAATGCGGTGCAGAAAATCCAACACCTTTTTGCATATAACGTTCAAGGTGTAACCGTGCATATTCTCATCACTGTCACTTTGCAACTCCGTCAGAGCATGCGGTATCCATCTGGCTCCAATCTTAAGCATTCCGAGATAATGTGTTAGCATATAGTACACTGAAGCAGATCAAATGTCCAGTTCGTTAGGCAGTCGTAATGCTTCTACTGTACATGATGACTATAAATATGTTTAAATGAGCAGTTTCACAGGAAAGAACACCGTTTTCGAGCATTATTTATAAATGAGAAAAAAAAAAAAACATATACTTTGAACATGCATGTAAATCAAAATCACGATAACATCCTTAACATATATCTATTTAATGTGACTATCTTACAGGTTTACATACTCATAGGTTGGTAGAAATTACATAGAGCAAGTCATGCAAGTCAAGCACTAAAATAAGAAAACTACACAGCACAAAATAGTATACAGTGTTATTATACTGATATATATATATATATATATATATATATATATATATATATATATATATATATATATATATATATATATATATATATATATATATATATATATATATATATATATATAAAGATAGATAGATAGATATAGATATATGTGTGTGTGTGTTTGTTTGTGAGTGTGTGTGTAGTACTGCTATATATCATGTAGTACTTTTACTGCTTTTAACTTCACTGCCTATAGGCTGCACAGTGACTTACAGTCCTTTCGCGCCCCAGCGTGCAGCGTTTAGTCTCGAACTCAGGTCGGATTTCCATAAAAATCGTACTCTCAAACCCTCAAATATTAGGGGAGAGAGGGGTAGCCCCGGTCAGTTCGATATAGCGTGAAAAACTTGTAGTAAATAGAAGCAGATGATGGCGCCTTACTGGCAGCTGTCAGATAAAGTTATTTTGAGAGCGACGCCATTGTAGGAGTGATAGGCATTAAATGAAGGCGTGTTGTATTTTTCGCTGCGTTTGATGTAATATTAGGAAAAATATTCTACACTGTAAGTACTATTCCATTTGATATTTTTATTAAGTGACTTTTTTGGTAGACACTATGCTTATATAGTTCTAAAGCAATCTATAAATTAATGCATTCATTTGTTTGTATGTTGGTGTTGACCGTGTTTAACTCAAAACATGCGTTTTGGGTAGCCTCGGTCAAACGGATGGGGTAATGGCAGTCAGTGACCGGGGCTCCCCGACATTAAAATAAACGATAATAAATAATTCTTGACAGCCAACACCTAAACAAAGTTCATCAAGTGTAATCTAACTCAGAGGCCAGAGATAATTAGAGACAAGGAACTTCCACTGGATCCAGACGTATATATTCATTTCATGATTTTTTGCCAATACCAATAGATTTATATTTCCGATATATTAAGGTGTTGACGAAAAATATATGTAACTTCAATGAATAAGTAGTTTTTTTAAATCTTCTTTACACGAAACTGCGGTTTATTATCTGTCCCTGTAGAAACACAACTTTCTAAAGTTAATGAATAAATTTGAAATCTTAATGGTGTTGAAGTTTTTTTTCCATATGTAAAGCATGGGGTAATCCCTGACTGCCATTACCCAACCGTGTGGGAAATAACGGTCAATTGAGTATGCTCATATTTTCGTTTTTAGATTGGCAATGAAATAAGATATGTATTTTGAAATTGGTCACAATAAACTAGACAGAATTACCTATAGGATCGATTTATCGCGGAAACTTTTCGTGCTTTAGGAGCTAGAATATAACAATTTTTGCTTAGGTGACCGCCATTCCCCCATTCTCCCCTATATTTTTCACTCGCGTCGTCTGCAAGAGATTTCCCATTGGCTATCACAGTTCTATCGCTCTCAGCGTAATTGGTGGGATATTCACTATCAAACATTTCTTACGGGTTGAAAGATAATCATAACAATGCACTACTATATGAATAAAGAAATTAGAAGAAACTTCCAGTTGCACAACAAACTGCCTAGTAATTTCATTTCACCAAAAATGAAAGTAATGACCAAAGTAACGTAAACTGAAAACTATTACATGATAATCGTAGCAGTTCGAATACGACCCACACCATCTTTGTCTATTGACTGACGTCCCGCGTCGAATGCAAACCGTCCGATAAGGCAGCGCACTATCACAACACGCCTCACGTAATCTCTTCGGGATTGACGTGTTGGGCTTCAGATCTCGTCCCTTGAAGATACCTGTTGTGCACAGGTAAAAGTTTAGGCTAGTATGTCACATGCGCCTCACCTTAACAGCGACAACTGACCACACATGCTGTAATACGGGAACATAAACACGTCAACACAGTTGCAGTACTTGCCCAGGAACACATTCATTTTTGTCTCCCGGTTAAACGACAATCGAATCAGCATTATTTCCACTTTAATCTAAATTACCTCCGTATTGTTGTTATATCCACTTTAAAAAATACAGGATATGGAAGATGTCACAGCAGTGGAAGGGGAATTAATGTCCTATGATTATGCTTCGAAGTAATGGTAATGAGCAAAATGGTGGAAGGAAACGAGAGAACCTCGAGAAAATCCATGCATACGATGCTTGTTCACCCACAAAGTCTACTTGGCGAGAGCTGGGACCGAACTAGGAACCCCACACGCCAAACTGAATGTTCTACCACTAAGGCACCGCGGCCACGTAAAGTGGAGGAAGTAAAGATATTAACTGAAATATTGCTATTAAAAACAGTACATCTAAGCTGTCGAAGAAATTTTTTTTTTATCCTTTAACAGGCTTTTTAACATAGGTTCCAATCCTCGACCCATACTTGAATCTGATGCAGTTGACGGGTACACAGACCACCATGCAGGAACAGCCCTCCCCAGATAGCAAAAATGACTTGCAACAAACTTGAAGCAGATTTGCGATTCAAGTCTGGCAAACTTGAAGCAGACTTGTGATGCAAGTCTGCAAGTTTAATGCAAACTTCTTAGTTGACGCTCTTCGAACTTGCAGCACGCCTGCAATGCAAGTGTATAGTAAGTTTGCAAAGGAAGTTTCTGCAAGGGGTTTACTTGCACAACAAGCGTACTGCAAGTTTCCACTTGCACTGCAAGTGCACAACAAGTCGGCAGCATGTTAGTGCAGGTTTGACGCAAGTCTCTGCAAGCATATCACTTGCACTGTAAGTGCACGACAAGTTTGCAGCAAGTTTGTGTAGGTTGAAAACAAGTCTCTGCAAGGATATCACTTGCACTGCAAGTCCCCAGCAAGTTTGTAGTAAGTCTTCTGCAAGTATATACTTGCATTGCAAGTCTACAACAGGTCTTCAGCAAATGAGTGTAGTAAGTCTTCTGCAGGTATATACTTGCATTGCAAGTCTACTACAAGTGTGTGGAAGTTAGCATAGGAAGCGTGCAGAAAGCACTTTACTGTATACGAACATACACACAGTATATTTTTCTCAACAACTTTGTCAAACAATACACGCTTAAAATATAAATTATCTTTACATACTGGATACTCACGTAATTATCTTAATTACCCACTTGTTTTAATGCTTCGCACCTACTACAAATGGCGGCCTGGTGGAGAGATTTCTAAGATTAGACTTTTGTGCCACCTGTTGGTGGAAACTAGAACTGACACACTTGCTACAAAGTTGCAGCAAGCCTCCGATGCAAGTAAAATCTAACAAGTGAAAATCAAATTACGACATTTGCGGGTAACTCTTTCAAAAACCCTGCAGCAGGTGTGCAGTGCACGGAAAGTCTAGCAAGTTAAAATCAAATATAGTGAAAGACTTGCTGCAAACGAACATGCTATTAGGGTCACAGCATTGGCCGTTTCCCACAGCACTGCCCCGCCTCCAAGAATCCAAAATATCTGGATCATAAGATTGCGCCATTGGCTCTGTAAAAGGGTGGTTCTACCGCTAGCGGGGTATGGAAGGTAAAACTTAACTGGAAAATGCAAAATATATATTAGCAAGTTACTTACATAATCTTTGGATTGTCCATAAACTTCCTCCTTTTTGAAACTGCAACTCTACAATTTGCTACCGATTTTGAAACCAAGCACTGGCACAAATACCGGGAGATGAGGAGGATATGTCCCCTCCACTCTTAGAACCAGGGGGACTGTCCCTCCAATAATCTGATTTGAAATGTGTTTTTGGGGAGAAATCAGAAATGTGATGGTTTACCCAGGCCGTAAGCATCGGTGGACCACAGATGGGCAACTAGCGACATCTCACCAAAAATTGGCAGCCCCGCAGCAACGATCCGTGTTGCTCTCACTTCCATTTTGAAAATTATACCACCAGCGCCAGAGACGCAACGAAACGCCAGTCAACCACAAAATTACTTCCCCAAAATATTTTAAATCGCCTATATACATAATTTGTTTACATTAAAGTGCGTCTAAAGACAATTAAAAGAAGTACGCCGGGGTGGGAACGAACCACCAACCTAATAATTACTAGGTGCGGGTTCTACCGATTTCGCCACAGAGGCAATGAAGGAAACCTCGCTTGTAGAGCAATAAATCGTTGAAGTCTTTTTAATTTGGTCAATCAGAGTGCTCCTTTAACCGTGTATATTCGACAATCACCATTTGGGATCAGATAAAATGCGTTCGCTATGAAATATAACAAAATGACGCGCGTCTATTTAATTTATTTCGAAGTTATCCCATATTCACTTTCTAATGATCGGCGAGAGTTGCCATCTAAATTCATATAATTATACGCACTTATCTCAATATTTTTCAGTCCATCATGTAGAGGCAGGGGTTACTCTTTAACCTCGGAGCTCACTTTAGGAACAATTCGTCAAGAAAAAAATAATATATAATAATAACCGCATGCACATGACTGGCAATAGTTTGTGTTGGTCCCTTCGCAATTCTCCGCGACGAATCGAAGCAGCGCGGACCAAAATGAAGTCCTCGCTGCTACGCGGTGGTAACTTCAACACCCTCGCGGGGTCGCGGTGACTCAGTGGTAGAGCGTTCACCTCTGGTGCATGGGATCCCGGGTTCAAACCCTGCTCCCGCCAAGTGAACTTTGTGGTGGACAAACACCGTGTGCGTGGCTTTCCCCAGGGTTCTCCCGTTTCCTCCCACTTTCTTCATTCCACAATTTAATTCATTCCTCATGATCACCGTCTCCTTTAGCCTAACCGGCATAACCGTGGGACGTAAAACTCAAAAATTTCATTTTCAACACCCAGTCTCTAAATATCTGTTTCGACTCGACGAAATCCTGCCGTCACACTAGCGGCAATCCTTCGATGCGTCGCTATATCGACAATCGCGACGATCGACATTTACTGGCAAGTGGGCCACTAGGTGTTGACAACGTTTACGGCATGAGGTTGTGTCTGATTGCCACAAAGGAAAGTAAGATGAAATTGATGTTTCCCCCAGACTAAGCCTCAAATCTGCCCGCCTCCCAATGTTGAAGATAACTCTGCTCCCCTGATTCTCTACAGCGTTGTTTGTGAAAAAAAAAAAAAAAATTAAGCACCCGTCCCCCAGGACTTAGTCCTAAAATTTTCAGAGGGTATACGCTGTTTTGTGATCATCTATTACTATCATAAGAGACATTGAAGGCATCTTTTAATAAACAATGTAAATCTTATGTATTAATTAATTCAATTAAAATAGGAAAGAATACGTTACTGTTTACAGTCTAAAAGCGTTTCATGCTTTTTCCTTGATGATACTCCTTACTTAAATCACATCACTAATAATATAAATGGTATGGAGAAGAAACCAACTCACTCTGAGATGGAACCAAAAAAAAAAAATCGCGCCGGACTTTTTTTTCATGACTCGTTTATTTGTACACTTGCTATGAATATAAGATAAAAAAAGTGATATAGTCAGTTTATCATTAGAGTTACAACCCGATTAAATAAATAAATAAATAAATATAAACGAAACAAAAGTAGAAAGTAGTATACGCTTTAAAGCAGAAAGTACACTCTAATGATTAAGATAAGCAGAGGATATACGGCGTGTACCGCCGTGTACCCTCGACTACAGCCCTTCTCCCCCCCCCCCCAACGTTGAAGACAGATTTGTGCCGCTGGTACCAAATATCGAAACGTAATCTCTACCTAAAAATCTCTATGGTTCAGAACTCTTTGATACTTGCACAATATATTTTATATTGGAAGTTAGAGCTTGAGGAAACACTTTTAAGTACTATTTAGGCATAAATGACAATTTTCTAGTTAAAAAAAAAAAAAAAAAAAAATTAGAACATCAACTTATGTCTGTGTCAGTGGTTGCTAATGCTAATATCACTTTTCTCTTCCATGTAACAGCATACTTTGAGGTGGTTATGCAACTACACACAACACACTGTATTATACTACTTTCAAAGAAAAGTTTTGGATAATAATAATAATATTAATCATCATCATCATTATAGGTATTCTGCCATTATTGGTAGGTCCCTTGCCGCAACTGAAATGTTTCGATGCTCCACAGTCTTTCGCTAATCTCTTTGTCTTCACATACAATTTTTCTGGTTTTATATCGTCCATTAATTGTAGTCTCCTTCGTCTCTTCCCTCTCTTTCCTGCCACCTTACCCTCTAGCAGGTCCCTTATGACACATTTCCTTCGTAGCAAATGTCCCAACCAATTTCTCTTCCTCTTCTTAATAATATCTAAAATTGTTCTTTCCTCTCTCACCATTTCTAATGCCCTCTCATTCGTTTTCCGCTCGACCCAACTAATTCTCTCCATTCTTCTCCACCCCCACATTTCGAAAGCTTCCAGTCGTTTTTTATCGTAATAGCTGGAACCAAATGTTCTTATAGGAAAATATTATTTCTTGACTTTCTTAAAGGCTATCGTACGTTTACCAATTTGTTCCTGTTCGGAAGTAAAATTTACAAATAATACGTCGTATATTTGAAGGAAAATGAAATCTACTATTATGCCCTTTAAGCTAAAGGAGACTAATGATCATGAAAGAATCAGTGGAATGGGAATGGGATAACCTTGAGTAAAGCCACGTACACAATATTATCCAGAGACCCGGGTTCGATTCCCGGCGGGAGCTCATGTGGTTTGGATTCCACGTTAATCAGTAGGTCCACGTCTCATATAGCCTCGCTGCTGAAAGAGACGTTAGACTAACTAAACTCAAACTCAAACAATATTATCCATCAGAAACTCACATGTTCTGGTATCCCTGGCACCCGAGATGAGAGCTCTGCCACTGAGGCAGCGAGCCCCCATGTGATATTCTAAGAGTTCAGTAATCTTATCAGTCTAGAAATATGAATCATTAGTATATTACTTAAGAGAAGCGAATGAATATATGTAGTTCCTTTTAACGTTGAGGGCTAAAATTTTAATAGATATTATGATATGTTAGATGATAAGGTAATAACTCTTAATTATTCCTTTAAAAATATCTTTTTTTAGTGCTTTCTTAAATAAAAAAAATATTGATTTTAAAAGTCCTTTTACAGATGTTACTTTTTTGCTTTTTAGTGCATACACGAACTAAACGAACCCATTATGAAACGGAAATTTGTTTTAAACGGAAATCTTACAGGGTCCCATGAATTTACGGTCGAGAAACGTGATGAATTCGCTTCATTACAAGGAAACTTTGTTACATGGACAACGGAAATCAAAATAAGCCTTTTAACCGAGACAGATACAACGAATATAGATGCCTTAATTAAGAATTATACGGAAGGTCTGAAAGAAGAAGAGAAGTGGGAGGAATATGGCATTGAGTTGAAAGAAAAATGTAGGCTAAAGATGCTGTCAAAAGTTTGAAGGAAGGGAACTACAACAATTTGTCTTAAATAGTCGCTAATGCTCTCGCCTTTGATGCGAGCAGTCCCCGGTTCGATTCCCGGTGAGGGCACTCGGTTGAAAAAGTGTAATAAGTTTTTTCAGGCCAGATATCTTGAATGAGGTTTTCCTGGGTGTTTCTCATTCACAGCAGGCAAATGCCGGGATGGTACCTAACTTATAAGTCCCAGGCCACTTCCTTCCCTCCCCAATCCTTTCTTCCTTCCCTTTCCCCGGATAGTGTGATCGCCGAGGGACGTCATCCCTTATATGTGACGGGATAAATGGCTATAGATGCCGAAAGCCCAGAAATATAAATCGTAAATCCTAACAATTTGTCTTAGGTCGAAATGATGTTGATATGCTTAGTGTTTATGGGAAGTGTAGTAGTTATAACCAAGAAATGATGTGTACAGAAACCCTTGCATGATTATTGGATAAAATAAAGTTAACATGTGTGCAGTATCTTTTCTGTTCATTGTAGTTTTCCGTATATTAATTCTCAATTTAAAAAAAAAAAAAAACTAAATTGATTAAGGTACGTACAGCATCTTATTTTATCTCAGCATGTTCATTATACACATTCACTTTATTTATTTATCACTTCATGAACCGGAAACCTATCTGTAACGGAAATTTGTGCGAGTTCCGTTCGACTCCGCTAAAGATAAGTTTCACTACATTCAATATTTTTTAATTGCGTTATGTTAGACAATAGTCTCTTTTCTCTTATTACGAGCACAAAAATGCTCAATTTCGTTACAATGCCTTTATCGTATGCAACCGGCCAAACTCTTGAGAGTTAGGATTGCATAAGCAGCAGGCGCTCAATAATTACAGTACATTATTTCTAAATAACTAGGAAATTAATTATATTAATTTTACGGTGAAAACAAAATGCTAGAGCGAAAATTATGTGAAAATACTTTATTGCCATCCGTACTAAATTTCAGATTTCTATTTAGTATAGAAGTGAGTGAATGAAGTAAACAGATTAGTAAGGTGTGAATGAAATAAACAGATTAGTAAAGTGAAAATATTTTAATGAAAAGGCGACTTGATCCATTGAAAGTACGAGACGCAAACTGTATGGTGTTTAGTTTTATTCTTTTTCTTTATTCTTAAAAAAAATGTTAAAACTTCCTAGCAGAAAAATAATTACACGTGGTATCTGAGCATTATAATTAAAATCTCAGCACTCAATATGAATAGCCCTGGAATTTTCACTGGCCAGTTCCAATTTAGCTCACCTCTATTTCAAATGTGTTCTTTTTTTTTTTATCCTGCTCTTTTCGTTCCTCACCTCCTGTGTTGATGCATAGTCAGAAATGCAATTCCGAGGGGAGGGGATCCAACTTTCGCCACTTTCAAAATTAATGTGAAAATTGCTATTTAATTTTCTCAGGTATTTCTTTCAACTATACGAGAGGAACAAAAATAATGCCATTGATAGATAGTATTTTTCAAGCACTATATGTAAAATAATATAAGGCTTGAACTTTTTAATTATTTTTTACCATTTTTTTTGTGTGTGTATTGAAGAAGCCAAACTTTCAGTAATTTATTTAACACAATTAAGAGGCCCTATCACGGCGAAATTAAAATACCGCTAATTTTACAAAAAAATGAAATGAAATCTTTAGTTTTACGTCCCACGGCTATGCCGGTTAGGCTAAAGGAGACGGTGATGATGAGAAATGAGTGAAATGTTGGAATGAGGAAAGTGGGAGGAAACGGGAGAACCCCGAGAAAACCCACGAGCACGGTGTTTGTCCACCACAAAGTCCAAACTAATTTTACAGTAATTATGTGATAACTTCAAATAGATAAAAGATAATCAAAAATGAAACAAGAGCTCCCTAGACAATATTATTTTACATGAGATACCGATATCATGACTCACTTATCTGCTTTCGATTTCCAGCCATTTAGAAAATAGGCATTTATTTTCGCGTTTCTAAATGGCTGCAAACGGAAAGCTACTACGGGACTCGTGATAACGGTACCTCATGCAAAATAATATTGTCTAGGGCGGTCTTGTTTTATATTTTGATTATCTTTTATCTATCTGAAAATATCAGATAATTACTGCAAAATTAGTGGTATTTTAATTTCGCAGTGATAAGGCCTCTTAATATGCTGATATTTCATGTTCCAAAAAACTTACAAATATAGTTTTTATAGTAACGAAATTAAAATAAAAATAGAAATTCCCATTTGCCGTGACATCTCAATGTTCTTCTATTTATCCGTAATTTCTGATAATGATATGAACTTCATTGATCCCCTCCCTCTCTCTATTGACTATGTCCCTGTACACAACAACACTAATAATGAGATGCGTTTGTATACGTAAACCTGTATTATTCTCCGGGAACTACTCAAAAAATTTGAGGAGAATAATTTCAAAATAATGGAAACATTGAAAGAAAATGCAAATTGCATCTTGTTTTACTATAGTGTGTTCACTCAATAGAAGTGAAGTTAGGCAAATGTCTTTGAAGTTCCCATCCTGAATTTTACAAAAGTATTCCTTCCTCCGTCCATCTCTCTTTTGACCGCATTTTGCGGGGTTACAGCGTCTTAACACCCACTATGTCTGTTCTTTCTTTCCAATACTATGGATACATGCTAATACGAAACAGATGTCAGATGTAAGAACAAGGAAGCTGGTGTTGGGGAAAGGAATCGAGCACTAACATAAAGGACATTTGGAACTGTGGCAACTATGATTCCATGTGAATTTGACAAGCCACTGTTAGTTGTTTGAAATAGTGGTGGGCACAAAAACCGGTTTTTCGGTTTTCTTTAAAACTGGTTATCGGTTTTCTACAAAACCGGTTCGGTTTTACACCGGATCCGGTTTCGGTTTTCTTCAAAACCGCTTCCGGTTGTTTTTTTTTCAAAATTTGTTCTATTTCTGGCCAGAATAGTGTTTCGTTGTTCTCCGGAAACCGAATCTGTTTCCATAGAAATAGATTTATGTGTCTTCCAAAAGTTTTCACCAAAACCAGTTTCGGTGAAAACCAAATCAGTTTTGAAGAAAACCGAAAACGGTTTCGGTGAAAAACCGAACCGGTTTTTGGAGAAAACCGAAACTGGTTTCAGTGAAAAAACTGAACCGGTTTTGGGTAAAACCGAAATGTCGGTTTTTCGGGTTTCGGTTTTTCTAGAAACCGGTTTCCGGTTTTTATAAAACCCGGTTTCCGGTTTCTATAAAACCCGGTTTTGTTCATCCCTAGTTTGAAATGAAGGTTCTGGTTGACCATTTAGTTATCGGGGGTGTTTTCTGCAAGATCTCTCGGACGATGACTTATTTATGGCACGAGCCACCATACGTAGAAGGCGGCATTCTTTATATACTAACTGCACTCTGGTTGAAGAAACGAACTATATCTGTAAGTTGTAGAACATCTTGTACTCGTCGCAGAATTGAGACATGTTTTTCGTGAATAGTTTTCAAGGGAGAGTCAATCATTGTCCATTCAGCAGCACTCCGTTAGTAATAATCTAGAAGGGAATTTCAGCTCTAAAAACTGATCATAGAAGCTCAATAGTACAAAAATTAGGGGATTGGGAGAACTACAGAGGCGGCAAAATGAAATGAAATATTTCAGTTTAACGTTCCACATTTATACTCTTTTAACTTAAGGAAGGCCTATGACAAAGGCAAGCAAATGACAAAGCCTATAAACGGCTAAAACCGCAAAGAGATCTGCAGGTTATATCTGATAAATCTTAAATCTGTTGTAATAATATGACAAACAGAATAGCATGAAATTGCCGCAAGCATCAACACAGAGCAACAGCCATTGGGGGGGGTGGGGTTAGCCACACATAATCCCGTACTGTTGCTGTAAACAAGAACCATAACCCGTTAGATCATATAACTCTTTTTTCAATCAACGGCACATGCTTCATGTTTTCTGTACCATCGTTCTTACGCTATTGCATTGGTGGTGGTGATAAGAGGTTTCGAAATCTCAACATGACCGCGATTATTAAGATCTCGGCAGATTTTGAAGCGTCTTCTTACTTGTGCTACACCGTTATCACGTTAGATATTATTAGTCTTAATATACTTAATACACTGGTACCCTTGGATACACTTGCTCCAACTAACAGCGTACTCACAACTTGTCGCTCTGAAAACTAGAGATATCTCTCATTTTTAACCACCGTCTGAACTATTGTACGCACACGAATCGGTACTGCAACGCCTCACGTAGTACTACTGTCAAACAGTGATGCACTGAGACACTGCTGCACTACTACACTGGCATATGTAGTGTCACATTGTCAACAATTGCTTCGTTTTCTCCGGCATATACGTGGGACGTAAAACTTTTTATTTATGCTTCATTTTCTGACTTTTTAGACTAAAGTTTGCTACTTTTTATTTCGAAACTCTCCAATTGCCTTCTCTGAATGTTGATCACAGAACTAATAATAATAATAATAATAATAATAATAATAATAATAATAATAATAATAATAATAATAATAATAATAATAATAATAATAATAATAAGAAGAAGAAGAAGAAGAAGAAGAAGAAGAAGAAACTTTGCAGTAAATAGGATTATCTGAAACTTAGATATGAATGACGTATCTATGCTGGCAATTAAAGCGGTTAGTATTCCATGTATGGGATATGGACAGCAACCGTTAAGTCACCGTTACCAGTCAAGATGGGTTATATTGACTCCATTAATAACTCAGCCGAAATAACTGCTCTAGCTGTCTATTGCAAACAAATGCTTTTTTTGTTTGTTTGTTTGTTTTATTTCATTCAGGAATTATCGTGTGGAGTAACAAACGTTCGCATGAATGTGTGTATTAATATTATAATATTGTAAGGCCCGTGGTCCGAATAATATTTATCTATACTAAATGGCAGTGGTAGATGTAGAAGGTAAAAACTAGGAGAGGGAGCAGCCAGAACTCATATAGAATAGTTATATTATGAGTTTACAATTTTTCATTTTTCCTGCAGAAATCTCCAACTTAACTCTCTTCTGATGTATATCATGAGTAGGTTGGATGTTGACATTGTGGATCTCAAGTTTTGTTTTTTACATTGCATAACAGAAAAGCTGCAACTAAAACCATATCTAATGTTTCAAAAAATTTCAAATAAAGAATAAAAAGTCGATGCTTACTATAAACTTTCAAAAATATATAAATAACTATTTTCAAATACTTTTTGTTATTCAAAAAACTGATGGTCTAGGCCTCCCAGCCCCGGGCTACATCTGCCACTGTTTAGTAGCATTTAAAATTGGTTTAAAGCGGAATAAGTACAAATTTAGTTGATCTCTAAAATCCACAATCGTGCAGTTATAGTCAAAGTTTATTGATATTATTGTGTATCATTTACTTAAAAAGTCGAAGAAGAAGAAGAAGAAGAAGAAGAAGAAGAAGGAGGAGGAGGAGGAGGAGGAGGGAAACAGAAGAGATTTTAAAGAAAATCAGTCTAGTCTACACCAATATAGAAAATTGGTTGACGGCAAAGGCTTCTTATCTGAGCGTTTATTTTTCACGCGCACACGAATCTAATAGCAGAAAGCTGAACAGCTGTTTTCAGATAATTTCTCTCATTTTCCAACAGATGGCAGGAACGTAGTGTTTTGTAAACAGCGCAAGCGTGTTATGAAAAGTGTAAGAACCGAGACAACGCAAGTGCGAAATAGTGTTGGATAAATGAAAGAAATGTATTTCAGGTTTAGTGGTACAGTGCAATTACGCCAAATCGAGATGATTTGGTCGTGTTTCGAGAAAATAGTGACTTACCTTTGAATTATAATTCAAAGTTATCATCTACAGTAAGGTAAGTGATAACAGGTGTACTGCAGGTGAGAGAGCTGATAGCAATGTGGGCGGGGTATTTTTTTTTTTTTTTTTTAATCTAATTTGTATGAGAAATCTATACTTATTGTGCAGATTTACTGATTTGATTTCGCTGCGAATATTTTAGAAAAAAATGTTGCTGTAAGTTTGAAGTGACACAAGTTCGAAACAAATTCGTCAACATACGGAGCAACTTACCTGTGTTGCCACATGTATTACGTGGACAGTGATGTGCCGAAGTCAGTGTACTTACTACAAATAAAATACGTACTATAAATTTATTTCTTAAAGTAATCTTTTAAAATATATTTTTACGAACATTCCATTATTTCTTTGGGAAATGTAATAATATTTATGAAATGTTTTATTTATATATTTTTTTAAAAAGCTACGCTATATACTATTACCATTGAATAAATGAATACTATTAATTTACTCTAAGACCGTATTACTTGTGGCGAAGATGTTAAATAATTATTTCGGGATCTAGTTGAGGATTCCTGGGGCAACGGGGGCTCAGTGGTAGAGTGCCTTCTGGTTCGATCCCAGACCATGTGAGCCTGTGATCGATCCCGTGAGTTTTCTCAGGATTTTCCAGTTTTCTCTCACATTCTCATTCCACTAGTTTTTCCATAATTATTAGCTTTCGCTGATTAGCGTCAGCAGCACATAAACTTTGAAGGGGACAGAAGACTATCGGTGGGACTGGAGTGTATGGAATCCCCCATCAAAGCGAGGGTTCTGAATTTCCTCCCCCATAATTAAAAAAAATAGTCTTCGTACATTGCATTTGAAAGCATTTTTGACTTAAAAACCAACAAAAATTTTTTGAAAAATATTTTATTTTTACCTTTAATAGTTTACTTTGTTAGAAAATTTGGTGCTAGAAGCGCACACATTTTTTTCAGTTTGTTTGTTTATTCAAATAGTAGAATTCAACCTTGTTCTACAATTTTAGTTAAATAATACCAAATGTACGTCAGAAACAAAATAATAATGGAAAGTAAAATTTATAGTGTGAAGTGAATACTCAAAGTTTCGAAAGCAGATTTCAAACCTACAAGCCTACAACTAATGTAAATGAGGTTCAACAATGTATATTAGTTTAAAAATTATACTGTTAGTTTTTTTTGTGAACGTTCCAAACTGCTGTAAATTGAGCCTCTTTTGAGTCATAGTTGACTTAATCTTTTTACAAATGTTGGGGGGACATGTCTCCGGTGGGATTGAAGCCCGTGCTTTCATTAATCATTCGTCTATTTTGCCTTAAGAAGCAATAAAACTAGATATTTCATTTAATTTTCTTATAGATTATCAATAAATTCTACAAATTCATCAGCAACCTTCTATCGCACCTCGAACTTTATCAATAATCTTCAAATTAGCATATCGTTAAATAATATTTAATGCCTCGTTAAAACAATCTATACCAAATGTTTGTTCAACATAGTTGTCTGGGTAACCAGATCCCTCATGGCCTGAAAAGTCAGCAAGTTATTAAGGTTAGTTTAAAGGGACAAGTTTTGCCGATAGATGTCACTACAGTTTTCGTATCTGTCTCATATATTTTTTACCTTTCACGAAAATTCACGATTTCTCTTACAAATTTCAAACTAGGAATTTCAAATTTTTCGAGAAGGAACTTCATAACCTATCGACGACAACAATCCGTGCTGATTTTTTATTTAGAATTTTCTTCATTGTTGAAATGGCTTGTTTGTTGAAAGAGATATCCAAACCTTTAACAATATAACTCTTTCAACAATGAAGAAAATTAAAAATAAGTAATCGGCATGGATTGTTGCCTTCGATAGGTTATCAAGTTCCTTCTCCAAAAATTTCAAGTCTCTAGGTTGAAATTAGTAAGAGAAATTGTAAATTTTCGTACATAAGAGAGATACGAAGACTGTAGTGACATCTATTGACAAAACTTGTCCCTTTACACCAACGTTAAGCTAGCACGTGTAATTGGTTGTAATTTTCTTAGGCTTATGAGTGCTTGTGGGGACCATTCTTATCAGTCCACCCTGACAATGTTTTCCTTGGTTTCCCTCAATCGTGCTTTATCCAGTCTTCTTTATTTCGAATTGGGGGAGAGACCATACTCATCATCTTCGTGTTACACCGATATCTTCAAAAAAAAAAAAAAAAAAAATTGAGGAAATTCTAGAACTTTTGGGGTGAGAAATCTCTCATCACCACTAATTTGTCTGGATAAAACACTGATCTTAGCCAACTTCCTTATGTAATCTTGACTTTTTTTTTCCTGGTTGGTAAAATGATCTCGTTATTGTATTTAGAACTTTTTTAACAAATAAATAATTTTAAAACTGTGCCTTGAGGTTAATTTAAAAATGAAGTAAATATCTAGAACACACTGAAGGGCTATGACCGGCCAGATGGCCCACGACAAACTTCGTTTTACGTGTTCAGCACATTGATTTCCAATTCCATTAAGTTGTTCGCTAAGCTCACCTTCACTTTTTTTTTTCATTTTAATAAATAACTTAAAACCGAAGAAGTCAAGTGAGGCAAGTGAGGCAGGTACTATCTATCAATACTAAATACTATAAATAAACTGTTTTCAAACCATTTGAATGTAATATGACGCCATAATTTTTTAGCACCCTAATATACACTATACGAAATAACTTGGAAACAATTGTTAGTTCATATAATAATAATTTGTAGATACTACTCGAGTCACTTGCTATATTTGTTATTCTTCATTAAGTCATTCACTACTTTGTTTTTTTTTTTTTAAATAGGGTCATTTTACCAGTGTTATGAATGAAGAATATAAAAAATGTAACAAGTCAGTCAGGTAGTATCTATAAATACAAAATGCTATTAAATGAACAATGAAGTTGATCCGACATTTCGTCAGTGAAGCTAAAGTGTTCATTTGGCGAAACTGTTATACGATATTAGTTTTATAATAAAAATCTGTTTGCTTTGCTCAGTTCATTAGGTTATTATTTAATTATAGCATATAACAGGTTAAGCTGCTATACTGAAGAATATTATAGAGTATGCCATATTTATTTCGTGTGCTCCGAGACAATGTTGTCAAATTATAAACGAATAGTATCAGGCAATGAAATATTTTGTTGGCAGATTTTCAGAATTTTTCTCTATTACTTCCCTCTTTTTGGAAGTATTCAAACTAGACTTAGAAAAATATACTTAATAGTGTAGGCAAATTAGACAAAATGGTGGAAAAAATTCATAAAGAGATTAAAATTGGCAGAGATGTGTGGAATAGTGGTCCAATCAACGTGTAAAGATGTACATGTTGTTGTACAACGTATACTGTACGTCTGTTAAAGCTAATTGACTAGGTCTTTTTTACCTGAGCTAGAGTAAAAACTACCATACTGGAATCTACCATACTCGTTTCCAAAAAAAAAAAAAAAAAAAAAAAAAGTCTCACGGTACTGGCGGCAGCCATTTTAAAAGATGGCGGTCGAAGCTCCACTCGGATTTCCCAGGAATTTTAGAATGTTGATTGGACCACTATTCCACACACCTATACCGACTTTTATCTCTCTGACGTTTTTCTAGAGTTTCATGTGCGGAATAACGAAAACGTCGTTTTACGGCATCAGCGGCACCCATCTTCCAAGATAGTGACTGAAGTTCCACTAGGATTTCCCAGGACTTTCAATGTGTTTATTGGACAACTATTCCACACACCTATACCGATTTTTATATATCTCTGATGATTTTCTGGCGTTTTCTGTGTGGAATAACAAAAAAAAGTAGTTTTACGACATCGGCGGCGGCCATTTTCCAATATGGCGGCTGAAGCTCCACTCGGATTTCCCGAGACTTTTAGTATGTTGATCGGATCATTTTATGATTTTTTTCCCGCTATCTTCATTATTTTTGTCTAATTTGCCCACGCTATAAAGTAAGATCGCTTAGTGACAAGTCGAGTGAACTATAACACGTATCTCTGGTTTACTTAAGGGTTGAGTTATATGCGTTTTAACGTTTACAGTTATGCCAGAAATCTGAAATCTCTGTTGGAAGTTGTTACGTATTTCCATTTTTCTGCCAAACCAATTACATTCGAGTTGCCCAAAGATTGTATGAGCATTTATTTTCAGATGCTGAATACAGTCAAACAGAACATTTTACTTTTTTTTTTTTTTCGTTTTCATCAGAATGTTGGCTAGTTAGTGAAGAGCCTTAATTATATACAATCTGGTTCATGAAATGCATTTAATTATTATTACATAAATCAATTAAGATTAGATTAAGACTAGCATATGAAGATAGATATGATTTTGAGAATGGCTTCATATTATTATTATATTTGGGCTCCTACGTTATGTCGAGTGAACATTACTTTTATCTTATCACATTCACCTGATAATAAGAAAGTACTTTCGAGTATAGGAGAAAAGTACTTTCGAGTATTCGCAACTAGAACTACTTACAATATTTAAAGAAGAATACTGTATTTCTGAATCCTCCAGCACCATGTAAAATTATTATAAGTATTATTATTTCTAATAAGGGGAACTCAACTGACTTCGCTTCTTCAGAAACACGTGAATTGCCAGTAGGCGTTCATTCCGTATACCATTGAATACGAACGTTTTTCAGCACGGTGCAACAACGCGCTAACCGAGTGTTGAGAACATTCAACGCATCTGGGCGCGTTAACGACGCGGCGTTCGTAGTGTGTACGTATATGAAATAGAGAAAATTTAGAAATATTCGGTGGCTTAGCAAAGAGTACGAGGTTATGGAAAGCTTCACAATTTAGTAGAAGAGCGAAGAAAAAGTAATATCGTGAGAAACGCAATCTAAGATATTAGCATCTCAATCGTTCCATACAATTTTCGAAATTTGAAAGCAATAATTAGCGTCCTCGCAGTACAAAGTTTAGTATAGTATTATGGTATAAAAGTGATTGTTGTAAATGAGAACATATATAATTCAGAAGGGGAAAAGAGGAAATTAAATCTATTAAGTTTTACGTTCCACTTTTATGCCGGCTAGCCTAAAGGAGATGGTGATGATGAGAAATGAATGTAATGGTGAAATGAAGAAAGTAGGAGAATGTCTAGAAAACCCACGCACACGATGTTTGTCTACCACAAAGTTCACTTGGTGCGAGATGGAATCGAATCAAAGACCACATGCACCATAGGTGAACGCTCTACCATTGAGTCATTGCGGCCCTATTGAAAGGAGGCTTTACCACACTGTGCATTACTGCGTATAGTCAGAAAAAATTAAGTCTACTTTTCTTCGTTAACAGCGCCTGAAAAAGTCCAGGTCTAAGTACTTCAGTGATGACATGCATCCGTGCTCTAGACGGGGCTCACTGGTAGAGCGTTCACCTCTGGTGCGCGGGGTCCCTGGTTAGATCCTACCTCACGCCAAGACTGTTTTGTGGTGGATAAACACTGTGTGCATAGGTTTTCTCGAGATTCTCCTACTTTCTTCATTCCACCATTCCATTAATTTCTCATCATCATCGTCTTCTTTAGCCCAGCCGGCATAAACGTGAGACGTAAAACTGAAATGTTGCATTTTTATTTTTTCGTCTTCCAAACGTGACCAAATCTTTTCTTCATACTACAACCTATAAGCAGATAATCCTGCATACTTTATTATTGTTACTATTTTTTCTGCTTATAGTCAGCTTTCTGATTTGAAAGGTTTGAACTAGTTAACATTACCGACAATATCAATAGTCTTCAGGCCCGTAAGTAGGAAGGGGCTAGAGGAGGCATTGCCCCCTCTAAATTATTTTTTGCCCCCTGTAAAAATACGCTGAAGAGAATTTTCAAACTGAATTAAAACCAGTGAAATTCTTGCAATTATATTTACCAAATTAAACTCAACTTTGCGAATTCTACTCATTTCTGTGTAAAATTATATGCTTCTTGCTAGATGCACTAAACATTTTCCATTTCCTTTACCCATAGGATTTCAAACCGTACCGTATTATTGTAATCATGAGAAGTAATGATAAGCAATGAGAATTTACACATAACTGATAACATGAATTTTTATGCAAACATTTGCGATATCGCAAATTTTTGCATAAATATTCATGTCAGTTATGTGCCAATTCTCATTGCTTATCATTAATTAACCTAAAACACACCTGTTGCAGTAATTTTACAACAATAGTGTTGCCAGGTGCCGCGTTTCTGTCAAAAAAACATCCATTTTACGGACTTGCATTAAATAGCCTTTTTTATATAGCAACATTGCATCAACCTTGTCACATTTTCGCACCAATGGATAAATATTGATGCATACTGTACATATACACAGGAATTTACCCACAGGAAATCAGTTTTCTGCAACTGAATATTGATTTTGTTCATTTTGCACATTTTTAATTTTATACTTACTTTAATTTCTTTCGTTACCACACAAAAACGTTACAAGTTCCAGCATTGGTCATAATCTCGAAAATATCTACATAGAACGTGCTTATATTTGTTTCGAGTCTCAGGTCTTTATCATTCTTAGATCAAAAAATATACGTAATCAAACTTTGGGTTGCGCAACTTTACAGACGCTATATATATATATATATATATATATATATATATATATATATATATATATATATATATATATATACAGTGGTGTATTTAGGGGGGCTTCTGGGCTTCAGCATATGAAATATCTTGCTGAATTTTCACATTTTCAGGCAAAGCCCCCCGAAAGTTAGCAAAGCCCTCCCCGAAACAAAATCGTAAATACGCCACTGTATATATATATATATATATATATATATATATATATATATATATATATATATATATATATATATATATATATATATATATATACAGTGGCGTATTTACGATTTCATATTCCAGAATATATTCCAGAATTAACTTTGTTTTCTGAGTGATCGGTTTTGGAAATTAATTTCATATGTATTTATTTGAATTTTCCTTTTCAGACTATGCATTAAAAAGGCCAATAAAGTAAAGAAGTACATGTAGTAGATATGAAGCACACTTTCTAATTAAGATTATCAAAATTTAATATGTTGGAGTGACTGACTATTCATTGGCTGAATTACATTATACGAGTAACTGTGTATGTAGGATTAATTCAACAGAAGAACAACCTTGTTTTGACACACACACACACACAATGAGAAATAATGATTTATGAGGTCATGATAGCAATTATAACTATTTGACTCTTTTGATACTCGCAACCTTTCATTGTCATCGAGACATGAAGTGATTTGTTAATGTAGTTTCAAACGTTTATGACGCAATAATTCGCATGTAATGACTCATGATAACGGAAAAATCACTTAATAATATGTACTTCTAATTTCTTTCTTAATATTCCATTTTTTGACCCTGTGCATCACGATTTTGGTCTTTATAATTATTTAGTTGTATGGATTTAAATTTAAAAAAAAAAAAAAAAAAAAAACAGAATGAACCTTGTTATTAAGAATATCGACGATTAAGAAATGGAAAAAAATTGGCCTTAAACAAAATCAAAGAGATTTAACATTGCCAAACCGAATTCTAGTTTATACTCGTAGAAATCAGAGCTATGAAAGATACGTTGATTTGGGTGCCACCGATCTGTTTGTCCATCATTTATTCCTACAAAATAATAATAATAATAATAATAATAATAATAATAATAATAATAATAATAATAATAATAATAATAATAATAATAATAATAATAATAATAATAATTGCTTGAACATAAGTTGGAATGTTTAACATGGCCAAAAATGTCCTGAAATGTTGTATCAGTAGACAAAAAAAAAAAAAAAAAAAAATGTCTAGAACACCTCATAGCGGTGGTTAATAGGAACAGTGTTCAAAATGAGTTTACGGGCACAGAAACTACTTTTAAATAGTGTTTACTTAAGATAATAGTCATGGGACACTTTGCAAATTTACAGATTTATAAATCATTTATCTTCATATACTCAATTACTCATTGAGCACATCAAAAGTTCAGGTACATTTTGAACACTCTTGCTCCAGTTCCTATTAACCACTGTCAAAGTGAGGGCCGCGGTGGCTCAGTGGTAGAGCGTTCACCTCTGGTGCTTGGGGTACCGGATTCGATCCCAGCCCCCGCCAAGTGAATTTTGTAGTGGACAAACATCGTGTGCGTGGGTTTTCTCGGGGGTCTCCCGTTTCCTCCCACTTTCTTCATTCCATCATTTCATTCATCACTCATCATCACCGTCTCCTTTAGCCTAACCGGCATAACTGTGGGACGTAAAACTCAAAGATTTCATTTCATTTCACTGTCAAAGTGCTTTTTGGTTCACTTCAAGAAATTTTTAACATGTTAAATATAGACCGAAAGTCGTTTCTGAAAATTGTCCAAACACTGATTTATTATTATTATTATTATTATTATTATTATTATTATTATTATTATTATTATTATTATTATTATTATTATTATTATTATTATTATTATTGCAGTATTGGAACGACGTCATTTGTACGTTTCGTACATATATATTTATGAATGCAACTATTTCGAAATGTCGCTTCCTCCAAATTGCCCCACTCCCACCCTACCCCACCGTTCAACAACAATTGGATATATAGAATTAAAAACGGTTCTAATCCATCATGAAACTGTAAGGCATGTTACATGTCCTCGCTACTGAAAAGTTAAAATTGATTTCAAATAAGGCAAATAAAATAATTTGTTAGAATGTGTTTCCAAATTAAACATTGAACGCCACATGAGGGTCGCTGGCAATAGGATGTGATAAAAAAAAAGGGGGGGTCGCAATATGAAATAGGTTAGGAAAGCATGGAGTAATAGGTTGATTTGTGTAAAACAAAATTGTTTGACATCAGCTGTTTTCCACAAAATCACCTTCACCAATCAACTCTGTGTGTTACGTGAATTCTGATACTCCCGTTATTCATAGCAAAAAAAAAAAAAAAAACTGTTACGTAACTAGCAGTAGCAATCAGCATCATTTGTACGAGTAACAATTGTGTTCGCTAATAGATCTTACGTAGGCGATTATATTATATTATTTTATTATTTCTTCATAAGTTTCATTCTTCTTTTACTACAGTTGTTTTTTAACCGATTTTATAATAGTTTCAAGTTTTGTTTAATATTCTTTGCTGTATTCGACAATAAGTATGGACATACAAATATAAAATAATAGAAAAAAATAAAAGCATATACTTTTCGTCTCCTTTCTTAGACAAGATGGGATGAGCAACACAAATTGGAAGAGAAACCATTAGGTAAATCAATAATTGTAAATACATTGTAGTTGAAGCTGAGCTCATCCCAATATGAACATGAATCTCCTTCCCACTTCCTCACTATATCTGTGCATGTTCTGTGCATCTGTGCATACAAATAATGGAGTGGAGGGCTCACAATGGAAGTGAATTGCTATAAACATATAGCCATAACGCTTTAATATATTGTAGATATTGGGACGAGTTTGCAGCAAACTTGGATAAGTTATATATATATAATATCAAATGAGCATTTTTTCTTAATAAATGTCAGTCTATTTCCGAGTACACACGGAAAAGAAAGTATTTGACAGTTGACAAATTTTATTTTGTCAATAACTCAGGAACAAGTTAATTAATTTGGATCTTTTTGTTGTTCTCCTTAGAATAGTGATAATTTGATAACTTGCCAAAACCATTACTCTAATATGTTAATTTATTGTTGAGTTATTAGGGAAAGAAATTTTGTCCGCAGAAAAATACTTTCTTTCGGGACTCTACGCCTTATAACGGTTTCTAGAGGCGTTTGAAGTTGTCAGCATGCAATAGGTTTTGCTATTGAGATTAAAGCAAAGCGCCTGCAATGTTCGTCAACCCGCTATATGTAGATTTCGTACTGGTTGCCTAACAAGGATATCAAGCTTACCAATTCCGTAGCGACAATGTTAATCTTACAGGGCGGTATTCAGAAAGAATGAGTTAATCGTGGGTTTGTCTCGGACTAGTTAAAGGCATACTAGATCTTTACTAAGAAAGGTGCACTTTTTTGGTATTCAGAGTCTACTTTCAGTACAACTAAAACGTTGATTTCGGTATGATTAACTTACACAACCCCCAATGCATTGGTGAAAAAATAAATGTGGCAACTACGGAAAAGTAGACGAGCGTATGCGTAGTCTTTAAAAATGAAAATAGATGAATTTACGAAATCCGAAATGTTGTGTCGCACGCTTAACCGTGGGTAAAAGATTAGCCTCTGCTCTAGATTAATTAGTCACATGTGATTAACTTCGTCAAATACGACGTCCTAATCAGAGACTCTGAATACAAGTTTTATAACCATCCGTTAGTCAACCTCGTAGTATGGCTTTAATCAGACGTCAAAACGTCTCTGCATAAGGCCCACAGAGTCGAAACATCCCTAAATGAAAGGTAATGAAATCCTTTAACTCTATGTCCCATGGTTATGCTGTGTAGGCTAAAAGAGACGGTCATGATGAGAATTCATGTCGTCACCCATGTCTTCATTGCTCTAATGTTACATGATTCATAGCTTAAAACTGTAAATTGATACGAACATACTGAAGAGCATTTATTAGCGTTTAAAGATACAGAAGTCATTACACAATATACTTCAATAATAAATATGTTTTAAATGTTGTCAAAATATATCACATTCGTCGCGGATATGTCGTGACGATGTTGGGCTCTGTTAACTTCTAGATTAAATTAAGACAGAAACGGGGCATACATTTTGTGCATAAATTTATAAAACGAGACGAGAGGATAAAACCTAATTTCTCGTCTCATGAGTAACACTAATCAAAATCTTTTTAAAAAATATGAATTAATGGTCTCAGTAACAGGCCCGCAACCAGAGAGGGGCAAGGGGAGCCTGGCCCCCTAAACTTTTCGTGGACCCACCAGACCTCAATACAAAATGCACAATTTAGATATTTGTAAGAGAATTTTTGATGACTTGGCCTCCCTAACATATTCATGCCCCCCTCCCCAAACCTATGTGGCTGGTTTCGGGCCTGCTCAGTAATATAGTTTTTTTTTTTCTTTGTTATCAATCTAATGAAATCGAATATAGCTAAGATCCACTGCAACTTCAGCTTTAAATACTGGTTACTAGTCACCACCATAAAGCAAAAATACAGATAGATAGCGAGAAACAGATTTTTATATAGATTCAGCTTTGCAAGAGTAGGTTATATTTCCCACATTGCCCGTTTGTTGATTAATCTACTTCTAATTAGAATACTGGATCCATATGAATGAGAAATCTGTAGCAGTTTTAAATTCTGATTTTTTTTTTTTTAATAGTTTATCAAATAACTAATACATGGGACCAAATCGATGGCGTGTGAGCTAGGCGAATGAAACGATGGCGGTAATGCGACGTTGCCGTGTGGTTAAGGGGTGTGACAAAGCTATATGCAGCATTTATAACATCCTTGATATGCAGTACAGTGGGAGCAGGTGACAAATACATCTTGTTCTCTGGCAACACCGCGACCCTCTCATTTCCTAACAACGTTTACGGAGAACTCAGAACATCGTCTTCAAACGTTCTCCCTTACCGTAGTTCTCAATGGTGTGTTTTTTTTTTTTTTTTTTATCGTACTGTTGTTTTTGTTTGTGTGCAGTCACTTCACATAAACAAAATAGTTGAATTGCTGCTTTTGTTTGGAAGATTATAAGTGTTACTTCTGTTACATAAATAGCTTTGCGCCTTTACTGCTAATTATTTCTAAGCAGCTGTAACCTCGAAGTGTATCACGTGTAAAAAAGCGAAAGTAAATCTATGCAAAGAAGATGTTTTCGCTTTTACGTCGGAGTGAATGCGTTAGCACGGAATAAACAATAACTGACAACCTATGGGCCTTCTTGTTAGAACTACAAGCACTTGTACTAAACATATGAAAGTGAGATAGATGCAGATACACAGTATGGTGAATTGTATATATACGTATATTCGGTCATCTACATATAAAGGGTCTAAAGTCTCAAACTAGCCATCCATCTCCTAAGGACTATTTTGCAACCGTGAGTTTGATACTTTGATACTTTGAGAAGAAGTAAGATCTCAATTGGCCGAAAAAGATGCCGATTTCTTTAAATCAATTTATTTATAGATAAGAATACGGAATGTTTCAAATAGAATTGAATTATCAATTTTTTAAAAAAAGAAGAAAAAGACTGTGCATGACTATGATTCTCCTACTTTTGAAACAGTTTCATATTTAAATTTGCTGCACTTGAGTAGAAGGAAGATACTGGAATGAAATGAAATTGATCATTTAACGTTTTTCGATTATGTCTTTTACACTAAAATGATTAATGGAAGTGAATGATTATGAAAGAAATGATGGAATTGCAAATGTAGGAACAAACGAGAAAACACCGGGAAAACTGACGAACACAATGGTGGCAAACGGGAGAACACCGACAAAACCTACGAACACAATGGAAGCAAACGGGAGAACACCGAGAAAACTCACGAACACAATGGTAGCAAACGGAAGAACACCGAGAAAACCCACGAACACAATGGGAGAACACCGGGAAAACCCACGAATACAATACTGTTCAGAACAATATTACATGACCTGCCACCAAACCAAGGACTCGTCACACCAGAAGTGAGCACTCAACAATATGCTAGCAACTAGACAGTAGACAGGGTTATTAGTAGTAGTACTAGAAGAAGAAGAAGAATAAAAGTAAAGAACGAATGAGCCATGATCAAGAAAAGGCTGGGCTAAATTGATTTACTTAATGGTCTTAAGGCTAATCACCATCATTCATTTCCTTTCGATTCTTTATATTAGTGTCAGACCGATGTGCTTAGCAATTGCTTCGTTAATGAGTTGAGGCCTCATCTTCATCCCTTGAGGAATAACTCAATAAAGTGGCATTTAGGAAAAGTGTATATATCAGTGTTTCCCAACCAGTGTGCCGCGAATGGACCGCTGGTGTGCCGCGAGGAAATCGAAACAAAATTATTAATTCTATAGCAACCAAATTGCAAGACATAGGGAAAAAATGTATATTTTTGTATTTCATATTACTATGAATTTCTACCATGAAAAAAATTACTGTAATTGTAATATATTATTCTACATCTATTACTGTGTAGCAGACAGTATTTCGGCTCCTACACATTTCCACGGTTAGTTGCTATGTTACGCTTCAATTGAGAGTCATACTAACACCGAGAAATGGAAGCACTTGTATGGTACGCGTCAAGTGAATGTTCGTAGAACACTCATTCGCACGTGAATGACAGAACAGCTGTGTTTTGACTTCGACGCATCGCAAGCTGTGTGATTACAATAATATGCACCGGTTTTGGTTAAAACAGCAAAGTTGCAAGTACAAGACATTTGTTAGTTTGTTCGTTATTTAGTGATCTTCGTTCTTAGTGAAAGGTTGGATACAGTTTTCGAAATAGAAAGCGCATTTTTAAAAATCTGAGTCCTATATTTCATTGCAATTGTTTTCTATTTTAAATTAGAATAAAAAATAAGCATAATGAATTAGCATAGGGGAAACCAGTGATCGAGCTTTCATCTCTGTGAGAAGATCAGTAATCACAGAAAAAAATTACCATAGTATTTTATATTTGCAAATAATAATATTATCTATGAGTGTGCCGCGAGAATTCAAGTTACACCCGTAGTGTGCCGCAAGTTGAAAAAGGTTGGGAAACGCTAGTGTATATATATATATATATATATATATATATATATATATATATATATATATATATATAGTAGACAATTTATCTTGAAATAAACGCTCAGTGTATCATTTAAGCTAACAGATAAAAATGGGTTAAATTTCTTACCATGCAAATATCCACAGGAGACATTGTTCAAGATACTTTACAATACCATAAGATTAACAGCCAACCCAACACATAGTTGTATTTTTTTTTAACGACACCATTGTCAGACTATTACATATTTTAAATCTACATGTTATACGAAAATTTACACCACCACATTATTGATCACTGCTACAAATTGAGAATGCTACAATATCAAAATGGAGCTAACTGAAACAAAAACACACCTTGTATATGTCACTAACTCAATATATTGCCGTCAAGAACACAGAGAACAGTTGATTTGGAAGATTTAATATTTTGTCTACCAATAAAATAGAATAGTAGAATATAATAATTTTGTACAGATTATACGAAAATATAAAATATGTTAATAGTTAAAAAAATAACTTAAAGTGAGTGTCTGTCTGAATCCTTTTTCTTTATTAGATAAATAATTTAATAATCGACTTATAAATAGAACCAGTAAATTGAAGAATAATCTTTGCGTTACTTGGGTGAGATATTTTATGTTCGCGGCGGCTCAGTGGTAGAGCGTTCATCTCTGGTGCTTGGGGTCCCGGGTTCGATCCCAGCTCCCGCCAGGTGAACTTTGTGGTGGACAAACACCGCGTGCGTGGGTTTTCTCGGGGTTCTGCCGTTTCCTCCCACTTTCTTCATTCCACCATTTCATTCATTACTCATCATCACCGTCTCCTTTAGCCTAACCGGCATAACCATGGGACGTAAAACTCAAAGATTTCATTTCATTTTCAATTCATTTCATATTTTATGTTGCTTCGACGATAAATGTTTATTTTCATTTGTATTGATAGATTATTGCACTGAGTTCTACAGTGTTGAGTTTAATGAAGTACCGTTCAGTACTTAAAAAGAAGAAGAAGAAAGCCAATGTTTTCATTAATACAAACGATTACTCTTCTTGTTTAGACAATAGTTTAAATATGGACTCATCCAGATTCTGCGTAGTTTGTGAATCAACGTTGTAAATCATTCAACGCTCTGCATTCGAAAGGAAAAGAGAAAACAGCGCATGGCCTCCTACAGAGAGAGAGAGAGAGAGAATCAGTTCTCTAACATACGGAGTCTGTTTTTAATTTTCTCATTAGGTCTTTCCTGAGCCAAAGTATTTGAAGCCATGATGAGCACTTTTTTTTTTTTTTTTTTTTTTTTTTTTTTTTTTTTTTTTTAAGGAAGAACGGATGACTGAGCGTTAAAAACTGTCTCTTCTACTTGTACGTGTACGGAAAGAGCATTGAATGAATTTCACCGTTCTTACTTCAAGAAGTGTTGACTATGGACTCCTGCATCCAAGGGACCTATCTTAATCCCGAAGGGGTTAAGCACAACTCCCACTAATTCACCATTCTTGCCCACTAAATGTACAATTCTCCAGTTTCATTATTTCATTTTCAATGAAAAATTATGTACCCAAAATAATATTAATGATTTTGAGTTTAGGGTCTCTTTCAACAGCAAGACTATGTAAGGCGTAGACCTACAGTTTAACGTTGGATCCGAACCACATGAGTTCCCGCCAGAGATTGAACCCGAATCTCCAACTAATATGGGTGCAACCTGCGTTCTAAAACCCGTCTGTGGAGACCCCTGCCTACGTTCTAGTAGTAAGTCCTACTAATCAAAAATTCTATGACACGAAGCGTGTAAGTTAACTATGCGCGGCAATGTGTGTACCATCAATTTAGTTACTGATTTTCCTGACTGTTTCCTTCGTTAAAGTAGCTCTCACCTATTGTTCTCACGACGCTGGTTTTCCTCAGTAATCACTAGACATCGGTTTTTTATCCACTTAAAATTCATGAAATACTCGTATGCATCCAACTATGCTGTTAAATATTAAAATATGCACTTGATATGCACCAAGAATGCAATAAAAGAGCATTTTCAAACATGCAGCAAAGTTGTGACGATGTTTTGTAAGTGAAATTTAACATCGGAAGTGTACTTTATCCTTAAGTGAAATATAACATCGAAAATGTACTTTACCTTTCAGGAACTTTTCTTCAGAATTTATTTTCATGAGATATATTTTAGTTTATATACTCCTAACTTTTTAAAACACACACGAATTCTATGAGAATATGCTTTTTAGTTTCTTCTCTTTTTTAAAAATTTGTATTTTAGAATGCATTTATTTAAAACGAAATAATAAGAGCCTTTCTTTTTAGATGTTTCCGCTCAAAAAAAAAAAAAGTTAATTTTTAAGGATTTAACTACTACTACTCGTTATTAGCATTACAGTATATCACGAGATGCTTCTCTATTATTTTTTAAATGTCTGTTTGTGACATTTGTATCCAGAAAATGACTTCTCATCATCAACAGACGTTACTGGGCAATATTTATATAGAGAGGAGCAAGTTTAGTATCTATTTTCAGGCAAGTTGAAATCTAACTTTTGAATGTATTTCTCATGGCTTGAATTGCTTTGTAGGCGGGATTCCTGTCAAGATCATCCGTCAGTTTCTTTTCCATTGAGCGTCCGAATTTATCAGATTTAGAGCTCGTGCTGAGCTTCATTAACGAGAGCTCACCATTCACTCACCAGCATTCCTCGCGTCTCTCTCTCTCTTTTTTTTTTTTTTTTTTCTAAATTGATATCGTCACAATGTTATAATGATCCTCTATGATTATCAGATTCTTCTTAACGTCTTGGCAATCGTAAGCGTCTTTGCTCTGCTGATCAGTTGCTAACATTATTAGACCATTATTAGAACAACTAGTTGTTCTTCCACTCTCCCATGCAAGAAGCCATTCTGTTTGCATTGACATTTGAAATACCTTTAAAATGCTAACTAAAACTGGATTTATTGCATACTATAAGCATACATCTGAAACAAATATATATATATATATATATATATATATATATATATATATATATATATATATATATATATATATATATATATATATATATATATATATAGAATATGCTCTTAAGCACTAATATATGTTTTAGTTTTTGAAGTATGCATTTATATACACTATAGAACTTCAAATTCGAGCTGTAATATAGTTGTTAGAAACCCTTACCAAATTTATCAGAGATATGCATATAAGCAAACAAAAGATGCATTTGCATAAAAATTTGAGGCCTAGTAATCACATGTCCAATTACTCGCCAGATTCATATTACTTGCCTTTGGTGGGTTCTCGGGACTAGTATACCACTGGGACAAATTGGTGTCGCACGAGCCAAGAGTTGAGGCATTATCTTTTAAAAACATGGGCACCCGAAGGTGGGGGCAGGGTGGGGCCCGGGCCCCCCTCTGGCTCACGAAAATGTATACGTAATACAGCAAATCATGTATATTAAATACTAGACATACCAGACGTAATATAACAACCATGGAGATGGGACCCCCTCTAGAAAATTTTCTTCGGACATCCCTGTCTGAAAGTGATGTCTCGTCTCAGAATTTTTTTTTTTTTGTGTGTGTGTGTGTGTGTTAGAAGAGCTCTGTTTGATCTCGTTAATAAAATTTGGTCTCGTCTCATGGACATCCCTCTCGTGGAATAAGGATCTGAAAATTTTATAAAATTACTTGACTCGCTACCCACGGTAGTGTGGGAGACCGTACCAGAGCGTCCACGAATTTTAATCCACTGAGGAGTAGTGTGTTCTAGCCACTGTTTTTTAAAGCGTGTTTACCAGAGTAAAATCTGTAAAGGATTAAGTAATTGCACTACTTTTTTTAAAAAAGTGTTTTCTTCAATTACTCAAAGTATTCTCTGACCTTGAATATTTTTGTCCCTGAGCTGAGAGAAATTACTTCAACGGACGGCAGAGAGTGGTGTCATCTCTCTTATCTTATTATTGTATAGATGAGGAGAATGAAATAGAATGCCTGGATCTTCTCGAAACCCCTGTTTTCGTGGTAGTTGTGCTATGTCATGGAATTTGTTATTATTCAATTTCTTCTCTGTATTCTTAAGAATCTAAACCCTCTAGCGCTATAGCCTTCGAAGACCTATGGCTGGACAGATAGCACATGTTCCACTGGATGATTCTTAACCAATATTTTGGCTTTCAACACTATTATTGGCTAGAATTAAATACGACACCACACGCAACCAAGATTTACCAACCATGTATGAGGCTACATTGGCATCGAACACTGCACTGAGAAAAAAAAATGTAGGTGGCATACTTAAAAACGTAGGTTACATTCGTAATTCCTGTAGTTTCTGGACTTAACGTACAACCGTATATAGCATCCTGCAGCAAACGTATAGCTGAAAAAGTATGTATTATACGTACTGTCTACATAAGTGCAATGACGTCATTCATGTGACGTCATCTACAGTAACAAGTATATACGGAGGTAATATCTAGCTTTGTGACGTCAGGATCGTATGTAGCATGTGGGTTAATAATGACGACACTCACTGACTATCAGGACGGAGCGTAATTTCAAGAAGTATGCAATATACGTTCTGTACGTGTGTTTCTTGCGTTCAATCCCGAGACAGCATCTATATTGTACTTGTGCCCCGTACGTACGACTAGATACAGTGTACGTATTGTACCTATGTATTATACAGATTTTCCTTATGTCGCACACAGCTTGTCCCGATACAGCATACAGAATATCCGTATGCACCATACAGAGTGCACATATGCAGCTTACAGACTGTCTGCATGCGGCATATAGATTACACGTATGTCGCGTACAGGCTGGCCATATGTAATGTATGGACTGGATGTATGTAGCTTGTAGATTGTCCATATGAAATATACGGATTTTACCTGTATCGCATACGTATTGCCTTGTTGTAATATATGAATTGGACATATTCAGGATCTAGATTGTACGTATAGTGCACCATTATTGAAGTGCTGCAACATACTGAGAAATGCATGATACATTCTTACTGTAATGTTGCCACATATTGTTTTTCTCTGTATGGAAACAAAAATAGCTTAAAATATGGTTGATCTCCTTTGTGCCAATAATAATAAAATTAAAAATACTACACTTTTCAAATTTTAGTTTGGAGCAGTGAAACTGTCCAGAGAAATGTATTTATCTGCAGGGTGTAAGTTTGGACTTCCTGCTAATTCTTTGGAAAGCTACTGCAAAGCCAAGTGTTGAAAAGTGGCACAAGAGTTAATTTTAAAATTATTGGCACAAAGGAGGGTAACCATATGTTAAACTATTTTAGTTTTCATACAGAGTAAATCAATATGTGACAATATTACTGTAAGAATTTATCATACCTTTTGCAATAACTTAGTTGCAGCACTTCAATAATAATGCAAAATTCACAGCCATGTACAATCCTATGTTCAAACTCAAAAAAGACTTACGTACAGTCATTTATTAAGCCGTTATCATCCATTGCTTGTACAGTCACGAAAGAAAATATTCTTCAGTTGACAAAATTTGTTTTCCTAAAAACTCAACAATAAATTAACCTATCAGAGTACCGACTTTGGCAGGTTGTCAAGTTATAACTATTCGAAGAATAACAACAAAAAGATCCAAATTAATTAATTTGTTGCCGACCTATTGGCAAAAGAAAATTTGTCAACTGTCAAATACTTTCTTTTCCGTGTGTACTATATACAGACGACTTTACCTCATTCTTTTCCTTAATAATATCCTCTTCCAAAATGCAGTTGTTACCACAAGAGGCGTGAATAGGATTTTCCAGAAATAACTTCTATGAACATTTTAATTAACAGATAAGTTATTTTTTAAATGAAGCTATAATTAAAAACATGGTGTCAGCTGAAAACGTTTTCCCTCACAAGATGATTCCTAAACAGTACTCCCCATTAAAAATGCAACTTCAAGGAGACAGGGTAGCTACGCCAAAGTTCCCAAGCCGATATCTAATAGTAAGTGTCGAATATGCTTAACCCTTAACATACCAAGCGGGGTACTCTAGGGACCCCAGAGAGTGATATTTGGTGATACTGCCGCAATTATAAGAATCAATTTATTCTCGATTTTTATATGTATCCTGCAACCCTTTGAGATATCAATTACATGATTAGATCAACGATGCGTTTCTTTAAAAAAATACAAAAAATAAAAACACACTTCAAAATGTAAAAACTTCATTGTTAAACCTGTGTTTCAGATTTACGAACACACAAGTATGAAATTGTATGAAGAACTGAATAGTGTTCAAATATACATAATATTTGACGTCAACAATGTTCATTTAACTTAAGTATGCTTCTAGACATCCAAAAAATAATAGTTGGAGTAACCCTCTGCAATACTATGTTGAGAAATTAAAATAATACTTGGGGTCCCCAGAAGACTCCAGCTTGGTAAACAACTTTGACGACTTAGGCTTGCTACGTTAAGGGTTAAACTTACCGCTGTATTCGCTGTGTGACAACGTGGTGATAGCAGAGCAGAACTGACCCAACATTGACAACCAGAACGACTGTAACACAGCGAGACATCGAGAGGATGTTCTCTTCTGGTATGGTAAGCCATGCGTCTTACGATCCAATGCCACAGCTCATCAACTGTAGCTGGCGGAGTTCACAGGTATGAGAAGCTGTGCAGCCATCGACCAAACATATTTATCCTTCCCTGCTCTACACATTCTGCAAATTTGGACTTTCCTGGATGTATCCTTCTTAGTTCAACATTTTAAGTAACGAGCAGTGTAATAGTCTCATACATTATTTAAAGAAAGAGCGATGATTCTCAGAATTACTCGGAAGTTTCTAGTTTACAATTATATATATATATATATATATATATATATATATATATATATAGATAGATAGATAGATAGATAGATAGATAGATATAGATATAGCTATATAGATAGATAGATGTACAATAATTTAAAACGGTTATATCAAAGTTTGCATTCAGAGCACAAAAAGAAGTATAGCTCTCGGAACATTGATTTTAGCCAGATAATACCACTAGTAAACTCAACCACACTCAGTACCGTTAGTTGCTTGGTATTGTCTATGAGGCAGAGATCATCGTATCTCATTGCGTGTAGATTTTTGTATTTGTTTAACACTAAAAATTGTTTGTCGCTAACCGAACCCAGTAACATATATATACCGACAGGACGTACGTTAGTCACAAGGTTACATGAGTGAAACACTAAATTATTCGATTGACACTTGCGGCCTTGTCAACACTAGAGAAAGGTACAAAGTGATTAAATAAATACGAAACATAGTACATACAAAATATAGCGATGTATGAAGTCTCCTTTTCATACGATTTGGAGAAAGGATACATCTGTAGAGAGCAACATAAATGATTTCTCTGGATAATTTGGATTAGTCCAGAATTCGAACAAAAATAATTTTGAAATTCGTTAAGTCCAACATTTTTTCTTTCTTTCTTCGGATTCTCAATAAAGTTGACTACTGAAAAGCTGAGTTACAGATTTTATGTTAAAACATATTCACTATACCATTGCCTTATTCACAGAACAATACATTAGTTATTAATAGAGACCGGATGTTTAGGCACTAAAAACCTGTAAAATAGGCAGGCAAATAGGCACTAAAAATTTTTAAAATAGGCAGTAAACTAGGCACTAAAATGTAACTCGAAATAATGAAGATACATACTCAATACCATTAAAAAATAGGTTCAGGTCATAGATAATGTTCAAAGAATATAGAAACATACTTGTTTGTTAATATCTTATTTTATTGTACATATAAAAACGAAGCTTGTTATGCATTCATACATACTGGTGAACCTAAAAGATCTGCACATACTTCGGGAGGTGATTCGTGATATCAAAAGAAGACCTGTTGCATTATGCATATCAAAAGAAGGCAGAAAGTCTTGTTGCGTGTTGTGGAATTCCGCGTCGTGTACGAGTGACAGAGGTGCCATCTTCAAATTGAAAATCGAATCCTGACAACTGGAACGAGACATAAAATTGTGCACATACTTCCGGAGGTGTTTCTTGACATTCAAGAGGACTTTTTGTTTTCTTTACATGTCACGAATCATCTGTCGAAGTATGTGTACGATTTTCGATTCCAAGTTGGCACCTCTGTCACTCGTACACGACGAGAAATTCGACAACATGCAACAGGACTTTTTGTCTTATTTTCATGTCACGAATCACCTCCCAACGTATGTGCACACCTATCTGTTTCGTTCCAATTGTCAAGATTTGATTTTCGATTCCAAGTTGGCACCACTGTCACTCGTACACGATACAGAAAATGAAATGAAATCTTTGAGTTTTACGTCCCACGGTTATGCCGGTTAGGCTAAAGGAGACGGTGATGATGAGAGATGAGTGAAATGGTGGAATGAAGAAAGTGGGAGGAAACGGGAGAACCCCGAGAAAACCCACGAGCACGGTGTTTGTCCACCACAAAGTTCACTTGGCGGGGGCTGGGATCGAACCCGGAACCCCAAGCACCAGAGGTGAACGCTCTACCACTGAGCCACCGCGCCCCCGTACACGACACAGAATTCGACAAAGTATAAGAGGACTTTTTGTCTTCTTTTGATGTCATTAATCACCTCCCAAAGTATATGCACATCTTTGAAGTTCACCCTGTATGTACACTGTAACGTAGCACATGCTTGTATTTACAAACACTTATTATACGTATATATGCGTCTATTTATGTTGTATAAATTATATATTCTGCCAAAGAAGGCTTATTTTAAAGAAAATGCATAAAATAGGCAACATTAGGCACTAAAGCAATTATTTAGGCAGTAAAGGTCGAAATAGGCAAAATAGGCAAAATAAAATTGGCTTAAATCGAAACTATAACCCCCCACATAAACTTTGAAACGTTATTTTTGATAATATCATTAATATTAAAGAATAGGCATTTTGCCTAACATCCTGTCTCTAGTTATTAATGTATGACTGAAATAATAGTGCTTCGTGCAGATTTACTTTATCCAATCGGAATTGCACAATGATAAAAAAAATGTTGCAAGGTATAATGTTCTTATTTACAGAGAAAAAGAGTTGAAAAGACCTTTAACTAACAAACATTTTCTTTAAACAGACATACATTTATTCTAATTTATGGAAGAAAGAAATAATTTGCGGAGCAGTATATTTATTAAGGTTACATATTTGTACAAAAGAATGTAAATACAATCGGGTCTGTCTTCAGAAAGGACGTGCTTTTAGCCACAAATTACACTGCTTCTTTTCGCTGTCTTTCATGCAGAATCCTGGTTTTGTTTTGATACATGAAATACCTGAAACAAAAATCCAAAAATATTTAAAATGTTACATTTTAAAATATTTAACATTTTTTAGATTAAATGGACAAAATCTGTTCGGTCAGGTATGGACTTTTGGGTTTCTGGTAGAAAAATGATGAATTAAAAAAAAAGGTGTTTGTTGATGCTGAACAACTCGAAATGTATTACTATGCAAAAGTAAGTGGGTACCCACTGGCGTTCGAGGTACCATGGGGTACCTAATATGTCTGCATTTTTAGATATGTGGAAATATATGTCTCTAAAATGTAAAGAACTGATATCTGTTTAGTACAGAAAACCGCAACTCGGTAAGCCTTATGGATACCGAGGTATGGGAAAATAAAGGACAACACCATAGAAGTGTGAGTTTTGCGTACTAGATTGTGCAGTTTCGAAAACGTAATTACTGAGGGCTGTCAACAACCTCAAAAGTAGTTTCAATTCAATACACTACACACACGTCCTTATGGGGGTTTTCGGGTACTATGGCATTCGCAGACCTCCCATTTCTAAACATTCTAAAATATATCTTAATAAACTTATAAAGAACGTTACAGGTGTGTGTTTACCGAAACCGCAAGTCGGTATGTTTAACAGTTACCGAAATATGGTGAAATAAATAGGAACACCATAGGTATGTGGGGATTCCATACTTGACAGTAGTTTAGAAAATTAATGAAAATATGACTAATGGCTATCAAGATATTGTCAAATAAAGGGAGGACCCACACAGTTATGGGGTTTTCGTGTTAGGTGGTGAAATTTCCGAAATCGATCATGAAATCTGAATAAGCACCAGTAGCAATTTCATCCTAAAGTAACTGGGTATTTCCATGGGGTTTTAGAACATCATGGGTCTAAAAAGATTAAGTTTTAAAAGCTTTGGAAAATATAATTTGACATTTGTAAAGAGTATTAGAAAAGAGAATAGAGTTACCCAAAACTTCCAGCCAGTACATCTTACAACTAGAGAGACACCGTGAAATAAAAGAGTATTAGATCTTGAAATTTCATAAAACAACTTTTGATCTTAATAAAAGTTAAATAAGATGGTACTTATATGGGTTAAGTGAGTACCTCACACTCGTCAGGGCAATTCCGATCGAAAGATTAATTCAGCTCGAAGTTTTCTTCGGGTAAATCCAAGCGTGATAATTCCTAGCGTACAAAAAGAATGAAAATTCTTTGTCAATATCTAATATAGCAACCGAGATATAAGTAATTATGTATTTTACGAGGTCGTAAAAATGGAGACCCACATGGATTTGTACTGTTGAGTCTTTGCTGTAAGAAGAAGAAATTTCAGAAAACTACCGTATACACCTTAATAGACAATTAAATGGGTGGAGGCACGGTGGCTTAGTGGTAGAGTGCGTACCTTTGGTGTATTGGGTCCCTGGTTTGATCCGTGTCCAAGTCAGTTTGTAGTCGACATTGTATTCGTGGGTATTCTCGGTGTACTCCTTTCCTCCCACCTTTACACTCCATCAATTCTATCATCAACATTCACTTGCCTTAATTTCATTTTAAAATTAAATGGGCAGTTAAGTGTGATCGTATCTCTGTGGATTAAGAGAATACTCCAGTGTAGTTTCTGCAAAACATACTAGGTACACACCCCACCACTAAGTTACTGTGTCCTCACTGATTTAATTGCATATTAAGGTATATACAGTAGGTTTTTGAATTTCTTTCTTATAGCAAAGACGCAGAAGTACAAATCCTTAAAGATCTCTATTTTTACGTCATAAAATAAATGACTCGTTATATTTTGGTTACTATATTAGATATTCACAGGGAATTTTCACTCTTTTACACAGCTCGATGAACCTTTGGAACTGCCTGAAGAAAACCTAGAACTAATCTTTCCATCGAAATTGTACTGAGGTACTTACTTAACCCATAGAAATACCATCTTATTTAATTTTGTTGGGACCAATAATTTTTCCGAAGTTTCAACATCTCATACTCTTTTATTTCACGGTGTTTCTCTATATGTTAGATGTACTAGCTGCAAGTTTTAGGTAAATACATATTTCTAATACTCTTTACAAATGTCAAGTTATATTTTCAAAAGCTTTTAAAATTTAATCTTGGTAGACTGTAAGATGTTCTAACACCCCATGGAAATATCTAATTACTTGAAGATGGAATTGCTACTGGTGTTTATTAACTTTCCATGACCGGTTTCGGAAATTTTATCATCTAATACGAAAATCCCATACCTGTATTGGTCCTCTCTTTATTTGACAATATCTTGATAGCCGTTAGTCATATTTGAATTCATTTTCCAAATTGTACCTTCAAGTATGCAAGCCCCACATACATATCGTGTCGCTCTTTATTTTCCCATGTCTCGGTATCCGTAAGGCTTACCGAGTTGCAGTTTTCGGTAAACAAATATCAGTTCTTTACATTTTAGACACATGTATTTCCATATATCTAAAATGCAGAAATTAGGTACCGCATAGTACCGCTCTACCCCATTGGGGTACCCACTTACTTTTGCATACCAGGGTAAAAACACCAGTGGTCGTTACTTTAAGGTTGAAAACATACTCTTTTGTCTCTTCTGTGAGCACCGTGAATCGGTCGGAGCTGTACCATAGTTGGAAAGAGACACTGATCCTTCCTATATATGACCATGTAGTCAGAATTCAAAATCGAATAGCCGTTGAAGGAAAAACAATATTTTAAAATCCCTTGTATTGCACCGGTAGTAGTCATCTCAAAATCGAAATGTTCCAGTGGTAGTTAGGGTTTTGTACCAGTGTTCGTCACTCAAATAACTTGACATAATTTATTCAGAAACGCACTGTTTATCAGTTTAAAATTAAGAATAGAGTATAAAGTACTAATCTTAATAACTGTGCATCACTTTTGGCACTCAAGAAAGAAAATAAAAAAGTTTTTACATACTTTTTAAAGCAAGTTCAGTAAGAAAAATGTTAACTGAATTCAAAAGTTAACTGAATATTATTTTAACGTTAAGAGTACAATATTAATTACTATGTTTAATAACTATAGTGACTTTAAGCACTCAAGAATGAAAATAAACATGTTTGTACATACATTTTTAATACAATTTGAGAAACAAAATAAGTTAACCGAATTCAAAACTTAATTATATATCACCTTAAGATTAAGAATGGACAATAAAATACTGAGGTTAATAATAATGCATTAGTGAAGAATGAAAACAAAAATGTTTTTAACTACCTATATTGTATTTACATGTTGTTATTTCTCATTAACATGCTTTTTGATAACGCACGATATGGGCTAGGGGTACGCACGAGAAATGATTTGAGACTGTCACCTCTCGCAAAGGTGTCGCGAAAGTTGTCTCGTCTCGAAAACTGTATCTGTTTCTATTGGAAGAGCTATGTCTCGTCTCGAATTTCGTAACAAAAATTCGTTACACATGCAGTTTTGTGTAAAAAGTGAAATGTATAAATACAGGAGAGAAAACATTGCAGACAAACATTATGTTAGTATATTGAACATACTTTTTTGTATGTGGTGCAAAATATCTTCATCTATGGGGTTACTTTGCACCAAAGTTTATATGAAATGAAATCTTTGAGTTTTACGTTCCACGATTTTGCCGGGTATGCTAAAGGAGACTATAATCATGAGAATGAATGAAATAGTAGAAGGAAAACTGTGAGAGAAAACGGGAAAACCCCGAGAAAACCACACACAGTGTTTGTCCAACACAAAGCCCATTTGGCACGTGCTGGGATCGATCCAGGAACTCCACGCAGGAGAGGTGAACGCTCCATCACTGAGCTACCACGTCCCCAAAAACACAACCTCAGAATATACTTCATATAGAGTAGAAATGAAATGAAATCTTTGAGTTTTACGTCCCACGATTATGCCGGTTAGGCTAAAGGAGACGGTGATGATGAGTAATGAATGAAATGGTGGAATGAAGAAAGTGGGAGGAAACGGGACAACCCCGAGAAAACCCACGCACACGGTGTTTGTCCACCACAAAGTTCACTTGGCGGGGATTGGGATCGAACCCAGGACCCCAAGCACCAGAGGTGAACGCTCCACCACTGAGCTACCGCGACCCCTCATATAGAGTAGAAGTAACAAGATGTAAAAAAAAAAAAAAAAAAAAAAATTGGCCCGTCTGGAGGACATGTAAGCTAAACACCAATACAATTGTTACAGATTTATTTACTTGCACTGTTTAGGCTGAACATCGCAACACCAATATCATTATGTCACATCCTTTCAAAAGTATGCTAACTGCAACGTAGACCTGCTTTGCTTCGTAATGTCCAAATAGTTGATTACTGTGCTCGAAAGCAGGCAAGTAGCATACAAATTTATGATGTTGAAGTCGTTATTTTTCACAGCTATGGAGAAAAGACATGAAAACGAAAAATAAAAATAAATCTTTGTTTTACTTCCTACGGTTATGCTATGTATGCTGACAGTCACAAATGAGTATTGAAAATTGATGATCTTGGAATACGATTTGGTGGAATAATGAGGGGGGGGAAATAGACATTGATTAAATATAAAATTGAAAAGAAATAAGGGCCTGACGCTCAAATATTTATCTATCTGGCAGCCATCTTGATCCCTCTAAAATATCATGAAGTACTTGATTGATTCTAAACCCAATAATAGTAATAGTAATTATAACAATAAACACAGAATATACCTAGATATAATTTACGCACCTTGAAGTGTAGAAATTAATGATTGCAATCCTCAGCATTCCAATAGTTCTTTGGTTTCTCCAAATGAAGATTCGGACATCGGTTTTCTTCTCAAGCAATAATGGGGTACAATAATCAGTTGCAGTCCAAAGCCAAGTCACTAAGTTAAGCATGAATATAAAAGATTTTGTGTTAAATATTTCAATGTAAATTTCATGAAATAGAATTCATTAGTTAGTTACATACAAACTCTTACGCATGTAAGTCAGAATCTACTTGTAATAACTTGTAAATTTAAACAAACTAAATTATACTACAGTTATAGGGACATCAAACATATATTCCATAAGATATATAGGGTGTCTCAAAAGTCCCCTGACATTAAGTAACTCGATTATTATCAGAGTTACAACAAAATGTAATTGGGAAACCGTCTCCAAATATGATGTTTCCAATGTAAGTTGAAGGAATTTTCAAAATCGGATGAGCCGTTTGGCTGTACACTCTTTATGCGTCCAATGTTAAATGAAAATGCAACGTTGCCATTTACCTGGACCCACAACATAAGTGAATGAAGTTACTGATTTTTACGCTAACATGTCGATGGCTAGCCCCCATTTCAAACAGTAACTTCATTCACATATGTTGTGGGTCCAGGTAAATGGTAACATTGCATTTTCATTCCACATTGGGCGCATAAAGAGTACAGCCCAAACGGCTCCTCCGATTTAAAAAGTGTTCACTTTAGAATGAAAACAACATATTTAGAAATGGTTTTTCCTCTTACGTTTTGTTGTAACGTCAGAGGACTTTCGAAACACCCTGTATACATCATACGAAGTTCCTTTCTAAATTCTACACGGGTGTAGTTTAATTGAATGTGAGATGGGTGATACACATTAGGCCGTTTGGAAATACTCTCACAGACGGCCGCCATTTTGGATTAAATTTGTTTGTTATAAACTGGTGGGTAATGTGATATATATATGGCCACAGGCTAGAATTTTCTCAGTATGTCAAATATGCAATCAGATTCCATGGAGCTTAATTTGGTGAAAAGTTATTGCCAATTGAACGTTGTATTTACCTCTTTCTTCTAGATGTAGAACCATACCGTTAGCACGTGAGGAATGCATCGAAATATTCAAACTGTGGAGCGGGAGGAGTGCCTGTACAGTGGTTACCGATTGCAAACAGAATCATCCACAATGTGACTGTGTTACATGTTGCAGTGTCACAGTAATTAACTAAATTTGAGGAGACGGGCACATTCGTGAACATACGTCGTAGCGGACGATCGTAGAGAGCTACAGATGAAGCAACGCCTACGGCAGTGCTGACTTCTTTCTCGATGTGGCCCCAGAGGAGCACACGTCATTTATTAATGCAATGTGGGTTGAGTCATAGGGTCTGCGCGTGTATAAGTGCATCCGTACAAGGTGCAAATGAAGCAACATCTCCACGAGAACGATGTTGATCGCCAAGTGCAGTGAGTAATTATGGTTAACATTTTTATGCAAATACTCTTTTCAGATGAAGCTGACCTCTACGTAAATGGGAAGGTTAATAGGCAGAACATGCACAATTGGTCACCTGACAACACCGCGTGCAAGACCCCTCCAACATGACCAGCGCAAAGAAAATTAATTATGTTGTTGGCAGACAAATGAGGAATACGTCTAATCAGTCACTTTTTCATTCCATAAAATTAACTGCGGAATAATACCTCACGCTCGTACAGGGATAGATATTGCGAGCTGCGATGCCCGAGGATGGTACATTCTCGCAGTTTTTTCAACACCATGGCGCTTTCTTCATTATGGATTCGTATTGCGTCACTACTTGAACAATTTTCTAGAACATGGGTTGATCGACGAGAGGCAGTTGAATGGCTGCTCGATCACCGGACCTAACGCTGTTCAATTTCTAGCTAAGTGGAAAAGTTAAGGCTATGGTTTGTGCAGTAAATATTCATAATTTTTATCATCTAGAACAAAGTATCGCCATCGTCTGTGCACAAATTTGACCCTATATCCTACTTTGTGTCCACAGCAATTGGAAGAAGCTTCTGCAAATGTTTATTGCTCAGTAGGAACATGTAGAACATATACTATAACCAGGGGTAAAAGTGGACCTGAAAAGGTGGGGGGACGGTAGGTAGCGGCATCACTCCACGCCGTTCCTCCTGCCTATCTCTGCCCATTGTACCATTTTAGGATCTGGGGGACGTCCTACATATTTTTCGAGGTGGGGAACTGCGTCCCCCGCGTTCCCCCTCGCTTTTACCCCTGACTATAACAGGGAAATGTGTTCGAAGTGGGAAAAATCAGAGGCGGTGTGTTTTATTACGATTTTGACTCGACATATCGGCTATCTAAATGTTCAAATGCAGTGAGGTGTGAAGCCTACAAGATTGCATTTCTATTTACATAATGTCTGAAAACCACTGGAAAGCTTCTTTTAGTTACGGAGAAAAAACGGAGAGACTGATCCATCCATCGTGAACAACTTTCTGGAAAAAAATAAATAAAAATAGCCCTTACCTTGTATCAGAGAATTATACACGAAAGTGCTCAAAAACCGACTTTCAATATTAACAATTTCCAGCGGGAAAACTCCTGGACCACACACTCGAATGAGGGGTATTTCAAACTCCCGTAAGATCTGCCCCCACAGCAATCCCCTAAATCCGCCCATGCTCAAAATACGACGCTTATAAGAATTCAGACAAGACGACACATACATACATACGAAAGAAACAATTCAATACGGCACATCAAAATATAAACTAGATGAACTTCTTTGAAAACACCTCATTTTACAAACAAAAGGTAGAAAAAGGTAAAAATGTCAGTATTGTCAACTTAGAATCTACATAAGAAATAAAATCTTTTTATGTGCAAAGCTATTCGTCAATACGTATAAAAAAGGGATTTATTAATGGTATTTAGCATTTATTCTTCCGTGAAGGTTTATCTTGATCACTAAAAAACCAGAAACGGTATGTCTCTATCACTGGAAAAAAAAAAGAAGGGTATGACATACCACTACATATAGTCTCACTTGGTTCACTGCCAATAACATTTCACCAGAATAAGTTACATGATATCTGATTGCATATTTGACATCCTCAGAACATTTTAGTGCATGGCCATGTATCACACTACCCACTTATCGTCCGTATTACAATTTCGAATCTAAGATGGCGACCGTCCGCGTGATGTAATCCGAAAGTATCCCTCTGGGCCTAATGTGTATCTCTTATCTCGCAATCAATGTAACTACATCCCTGTAGTTTTCAGAAAGGATGACAAGGGACTTCTGATGCATCCTGTATATAATAGTTGTATCAATAATGACGGGTATACCGGCTAGGCTAAAGGAGACGCTGATGATGATATAATGAATGAAATGGTGGAATGAAGAAAGTGGGAGGAAACGGGAGAACCCCGAGAAAACCCACTCACACGGTGTTTGTCCACCACAAAGTTTACTTGGCGCGAGCTGGGATCAAACCAAAGACCCCAAACACCAGAGGTGAACGCTCTACCACTGAGCCATCGAGGCCCGACAGGAATATTTGTTGAAGTCTACTGTCTTCTTCAGTACCAAGGTTACACAAAAATGAGCCTATGGTTTTGATGGAATTCGAACCAACATTATATGTATACTCTCTCAGCGAGAATCAAAGCTGGCACCAAGTTTACATATGCGCGCGCATTGTATTTTACTTATATAGCTCACAGAGCTATGGGCGAGCAAGCAAGGCACGTGCCCCGGGCGTGTGGTTGGAGGGGCTACTAAAAGAGAGGTTATATATTAGTACTTTTCCATTTTGGTGTTTAATACTTTTCATCAGAGTGCGAAATCATGAAATCAAAGTGGGGGAGACTGAAGGACTGAAGAGAGCGAGAGAGAGGGAAAAAAAAAAGCTGCGCAGTCTTACACTTCAAAGAATTGTAGTGAAATGAGGTCAGAATTCAAGATGACATTCGGATGCTTGGCACGAAGAAAAACATTGCAAGCAATTTTGAAAAAAAAAAAAGAAAGAAAAAAACTTAAATAATGTGATATATTTTGTAGGCTTTGGATATGTATGTTTTAGTTGGCATCAACAATTATTGGTGTGTTTTGTCACAATTGACAGTTTAGCGAGAGACTAGGCTAACTGACAATTTTAACTTTCTGAAAGAAAAGGAAACAAATGAAAACAGCACGTTTCAAAGGATACGACTGATATTCATAGTTTGGTTTAGTATACAACAGGGGTGGATCCAGGATGGACTACTGGGGGGCGGTGGGTTGTAATGCCACTACTTACAAGATAGAGCTACTTTTAAGAGATTCAACTCTGGGTGGGTTTTATTTTATATTAAAATACACAAAGTTTCCTCTTCTTGGGGGAGATAGACCCTCCCTGGATCCGCCCCTGTCTCAGGACAAGCCACACAGACAAGTGGTTGAGGCAAAGGTCAATTAATGACATTAGTATGCTGTTCCGTCAAAATCTCAATCTTGACCTGGATGTAAGTTAGCCTGGTCTCTCACTGAACCCCTCAATTGAATGTTTAATATGTAAATTAGGCACTTCTACATCACAAACAGTAAATATAACCTACCTTATTCTACGTTTTTAAATGCATTTCTACAACTGATTGTAACTTTAAAGGTTCTCGTGAAGATTAGCTGGCGGAGGTTACCTAACATAGCCATGAGTTATCAAATTAACAGTTGTGCTTCGTGGGTGATGATAATGATCCTGAGGTTAGATGTTAAATTGGACTCGAGAGCGGAACAAGGGCTGATCTTATTCGTGTCTCAGACGGGGGGCATGGAATGGAACGAATATGAAAATAAGGTTGCTGTAATAGTTTTTCATAGGGTTTGTAAGATTTTCGAAACACTTGGCATTTTTTTTTTTATCAAGACTTGACATTTTTTTAAGATAAAAATCAAGACTTGGCAATTTCAAGTTTCATCCCCCTCCCAATCTTGTAATGCTCGCTACGCCGCTGTAAGCAATGCATATTTTCGACAATATTCGTTGTTCATCTGTTTCCACTGGGTTCCAACGTGGTGAGCTGCATATGGGACTTTTAATAGTGTTATTGTAATGAGAAAGAATTGTAAATTATGTTGATGTTCCTAAAAGAGGGAAATTGAAAGAGAAATTAAATTAAAAATAAATAAGGGAGAGAAAAGTAATACTTGAAAATAAAAATAAAGTCTTTGAGTTTAATGTCCCACTATTATGCTGTTAGGCTAAGGGAGTCGGTGATTAAAGCAAGTTAATGATTATGGAATATTTGGTGAAATGAGAAAGTGGGAGGAAACCAAGTCCCCGAGAAAACCTACGAGCACGTATATGAAAATGAAGTAAAACATACACTGGACTATGCTTTCTTTGTCTAGCAGAGTCATAGTTTGGAATCGAAAATGTGTTTTGAATCCTTGTATTTAGAGATTAAGAGTGTAAGTAACGAAATCACTTAATACATCCATTAAGATTTCGGAAAGCGAAATCTAAATTTAGGTAAGCTAACTCCATGTACTAACTGCTTGCATCCGCTTCGTACATTGTTCGAAGGGTCACGAAGCAAATCACCTCATTTAGTCTACACATACCTAGTACTAGCGTTAATTACCTGCTTCGTTGGGTGAAAATAAGAAAACCAGTAATACATGTATGTTACGTTAGTCAGTCACTTTTTTTACTATTACGAAACGCTCTCTCATATCAGTTATTTTCGATCATTTGTAAGATCCGTCTCCCCTCTTTCCCTCCCCAAGTTGCTTGGCTGAATTTTGATTTAAATAGTATCGGAAGTGTCACTGTCCATTTCTGCGCCCCCGAAAACAATGGATTTAGATTAGGATCAGTTCACTTAACTTAGTAAGCCTACAGCTTTGGCGCGGCTCGACTTGTTGGAAAGCAATCCAAAATCTAAACAAATATATCGATGTCATTGGGGTTTACTAAAGTGTGTCGTAAGTCAAGAAGATTGAGAATCACTGCCTCGATTATTCACTTCAATTAATCATCAAACTCCTTTAACCTGAAGTATATAATCGTGGAATGTTCAATTAAAATTATAATTTTATGGCATCTAGAAAATGCACATATCGTACATTACGTTACATTACCATTCAATCGCAATAGGTTATTACAGACATGTGGTTGGCTTGAAGCTTAGCGTCCTATTCAGCGCCAAGACTGTGTACTACCTACACCTACAGCATAATATGGAATCCTACTCGCATGATCTTCGATCAAGATTTGAATCAACGGGAGGATGAAGATTTTCCCTCTCGTCAAGTAATTTCCCCAACTCGCCAAAGAATTTCTCCCTTGCCGGGAAAATATGTTCCCTCATTTCATATTTTACATATTATATACTATATATTATATCTTGCATCACTGAGAAATAAAAGGCTTGGATTGTATATCTGAAAAGTCGCCCCCTCCCCGCAGGCACGTAGCCACGATTTCGCAATACGGGAGGTCTGTGACCAGGGGTGGACTGGCTATGTAAAAAGGGCGCGGTCACATACTTTGGGAGGGCGCTGTCCATCTGAGGCTTTCATTTGTATGGAATACCCCCTCCTAATAAAAGAAAGTGCTGGGGGCTTCCCTCGGAAAATTAGTACACAAAAAACAACAAAAGATTAAGTAGCTATTGCAGTTAATCACGATAGAATTATACAAATTCAATATTTTCATAAACAAACAAAGAGACTTTGAGTACTAAATACGAGGCGTGTTTTTTAAGTAAGGTCCGTTTTGTTGTAGACACTAGTAGTTCGCGCGCATACCGCAACTAGCGTGTGCGTCGTGTACCGGCATGCCTCGGGAACAACTGTGCTCAGTTTCAACTCTGTAGCTGACCTGTACGGTTGTGTTCTGTGCTTTCACAATGTTTAAAACTATCAAGTCGCCCGCCGCGTGTGAAGTTCGCTCAGTGATGCGGTTTTTGTCAGCAAGTGACCTGTCTGCTGCAGAAATTCATCGACAGATTTGCGAAGTGTACGGTGATACTGTTATGAGTGCAAGCAAAGTGCGTAAGTGAGTACGATAATTCAAAAATGGCCGTGACGACGTCCATGATGAGGACTGTTCCGGTCGCCCTTCTTCGATTACAGACGATTTGGGGGCTTCAGTTGAAGCGAGGGTTCGTGAGAACAGGCGCTTCAGAATAACAGGTCTCTCAAACGAATTTCCTGACGTGTCGAGATCAGTGCTTTACAAAATTGTTTCTGAACACCTAAAGTTTAGGAAACTGCTCCCGTTGGGTCCCGAAACTCCTAAAGAGGACCACAAAAACCAAAGATTTGAGTGTGCCATGAAATTTTTGACTTGTTACCACGAAGAAGGTGACGGCTTCTTGAGTCAGATCGTAACTGGAGACGAAACATAGGTTTCGCATATCACGCCCGAATCTAAGCAACAGAGCATGGAATGGAGACACACACACTCGCCTGTAAAGGTGAAGGCCAAACAGACTCTGTCCCAGCGCAAAATCATGGCGTCGGTGTTTTGGAATAGGCATGGTGTTTTGTTGGTCGACTTCATGCAACGAGGAACCACTATCAATGCAGAAGCATACTGCCAAACCCTGAAAAAGCTACGCAGAGCGATTCAAAACAAACGACGCGTCATGCTGACATTGTTCTTTTCCATGACAATGTAAGACCTCACACTGCAGGTCAGACCCGCGATTTGTTGGACAGTTTTGGCTGGGAAGTTTTAGACTACCCACCCTACAGTCCTGACCTTGCACCGAGCGATTACCATCTGTTCCTCCACCTCAAACAACACCTCAGTGGCAACCGTTACAATGATGACGACGATGTGAAAACGGCAGTGAACTCTTGGTTATCGGAGCAGGCGGCAAGTTTTTACGAAGAGGGTATTTTGAAATTGGTTGAGAGGTATGATAAGTGTTTGAACAAACTTGGCAACTATGTCAAAAAATAGAGTAAAGTATGTACTTTCTGAAAATACATGTACTTTTTTGAAATAACCTTTCGTTGTGTACTTATGTCCAAACGGCCTTACTTAAAAAACACGCCTCGTATATTAGGCCTATATAAATCTGCACACTTTAACTGAGCCTACAAAAATCACACCAGTTGTTTAAATTCTTCGGCTACATTTGTTAACAGCCTTATTATAACTGAAGATTTGAGTTAAGCTTGGGGCTTATGCTATTTTTCATACTTCTATCCTTTCAAAGCTATGTTCATCATAACATTAACTTATTTTTCATCTATTTTTAAAACCGTTAATAAAAAGTATAGGCTACATGAAACATTTACTACAAATTAACAAAAGTAAAATTAGTATTATATACCTACCTAGCGAAAAAAGAAATTCAAAAACAAAACTGGAAAATGAAAGTAAAGTCACTGCTTCATGCTTGAAGGAGCCTTCGCATCTCCTTGCTTTTTTCACACATTTTGTCAATAATAAGATTGTTGTCTATTTTGGTCAGAATATCTCTTTCTGAGTTCATCAAGAACAATGATTCCAGATGTTCATCTGTAAGTCTTGAACAGAGTCTTGTTTTTATGTAACGCCACTAGCGCCTCTAACGGCGGGAGTGGGAGGGAGACACATGTAAAAATGATCCAAAATGGCCGAGATTAGAGTCAAATCAATATATTTCGAAGTCGCTGAGATCATTAATGGTACCACCAAAGCCTAAAACAGAAAGAGCAAGGCCGTAGGCCGAGTATAGACGGGATCTGGAGGCGGAGCAGTGGGGGTGGGAGGGTTGATATATAAAAATCATCCAAAAATGACCGATATTAGAGTAAAATCTATAAATTTCAGGGTCCCTAAGATCATTATAATGACATTCCCAAAGCTAAAAGCAAAAAAGAGCGAGGCCGCAGGCCCAGCAAATACTGGAATTTGGGACGGAGCATGGGGTTGGTAAGGGTGATACAGTCACGTAGCCAAGGGGTGGGTCCGGGGGGTCCGGACCCCCCCCCTTCGGATCCAGAATTGAAAAATATTAAGGAAGGATGAAACAAAAAGAAAGCTACAGCAAGTGTTTGGTTACTCTTTCTTATGAGGAGTTTTGTGTGGAGGAAACCGGAGGGGGAGTTGAAAATTGCTATTATTGTGACGAAGCATTTCGAATACCATCTATCTGCATAGATAACATAGACTCTCAGGTAGAACTTAAGAAATGCCCAGAATCACCAATAATATGAGCCATTTTGAATTTCGCGGCACCTCCGATCCATTTTATATGATGTCTTTACTCCCGAAAGAGTATCTCGTTGCTATCCATGATGGCATTAAACGAAGATAAGAAAAATAATAAGAAAGAAGACAAGTAGAACCGAGTTCGAATGACCTCGGAAGTCTATATCTTTTTCAATACTTTTTTATTTTATTTTACTCAAGATTTCTTCATAGCTTTTCTTCTTAAAATACTTACTAACATGTCCTCATTTTATTGTCCTAAAAGACCAATATGGGTATGTTGTCAGTAAAATAGTTTAGATTGCTCGATCCCCTGGTTTCCAACCATAGTATTTCATGTCACCCCCCCCCCCCGCCGATTACGAAATCCTGGCTAAACGAACGAATATATGTTGCCACTAAAATAATTTAGAATGATCGAGCCCCTGGTGAGATAACCACAGTATTTCGTCACGGACCCCCCCTATTTTGAAATCCTGGCTACGTGCCTGGGTGATACGTAAAAATCGTCCAAAATGACCAATATTAGAGTCAAATCTGTATATTTAGAGGTAAATCTAATATCATTAATAGCATTCCCACGCCGAAAACAGAAAGAGTGAGGCCGCAGCCCGAGCAAATACCGGGGTCTGGGGTGGAGCCCTAGCTGGCCAAAGCCTAGCGAATTTATAAAATAGTTGTGTAGTTTTTTTTTTTTTTTTTTTTAATGTGTTCAGAGAGGAAACTGTGCGCCTTCCCGAGGTTAAGATGGGTCTTAGCCCCTCCCGAGGAGGGCGCAAAGGCACTGATGTGAGGAGGGTGCAGCGGCCATCGGGCCGGTACTTGATTATGGCCAGTCCACCCCTGTTGTGACGAAATACTGTGGTTATCACACCAGGGGTTCGATCAATCTGAACTATTTTACTGACAACATATCCATATTGATTTGTTAGGACAATAAAATGAGGATATGTTAGTAAGTATTTTAATTAAAGAATTATGAAGAAATCTTGCGTAAAAGAATAGAAAAAAGTATTGACAAAGACATAGTCTTCCAAGGTCATTCGAACTCGGTTCTTCTCGTCTTCTTTCTATTTCTCTTATCTTAGTTCAATGCCGTCAAGGATAGCAAGGAGATCTCTTTCTGGAGTAAAGACATCCTATAAAATGGATTAGTGTTGCCGCGAAATTCAAAATGGTTCATATTATTGGTAATTCTGGGCATTGCTTAAGTTCTGACAGGCTATCTGAAAGAACCGGTTTATCGATCGTCATTTGTAGTCCATAGGGTTACTGGCGCAAGTCCCGGGGGGATGAGGACATGTCCCCTCCAATCTTAGAACTGGGGGGGGGACTTTCCCCTCAATAATCCGATTTGAAATGCGTTTTTTGGAGAGAAATGTGATGATTTGTGTCCGATTGCCACAAAGGAAAGTAAGATGAAATTGATGTCCCCACCCCAGAATAAGCCTTAAATCTGCCCACCTCACAATTTTGAAGACAACTCTGCTCCCCTGATCCTCCGCAGCATTGTTTTTCAACTTCATAATTTGAACATCCTTAAAAAAAATTATGAGAACTGTCTTACCCGTCCCTCCCAATGTTGAAGACAGATTTGCGCCGCTGCATACGGTTAACATGGAGCTAGATGGAATTCGGAATGTTCCGTTATAATAATATCCAATTTCAACTTGATCCGCCCCCCCCCCCTCCCGTTTCCTCCACACAAAGCTCCTCGTAAGAAAGAGTAACCAAAACGCTTATTGTAGCTTTATATTTTTGAGGCTGATTCATCTGTTTCTTTCTGTTTCATCTTTCCTTAATATTTTTCATTTCTGGATCCGAAGGGGGGGGGGTCTGGACCCACCCCTTGGCTACGTGCCTGCTTCCCGTAAAAAGCTTCATTCGAACCCTGAATCAAACAACTCCATCTGTAAAGCAGTGCTGAGTTGATTTTAATATCCTTTTCTGCAACGAGGCTGTATGAGACGTGGACTTACTGATTAACATGGACTCCGAACCACTCCCGCCGGGAATCGAACGCGGGTTTCCCACACCAAAGGCGCGTACGCTAACCGCTTAGCCATGAAGGAGCTCATATCTATAGCAGTGTAAGCAACAACAACAACAACAAAAAGAAACACACATACATACTAGAACAACAACAACAACAACAACAAAAAGAAACACACATACATATTAGAAGTTTGCGCAATTGGGGATCAAAACATTCTCAATGAAGTATGAGAAATAGTAAACGGTAATCAAAGTGGGCTTCTGCTTATTCTTTACTTCGTTAATACTTAATTCCTTCTAGAAATAGTGAAACAATACTATGAAGACACAGTACTTAAACATAATCGAAAGAATAAGACAAGGAAACAGAGTAATTTCCGACTAATTAAACTAGTCATATATACTATACCTAACTGTTACATTGTATTTCTTACCATATTACGAAAGCGATATAACTTTTTTACCAGCCATAGAAGCTGGACGCAATCCAATACTGCAATTTAGACGCTGTAACGAAAGCTGCAAGTCAAACGCCTGACACTCAACTGTGTAATAGCTGTTTCAAGCGGCCTACAACTTATGACCTTGAAACTATGTGCTAGTAACCAAATTAATGCCAAGGTACGATACAAACACCCCAACTTGCCACAATGACGTCAACACAAGGAAAAAAAGAAAAACATCTAATTTTTGGTTCGAAAATTATGAAACAATAATAATAATAATGTAATTCTCAGGAACTCAAACATTAGTTAACTAGAGAACATAACAAGCAAAACAAAACAAAACAAAACAAAACAAAAAGAATCTTAAACGTGAGCTCTCCCTGACTGCTGTTTTTAAATTTCAGTGAGGCTGTAAAATATGTTTTGTTTTATTGTTAAAAAGCAAAAAGAAAAAGAAAAATAAAGAAAGAAAGGAAATAAATTTTGTTGCAAATATCCTAGTAAAAATAGGTTTCCTAGACACAAGTGGCTCCGCGTAGCGTAGTTGCTAACGCTCTCGCCTTCGGTACGAGCGGACCCAGGTTCGATTCCGGTAGGGGCACTCGGTCGAAAAAGTATCAAAAGCTTTTAAGTCCAGACATCCTGAATGAGGCTTTCTTGGGTTTTCCTCATTTCATACCAGGCAAATGCCGGGTAGTACCCAACATATAGGTCCCAGGCCGTTTGCTTCCTTCCCTTTCCCCGGATAGTGTGCTCACCGAGGGACGTCATAACTCACATGTGACGGGCTAACAAGGTCATTGATGCCGAAAGCCCAGAAATCTAAATCCTAAATCTTCACTACACAAGAAAATGTTCGCGCTGAAAACGGTTTCTTAGCAATTATGTTAAGCAGTCCTGTAGTAAATCTCCATCAAGTAATAAACCGTCACATATAAAAAGGAAAGAATAAACACATAACATTCATTTTGCGTACCTTGAAATGTAAAAAGTTACAAAACATTAATATTCAAAGATTTCTCAAAATTCAGATTAACCCATTTCTTTCTCCTCAACCATTAACGAGTTACAATAGTAAGAATTGTGGTCATAAATCACATTACTTGTTTAGTACTATATTAAAGCAAGTTATACTAAAGGAATATATAATTAATGGAATATTTAACTAAAGTGATAATTTACTATTGCACTTACCCAGGCTTTTCTTTCCTTCCGCTCTTATTTTCCGTTTGTAAACAACCTCGTTTATAAACCAGCTCGCAAGCATACGACAGTTGTTTCATGACGTCATCTATGGTGCAAGAAAGAGGTGTCTATAGGCGGTCAGGACCTCACACACAGATGGACGTATATAACATATAGCTGAAGTATTTAACATACGTATACGTATATAAAATACGGAAGATTGTTAGATATCAGACATCCTGCAGCGACATGATATAACATCCAAGCGCGTTAAAGGCAGTAGCTGTGTAGCATATGGATAAAGTACGCTCCGTACAGATTTCCTTAGTAAACATAACGAATCCTTGTATTTGTACAATATACCGCTGTCCGGATAATGGATTTTTCTCAGTGTGTACTTTTTAATGCTACAAAAATAGTTCTTTTTTTTTTTTTTCGAAAACTGTGCATTAGAATTTAATCTCATTTCGTTCAGCTCGATGCAGTCTTTGGATTGATGTATGGTTATGTATGTCCAATGTTTTAATGTATAGTTAAACAAAATTAAAGTTTAAAAGTTAATAATAACGTTAGTCTTATCTCAGGCGTGCACCCAGAAATTTGTCTTGTGAGGGGTCCTGAGTTTTTGGAGGGTCCAATATTACAAGACACTAAGTCTGTGTAGCATTAAATAGGGTTATTGTACACCTGAACAGACGATAAGTAATTGTTAAATAATACCACCTATATTCTCAGAAAAAAATAGAATAAAGTTGTTTATATAAGATGTATGCTACATCAATCATTTCGCTGCTAAACAAGTATAATTTTATTAAGAAAATATACAATGTACGTCGAGTTACGAATTTCTTTTTTGGAGGTGGGGCTGGACTTCCTAGAACCCCGCGTAAGTGCGCCCCTGCTGTATCGCATTAACCTTATTGACTTCCATTATCTTGCTAACGTTGTAAAACTTGAGTAGTGTATACTTCAGCATTAGTTTCGCCTTAATACCGTAGGTGGTGCGGTTTTCAGACAGCATCAATTTTTAGGCTTGCAAAGTTTTTTTTTTTTTCATTTTCTCGAACTTATCTTTGTACTTTTTTTGAACTCTTTAACGGGCAAGCATTGATAGCATTACCATTAAAATATTTAGTTTCCTTTTATGATTGAACCGTGTCTTCGTAATCATAATTTCGTAATTTTTAAAGTATTTTTGCACTTTGGTTACAAAATACAAAGCAACATTGCCATAAAATAGGTCTTACGTGTAGCTACTGACAAGGAAATGGTCGCAACCTCACATGTCCGAATTGGACGAAATTTCATATAGATACTAATTTCAGGTCGGTGAATAACGTGGGAATAGTCATTGGATTCGCTTTTTGCGTACTTTACGAGATATACAGGGAGATGCAAAACAGAATGCAACATAAGACAACTATGTAATCCGAGTCCGAATTGCACGAAATTTCATATAGATACTAATTTGAGGTCAGTGAATAACGTGGGAATAGTCACTGGATTCGCTTTTTGCGTACTTTACGGGATATACAGGATGATGCAAAACAGAGTGCAACATAAGACAACTATGTAATCCGAGTCCGAATTGCACGAAATTTCATATAGATATTAATTTGAGGTCAGTGAATAACGTGGGAATAGTCACTGGATTCGCTTTTTGCGTACTTTACGGGATATACAGGATGATGCAAAACAGAGTGCAACATAAGACAACTATGTAATCCGAGTCCGAATTGCACGAAATTTCGTATGGATACTAATTTGAGGTCGGTGAATAACATGGGAATAGTCATTCGATTCGCTTTAGAATACTTTGCTAGATATACATGTTGATGCAAAAGTAAAATGACATAGAAGCATTCTGTAATTCACCGGTATAAAACGATGAAAGCCCGCACGTGGATACCAAAATGAATATGCGGAATCTCATGGCGATAATGAGGAACACAGTGGCTTCGCAGGAAAATCTCCCGTTGAGTAAAGGGGATTCCAATGGAAATGAAAGGAGAAACAGTGTTCGATGTTGGGATCCTGGAAAGAAGTACGATTCTTTGAGGACACATGTCTTTGAAATCGCACCGTTTACCAATTGCAGTAGCACCTTGGAAGGTCAACATTAGAACGGAAACTGCGTTCCAGCGACGGTAAAGTAAACAGGAATAGACCAAGTTTGGCAAAAGAAACAGCCCAAGTCACATGTTCGCTTGTGGCACGCCGCGCCTTGCTTGTCAATGTCGCTTGCTGTGCATGTCAGACTGTCATTCTGCATACAGGATTCAATTATAGTAAGTCTCTCTGTTACCCACGAACAGCAGATTCATACGACAGTAGGGATGCACACGAGACAAGATTTGAAGCTGTCTCGTCTCGAAAATGTGCTGTAAAAGTGATGTCTCGACTCAAAAAATGTATTCTTTTCTATTGGAAGAGCTGTGTCTCGACTCGAATTTTGTCAGGAAAATTCTGTCTCGACTCGTCTCGTGTGCATCCTTATACGACAGGCTAATTCAAGTACATTCGAAATCACCGTTGCAGATGCGCACGTCGATCACGTGATTCACAAATGGAACCCTAATCTCCGCCGATAGTCATAACGGATGATATACGGAGGATCAACATCCCTGGTTACAATTTCTTGCTGGACTCGGATTACATAATTGTCTTATGTTGCATTCTGTTTTGCATCACCCTGTATATCTCGTAAAGTACGCAAAAACAAAACAAATGACAATTCCCACGTTATTCACCGACCTCAAATTAGTATCTATAAGAAATTTCGTCCAATTTCGGACTCGGATTAGGTCTACATAGTTGTCTTATGTTGCATTCTGTTTTGCATCACCCTGTATATCTCGTAAAGTACGCAAAAGCGAATCGAATGACTATTTCCACGTTATTCACCGACCCCAAGTTAGTATCTATACGAAATTTCGTCCAATTCGGACGTGTGAGGTTGGGACCATTTTATTGTGGGCAACATTGCCCTATTATGATTAAATATCGCAAGACTATTCTCAGTAATTACCAACAGTTTGGTTGAAATATTTTCCTACAGAGCAAGGAACTACAGATAAAAAAAATAATAAAAAAGAACTTTTTGCGGAATGTAGGAGATAAAACTTCTATAATACTAAACTTGACTATTCCCTGTTGACAAAGATTAGAAGAATCTAGAGAAGCGGCCCGCAAATCATGTATATGAATATTGTATGAAAGCAATAATGCCAGTTAAATGATCACTGAAGTTATAATTCGTGCGGATAACGCAATAAAATGCGATGATGCTTGAGAGCAACACTACCCACTAAAGGGTTAATGCTAATAACGATCACAATTAAACGATAATACTGTAGTATTATAAGTAAATTAACTTCTATTGTACATATAGATGAGAATTCATTTACAGAAGCTGATCTGAGAGACCGGCATCAAAATGTTTGAGAACAATTCAAATTTTATTTAATGGAATATTTCTTTATGGAAAACGTTACTTTCATTTTAAACAGTTGTCAGTTTTGTACGGTGAAACGGTATTAATTTTACTAAAACATAAGGTGTTTAAATTAAAGACTTACTCTATCAATAGCTGTTCCGATGGAGTTCATGAAACAGGTGTTTATTTATCTCTAGATTACTTATAAACTAAGCATTTACCTTTTCGGAAATTAATACCATGTCGAACAAAGGGAACAAAGTGTTCTTGATTTTTTTTTTTCATTCTTTTCTTTCCCAGTCAAGTCTAAATTTAATAGATCTATAATAATAATAATAATAATAATAATAATAATAATAATAATAATAATAATAATAATAATAATAATAATAAGAAGAAGAAGAAGAAGAAGAAGAAGAAGAAGAAGAAGAATATAATAATACGTAATACAGCTTTTGAATATTTCTTTACCATTATTACATTGGTGGTAGGAAAAAGAGGAAGGGGGCGAAGGAGACTATAATTGATGGACGATATCAAAACAGAAAAACCGTACGTCCGTACGTGAAGACAAAGAATTTAGCTTAAGACCGTTCATGGAAACTTCTCAATTGCTACAAATGACCTGCCAATAATATCACAATACCCATGACAATGATGATTACATTGAATCTAGATTTAATAGCAGATTCAGCGTTCTGTCCATACTTTACGAGTTCATGAGTACTCAGTCTTCGCCAAGAGGATATATTTAATGTATTAGCTGAAGTTATTTTTTGATTACTTGTATTTGATCACAGTAACATCCGATAACGAAAAATTAAGTAAATGAGTTTCTCTATGGTTCCTAAAACTGGAACCACCTTCTATCTTCTCTCCACTGATATTACAAAAGATAAATGCTTGGCTACTCTAAAGCTTCGAATTATTCCAGCTTTGGAAATCATCATCTCAGTTAATGAGTTTTCTCTCTCTCTTGAGCACGTTACGTAAATTCTCGTGTTTAAGTAGCAGGTAGATATCAGAGAAGGTTATTACTTTTATATATATATATATATATATATATATATATATATATATATATATATATATATATATATACTACTATTATTAATTATTGATGTGACGCACTGAGTTAATAGTGTTTAAATCGTTGCAGATAATAAGTTGGAGTTCTCCATGGATTTGTTACTTTACAAAGGGTTCATGGTTTCTCAACCTTTGGCACTGGAGTACGCAAGTCACTGCTGGGTGGCATGCCAGTGGAAAAAGTTGAGAACCGCTGGCCTAATTTGAGGATTGATAACTTCGTGACAATCAATGTTTCGCTCATGTGTCAAGTAATACTAATGCATTAAATGAAATACAAGTTCGTCGTACGGGAAAAATAGGCTTACGGAAAATATTTTAATCCCTTTCCCTCCTTTGGATGAATATTTGAATCGAATGAAGTCATGAAAACCCTAGGAAATTCTAAGTGTTATGTTTAAAAAATCATTTTAGCGGTTCAATCTTTTCTTCACTTTTGCCATTTTATAAATATCAAATGTCGAAATTAACTTTCTACGCCCGCCAGGGATTTAAACGAAATCTTAAACTCCCATGTTGTGGGCCCTGGTAGCCCCTAATTATCATAGAACCATGATTGGTACATCGTTCGAAAGCTAATGAAACTCCGATTCCAGCATGTAACATTTATGCAAAAAAAAAAAAAAAAAAAATCTGGTCTTATATGGAACCATCCTGAAAATGAATCTAATTTACTTCAGAAAACTGAAGCTCAAAAAATTGGCCAACTTTGACCCGTATCCTCCCCCATGTAATTAACAAGTACACGTACAGGATATTATCATGTAGTGGACTACTTCATTGCTTAACATACCAATTTTTATGAGAGTACCACCAAGGGGGAGGGAAGGCTTCTCCAAAAATACTATTTAAAAAAATACGTACTTTGCCACCCCTCTGCCGTAGTATCCGTACATACATAAAATACATATTGACGGAAAGCTTTATCCTTCATGTGCACATTGATATCAAAATTATCTTCCTAGCTTATTTAGGCCTGAGCTATTGAGGTTTAAAGCTTTGACGCAGCAGTTGCGTCAATAGGTATTTAAAGGTTAAAATATTATAGAAACCCCGACTCCTCCCTCTTTAAAAAACGGAATTTTTGAAAATTCTGGAATACATATCCACTTATCTTTATTAAGGAGTTTATGTAACAAATTTTATCTTCCTGACTTGAAGATACTCGTGAGATACTTTTTTTTTTTTTTGCCAAAAATGTTGAGGTCCACACTCCCCCTTAAAATATGCATTTTAATCAAAGTAGCATAACAAAAATTGAGTTCAAGAAAGGTCTAACTATATTCAAAAACTGATTTCAAGCAGCAGCCGTTTTCCCTTGATGCAATCAAAAAGTTACTTCCTTTGTACCTATAGAGATATCGAAGATTCTGGCATGTAATGCTACTGTTTTTCCCGTACTTATTCTTCGAAATATTCAGATTCAAATTATGAATATCTGCTGTCAGTGATTTCGTCATAGAGTAATCAAGTACTCTGTTCAGGAATTATTTTTTTCACCAACAAGTATCTTAACCATACCGGTACCCTTAGTGAGACATGTGTCAGATATCAGTCTCAATACTTCTAGCAAACGTCAAAATTGTTATCATACTAGCCTTAGATTCCATGACAAGATACCCTTGTTATTATGATTAGCTTTTGCTGTTCATATCAAATATCTTTTACAAATGCTAATTTTAGGGACTGTAATAAAATTTATAAAGTATAATTGAAATGTCATACGTTCATGGGAGCAGTGTTTTCCTGTAGAGGCGATGACCAGCCATTGTACAGTCAGAAACAATATTGAGTATGGGTTGGAGCTATAATTTCTTATACTTTCAACCTATACTTAATATTTTTCCTGACTGTACAAGGATAAAAAAATAAGCCCAGTGCTCCTTTCTTTAAGTTTGAAATTATGTCAAATGTAGCTTTCAAATGGGAGTATATTGGAATGTGATTCGTGCTACTGAACACAGTACATAAATGCAGGGGCGTAGCGTCCATGGAAGCTGTAGAAAACAGAGTAAACAGAATAATGTATAAATAATGCAATGAAAATGTAAGAATAATGATTAAATATTCAGAATAATGCATTAAAATAACAGTTCCCCCTTACACATGAAACCAGGCTACTCTAGTGATAAAATGTATATGGATGTAGTTCGTGTAGTCAAATGGAAACGACAGGTACAATATTGTAGTCTGAGCGTGTCACGCAGATGCTCGTATTACATATCTGTCGTGCGTTCAGTTCCCACCTCGCGTATAGATGGTGAATCACATCGTATCGGGTCTGATTTGTGTTAAGGTTACACAATTTTTCGTGTCGAATGGACCAACAGATGTCTACTTGAATTAAGTGGTGGAAGTCTAGAAAAACCGAAATCAGGTGTGGGAGTTCATGTGTTCGCCAGACTTTAACCAACGGATGACCGGCTAAGGTTGCCAGGAAATTGGCGTATACCTTTTCCGGTTCTGCCGTAGGTGAAATACCGTGTATACTTCTGAATTCAAGACCCCCTCTCACGTTTTAACAAAGGATTACAAAATACATCTACAGCACATACTTTTGTTGTTGTTGTTGTTGTTTCAGAATTTCCTATAAAACTACACTAAAATTCAGATCAGGCATAGACTTTCCTTATTCTCCTCCACTACAAAGGTCCACTGAATCTACAAACGTTCAGAGCTAAAGCGGTAGACGAGGACAATGGTAAAGTTAGAGCTCAAGGGAAGCTCATGATTCTGTTCTGTAAAGAAAAAATCTACACTATACGCGTATGTCGCAAAAGGAAGACAACCCAATATTTATGGGCACTGAAGTGCGAAGAAAAAAAACTTGGATTCAGAAATATGCGGTAGTTCACTAAAAGCGAAAACTGAACTGAAAGTTGGTATTTCTATCGAGAGCATTCGAGAATCTATCTTGAACGATTTTGATCGTATCGCGTATGGTGGTTTCGGCAATTGTGTTCGTATCCTGTAAAACAGGGGTATTTAACCTGAGGTACGTGTACCCGCGTTTCACAATCATTCATTTTCACAATACCCTCCTGCTTCATTAACCTAAAGGACAAAAGCGTAGGACGTTAAATTTAAAAAAAATCATTTCATTTTACATTCTAACTAGAACATACTTCTATTAAATTTATAACATTGTGTCTGTTTATAGCAACGCTAAGTTAAATAATAGTCAATTGATAACTAATAAATTCTATAATTTATTTTTTTCATGTTGTAAGGATCCCCACATCACTACACAAGCACCTGTTCATAAGGATACGTGCTGATATTTACAAACAAGCAGACGATACACTAAAGAGGAAGACACGAAGGAAACCGAAAGAAGACGAGCTATCCGAAGAGGACACATAAAAGACGGACCACGGAGGAACTAGGCATCAATCTGACCACTGATCAAATAACCAATACTTGCTCCGAGGTCGCACTAAACTAGGGGTACACCTTTACCTAAGCCCTATGTCGCACTGGACTAGGGATCCTAACTACAACTAAAAACCTCGCGAAGCTACTGTGAGCTGACGGGATTTCCTACAAGTCTCAGCTAAACCTCGTTTATGTTCTAGATACTGCCATGAGTTAGAAGGGGCACCGTACAAAACACCTATCTCCTTCATGAGATCACTTAGGAGAAATAGACACTATTGACTTAGTCTTAGTCTTTCAAAATACATTGTATTTGGAATTTTGTAATAAAATTGGTGAAGGGAAGAAAGACACCCGGACCGTCATTTGACTCTACCTACAAAACATTTCAATATACTTATCTATAATTTGAATTAAGGATACTGTAAATCTGGGGTACACAGATAAATAGAAAAGTATCCTTAGCGGTTCGCGAAAAAGAGACGGTTGAATACCACTGCAGCCAAAATATTTGTCACACAAATACACAACACACTGTTTACGGTATAAGAAAACAAACAAATGTATACGTATATGAGACGCAAGATAAGTTATAGCATTTAATATAGGAAAACAGTTTTGTTGTTAATAGCTTCTGTTATTTTTCTCGTTTTTTTTTTTTTTCTTCGTGTAGCCTATTACCGATAACATTACTATGAAGTTCCATACTTGGCTTATATCCATCTTCACAAGAAGTGTTCATCTCTACAATCGTACGTGCTTTTTCTGAGAGGGAGGGATTACCTGCTGCATTTCCAGGAAGTATTTCATCATAAATATTTATGCATTTATCATCCTCTCGATGAGATTAAGAAAAAATTATAATTAAATTTTTGATTTGTTGTTTTGTTTATTCCATTTTTTTTTAAATTTTTTTAAAGATAATCTTTTTAAAATAAGTCAAAGTCGTTGAATTCTCGGTCAGTCATCTTCCATCCATGAGATTTTTCATTATAGAATAAGATTTAGCGTTCGTGCAGCTCTGCTTTTTTTTTAAAAATCTTTTTCTTTCTTTTTTATGACAGGATTGTCTGCAAGGTTTAAGTATTATTGTTTCTGTGCTCATGCACTGGAAGTTCTCACAGCGTTACGGAAAGTAATGACAATTAACTCTCTTATAGTTTGTGATCTTAAAAGTGAATAGTTTCCCATCTCATTTGTACTTTTCATTCTAGTGTCTAATAACGTTCAGTTTAATTAGACAAATAATATTCTTTTGAGTGAGTATTAACATTTATGCGGAAAAGGTCGAATACATGTTCTCTTATAGCTTCGCATTTGGGTTCAAGTCTTGCTTAGGAATAGTTGTTAACTGTTCCAGTATTTTAGCAATGATGTGGTGAGCTATGATGTTGCAAGGTAACTGCCCGCATATCACGCAAAATTGAATATTTGAAAAGACTAAAAGCTAATTTATATGATAACATTTTGACTTAATTTTCTCCACAACCATAAATTCTTATTCCTGATGAAGGTATCTTTTAATTAGGTGTTGTTCGTTTGTTTGAAAGAAACATACTTATTAATTTATTCAATAGAACATAAGGGGACCAATTACCCCTTCCGTTACGAGATGCGTTCGTGTATTTGAATGGTTAGCGTGCGTGTTTTTGATATATGGTTTTGTGTTCGATTCCTGATAGGGTGGCATTTTTAGTATTGGTCATCATTGTGATGCAGTTGGACAGGTATTTTCAGTTAAGATGTCGTCGTACGTCTCTCTCGAAGGTTCGAAATAACAGCAGTTGGGGCTGGTATACTAGCCACATATTACGTAAACAAAAACCATGTTTGCGGCTGTAGTTCTACCCTAACGCCAGTAGCATACTTTAATTTTATTTTTATGTTCATTATTTACACCTGCAAGTAATGGTGGATGAGTTTATTCGTAGGCTAATTTGCAGTATTTTCATATAGCCCTAGTTCTCTTGGATTCAAGATCTTCAATATTTTGGTAGGACACACACATGTTTATATGCCTCACTCTTCTATACACTACTGGAACACTCTGAGCAGAGAGTTCCAACCAGTGCGTCACTCAGTTCCATATAGTATGTCTCGAAATTTTAGAAGTTAAAAATCGTGAAGTATGTAACAATTAGTCTAAACCAATTTTGGGACGGACTGTACCGTCAATACCTCCAAATGGTACCAGGAATGTACAATACTACATAGTCACTACTTTTATAGAAACAGTATTGCAATATTATGATTTATTACTAATAAGAAAGATCAAACAAGTGTGTCGCCAGTCAAAAAATGTTGGGAACCACCCACTGCTTTAGACTGCCCATAAATGGAGTTTCTTTTTTCGTCAATACTAGCTATGGGATAATCAAGGAGGCTCAGTTCCCCCTGTATGAATGTGAGGTGAACTCTAGTCATCCCTGAAAATAATGCCCCCCCTCCACTGTTTTAATGTTCTAGATACGGACTTGGTTAGTGGGTCAGTAGTGTTACGCTTGTAGGTAATTTAGATAAACTAATATTCTCCGGTAAGCTTCCTTATGGCTATTGAAATCGTCCAAAAAGTATCGGGAGTAATTATTAATTGCTAGTAAGGTATTTTATTTGTTTATTTTAATGATTATACAGTTTTGGAACCATACATATACAGTAAACCTCTGTTTTAACGAACTTCAGATTTAATGGACAGGATTTGACCCGGAAGTGTTGGCTTATTGTGAACATTTTAAGCAGTTTAGATAGCTCATCGTTAAGAAACAACATTCAACGAGAAAGCAACTAATGCCTTTTGTCGCCATTCTAACTTATATGGTATATACATAAAATATTTTATATTTACATTATATGTATAGCACAATTTCAAGTGTAATAATGTTTTAAATACGTATTGTTCATAATACAGTTCACAATATAACGGATTTTACATCTGTTCGCCCGAATTATACGTCCGTTAAATCGATGATTTACTGTACTTTGAAATGAAATCTTTCAGTTTTACGTCCCACGGTTATGCCGGCTAGATTAAAGAAGAAGTTGATGATAAAAGAAAGGGTGGAATGAAGAAAGTGGGTGGAAACTGGAGAGCCCCGAGAAAACCCATGCACGCGGTGTTTGTCCACCACAAAGCCCACTTGGCTCGAACTGGGATCGGACCAGGGATCCCACACACCAGAGGTGAACGCTCTACCACTGAGCTACCGCGGCCACTTTACTGTATTTTGTTTATAATAGCTAAGTGTGTTATTTATTGATGTTCGAAAAATCTTGTAAGATTTTAAATTGCTATTTTTGTGCCTAGGAAAAGTCCATTTAAGAGAAACCATGATTGCAGTACATTTGAACTTGGTTGTATCATTCATCTGAATACCTACAGGATTGACATAAGCTGATCATTATGTTTATTTTTAAGTCACGTATAATTTTCCAGCTTCTAGTTGATATTTTTCTACGAATTATTAATATAGATTTGTAAACATGCTCTTTTGTATTAGATATGTTATATGTTATATGCCAAAGGTGAGAGTGGTGATACAGCACTGGTTTGTGTGTATGCGCAGTGAGTGTAATAATATATGAGGGATTTTGTTGTTGGTTTGACGTCATTCGAGTGAGTCAATCATTCCAGCCTTCTTTCGTATCAGACAAAAGAATTTTATAAAGCTGCACTCAGAGAAAGAAATGAGTTTGTGAAGGAAGAAACAAAGGATAAAGTCGACTGTGAATAAATTGCGCTATTAGGTAATTACTTGCAACTGAAACTACTGTACACTACACAAATGTTTGCCAGCTTCATATGTTATTCAATATAGTCTATTCTCTGGGTGTTGATAACGTTCCATTTATTATAAATTTATAGATGAAAAACCGAAACCAAGTCGTTCAGGTGACTTTTCTTTGAGTTTTCGAATTGAATTTTAAGTATATAGAAGCACCGATGCAAATCTGTATTCAACACGAAGGGGGAGGGGGACCGTTCCCATTTTTTTAAGCAACGTTTAAAATATTTATGAAGTTGAAAAACAATGCTATGGAGGATCAGGGGAGCAAAGTTGTCTTCAACACTGGGAGGCGGGCAGATTTTAGGCAAATTCTGGAGCTGGATATGAGACTCATATTACGATTGGATGAATCTGATTTCTGAAGTGAACCTATTGTCGGACCTATGGCAGTCGGACACAAATCATCACATTTCTCCCCAAAAGACACATTTGAAATCGGATTATTGGACGGACAGTACCCCAGTTCCAAGATTGGGTGCGGCATGTCCCCCTCATCCCCCGGGATTTGCACCAGTGTATAGAAGTATTGAGTGTAAGCTAGTGATGGTTAGTGCTTTCTTCTCGATCGGGAGGTCCCAAGGTCGAATTCCGTGAGCGGCCATGTGGACAATTTTTCCCAGAATTTTCCCTGAATGACGGGGTGGTACCTTTTAATATAGGTCCTAGCCGACTTCCTTCTACTTCTTTTCCCATTATTACCGTTGTAGACTGTAAGATTGCTTATGAGACAAGAGTTATGGCTATCTCGTCTCAATTTGCTTGTTTGTTGAAGCTTGGCGTAAGTCTAACTTAACGTCCGGCTGTATGAGATGTGGATGTACAGTTTCCGTTCAATGAACTCGCACCGGGAATCGAACCCGGAACCCCATACACTAGACGGGCGCTCACGAGCCCTAGTCTATGGTGATAGATACCGATTTCATCTCCATCTTTAACTCTCTAATAAAACCGGAAGTCATAGAAATCCAGTACAACTTCCTGTTTCAATATTGATCTACATACGCCTACTAGCATTCTAGACTTTTAATAGAGCTCCTTCGTGGCTAAGCAGTTAGAATACGCGCCTTTGGCGTGGAAGATCTGGGTTCGATTCCCAGCGGGAGATCATGTGTTTCGGATTCCACGTTAATCAGTAGGTCCAAGTCTCATATAACCTCGCTGCTGAAAGGGACGTTAAACTCAAAATCAACTCAACTCTTAGACTTTTAATTGCATTACTCAAACCTTCAAGGCCAAGTCTGTAGGTTTGCACAAGTTTGCAATATTTGCATTTGCATAGTTGCAGACCTAACCAAGGTATAACAAACTTGCTAATTCCTCGATTGCAAGCTTGTTTCATACTTGACAATAATACACAATATAAGGTTAGCTTTAAAATTCCTTTAAGTTGACACACCTGTTGAGCTTGATTTAAATTTTACACTTTGCAAAGCCATACACAGAGAGAACCTTTATGACTAAGTCTAACAGGGAAGCATTCTTGCGCAACCTTCGATCTTTCATCTGGTCTGAGCATACACAGGTTATATGTCAAAGCTATTTGAACTCCAAGCATGATTTGAAATTTGCACTTGGCAAAGCCATACACAGAGAGAATTTCTAAGGTTGAGTCTATCAAGAAAAATTAAGGGCAGACTTACTGTAGACGTGCATGCTTAGTGAGACGGTACTTAGAATAAAAACAATAAGAGAGAGCGAGAAGCGTTAAAAAAATAAATAAATAACGTTCTAAGAATAGGTATCATCTCTTTTAACTCTTGTTCAACGCAGAAGTTGCAGAAATCAACCACTTGAGTTTTTAACGTTGATCGACATGGGGTAAGACCGGTAATAGATAGCGAGAAGTGGTAGGCTTTCAGAAGGTATTCCATCTCCATCATGAGGGACGTGCTAGAGGGTATGGTGGCAGGAAAGAGAGGGAGAGGGCGAAGGAGGCTGCAATTGATGAACGATATCAAGGACGTCATCATACTTGAAGACGAAGAAATTAGATGAAGACCGTGGAGCATGGAGGCTTTTCAGTCGCGGAAAATGACCTGCCAATAATGGCAGAATACCTATGATGATGATGATGATTCTAACCTCTTACTAAAACTTGGAGTGAATATACATCTACTAGCATTTCCAGTTTCAATATTGATTAAGAAAATACCATGTCATATAAACCAAACTCCTTCACGTAGTGTACACAAGTATTGCTACTAGTTTATAACGTGTGTGTGTGAGCTCCTTCGTGGCTAAGCGGTCAGTACACGCGCTTTTGGCGTGGTAGACCTGGCTCCGATTCCCAGCAGAGCTCATGTGGTTCGGATTCCATGTTAATCAGTAGGTTCCGTCTCATATAGCCTCGCTGCTGAAAAGGATGTTAAACTCAAAAAATCAGCTCAGCTACTAGTTTAAAATGTAATTTTTACTTGCTGGTATTTGATCCGGATATATAGCAATCTGGATGACTTGAGCTCGGTTAATTGGAGCTATACTGAACTTAAACTCTGAATGAAATTTGTTCCATTCATAACGGCCATAGAATGTTGAGCTAATATTGTTAATAAAACCTATTGCAAAGATAGCAGTTTTGAGCGTAATGGTATGGGAAATGTAGTACTACCATGAAAGTATTCCAGTTTGGTAAGTTCAATATTTTTAAAGAGGAGGAGGTTGCATTGATAGATGTCAATTGGTGGAATATATTTTGCTGCGTGAAATATTTCCAGTTCATAAATTTTAGTGCTACAATTTTTAGCATTTCTAGTGCAATGATTGGACGCGTGTTAATATTTTAGTGGAACTAAAACTGTTTTCTCTTTGTGAAGTTCTCAAGAAATAAATTTATCCGCTGCCGAAGAAAGAAATTTGTCTCTGATCATCATCAAGAGATTCAAGAAAGAATCCTTCTTGTGTATTGTTTTATATTATCTCAGTTTCAAACGAACTGTAAAAATATTTTTCTTAAGAGTTTTTTCCTCTCTCTCTCTCTCTTTCTAATCGTTCGAAACAACGAAAATCAGTAAAGGTGTGAAACAAAAAGATAGTTGTTGTAATTGAAGGAAGCATAAGTGTCATCTTTTGCATCAGAAGTCAACATTAAAGAAGTAAATTCGTTATCTTGTATTATGCATCATCGCTCAAGCGAATAAGAGTTCCTGCTCTCTGCCAGAATATCCATCGAGAGGTCAGTAGTATTATACGTACCTTCATGAGCAGCCTACAAACATTCCACTCGGGTGCGTATAGGAACGGAAATTCTCTGTGCGTGAATTGCATGTAATTAATATACGTAGAAATGACGTGGATGCAAAACTATCATCAACATTTTGGAACCAAAAAACTATCTGTTAAGAAGGGGCAAAAGTGTGGGTACGGATAGTGTGGATTAAGGGTTTCTATTTAAAATGAGCCGTAAATATTTTTTCATTATCTCGGGTCTACGAAGTTTTCTGTAAACAAATTACACATACAATGGTGCAGCTGCACCCAATGGAAGCTGCATGGGCATAATAAAGTTGTAAGTTATTATATTAATAATCGATTTCCTTGTAGAGTTTTCGACAGGGTGGAAACAAAGTCTCGTTACCACTGAAAATATTAACTTAAACCACTAAACATACGTAAATAACTACACGGAAAGAACTGAATGACATCAAGAACAATGTTTCAGAGAAGTTTTAGAGGTAGGAAACATTAAATGTCGAAAAGATCAGTCTGTCAATCGTCATTCTCATGACAAAGGATAATGGCCGCCAGGTTCTGTGCGACATTTTGCAAAGCATTGCAGCTGTAACTTGAATGAAATCGTGTTTCACAGTTTCTGTCAGTTTAGCAGTGGTATCGCAACGGTTTTGTGCAACAATGCCCTTCATGAACCCCCATAGTCCATGACCAGAGGTGGTGAGGTCTGGTCTTCGTTGTGGCTAGGCAACTGAATAACAACTTGCAATAACACGTTCTTCAATACTAACTGGAAGTATCAGCCATTGTTCACACCATCTGAAAAAATGGAAAACCTTACACTAGCATTTATAAAGGGATAACGGAAAAACTTAAACTAGCATTTATCAAGGGGCAAGGGAACTTTGTGGCCACCCTGTATAATAAATTACAACATTATCTCGAGTTCAACGGAGAAGGCAATGAGAAAATAAGGAAAATACAATAAGAAAAATTGAGTAAAGTTAAACATTTTAAATATTTAAACTCATATGTTGCTAAGAATGATGATTTGGACGTGGAAATAACACAGAATGCAAGAGTGATTGCGAAATTGAAAGGAAGTATGTGGCTTTCTGTGTGAGCGTAGCATGACGGTAATAAAGAATAAAGAGATGATTTACAAAACAGTATTTAAGCTAGCAAAGATATACGGAACTTAAATATGGCCAATAAGTAACACACAGGGGAAAAGATTTAATATTAGTAAAATGAGAATACTGCGCTGGATGTGTGTGGGATAATAAGAGATAGTGAGGAATATGAAAGAGTAAGGGAGACAACCACGGTTATAGAAATATATCTTAGAAGATTCAAGAAAGAAGACGGTAATGACATGGCCATCTAATGAGTTGAACAGACGACTATGTGGTCAGAAAATTGATGGCAATGGAAGTAGATGGGAAGAAAGGTTAAGGAAGACCAAGAAAGAAATGGATGGATATGGCTAAAAATTACTTCAAGGAGAAAGTTCTAACAGGGGAGGAATTCTGGGACAGGGTATTATGCAGAAGACTCATCAGAAACGTCGATCCTACAAAAGTGAGAAAAGGCGGAGAGAAATAAGTAAACTGCAACCAAAGGTGGATATAGCAAGGGGCCAGGTGGCCTAGGCCCCCCAATTTTTTGAGTGACAAAAATAATATAAGCTATTATTTATGCAGTTTTGAAAGTTAAACTTATGATATACCTATCATAGGCTGCGGTCTGGGTGCTCCCTCCCCCAGGTTTTACTTTCTGGATCCGCCGCTCACTGCAACTTTAATATCTCCATGAAGCTTCCATCGGTTCAGCTGCATTAACGTATCTATTTACGTTTTCATTAAATTTCAACCATCGTTTTATTTCCTGTATAAACTTCATAGCTATGAGATATAATGTATTTAATGAAAAGTATTTATGACCCATGTTAAATCGAAGTCTTAATCCATATTAGCTCTTCTAGAGCTGTATTCGCCACTACTATTACTTCCTCTTAAGGAAGATATAGTCTTCAAAATTTTCCTTTGCGTTTCATCTCGTCTGTAAAGTAATAACAGCATGGGAATTACGAACACTATTACTTTTGTTAGCTGTTGAATAGTACCTGCAATTTTTTATGAGAATATGAAGAAAGATTACCTCAAACTTCTTTCCCTGAGTTGACATGACAACACTGTTTCCGGTTGATAAACTCTCTTTTTTTCTTTTCTGCCTCTTTTTTGTTTTTTTGTTGGTTTGTGTCAAATCGTGTGACTGACCTATTGTCGTGTTAAACAGTTGATAAATGGTAGAGTGCAGTGCACACAGCTTTTAAAGAAAGAAAGAGAGAAAAAGATATCATCACCACGACCTTTAATGTTATTGTTTTTTGTTGTTTAACAATTTCTCCTGAAAATCAGCTACCACACATACACACACATACTGAGTGAGGCAAGTGAACGTTAGAGGTAAATTTTCTTTTTGCAGTCAACAACCGATAAATAGTCTCGATAGGTTAGGAGCTTTTCCTGTTCCCAAAGTAAGATGATAGTAAGTTGTACAACAGATCAGTTTTTGTCACTTTTGGAATGAATTTGAAGATAAAACTATGAAGCAGGTTTCAGTAAACTCTCTCTTTCTTCTGTAAAACAATTTTTAAAAATGCAAGTTTAAGATGAAAGTTTTTACATGCTTTTTTTTAAAACTTACAATGTTTCAACCGTGTCCTAAAATCTTGCAACCTTAATCAGGGCCGTAACTTGTGGAGGACAGGGGGGCAACTGCTCCCAGGGAAGCTCCCCGCCGTCAAGACAGAATTTTCTTACTCCATATACGATACAAATATGAAATTATAAATGATGCATCAAACAGGTTCATTACATCACATAAACGAAACAGCACACAAAAGATAAATAAAACAAAAATGAGTCATGGGCCCATTTCAGTAAAAAAAAAAAAAAAGTCTACTATTAGGGGCCCTAGAAATAATATTTATTCGTATGGCTTTGAGATTTGTCAATATTGTCCCCTTAATTAATTTGTCATGTATGGAACGGGTCCAGAGGCGTGCGAGATGGCCCCACAGGATCCGGAGGCCCACAAAGAGTAAGAGAAAGATGGGAAAAAGGAGTTTATTTTCGAATCTTGCGAGAGGGTCCAAAGCAACTTTTTCTAGGGCCCCAAATATTAATGCTACCCCCCAGAAAAATCTAAGTAACTTATTTCCCGATTTAACTCATACAATGATGAAATTTTGCACACCAGCGTAAATAGAGTGACAATACACTATTCCATTGTTACTTTTATATATTTCTATATATTTGCTTAATTAATAATACTCTGTAGTTACTATATATGAGTGGTTCCGCGTAGTGTAGTCGCTAACGCTCTCGCCCGAGCGGTCCCGGTTCGATTTCCGGTGGGAACACTTTCTTTGTAACAGCTTTTCCAGACCAGCCGTCCTGAGTGAGATTTTCCTGGGTTATCCTCACTCAAACTAGGCAAATGCCAAGTAGCTAACGTAATGGTCCCAGGTCACTTCCTTCCTTTCCCAGTTTTTTCTTCCTCCCCAATTCCCTCGGCATTATGAACGCCAAGGGACGTTACCTCATACATGACAAGCTAGCATGGCCTTAGCTGCCGAAAGCCCATAATCTAATTCCTAATTCTATTTCATTTCGTTATGCAACCAAAAATACTCTGGAGGTGACATGTACAGTATAACATCCAAGGAATCTTCGAAATTGTTTCAGATCGGAAAAGTACAATCTATCTATTAAAATGCTAAAATAGCAATTAAAAGCGACTGAGCTCCAACCTATAACTTTCGCTTTCAAATCTTTCATTTACGGTTGTATGTGATTTCACCTTTAACAGAGACAAACATTTTGAGTATGTGTACTTTAAATAAATCAGTTAACTAGATCTTTTTCATAACGTTTGTTTTAAATTATTGTTCAAAGTCTTTGTATTTTAATAAGCCTTCTCTAAAATCAATGCACATAAACTGTGCTTCCATCTTCCGAGTTTTTATTAACTATACGTCAGCGTTTCCCAACCTTTCTCAACTTGCGGCACACTACAGGTGTAACTTGAATTCTCGCGGCACACTCATATAGATATTATTATTAGTAGTAGTAGTAGTAGTAGTAGTAGTAGTAGTAGTAGTAGTAGTAAATATAAAATACAGTGGTATTTTTTTTCTGTGATTACTGATATCCTTTTCACAGAGAAGAAAGCTCGATCACTGGTTTTCCCCCATGGTAAATCATTATGTTCAATGTTCATTCAAATTTAAAAATAGAAAACAATTGCAATGAAATAAGAATGACTCAAGTTTTTAAAAATACACTTTCTTTTTCAAAAACTATATCCAACCTTTCACTAAGAACGAAGATGAGTAAATAAGGAACGAAGAAACAAATCTCTTTTACTTTCAAAATACAAATGTTGGTAATTTGTATGCATGTTTGCTTTAAAAAAGGATTGAATGACATGTTAAAATTTCAAGTTACGAAATAGGCTGTAACAATAAAGAAGCGATAATGGTCATAACAATGATAACAAATACTTTTTTCAACATTAAAAGTGTGCAGAAAAGTAACACAGCATGAAACTTAAAATTCTAGATTTAGGAGAAGTTCATAGTAATGTGAAATACAAATATACATTTTTTCCAATGTCTTGCAATTTGATTACTATAGAATTAATAATTTTGTTTCGATCTCCTCGCGGCACACCAGTGTGCCGCGGCATACCGGTTGGAAAACGCTGCTATACGTTGTGGACGTTTAGATGTTTGTGGTCAATCCTTTCGACAATGAGATCTCGGAAACTACAGGCTCTAGAAAGATGACGTTTTCACTGATCGATTTCAAATTTTGTGTAGATTGTCCAGTTCTAATTGAATATTTTTAAAAAATGGCCATTATTTGTTTATTACATTTTTAAGGGTACATTGGAAGCGTTGAAATTAAAAAAAAAAACTAAAGCATCATATCCTAGGCATTATACATTTCAACACAACACTGTTGTATATATATGGGTTGTATATGTCTCAGGCGTTTGTTTCATTGCCAAATAATAATGAAAAAGGAAGGATAACCATTTCTTCAGTGTAAGATGAATCTTTATTTTTGAGTATTTTGCCCAATGAATACCTTATAACTGCCATTGTAATTAATTGTGTATGTAATGTATTTGCTTATTACTAGGGCCCGGATAATTATGTACTAAAAACAATGAAAATATGTACATATATATGTACATAAAATCTCAATAATATGTAATAAAACCCTTCCAAAAGAGCAAAATATGTAAAATGAAAATACCAGCATTTTCTATTACGTTTTCTACATTTGATGTGGTAAATACAATATTTATTCAATTACAATGTTTACTACCCGTTACTTTTCCAGCATGATCTCCGCAACATTAAGAAACAGAATAAGTTTCAAATTTTCAGTAAGAAAACTTATCTTGTTATCGCGTATAAAAGAGTTTCTATGCACTAAATGGTCGTTTCACTTCACACAAAGTCTTGCTGCATATTTATACTTTCAGAAATCATCCAAAGGTCGTTCAACTGTACATTACGGGAGAATTCTAGAACATTGGTCCGCCTACCTGTACAACAGATAGTAACCAACCCTAACATAGCCTAACCTCTCTATCTCTAATTAATCTTAATTAACACTATTTAGGAAGGAATGTTTACGAAAACTTTGTTTATGCCATCGTACATCTAATGGGCGTCCAGCGTTATAGAACCTTCCCGTACATTACACACTCAAAACATTTTAGTAAAAAATATCGTGAAGAACAAAACATTTTCAATTAATCTTTTCACTATTTCAACAGTCGATCTCCGTAACAGAAATGTGTTTCAAATTTTCAAACACAAAACCTCCCTGTTATCACGCAACAGAACTTTGTATTGACTGAACGATCATTCAACATTTCACGAATTAATTGGTGCATACTTAAACTTGCACAAATCAGAAGGTGCGTATTCAATAGCCACGACATAGATTTAGGTTCACTTAACACTCCACTAATAGCATAGATTGTCTTATAGCCTGGATTTTTCTCCAAAACGAAAGCTATTTTTCTTATTCACTGCATCCCCAACCGGTCCTTTCACAGCTACCAGAGAAGCAACTGTTGAGCGAACAATTTCAAGATTGTCTGAAAGGCTAGATGATGATTTCTCCAAGGATTCAATAGTACCACTGAGACACGAAAAATTGCTCTGAATGTAGGAAATATCGTGCTTCAACTTCCAGTCATCAAACATTCGTTTCGCTATTTCTATGGAAGATGCATCTTCAGAATCAAAATGTAACACTTGTTTCACTGCATCAAAATTCGTAACATAGTAACACACAGCATCAATCCAGCTTCCCCATCTCGTTAGTACCGGCTGAGGAGGAAGAGGTAGTTCAAGGAACAGTTCTTTAAATTTCTCAACTCTACTGGGAGCCTTCAAAAATACCTTCTTTGTATTTGAAATTAATACATCCACTTGTGAAAATCTAGAACGAACAAATTTTGCAACACGATGAAATGCGTGGGCAAGACAAGTTAGATGTAACAGCTTCGGATACAATACTTGCAAAGCTTCTGCAGATTTGCACATGTATGGTGCTGCATCAGTCACTAGAAGGAAGACATTGTTATGCTTGATACCATCAGGCCACAAAAGTCCCATAGCATCACTAAAGAGTTTTGCAATGGCATGATGGTTGCATCGCAGCAACAAATCACTAGTTAACAGGATAGGCTAGCTGACTTCATTATCTTTCAACAAACCTATTACAACATTACCAACATGTCGCCCCTCTTCATCAGTTGTTTCGTCAATTGACACCCAAATAGGACCATCATCGCTTTCCCCACGAATCGAGTTCATTGTTTCCACATATAAATCAGGCACGTAATGCTTTCTGATTGTAGATTCATCTGGAACTGTTTCGTGTGTGTATTGTTGCAGAAATTCACGAAGTACTGTATTGTTTAATTTCAAAATAGGGGTATCAGTACATACCTTAGCACGGCACAGATCACTTGAATACTGAGACTTCCGTGGCCCTGGACTACTTTGAGCTTGAGATTCAGTTACTAGCAACTACTTTTGTGGTTTAGGTTTTGAAGCTCGGGTCTGATGGCGTGATGTGGATATGTGTTGCACAACTTGGGAATGTTGAGCGCATGAGACACCCTTCTCACAAACCTGGCAATAAAGCACTTTTCCATCTGTGGAAAAATGCTCAAACTCTTCCGTGAAATGCTTAAGTCTTATTGAAAACGGGGTTTTGTCCTTTGGCATCTTGGAAACAGGATTTGCTGACAGCACAGGAGATTAAATATTCAATAAAATAGCTCACACTTTCCCTACGTCATGTGTTGTGGCGGCAGGCGCTTCCCTTTTGCAAATCAAGAGTTCAGTGTTATCAATTGCGTGAATGCAAACTTCCCCATCTTATTTAATATTTTTCGCTGAAGGAAAATATTAGTGGGGCGAGTTTGCGACAAAAACACGATAGGCAATTGTAAAGCCGCGTCGCGATAGTAATTCGATTGAATTATTAATCTCACGTAAGGATGTGAGCGCTACTACTGCGACCGAGAGTGTACGATTGCTAATCAAATCATGTTGTGTCCAACTCTCTCTACCAATCCGCCAAACTACGCTTCAATACTATTTTAAAGGGATGAAACCCAGTGAAACAATAAATAAATAAATAAATAAATAAATAAATAAATAAATAAATAAATAAAAATTAAAAAGTAAAAATAAAGCAAGCACTTTAAATTCAAAGAGAGGTGAGTGTTTTCTTCTTTTCAAAGTCTATTGTTGAACAGTTTTTGTACGAAAAATTCCTATAAAACATGAAAATACCAAGAAATATGTAAAATTATGTGCTCATGAGTAAAATATGTAATTATATGTGCATAAATGTAAAATATGTAAATATATGTACTTTCAAATGGGTGTTTTTAGGCACTATGGGTCACAAATGACATTATTACCCTGATTTGGTATAAAAATATAACCCCTACAAAAATATGTAATTAAATAATTATCCGGGCCCTACTTATTACATACTGCATGCAAGAAGAAAGAAAACACTGATAATTCATGAATTAGAAACTCCAACCGGAAGTAGGCTCAAATCTTGCAAACGGTGCGAGGTAGTGAGAAAAAAAAATCGATATAATTTCCCCTTTATGATTCGCCTTGCCGATTTTTTAAGAACAAGACGTCTTTCACTTTTGTCTGTAAAGGGACATGTATAGTTGTTGTGAGGAATGAGAAGGATATTTATGCTCATATGCGAATGATGCGCTGTATAGAGAGCGCAGATTCAGCTAGTCTATATATGAAAATGCTAGGTTTATGTGTTTGTGGTCAAGAACAGTTTATATGTTTGTGCCCAATCCTTTCGTCAATGAGACCTCGAAAACCACAAGTGTTAGAAACGTGCCCGTCGATTCAAATTTTGTGTATATTTGCCAGTTCTCATTCAAATTAAAAAAAAAATCGTCTCAATTTTACTTTTCCACACTTTAGGCGTCGTTTTGACCCTAATTACTTTAATATTGCCACTAGAACATTAAGGTTGATACCCTTGTGAAAGACAAACAGTAGAGGAGCTACGTATAGCGGGTTGATGGACATTTCAGGCGCTTTGCTTTAACCTGAATGGGAAAACCTATTGCAAGCTGACAACTTAGAAAACTTATATGTGGACCCACAATGAGATGTGCCCGGATATGGAATTATAAGAAAAATCGTATCGCATTTGGTATCGTCTATCACTTATTCAAGTTTGCCAGAAACTCACCCCAACATTCTGTATATTAAAATACTACATTTGTATGTTTGTCTAGTATAGCAATTCTCTGTCTTTGAGTGTCTTGCTGTCTTTTAACTTGTGTTTGTAAAGGGGCTTGCACAGATATAGTGAGAAGTGGGAAGGAGATTCACGCTCATATTAGAACTGTGCGCTGTGTAAATATAGCACAGGTTCAGCTAGTAAACTTTTAAAAAAAAATGAATGAATGTTTAAACATAAAAAGTGAAAAAAAAATAAGCATAAAAAATATAGTTAATGCTAGATTTGTTTGTGATACGAGTAAAATGAAGAAACGGGTCTAAGGCTATGAAAACATTTGATGAGATTTATCATAACTGATTATCATGACGCATTTAGCACGCCTAATGCTTTTCAGTCTTAGTCATTTCTTAATTTAACTCCACTAACATAAATATGTTTTTGTGTAATTTTTGAATCTCTTTCTTAGGGAAACTATAGTGTCGACAGACACTGAGTCTCATGTAGACATATAGGAAAGGAAACAAACACAATTTTACGATAGAAAATGTATTTAACTATGACTAGATAGAAAATAAAATGAAAAAAGATTTTAAAATGTTTTTAAAAAATAAAAATATAAAACATATCGTATTAAAATGTAAAAAACATGTACTAAAACTTAAAAAGTAATTCTGGTTTTAAGAAAATTACTTTTTAAAAATTAAAAAAATCCTATTTATGCATGCCTGAAAAGAAAAGCCTGGGTGGGAAGCGCTCTCCTATGCAATCAATTTATAATATGCTCTATAAGTAAATGAGAGTGTTCCCCATTCTTTTCTTTTTATTCATGCATAAATAGAAAATTTCTCAGGTTGGCAATAATTTTTAGGTTCATACGTTTGTGGTCAAGAAGTTTATATGTTTGTGGCCTATTCTTTTGACAATGATATTTCGGACACAACAAGTTCTAGAAAGATACCGTTTTCACTGATCGATTGCAAATTTTGTGTGGATTGTTCAGTTCTAATTGAGTATTTAAAAATGGCCGTTATTTCTTTGTTACATATTTTAGGGGTACACTGGAAGTATTGAAATTTTAAAAAGTAAAGCATCATATCGTACGAGTTATACATTCCAACGCTACAGGTTTGCATATGGAGTTAGTATATCTCTCCGACATTTGATTTATGGCCAAATGATAAAGAAAATGAAGGATAACCATTTCCCCTGTCTTCTTAGATGAATCTTTATTGTTTGGAGTGTTTGCCCAATGAACACCATATATAACTGACATTATAATTAATTATTTGTGTAAAGCATTTGCTTATTACATACTGCATGCAACAAGAAAGAAAACACTGATCATACATAAATTGGAAGCTCCAGCCGGAAGTAGGGCTGTTCCGATAATCGAGTAATCGATAACAATTCGATAAAATTTCAAAACCGTTTCATCGATAAAGAATTTTAATTTTATCGAATTATCGAACTTTCGAGACTCCCGAAATGTTCGAGACTCTCGAAATGATCGAGACTCCCGAAATGTTCGAGACTCTCGAAATTATCGAGACTCCCGAAATGTTCGAGACTCTCGAAATGTTCGGGACTCCCGAAATGTTTGAGACTCCCGAAATGTTTGAGACTCCCGAAATGTTTGAGACTCCCGAAATGTTTGAGACTCCCGAAATGTTCGAGACTCCTGAAATGTTCGGGACTCTCGAAGTGTTCGAGGCACTCGAAATGTAAAAAAACATTAGACAACTTCAAGACACTCGAACTCTTCGAGAGTCTCGAATTGTTTGAAAGCAGCAAATACAGAAATATATCAATATGATCGCATTTGTCGAGTCGCTTGAATATTTTGAAAAGTTCGGGATTATCGGAGTGTTCGGAAGAAACAATGAATTCGTGGTTATCATAGTTGTATATAATATGTATTACATATATGCAGAGTGTTTATTTTAAAACTTCTCTCCTTAGCAATGAAGTGAAGGAAAAGTTTTTTCCCCACAGATCTGTATAATGTTTAAGCAGTCTGTCAGACGAGAGAAAGAGGAAGAGAAAACATGCATCACCTGAATGGAATTGGAATCCAAGACACCATTAGTCTACTAATAGTCACTTTGCCGATTGCGCCAATAACGGGGCAGGCAGAAAAATAATTTTAATACGATTTCGAGGGTTTAATTTAAAGTTCTGTATAGAGATAGCTACTGATATAGGTAGAGGTAAGGAAAGTCGATAAGGCTGAAGACTTATCAAACTTCTGTTTTGAAAATTTACTATCCGGCGCTCGAATGCCCTTCGAGTATTTGAGATTGTCGTGAAACAAACCTTGAAAATTTTGGGTGCGAAGCTCCCTATTACAGGCCGTCCTGTCTGTCTGTTTGTATGTGGCATCCGACGATAACTTTCGAACGGATTGTCCGATTTTAAAGAGGATTGGTCTAAATGCATATGTCAGGTATCTGTTGCTCTTGGTTACTTTACGATATTTGATTTTCTGCATAAGATGCCATGCGGCTCTGGGCATTACCAACCTCAGATTCAATGCGTACCTGCGAGGGGGGATGCGGTCGAAGCGTGGTGCCGACAACACCACATTCATCTACGACTGAGGGCACACTCCCTACATGCCCTCATGGCATGGTGCTATGCACAAGAGAGAACTTTACATATGATAGAACGAAGACTAAAGAAAAATGAAATGAAGTGAAATCTTCCTACTATTATGTCTGTTAAGCTAAGAGAGAAGTATGATTAAGGCAAGTGAATGATGATGGAATAATTGGTGGAATGGGAATGTGGAAGGAAACGGGAGTACGCCGAGAAAACCCACGGACACGATGTTGTCCACCACAAACTTACTTGGTCAGGGATCGAACCAGGGAGGGACAAAAGGGATGAAGGGGAAAGGAGAAAAACACACATCCTCTGACTTACATTTCAATGGCTCTGATTCAATTTCCATATCCAATTAAAATAACTTCCGATCACTTCTTAAGGAAAAATAGAAAACATTATTTCCTCAAGAGTTCTCTCAGCTGCTTCGTATATTGTTGCAAACAGACTTTCAAAGAAAGATGGTCGTGCAGTTACTTGCTTTGCAGTTGTTGAAAGAAATATTAGACCCTATCTCTCCTGTCGTGTCCTGCATACAATAGACTACTTATCACTGTTTCTTTCTTTTCCGAAACAAGAAGCCAATGTCTTTGAAAATCGATTGCGATTACATTGCACTTCGGTTGTAATCAGATTTTTCTATGGGAAACAAGGTTATACTGCTAATTCAAGCTGAAACGGTGCTGGAAAGTGTGTTTAAGTTACTGTAGTGAAAATGTCAGCGAAAAGATCATGTGGGATATTCGGATCATTCTGAAACTTGGATATTTGGATAGGGCACATACTAGTTACTAAATAAAATCTTAACCGGACTACGGTAGATCCTATAGTATTGGAGCTATGGACCTATAAAGTTCATTTATTCATGTTTTCGGCATCCTATAACTCCAAAAGGAAGCATTTGTGCACCCAGGTTGGTCTATACTTTTTGTTTTATCTTGGTCTCAGGATAGGGTTGCCATATTTTGAAATTAGAAAAGGGGGGATTCTAAACCGTAAGTACTGATGTGAATTTGCGCATTAGAAATACTGACGATCTTTCTGACCATTTTTTTAGTGATTTCTTTGTTAAGTGACACTTCCAATGTACTTTTCTAACAAAACTAAAGTAAAGAAAATTTAGTTTTTGCCTTTAATGTTTTATTAAGTTCAACAAATGTGAGTCTCGAATTGTAAAGTAAGTATTAAATAAGTATTACAGTAAAATATCTCTAATAAGGATTTCTGTAAGACAAGTTTTCAAAAAAAAAAAAAAAAAAAAAAGCAAGAGATATATGGCAGATGTTGTTCATACGGTTTTCTCTCTAAGGAATACAAAATAATTTCTAAACTTTTATCGTAAGAAAGCTAAAACATATTTAGGAGTCTTGGTCCATCTCTTATAAAATTTCTTATCATTTTCAAAGATTTCTACTTGAAGTCATACTAACATACGAAAATACCACAGTTTCACAATATATGAAATACAGTATAAACATTTAAAAAAAAAAATACTAATAATGAATCTAATCTAAACAATATGCTAAGGATACGTAGATTCAATTTGCAATCATTTCTGAATATATAAAGACTAGTTGAACATATATATTACGTAACAACATAGACGTGTTCAGTTGAACTGGACAGAATGTTATCAAAGAAATACGCACCCATGAGATCATACATTAGTATTCATGGGTTGAACCAAAATGTGTATGATTATGTCAAATTTTTTACAGTTTTCATTCCCTTTAACTTCCTTTAAAAAATCTCGATGGCATAAAATCTTATCATAAAATTCTACGCATGATACGTCTTTCATATTGTACAAAACCAGTAGTAATAATTTGACAGTTTTTGCGTTCATCTTGTTTCTGTCATCTGTCCATTCGCGATTCTGATTGACACAGAAATGTAGCGGTTTACGTTGAATATAACAACACTTTATCAACAAAGTCGTCTTAGATTTTTCTCCAATCCAAAAAAGCGGGTGGTTTTTCGTGATTAAGAGATGATTAAGCGGAGGACGAATATAAGACCTGAAAATCTGGTGGTATCCGCTAAAATTAGGTAATGTGGCAACCCAAACGTTGGCGGTGTTGTTTTGAAACACTCTATATAAAATAATGCACCACGTTATTCTAAATTGATGCAAAACTCTTACGTTTTTAAAACCTACATTATTCGTTCAGGAAGCAATCTGCCTCCACCAAACGACGCTTCTGGATCAGCTAGTGTGTGGATTCATCATAATGTACAAACCAACTGTATAGAACATATGATTCACTGTCGAGGAAATAGATTTATTTCCGTTTTTCACCTTCATTAAACTTAGTGATGATGTCAAGGTTTCCCCCGGGTAGTCTTATCATACGTCCTAGATACAAGCCCGATCCGGAAAATTGTCTGGGATTAACTAATGCCCGAAATTTTAGGGAAAATGAAAGACTGGGAAATTTCGCTGTGTTTGGTCAAGTGCTTGGCTTGTAATTCTGTCTTGTGCTGATATTTATGAAAAAATCAATAACGATAAGGTGTTCTTCGCAAGAATACTTTACTCAGGAAAATAATTAAGACAATAATATAAAAAATATATTTTAAGTATAGAAAATGAGCATAAGCATTTTAGGAAGTTAAGATTAGATTTTTCTTAACTTCCCAATAAACGCACACATCGTTCTTAAAAATATCCAGAAATTATGGTAATCCTACCCCGGGAGATTTTGAATACATGGAGGGTGAAAGTAGCAAAAATACTGGTAAACCACGGTGAACATGATCAGAGATATGTCTGTGGGGAAATATTCTTCCTGAACAACCCCTGAAATCACCACTGATTTGACTAACATTTATTTTACTGAAAGGCTAAAGGGGGAGTTTGCGCCCAAAGCATCATTATATCTGATTGCGGCAATGTGTGAACTAGTGGCCGTTAAGAGAAAGCAAACACGACAGATGCTAACATATTTGGCTTAAAAATAAAATTTTGCTATAACTTTTTAGCAACACCGGTGCGTGATTAATATGGTTGAGGTGTTGGGCGTATACTATATCGTATGAAGAGCAAATTACCCTATTTGTACGTTTAAGACCGTATCTCTGGCAACACTAATACACTAGCTGTTAGCAAATAACAAACAAGAGATAAAATTCAGGGAAAAAATGAACGCTTTCTGTGTGTGTGGGGGGGGGGGACGAAAAAGCAATCCCTTTCTGCACGCTTTCCTTTCTCCTCACAGATACAACTTTGCAATAACTTAAATCAGATGAAAAATGTTGTTTGACTAGTTTGGCTGCAAGAAGGAATCATTGGAGAGGTGAAGGACCGAACTGTCCATCACTACTTTTGATAATACCCGAAACTTCAATAATACTCGAAGTTTCGATAATACCCGAAACTTCGATAATACTCGAAATATCGATAATACCCGAAACTTCGATAATACTCGAAATTCCGATAATACCGGAAACTTCGATAATACTCGAAATGTCGATAATACCCGAAACTTCGATAATACTCGAAATTCCGATAATACCCGAAACTTCGATAATACTCGAAATTTCGATAATACCCGAAACTTCGATAATACTCGAAATTCCGATAATACCCGAAACTTCGATAATTTCAAATACTCGAAAGGTTTCGAGTAACCGATGACAACTCGATAAATTTTCAGTCCCGAAGTTCGATAGGTCCTCAGCCTTATCGAACACCCCTAGCCGGAAGTAGGCTCAAATCTTGCAAACGGTGCGAGGTATTGAAAAATAATCGAAAAAAAATCTCCCCTTTGTGATATCCTAACCGATTTTTATCAAGATGTCCTTTACTTGAGTCATGTAAAGGGACATGTACAGATGTTGTGAAGAATGACAAGAAGATTCATGCTCATATGTGAATGATGCGCTGTATAGAGAGTGCAGGTTCAGCTAGTTGTTTTACATTCCCTGATCATTCACAATCTCTTCACAACTAGGTAGATTACTGTTTTCCAAATGTGAGAAGAATGTATCATCTTTAGAGTCTAGAAACTATCCCGCACAAAAATGGTACCATTCATATTAGGAGTCATCAACATCGTACCCGGACCCAAGTTTAGTGGTCGTGGTCTCACGTCCTGTTTAGAGATAAATCAAGGTTCAGATACATACCAATTGCCACGGACTACGCCAGAATACAAGAAGCCATTAGCTGACCATCAGGAAAAGTAGTCAATTTAGTTGGATAGCATTATAATCGATGCCTGCCCCTATCTCTACATGGTTGGAACTGGATCCCTGACCGCTTGGAGATACAAGATGAGAATGTAGGGGGTACTGTCGGTCCCAGATTCGTTATTCATACACGATCATGTCCGTCCTCATACAGTTGCATGCCAGTGGCGGCGATTGGACGTTAAAAGTGGGGGGGGGGGGCAAGACATGATCTGAATATTCCTATATCAATCTTAGTTTTCCTGGTTGTTTCTAACACTTTGTTTTACGAAAGGTTGTATAACTAATAGGATACTATATTTTTAAGTTAAAATACTGTATATCGTATTTCATATTTTATTAAGTAAATTGACAAAACCAACGCAAGTTGGTACTAGACGTTTGTATTCTGAAATAACGAAAATGTAAGAAGAGATTTGATTCCTTTCTCATGAACATCTTAAAATTCTGTCTGGAAAATTGTGTAATCAGATTATTTAATAACGAATTTGAAAACCAAATAAATAGAAATAATAATATTAATCATAGTAATGAATGAGTTTTGCTTTGTATATGCTATACTGAAACTGATGATATTTGAACAACTTAATTTTTAATTCCACACATGCTATTAAATGCATGTTATTACTCTTAGAAAATGAAAGACAGTAAATACTACAAGCATATGCTACGACATTTAAAGCAATATTTGCTTTTGAAGCTTCCCGAAACATGTTCGTTGCCATTAAGTGCAGTTTTCACTTTCTTGGAACACATCAAAAGACAACAATACTTAGAAAATGAAAATGAAATGAAATCTTTAAGTTTTACGTCCCACGGTTATGCCGGTTAGGCTAAAGGAGACGGTGATGATGAGTAATGAATGAAATGGTGGAATGAAGAAAGTGGGAGGAAACGGGAGAACCCCGAGAAAACCCACGCACACGGTGTTTGTCCACCACAAAGTTCACTTGGCGGGGGCTGGGATGGAACCCGGGACCCCAAGCACCAGAGGTGAACGCTCTACCACTGAGCCACCGCGGCCCCAACAATACTTAGAATCACTCTACACTCCAGCTATACAAAATAATCCTAAAACCTAGAATTATGTTGAATTCACTGTATATACAGTTACATTAATTGTATATACAGTTACACCCCTAAACACACACCACTTCACTCGTATATTACATTACAAAACAATGGAAAAGGTAGAAGTTGTTTCTTATTACGCTCTTTTTAATCAATATTCCTTACTTTAGAAAGAAGATAAGACATTTTAGGAATTGTCAATTTTTGTGCAATTAAAGAATAACTTGTGAAATACTTTTTTTTTTTGCTTGCGAAATGTTTTCTTAATTAGTTTCAAAGCGGCTGACTAACATATCGAGCCCTTGTAAGAAAGGGTTATAGAAGCAAAACCTGCTAAATCCATTTTTGAATTTTGTCTGGGAACGAAGAAAAAGTGACGCCCTCATGTTTTCAGAATTGTTGAACAACTTATTTTGTTTAATAGTTGATTTCACTCATTTGTATTAAGTAGGGACCTCTAAACAAGAAAATTGTTAAACAATTCTGAAACATAACGACATCACTTCTTCGTTTCCTGACAAAACTGAAAATGGATTTAGCAGGTTTGGCTTCTATACCTCTGGATTGAAAGTATGCTCGAATTGTTGTGCTCCAATGGGTTAATTTTTGAGTTGTTTTCCGTCGCACTTAAAACGCAATTCCTGTAGCTTTCTTAACTTCACGGGAAGACAACCAATACGTACTCACGCAACGGCAAATGTTACATAGCACCATTTTTCTTATGAAACAGTAATACATACATAAACTATATTTCCAAATGAAACTACGGTATATACATTAATGGGTTGCTTCAAAAAAGTGGGGGGGCAACTTCCCCCCTTTGCCCCCCCTAATCGCCGCCCATGGCTGCATCATAGATTTCTTTATTTGGTTTTCGGTTATTAATGTAATAACTTACAACTTTAATACGTCCATGAAGCTTCCATTGGTACAGCTGCATTATTTGTCAGTTATATTGAACTATTCTCTCATTTTCCCCAAAAGATTCATGAGCTTCTTTGTGGCTAAGCGGTTAGCGTACGCGCCTTTTGCGTGGGAGACCCGGGTTCGATTCCCGGTGGGAGCTCATGTGGTTCGGATTCCACGTTAATCAGTAGGTCCAGTCTCATATAGCCTCATTGCTGAAAGGGACGTTAAACTCTAAATCAACTCAACTCAACTTCAAAAGCTTCATAGATTATAGGCCTACATATCGTACTAAAATGGAAATTGTTTATGGGCTATGTCAAATTGAAACTCTAAATCCATAATAACTATTTCCATTCACTCCTGATTCCTCTTAACACATAATTGCTAGGAAAATGAATGACTTAATTGAGCATTATGACATTGACTTCAAATTTTCAGGTGTTCTACAAGTAATGGAAGATTAATTTTTGATCATGAGGATAATTCTATGAGTTGCAAATAATTATATTTAGAGGTGAAACATAGGCGTGTTCCTGGCATCTTGTGCACCCCCTAATAAACTAATTTGAAATGAATCTCTCTTTTTCTTTTTTTCCTTTTTTACCTTTAATTGCCATGTATAATTATATGTAACTCGTCCATACATTGAAAGATTTTATATTTTAATACAGTGAAACGAGTACATGAAAATATTATAGTGAGAGCGTGGGCGGGTTTTAATCACTTTTGAGCGCACTCGTATGAAAAAAAAAGTTTTGATTTAATTACTTATGTGCTCACTCGTATGAAAAAAGTTTTAATTTAATTACCTTTGTGCACACTCGTATGAAAAATTTTTGATTTTATTACCTTTGTGCACACACACATGAAAAAGTGTTGATATAATTACCCTTTGTGCACATCCATGTGAAAAAGTTTTGATATAATTACATTTGTGCACACTCATGTGAAGAAGTTTTGATATAATTACCTTTGTGCACACTCATATGAAAAACTTTTGATATACTTACCTTTGTGCACACTCATATGAAAAAAAAAGTTTTGATTTAATTACCTTTGTGCAGACCTATATGAAAAGTTGTGGCTACACCAACGGATAAAATCTGATTTATTATTTTAAAATAATGTTTTGGAAAATGTGTGATTTATTTGTTGAGTTCGATGATCATCCGTTGGAGAATTGATTCATGGAAGAGATGAGCAACAACATTTGAGCAGATATTGTGACATCATTAGAAATATTTGAATGATTAGTCATACTGGTACATGTGTATTTTCTTGAAGGTGTGTCTCACTCTATAATAATGTACGTCAGAGCTTCTATTAATTGTAAGTAGAGTTCCTGTTTTATGCCCTTCATAGGATTACACCATTGTGAAAGTGAAGAAGGAAGCACTCTGCAGCTCTTTAGCTTGACTCACACATTCGTTTGCTTTCCTTTACATCAGCAAAAAACATCCCGAGGCCAAACTTAAATATTTACAGGATGGATCACGATGCACACAATGTTCCCGATATAATCTCTTTTTCGACATTTTGTTTTCTGCTTTTAAAGATGTAGGCCTCTATACATAACTTTAACCAACATAATTCATGAGAATGTACTCTAATTAGTTTTTATTCGATAAAGGAAGATATCCTTTATTAACGGCGTTAATAACCTCACCTACATCACCTTTATTCTTTATCCCATTAATTCATATGAGAAATTATTTTTGCTTTATATTAGTATAGTACTATACAATTTATTAAAAAGTATGTGTTCCTAGTGGGGATTGTCCCTCTGCGCTCTTCAAGTGACGTCCTGTTTACACCATGTGAATTTGTAGTGGGATTCATCACGTTCATGGGATTTCTCGGAGTTCTACTATTTTTTCTCTCACATCCTCATTCCACCAATTCCTTTATAATCACTGACTTCCATTAATCATCCATCTCTTTTAGCCTACAGGGCATAAACGTGATACGTAAAATTGAAAAATTTCATTTCCGAACATGTTTCTACCGAGAATCGAACACGGAACCATGTTATAAAAGCGCGTGTACTTCAACACGGGAGTTTTTAGTCTACATATTTCGTGGGATCATTTTTAAGCGTACTTTTCTTAAAAAATATTATTGAATTGAATTATCATTTGTTTATTCCCATTGAATTACTTGTGTGATAAGAATCAGTTCGGTGGTAAAGTGAGAAAAAACAAATCAAGATTTGTGACGATTACTTAAGCGTTTGAACAGCATATTGCGAGTAGTTTACCAGTAAAGTAAAGTAGCATGACTGCAAGCAACGTTTAATATTCGGTAATAAGTGAAAAGCATTTTGTTGTAGGCATAATTGTGTAATATTTGTGTTAGAGCATGCATATGCCCTTTCTCTTCGTTTTCCCCTTAAATGATACGATTACTGTAAGATCTCTCACTTATAGCATTTTGACACACTACCGTGTACGTATGTTTTTTTTTTTTTTTCTAGATATTATACTACTGTACATATGATTGGGTAGACCGTGGGAGAAAAGGTGCGGTGGAGTGAGGTGTCCCGTGGGAAGACCGTTATGCTCTTCTCTCTCCCTCCTTTTCTTTCTTTCGTTTGCTGTCAATGCTCTCTCCCTCTTTCTCTGCTCTTCTGAATGTATTGTGTGAGTGTATACAGTCCAACGGCCTCATGCATTCAGCTGCAGATCCTGTGCGACAAGCGAATAGGCAACACTGCGTTTGTTGGAGCCTTTAGTTTATCCATTCCATTGCCTCTGGTTCTTTTTTCTCTTGATTCGTGTTTGTGGATGATTGTGTGTGTAATATTTGTTAGAACTAAGGTGTTAAAAAAATACTGACTTGAGAAATTTCTTTACCATTGGGAAATGTTAAGTTTCTTTTGCGTTTGGCCTGATGGATACAGAAGTTTGTAGATAAATTCTGTATCCTTGTATATACAAATCTTTGGATAAGGTGTGCTGTTGTCGCGGCTACAAGAATCGAAGTGTATGCTTTGGTATTTTCGTTCATGTAATACCTGATTGGAGAAGCTAACAAGCCTTCTTCCTGGAATAAACCAGTAATTTTTTCTTCCTTCGTAATAAAAAAAGAAAAGAAAAATCTGAAGTCTTCGGCAATGTATGTTATTTCTAATTTGTATTCTTGCAAAGAGCTTATATTCAAGGTCATTTTCCTGGGGTGTTGTTGAGTGTGCTGGTTGTATTCTGATGGTATTTCTCCTCTCTGTTGAAGTCATTGGCGTGCCAACCATGATCCGTGTGGCCTCAAGGCACAGACTGGTCTAACCAGGTGGATGGATCAGAAAACGAGTGTTCGTTCCTTCTAACCAACAGTGTTGAAGGCTATGTTTGAGTTCTGAGCGAGAATAACCCAACAGTAATCACTATACAGTGTGGATGGAGTTTTAGTGATTGTTGTTATTGTTATTATTAGCTTTTTTTTTCGTTTATGGAGCTTATTTATTTTTTAAAAAAGTAAGGAAAAAAGGTTTGTGTTATTGTGAATAGAAAACTACGAAAGTGTGTGGTTTTTCATTAGTGCTTGTTTTTACGTGTTGAGTAAAAATCATAAGTCATGGATGACTGAAGTGAAGTTTTGTTTTTGAAAAGAAACTAATATTAATAATACAAAAAGTGAATGAATATATTTCGTTGAAGTGAGTGTTGTTAATTTTTCAACTTGTCAAAAATAAGTGTTTGAAAATGGGCGCTACAGCTTCTCATGAACCTTTGGAAAGAGCAGCGGCAAAAGACAAGGTATGTAATTCCATATTACATATTATATACATATACATTATATAATGTTTATGCCGATGCAATGGCGTAGTCAGGCATTTGAAAAAGGGGCTTAAAATCCTTGCAAGCGTTCGTAAAGCCTCCTCCTAAATGACAGCAACATCGTGTTTATTACTCAATAGAACAGAATGGAGGATTTAGTTTCCAATGATGACCTTGAAAAAAGTTGAGAGTGTGCTCTATGGTCCGGATGATTAAACTTCTCTCCCTTTTTATTATTATTATTATTATTATTATTATTATTATTATTATTATTATTATTATTATTATTATTATTATTATTATTATTATTATTAATAATAATAATAATAATAATAATAATAATAATAATAATAATAATAATAATAATAATAATATAGGTACGGAATTCAATTTCTATGACAACAGATTTTCTGATCAGGGAAGAGATCGAGCAAAACAGATTCGTAATATTTTAACACTTTGCCGTAAAATAAGCCCAATTAAGATGAAATATCTTAATTATTACTACCGATACAAGTTTTATTAGTTTAACGCCCCACGTATATGCATCGAGGCTAAGATAAACGGTGATGATGAGATGGATGATGATAATTGAGTGAAGTGAATGGGATGAAACGGGAGAATCCCGAGAAAACCCACATACACTGTTAACTTGGCGCGAGCTGGAATAGAACCAGGGAATCCATGGACCAGAGATGAATGGTCTACCACTGAGCCATCACAGCCCCAAGAGATGATGATTATCATTTTCAAAACTAGTAAACACGCTTTACATCTAAACCCCTACCCTTATTCCCCAAAACGGAATTCCTGGTAATACTATAGAAGAATATTTGATTATATTTAAGGCATGATTGAAATTTGCCCATAAATACGATTGATATCTAAATGCTTTAGAGAGCACTCGACGACATTTGTATCTTTAAATCAGGGATGCAAATAACCACTCTCCCGGGACGAGTGGTTCATCGATGCAGGCGAGTATTTAATATCATACCGAAGGTAAGTAAATGATTCTTACTGTGAGATGTGGGCTAGTAGCTTTTTTCTTGGGCGAGTAAAATTTTGTTGCTTATTTGCATCTCTGCTTTAAATATACTCAAATTTAGATTGGATTTTTTAAATTTTAAATCTGTAAATTTAACTTTCTATTGTCCTGGCCTATAGGCTAAAGGAGGCTGATGATTAGCGAAAGTTAAATAAATGCTTATGAAATAATGTTCTCACTACAGCCAAGTGACCACGAAGTCCATTGAAAAAAAAAAAAAAAGTGATCGTAAGCCCAGTGCAAAGCGCACATCTTTTGTTATTTATTGGGAAGTTTGTCAGCGATGCTTTTCAATTATGACATCATTATTTTAATTGTGTACTCTTGAAATGAGAGCTTTGTGCATCCAGAACTATAAATTTCAAAGTATGACTCTTGAAAATAACGAAGTTTGTAGGTATTTTGTTCAAAAATCCCTTCAAAAAGTATCATTATTTTAATAATATGGATGTATTATACAATTATAAGGTATATAATATAAAACGTTCAGTCTGTATAAACCATAAACAGCTGAAGATTAAAAGACGGAAAAAAGTGAAGAAGGAAAATGTTATAGAATTGAATGAAGGGTGCCGTTTTTCCTACAGGATCACTTATCATGAGTGACTGAGACTTCACTTAAAAATTTTAAATGGGAAGGCGTGTCATGTGACTTATTGAAAGCATAAAAAAACAAAACTTTTGTAGGGAAAAAGTTCATGTGGGGTACCGTTTACGGAATGCTCACCATATAAAAGTGAATTCATCCACAATCCCCCATAATAGGGGATCATGTGTGAGAAGCAATACCATCCATTCAATGATCCACCCCATGACGTTTCCCTATCTCACTATTTTGTTCATCTTTCTTATCTTCAGCAGTGTTTTATAATGTAAACCGTGAATTATGTAGTTTCATAGTATGCAATAACATGACGTAGTGCTTTTGGAAAAATACAACTTTATGTTGGATTGGCAACACTGTTAACCTTGTGGTATGCCAAACAATACCCTCCTGAAGGTATTTGCATCGTACAAAATTTTACCGTTTTTTGTCCATTACTTTTATAAGGGCGTATCAAGATAAATGGTCCACGCTGTGTATATGAATAGTTAATTATGGCTTTACACAAATTGACATCAGACTAAATTAAACAAGGTTATGTATCAGTTTTTTTTTTTTTTTTTTTTTACATTTTTCAGGTGTTTTATTGAATTATCGTCTTAGGAAATGAAACTCTAAAAATAACATAATTATAATTTCGAAGAACCATTTTAATTAACTCATCACGGTTTTTCTTTATCATAATATTTACATATTAATGAAATTCAAAATTAGCAGCATTCCACTAGGAATTGAGAAGTTTTGAGTTTTGATGTTATCTTTGAGTATAGACTACTTCTTAAGTATGGCGTGCTCAATTCACAATGGAATTAAGTCCAATTTTTTGGTCGTTTTGGACATATTTCGCCTATGAAAATCTCTGTCTGAAGCTTCTTTAAGAGCTTAAAAGATATGTTGTGAATAACTTTCACAAGAACAACAACAACAAAAATTAACTTTTCCATGTACTTAAGCGAAACACACAAACTTTGTCTCCTTTTCGTACTTTTGATAATTGAAGTTTATTTCTTTGTGCTCTGAATGACACATATATCCGTCATAACATTTCGACATCGCACGTCCGGGAGCTATTGATGACCTGGGATTATATTAGTTCTTGCTCATTGAATGAATTGAAACGTATAGGAAAAAGGAAATATATTTCTTTCATGATCAGTTTCGTTTGTTGACTCATTTACCAGGGAAGCCCATCCTCTTCTGGAGAATGACGCAAACACCTAAATTTACCTGATATGTCCCTCCACTAGCCCTCCCCCTTAGAAGCATGATCTATTTTCAAACTTAGTCAATGGTATTGACGTCCAACCTTACTATCCCCCTTGCAATCGTGAGAATAACCTTGCTACTAGAAACGTGTTGTTCTAGTATAAAAAAGGAAAATGAAATCTTTAAGGTTTACCTCCCACCATCCCGGCTAGGCTAAAAGGGACGGTGATTATGAGAAATGAATAAAATAATGGAATGAAGAAAGTGAGAAGAAACGGAAGAACCCCAAGAAAACCCACGCACACGGTGTTTGCCCACCACAAAGCTTGCTTGGCACGAGCTGAGTTCAAACCAAGGAACCCATGTACCAGAGGTGAATGCTCTATCAGTGATCCACCGCAGCCCATCTAGTATAAATTATACCTTTCGATAAGTTGTTTTGGTTTCTCACTAGTTTGAACCAATTTTCTCCCGATCTTAAAATTTTCATGATGCTTTTTGCTTTATAAATACGCTTCTTCTTCTGGGCACTCTTCCATTTACTGAATGTGGAATTTAAGTCTATTGAAATTACTCGTTAGAGAGGCACGATTTATTTTCGTTTTGTAATTATTTGTTCATTCGTATTGTAATTACAACCGTATGATCTTATTGTCAATTCACACATTTTTTAATAATTGGTCCTTTGTGTGCTTTGCACTATTAGCAATTACTAATTTAACTATACTAAGGCAAGTTGGTTTTCAGTTATAAAAGCAATCAATTTAATTACTTTATTTATAATTGATACACGAGCTTGTACTTGCTCCTGTTTGAGATTCTAGATTAAAAACTCGAACTGACTTATATGATTAGTTAATAATATGTCATAAAGATTATGTGGTGTCTGTTTTTAGAAACCAATTTTTAGCATTTTTCTGTACTCTTGTCGTTGTATTCTAATATTGACGAGAACAGGGTGCTCAGTGGTAGAGCCCTTACCGCTGGTGCTAGAGTTTCCTGCTTTGGTCCGGTCCTAGATCATATGTTTTTCCGGTGGATAACATTGTGTCCGTAAGTTTTCTCGTGATTCTCTCTTTTCCTGCCACGTTCCCATTCCATCAAATCTTTCATGAACATTCCCTTCCATTAATCATCTATCTGCTTTAGGACACGTTGCATACATAATTGTAGGGCATAAAACTACAAATTTCATTGTATTCGTGCTATTGACCGTAATAACCCTGCTGGTTAGACAACCCACTCAGAGGAAACGTCGTGTGGGTTGTATCTTGTAAGGATAAAAAACAAACGACAAATTTGTCTTATACTGTATGTTCGAATTGTCTAAAGAAAGAGAAATACGTGAAAGGCAAGCTAAGCTGTCCTTGTAACCGAATAGGATAATAATTATTGACAAAATTATAGTAACAACTTTTTGCGTAATATCCTTCGACCAAAAAAGAAGAAAAAAGTTTATAACCCAATCTTGCTGACAAACGTGTGCTGCTAGAGATGTTCGGGCTACATATCATGATTCTGGAACTGTGATGTGCCTGTAGGATATCTAACCGTCTGTGTCGGTCGCAGGAAACCTCTCTCTGTCTCTCTGGGGAGAACAAAGAAGAGAAGAGAAGAGAGAGGAAAGAGAATGGAATGATGTTGGTTTCCTCTCTTGTGTCCATAGCAGAAATGTTTGTTCTGTTGAACGCCGTTGGGCAATTCCTTTTGAGTTCTACGCAACCGAACAACTTAGCGAGAACAGGTGTCACTTTTTTCACTTCCGTTTTACCTAATTATCTACGCTACTGGTGTTTGCGTATCCTAATTTATTTTGGGTAGCAAGAGAGGCACACGGTAAATATGAGATAGTTAATTTCTCTAATGTATCTTTCTAACTAAATATGTACGCTATGAAAGCAGTGGATTCAATAATTCGATAGTTTGCCGATAGTGAATTCACTAATTCAATTCGTACTGTATAATCATTGAATTATACCAAGTTAAATAGGTAAATTAGATTGAATTCTATTATATAGTACGTGTTAAATAGAAACTTTTTGTTGTTGTTGTTGTTGTTGTTCAAGGGATTGGTAAAATAAATTTACTCTGTAACTTATCTCCAGAATTACACTTAACTCATTCTATTATTATTTTCTCTTGGAAACATTTTGGTTGCTTTGAAATCTAGTACCCTGTATTATCTTTTCATTACTTGCTTTTGTAATAAATCAAGGCTAATGCTTTTTTTTTTTTTTTTTTTTGCTTAATTGGTTATTATTAATATTCCCATTTCAGCATTGAGGCTTTACAGTTTAAGGTAGAATCCGAACCACATTTTCCAAGGTTCTTTCACTAGGAATCTAAGCCGGGATCCCGCACACCAAGGGCATGAAACTAAAGCCTGTGACAAACATCTTGGCATTTCAGCTACGCAAGCTCTGACGCGATGTTGCCGAATGCTAAGGGGCGTGGTTATGGCTAAACAGACGAACTACAGCGCGAGCAGGTGGCAAAAGATAGACGTAGGTATGTACAAAATAAACGTGGCAATACCGCTGGCCTCTCATTTGCTAACAGCATTTAAAGGGAGCTTGAAGCGCCGCCTTCAAATGCCAAGATGTTTGTCACGCCGCATAGCGACCGGTAACGATACTAGAGGGAGGCATGGGACGCGCGCCCACCGTCTACCCTTTGACTGCCACCCAGACATTTTGTATTGTAAAGTAGTATCAATCTATTATTTTCATTATATATATATATATATATATATAAAATGCTGTTCCCCCAAAATGTATCTGTCTCTCGCTTCCCCCCAAGAAATTAAAGACGGTGTCGTCACTTCTAGCGACTAGATGAACGGGAAGGGCGTTAAAGAGTGGTGTGCATTAAGAACTGTAAAATCTATTGATGTGGCTAAGCGGTTAGCGTACGTGCCTTTGACTTGGGTGACCCGGGTTCGATTCCCGGTAGGAGCTTATGGGATTCGGATTCCACGTTAATCAGTAGATCTCGTCTCATATAGTTTAGCTGCTGAAAGGGACATTAAACTCAAACTCAACTCAAAATCTATTGATGTTATTTGATCACTGGGCTGAAGGTCAGGTGTTGGTGTATAATGTTATAAGATGTTGCACTGGTATCACATTCGACAATTCGGTTTAATGTGAACCAATCAATTGTTCTGTAAGAAACGTTAAATCTTCTTAAACACCATCACTTGCAATATGGAAACATTGGAAACAATGAGAAGAACCAAACGAAAAAAAAAAAAAGAAAGAAAGAAAGATCGTGTATGAGCCAATTTAAGTAATGTGGTTTGTCGTTTTATAAAAACTTCGGAGATCATGAGGGGAAAATACTTTAATGATTCTGTCTCATCGTATCAATGAAAAATAGCCCTGTGTTCCATATTTTTGCATGTAAGGGGCGGATTCATAAATTTATTGTTTTGTTTTCTCCCCGACGTTTTTCCATTATCTATAAACATTATACCAGTAAAAAGGGTAACACGCCTTATCTTATTTATTTACTTACTGCCAATAACATCTTGAAGAACTGACCAATTAGGAAACAGTTTTCTGAATTGTAGCCAGAGAATGTGTGAGTCAAGTGATTTCGTCACTTCTTGTGACATCGAAAGTGCAAGGTTCCGAACGTTAAGTTTTCGGATCCGGACAGAGTGGTTGCTACGTAAAGAAAGTATAGGCCGGTGTTTGATTCATGTAATACTTTTTCCTTTCTTCCTTTTATTTGATCTATAGTTTTTTTTTTTGGGGGGGGGGAGTATTAAGACAGAAAATACAACTCGCTCTTTGATTAGAATATTTATAGGTCAACCCAATACATAACCACTACAAATTCCATATATACAGTATAGTACATTTCTTTTGAGCCCATCAGAAACAAATAATACTGGGAGTATTGGCAGAAGTATTCATACTTCCTATTCATTGTATAAAGTACATATGTAGCATATTCCTTTCGTACCCATCGGAAACAAATGATGATCAAAATATATCGTCTATTCTATTATATCTGCATCAAAGAGAACCATATTAGAATTTTTAGATTTGTTCCAAAGTTGTTGGACAGAAAATAGACATTTTGATCAGTGGCATACGCAGAATTTTATCAAGGGGAGGGGGCTTCACTGTTTCATGTAATTTCAGACTACGCGTGATTTTTGTTTATATGTGGTGTTTATTTTTCCCTTCACTGCTGACGTTCCCATTAAACACTCAATAATCAATCAATCAGTTTTTATTTTTCCATTTTGCATTACTCAAATGTGCGGGGAGATTAAGCCCCAAGACCACCCCCTTGCGTACACCATTGATATTGATACTCATTACTGTTAGTGGCTGAATAAAATACATCTTTAATGATATTCTCCACAAACTAGCGTATCTCGTAGAATACTACCAAATCAAGAATTCAGTTTATCGACAGTGTATTGTAGAATTAGAAATTCATTGCAATGAAAAGGTATGAAATATCGTAGAAGTTGACATTTAACAAGCACTAGAGTTGTATGGGCTACTTCTCGAAATGGAATAACTTGTACGTTGTTAGAAATGACCGATTTTTATTTTTATTTTTTTCTGATATTGTAGTTACACAGTAGCTCCTATTATGACACTAAGCGATCAGTGAGTAGCCTTGAGTGATTGTTATCCCCGTAATTTGATCCCTCACCGGTTAATTACGTCATAAAACAGGTAGTATACTTAGTTTTAAAAAAGTGCTGCGTCACGGTAGAGCATTAATTTTTATTCTCTCTCTCTCTCTTTCTCTTTCTCATTTTACAAAAAATATCAAGAAATTCCGAAATTTTAGATGTCTTTTTCTTCTTCTTTTTGGTTTAGCAATCTCTTGAATGGTTTAACGCAGCTTGCAATTCTTTCTATTACTGTGGCGGCTCTTGAGGGAAATAATATCGTTAAGAATTTACATTTTATTACTACAAGTTAAGGGAAGAAAACTAACCTAATATCTTAATTCTTATGTGAAGTTTTTTTTTCCTGACAAGCGATTTTTTTTTTTTTTTTTTTTTTTTTTGTACCGATTTGAGTTCCCTCAAGAGATCACCACTGTCTATCCTGAAGCAGACTTTTCATTTCCCTGTAATTTTTCTTCCCTACATCTTGAATAATTTTGTCCGTGTATTTCAATTTCGGCCTTCCTCTGAATATTTTAAGTTCTACCATTTCCTCCACACGTAATAGACTGATTTATCCATGACTCATAATGTGTCCAACCATCTTCTCTCTTTTCACCATATTTCTTTCTTCTTTTATCATTTCCATCACTCTTTCATTTTATATCTTATTCATCCATCTAATTTTCAACACTTGGGGATTTCAAGATTGGAGGGCAGATCATTAGCAAGATCAGGTATGCAAATAATACGGTTATTATAGCTAGAACCGAAGAAGGACTACAGGAGATGATTGACAAAATAGTTGACACTGTTAAACTATATGGAATGGAAATCAACATCGAAAAGTCGAAAATCATGTGAATATCCCGTGGAAACACGCCCTTATGGGTCAGAGTTGAACAAAGAGGAACTTGAAGAGGTCGATAACTTCAAGTATCTGGGAAGTATTTTGACAATAGAGGCTTATTGCACCTAAGAGATCAGGTCAAGAATTGTCATAGTCAAAGAAGTATTCAACAAGAAAAGGTCAATCTGAATTAGCAGGCTTAATATTGGACTAAGGAAGAAACTGGTCAAGTGCTATAGCCCCTATATGGAGTGTTGGACTGTATAGTTCAAAGACTTGGACATTACGCAAGTCAGAGAGGAAATATTTAAGGGCCTTCGAAATGTGATGTTCGAGGAAAATGGAGAAGATAAAATGGACAGAGAGAGTAACAAATGATGTTTTAAAAAGGATAGGAGAGAAGATGACGCTTTTAGCCAGCATCCTTCGTAGGAAGGCCAATAGGCCAATTGGATTGGACACATATTCCGAAGAAACTGTCTTCTTTATAGCACCACAGAAGGAAGGATGGAAGGAAAGCGAGGAAAGGAAGAAGGAAAACACAACTGATTAATTACTTGAAAAATAGAAGAAAATATTGGAAGTTAAAAGAGGAAGCTGAAGATCGAGAAACATGGAAGAAACATTTCCAGGCTCAAACCTAAAATAAATAAATAAATAACATAATCCCAAGACCTGCCGAAAGACAGAATACTTAATAATATTATCACGACTACATTCCTAAGGTTTCCGTCACGGAAGAACTAGTAAATATGTAAATATTTTGCTAATGCCGTCATTATCGTTAGGTTTGTTTAGTAGACATTGATGTCGAAAATTTGGTCTGAAATGGTCATTAGCAATTAGACTGAACAGAACTACAGCATTTGCGTTAATTCCAGTTTATGTGTATAGAAGACAGTTCTAACATCCTTATTAAGCGAGTTGCAGCACTTAGTTTAACTGGTAGTGCTGTTTTTGTAGAACATATGAAACAATGTTTATAAGCAAATGTAAACGTACAGTATGTGTGTTTAAACGTTTTATTATTATATTTCGCAGAATTCCAGATTTAAAGGAAGATCTCTGGTCGTGTTATTTCCGCCGTATCATCGAATGACACAGCCTCGCCGATTTGTCATGCATGCCTATTCCACCGTCAGAAAAAAAAAAAAAAATAGATATTTGACAAACATATTCGTTCTCATAGATATTTGACAAGTATTCGTTGTTTTCTTGCCAATTTAGAGCGGAAAAAAGTAACAGTAAAGGTCGTTATTTACTAAATAAATACACAAACATTCATTTTATAGCCCAGTAATAGGACTAGCATAAGGGTTAGAACTTTTCCCTAATTCACGTATATTAAACACTGATAACACACAGATAAACAGCATTTCCATTATAGTTGCTGTGGTATTTTACTGAATGATTAGAGAGACTGCAGACGATCTGTGGTAGAACACTTGCCCGTGACAAAGTGGCTTTAGTTAAATCTTATATCACCTCGTGGTAGAAGATCATGTTCTTTTTTTTTTGGGGGGGGGGAGAACTCTCTCGTTTCTTCTCACATCTTACTTCAATCAAATTTAATTTGAATATGTATTTCATGGTCTCCGCTACCTACTTGTTCGTTTTAACGTAATTTTTACGGCCGCATGTCCTTTGCTGACTTAAACCTTCGCCATTTATGCGGATTTGGGACCGGCACCGTTGCGACTGGATTGTCCCTCGAGTTCATCAGGGGATCAGCAAAGGTTACAAAACTGGGAATGAAGGTACAGGAATCGAGATTGAGAGGGTTTGGTTGCGTGCTGAGCAGGGCCGGATTAATCCATCTGGAGGCCTGGAGCTAGAAAAAAAATATGTGGCCCCTGCTGATTTCGCCTAATATATTTCTGTGAAAGTACGCTAGCAAATTTAAGGGGATATGTTTCGTATTTTTGATCATATTTTATGATGATGATTGTATCTTTATGATTCTTATTAGGTAGTCAGTTGAGATTTTGATCAATGTGGAGGTCCTTGTCTAGTTTGAGGCCCGGAGCTACAGTTCCCCTAAGCCCCTCCCTTAATCCGGCCCTGGTGCTGAGACATGAAAGATAAGTGTGTGTGTAGGGGGGGAGTCATGTAAATGAAGGCGGCCGGATTGCGGAGAAGGGACAAAGCTAAATGAAGATGAGATGTAATGGGGGAGAATCTGAAAGAGAAAGGATAACCAGCCGAAATGACTTTAAGAGTCTTCATCCCGGCGAAATTAAAATACCGCTAATTTTACAGTAATTATGTGATATCTTCAAATAGATAAAAGATAATCGAAATGTGAAACAAGAACGCCCTAGACAATATCATTTTACATGAGAAACCGTTATCACGACTCACTTATCTGCTTTCGATTTTGAGACATTTTGAAAATTGGCATTTATTTTCGCGTTTCTAAACAGCTGAAAACGGAAAGCCACTAGGTGACTTGTGATAACGGTACCTCACGCAAAATAATATTGTCTAGGGCGCTCTTGTTCCATATTTCAATTATATTTTATCTATTTGAAGATATCACATAATTACTGTAAAATTAGCGGTATTTTAATTTCGCCGGGAGGAAGACTCTTAAGTAGATCACTATTGGGAAATATTGTCAGAAACAGCAACCCCAGCCAAGTTGGAAAAGCTGAGGAGGAAGAGGAGGAAGAAGAAGCCTCCGCTATCTTACAGATGTTCTTTTGTTTTAATATCGCGCTTCTGAGTCGAAATCATGTCAGACATGGATTTAAAATTTTACGTGAGATTGGAACCATATTGTGTTTCTAATGGAAATTGAACTTGGAACCACATGCACAAAAAGCCCAGCCGCATTTTAAAGAAATTAATTGTTTTCTCATTAACGCGATTCCGTTCTTACTTTTTCTTTCTTTTTTTCTTTTCTTTTTCTTTTCTTTTCTTTTATTTTCTTTCTTTCTTTCTTTCTTTTTTTTTTTGGATTAACTTTATCTCTTTTTGCGTGGAAAACTGAGCTTTATACACGTTAGGAGCAAATTGGTTCGAATAATACGCTAAGTTGTATGTTCAAGTTTTGTATACCGTCAGTACTAAAGAAAGACGCTGAACTTGGAAAACAAACAATAGATTTAGAAAACAGACCATGCTTATTTCAATATGTTTCAGGAGGCATTGGTAGTAGATTTTTTTTTCTTTTAAATCAAAAGATTCAATATATTTCAGGTAAAACCTTTCTTGTAGGCTTATATGTCGAGAACTATATAAATAGTATATCCAAACCCAAACTATCACTTAACTCAGTATGATATGCTTATTCCGTGTATATATATATATATATATATATATATATATATATATATATATATAAACTCGGTTTAGGGGCCGTTCAAAAATGTTGTTGCCTCTGATGCAAAAAATCCAATATTTTTCATTCGATCAAAAATTTTCTTGTACCCCTTATATCTGGAGAACTACACATAGTGTAGCCAAACCCTAACTATCACTTAACTCAGCATGACACGCTTATTCTGTAAAATATACGAAAATTCGATTTAGGGACCGTTCAAAATTTTTGTGACCCCTTATCCGAAAACTAATTATTGGCCAACATCGCAATCTTTTGATAGTTTTTTTTTTTTTAATCATTCCTAAAATTCTTGTTGCTAATGTAAAATAGAAATTTCTTAATAATTTCTGACAGTGGTTTCAGAATGTATAGAATGTCAGAACGATTCCAAGTTATCTGGCAGACAAGGGGTTTATTTTTACTTGGTTGTAAAGTTTCCGTTGTTTTGGATTTTCCATTATGCAATATTGATTTTCTCTTTCGTAGTTTCCAATAAGTAACGAAATGAGTTTCACAACACGTAGTCGGCTTCTTAAAATATTGTCGAGTGAAATATCGCAAACAGAAAGTAAATCTACTGAATAATTCTTGTATAGAAAATAGTTTTTACTAGTGCTGCCTTAAGATTATTCGAATAATTATTGGAATATTCACTATTCGAATGATTTTTCTTCTGTGATTCCAACGTTTTCAATGTTTGAACAATTGTTCAAATGATTATTCATTATCCGAATAATTGTTCGAATTATTCATTATCCGAATGATTGTTTGAATGATTATTCATTATCTGAACAATTATTCGAATTGTTATTCATTATCCGAATAATTGTTTGAATGATTATCCGTTATCCAAATAATTGTTTGAATGATTACCCATTATTTGAATAATTGTTCGAGTGATTAACCATTATCCGAATAATTATTCGTACAACTATTCAAATAATGGATATTCGAAAAATTCCAGTTCGAATAATTAATTCGAATTTTAACAGCAATAATTTGTACTTTACATTGCCATACAACCCTAGATTATCAAGGAGGGATCTACTATTAAAGTTGAATTCGGACCACGACCCGAATTAGGATATGAGTTATTTATTCAGAACTTGTGATTGCCCACACTGGAAGCGAGCTCTACAACCGTAAGGACTCCTGAAAATAAAATATTTAGTTTGTCCCTCGTTTCTGTTCTCACACATAGATAGTTTGGATTTTTCATGCATTCATAGTTTGAAATTCTCATATTCATGCATAGATAGTTTGGAAGTCTAAAAATTCACACAACAATCTGAGGAAATATTACTAATTATGTTCCGTTAAAAAAAATCATCATGTTCAGCTGTCGACCATGGTCAAAATAGATTACCTTACCACAGAAACACACAAAAATAGTTTTTGGAAGTCTTAACCCTTGTGTCAGTAAATGCTACACTTTCGAGTTTGTTTAGTTTGGAAACTTGTGATCTTTTGTAGGCTATCCGAAGGAAACAAGCGATACAGAAAAAAAAGAGAGAGAGAGAGAGAGAGAGAGAACAACACAGGGGCGGATCCAGGGGGGAACGATCGGGAAGGGGAAACTTTCTTATTTTATATATAAATAAAATCCATTCCAGAGCTCTTAAAAATAGCTCTAAGTAACAGTAGTACAACCCCCCCAGGAATCCGTCCTGGATCCGCCCCTGGAACAACATTCCAAGATTTGGCAGCATAAAGTTTATGTGTTGAACCTGGTGCAAATATTGATTAAGAAAAGTGTTCTTGAAAGTCCTGACGTATTTTGTTCTTGAATAACCTTTGTAAGTGGAAGTGGAATGGTAGATTGCTTTAGCGTCGAGAGAATTTATTACTTTGCTGCGAGGCTTATTGGAAACACATGATGTTTTCCCACAAGTTTAGAGACCTCTAGGCCGAGTTGCTTGTATAACTGCATCTTGTTCGTTCTTTGTGCGTAGGTGTATGTGTTGTAGCTAATGAAATTTCAGAGGCCACAAATTCTTTACATTATGTTCATGCAGTTGCTAGAAGGAGACGTATGAAAAGATTTGTTTTAGTCTCAAGAATAAGAATCCAACGTCACAAATGGTTGTGACAATCGTTGAATATCATATTTCATTTCAAACTGATACACTTTGAAGAAGCTGGCCCAAAGAAATTCCGCTATTTATTTTATTGTACCCACCGCCCGCTGGAATCTCCAGGCGGTGAGCTCCACTATAGGTTATGGGAAACAAATTCATCTTGCAACTTCATTACACGTTACGTGTACAGTGGAACCACCCTTAACGGACATCTCCATAATATGGACAGATTTTTTTTTTGTCCCGGCAAACATATGTGTATTGTTACAGAAAGTAACCTCTTCTCCCCCTTTACGGACATGGATAGTCTTTTTTCATACTAACCTCTTCATGTTGGACAGGCGTTATTTCGGCCAACCTATAGGTATTTAGCCAAAATAATTTCTGCAATTTCAAACTAAATCTCACAGAAAATCCATTCCCCACGAATGTATGTGTTATGAGCCAATGATTGGGTGAACCACACAGAACAGTTGCAAACGGCACTTAAAATTCTCGGAATCTTAGAAAACATTCAATGACTATAAACAAATCTGGAAATCAAGTCGTATGCTAAAGATTGTATGTGATACTTCTTTCCTCTTTTCCTTGGAATTTATGGGGGCATGGTGACTCAGTGGTAGAGCAGTTACCTCTGCTGCATAGGGTAACGATACGACCCCCGGCCAAGTAAGTTTGTACACTTACACTTCAGTTTTACGTCCCACGCTTATGCCGGATAGTGGACGGTGATGATGAGAAATGAATGAAATGGTGGAATGAAGAAAGTGGGAGGAAACGGGAGAACCCCGAGAAAACCCACGAGCACGGTGTTTGTTCACCACGGCGCGAGCTGGGATCGAACAGGAGCCCAAGCACCGGAGGTGAACGCTGTACCACTGAGCCACCGCGCCCCCCTTCAAGTAAGTTTGTGGTGGACAACATCGTGTCAGTAGATTTCCTCGGGGTACTCTCGTTTCCTTCCACAATCTCATTCCACCAAGTCTTCCATCATCATTCCGTTGCTTTAATCATTCGTCTCCTTAGGACAGTCGTGGAATGTTAAACTTATAGAATTTAAAAAAAAATCGTGGGGGTTACATCTTTCCCTGTTAACTTCAAAGATAAAGAAGCAAACGTCATGTATCATGATGAAATTTTAAGGAGGAATATTTATCCTCTCTCCCTGCTTGTAAATAAGCCCAGTAATTCAAACACTCAGTACATTATTATTTCAATGTTAGCCTGTATGCTATATACAGTACAATTGCCGCATGACCTGTGAGTAGAAAAAAAAATGTGTAACCTCTCTGTAACGGACACGTTTAATATCCGTGTACAATCGATGTTCGTTGCTCATAAATATTAGTATTTGCTCATAGCCTGTAAAAGTAGAGGTTGCAATATCAAAAATATGTGCGCACACGGCGGCACACTTATTCATTTAATATTTATGAACAGGAAAGTGTCTTCTCTATTTTCATAATTTATTGATTTAAGTTTGTATTGGCTATTATTAACCTAATGTTTACTTCTAAAAGTAATGTAAAATGAAAAAGCATAATGTCTGTTTTAATAAGTACGTATACTCCATTTCGTTTATGGAATTACGAGGGTGGTTTGATAAGTAACTTGGTTTTATATTAAATAAAACAATTAGAATTTTAACGTAGTTTATTTGTCGACATAACCCCCTCAGAGTTGCACGCTTTTGCCTCAACATTTCTCTAGTCTGACGATTCCCTCTTGGAAATGATTTTTTTTTTTTCGAGATTATCAAAAATATTCGTCTACTTTCTTAATGACGCCTTCATTTTATTCAAATTTTCTTCCTGCCAGACAAGTTTTGAGTTTCAGAAATAGATTGTAATTCGAGGAAGCTAGATCTGGTGAATTGGCAGGATGCGCAAGCAGGTTCAGATCCAGCTTGGCCAATATTTGCTCAGTAACACGGCTTTCTTTCTCTGCTATGGAGCGAGTAAACTTGGAACTCATCTTATGCAATGTTTTTTTTTTTTTCGTATGCAGTTCATTATGCAAAATAAAGTAAACTCTCAGTTGAGATGCTTGTGGCTTCTGCTAACCTATGCAATTTCACCCGTTTGTCAGCTAAAACCAAATCATGGACTTTATCGATGATTTTGGGTTTAACAGCTGATTTAGGGGCTCCAGGATGTAATGCATTTTCAATGCTTGTTCTACTGTACCACTTAAATTCATTTACCAAAGTCGAACATTTTCACGGGAAGGACATGAGTCACTCAATGTAGATAAAATCCTTCCATGAATTTTCTTTCCTATTCGTAAAAAAGAATTGAGTCACACCATGAATCCCAATGTTACTCACTTTTTACTGTTACTGGGAACACTTCTGTTTAACCAAATTGCCAAACAATTAATTACTTTCAGAATGACTTAAGATCAGAGATTATTTATGTATAGAAAAGGAACTGTATGACTACGTATACAGATGATGTTAGCGTGATTTATTAGTGTCCAACTCAAAGTTACTTGTCAAATCGCCTTTGTAAGAGCACTACCACACTCTCAGGTACGATTAGAAACAAATTCAGATCATTTTAAACAACACTCCCTCTGCTCTCGTGGGAAAATCTCGAATATAATTGTATGTACCCCCATCACGCTCACATTTGTTCTTGCGGAGTGTGTAGGTTAATCTTCATTTTCCCTTTTCTTCTTGTCACTCAGTGTTACCAGACTCACAAAATGCAAAAATTATAAGCAAGATGGGAAACGATCGTTTTATCCTCTGAAGGACCATACACTAAAATTTCTTATGGAATCACTTTACATTTTAAATACACTTTTTTCTCTCTCTATCCAGGTATATTTATTGTACTGCTGTGAAATTATGCAAAATAAGGTAGTAAAAGTAATCAAGCATTATGACAATTATTTTAAAATAATATATTAATGTTAATTTGCAGCATGGTGAAGTAGCAACAAAAAATAAATAAAATAAATAATAAATAAATAAATAAAAACTCACAGATTTGTCAATAATCAAAACCCAAGTTATCATCTTCATCTTCCAAAGGATGTAATTTTTCATTGAATGCAACTTTGTTTCGAACTTGTTATGTAGTTCAACTTATTTTAGGGTGGTACTAAACTGCTACATACTGATCCACTATAAGGCAAAGTGATTGGCTTAAACATATGCATACACTATTAAAGTAATAACTTTATTTCGGTTTTCACTTTCATTATCTACATTTATTTTGCCGATCGATGTAAGGAGAAACCAGGCTTCAAAGCAACAGTACAATGGGTTACGGCGACTTGTGGACGTATAGTCATTTGGAGTTACAAAACATGACAGAAGTGCTTAAGAATAAAATGTTCCTATAAAATTTCAGTGGCACCGTCTATAATGCGTACGGTTAAGCAGTCGGACCGTATACAGTACGAGATCAAATTATCGTATTTGTACGGTCTAGACTGCACGTCTAGCAACGCTGGTTTCACTTCTCTGTCACTCTCCCACAATGAATATAGAAAAAATATTAAGTACTACTAACGAGGAAACGGTCTTAAGTGTAAACAACCGATTTGGCTGGGGTCCGGATATGTGTTACGGGAGACCAAAGTAGGAGACACGTATTTTGGCGTTTGGGCCCATACGCAGAAATTACCGAAATACGGGGCCCCAAAGTGGCCCTACATGCTATAACTAGGAAGCGAATGACGTTACTTGTACACAACCGATTTCGCTGGGGTTCGGATATGTGTTACGGGAGGCCAAAGTAGAAGACACGTATTTTGGCGTTTGGGCCCATACGCAGAAATTTCCAAAATACGGGACCCCAAATTGGCCCTACATGCTATAACTAGGAAGCGAATGACGTTACTTGTACACAACCGATTTGGCTGGGGTTCGGATATGTGTTACGGGAGGCCAAAGTAGAAGACACGTATTTTGGCGCTTGGGCCCATACGCAGAAATTTCCTAAATACGGGGCCCCAAAGTGGCCCTACAAGCTATAACTAGGAAGCGAATGACGTTACTTGTATACAATCGTTTTTGCTGTGGTCCGGATATGTGTTACGGGAGACCAAAGTAGGAGACACGTATTTTGGCGTTTGGGCCCATACGCAGAAATTACCGAAATACGGGACCCGAAAGTGGCTCTACATGCTATAACTAGGAAGCGAATGACGTTACTTGTACACAACCGATTTGGCTGGGGTTCGGATATGTGTTACGGGAGGCCAAAGTAGAAGACACGTATTTTGGCGTTTGGGCCCATACGCAGAAATTTCCGAAATACGGGACCCCAAAGTGGCCCTACATGCTATAACTATGAAGCGAATGACGTTACTTGTATACAATCGACTTTGCTGTGGTCCGGATATGTTACGGGAGACCAAAGTAGGAGACACGTATTTTGGCGTTTGGGCCCATACGCAGAAATTTTCGAAATACGGGACCCGAAAGTAGGGATGGCCAAAAATTTTCGGATCCGGATATCCCGGATCCAGTGAGATCCGGATCCGGATCTTGCCGGATCCGGACCTAGATCCGGATCTCGGATCCGAATCTCAGATCCGGATCTCGGATCCGAACCTCAGGTCCGGATCTCGGATCCGGATCCGAAATTCGGATCTCGGATCTGGGTCCGGATCTCGGATCTGGATCCGAAATTCGGATCTCGGATCTGGGTCCGGATCTCGGATCTGGATCCGAAACTCGGATCTCGGATCTGGGTCCGGATCTCGGATCTGGATCCGAAACTCGGATCTCGGATCTGGATCCGAAACTCGGATCTCGGATCTGGATCCGGATCTCGGATCTGGATCCGAAATTCGGATCTCGGATCTGGATCCGAATCTCAGATATTGATTCGTATTTAAACCTACATCTGAAATTGTGATGATAAAATTGAATATCTAAAATTCGTCAAAACTTTTTTCGGATTCACTAGTATAGTAGGATGCTGTGCTTTTAAATGTTTCCATAACACGCTTGTGCTACCTTTGTTCTTTATGTTATTTTAACCTTGCAATATTTACTTTCTTATATAAACTTTCTTATTTTCTCATATACAAATGAAATATCTTTTAGATAAGACCCTTCTAATCGCAGGAATACTGGACAAAACAAACTCTTTATTAATAGTAGTTTCTGACTCACTAGAGTCCAACCATCAACAAATCTTTCACTTCGAAGGTACAACAAAAAATATAGACTGGTTGGCGTGGAACAACAGTAGATGTTTAAACATACACACGAGAATTTCAGGAGAGCGATATGGTTGTGTAGTATTATTAGTATTAATAAAAGTGTTCGTTGTACGACTTTATTACCTAACTTATGGCTTGCCCTTCTGAGGTCAGGAGTTTGTTGAAGGAGTAAATATAAAAGAGATTTCTGTTATTTCTTCTTCACCCTCCAGGTTTCTTTAATCATACATTGCAGGACGTAACCAAAACATATCCATGCATCGTATCATTGAAGCGTTTTGTGTTTTGTATATTAAAGTGTTCAAAAATATTTAACATATTCGCATTTGTTCATGTGATCTCAGGTTCAATTCTCGGTGGAACATACATGAGATAATTGAAAGCTGAAACAATATGAAAATAGTATTTAAAAGTCAGGAAATTAATATTAAAACTTGAGCTATCTATTGTGACTGTAAGGCTATAGTTAAATTAACCCACACGTTTCGTGAAGATATATTAAGTCGTTATTGTTTATTTACTATAAGCTACCAGATACATCCTCAGAGGCCACTTTACACTGTAATAATCAACAGATGAGAACATTGGGAAAGGAATGGAAGGAAGGTCTCCAGAGCCTTAGATCAAGGTACTAACCTAGCATTTGCCCAGTATAACTGAGGAACAACCCTGGAAAATCCTCAGTCAGGATAGCTGGTCTCCGAATTCGAACCCGGTATAATCCAATTGCGAAGCAAGAATCCTAACAAGTAGCCTGAGCTTACTCCGTATTATTATTATTATTTAATTAACGTAATGTTCTAAAATTAGTGCAAATTAAACCCTACTTTCTTTATTGCTGATGATATAGTTAATAAGCCTACATGAGACATCAGTCTCCCATTACATAGGCCTTGCTCAAGAAAGAATACCAGAACTGGAATTCAGGAAGCGGGGATGAAGAGATTAATGAGGATGAGGAAACTATGTGCAATGCAAAAACTGAGAAATTATGACTTCATTACAGATATATTCACTTACATACGTCAATTAATATTTCTCTGATGCAGGGCACTCTACTTTCTATAGTGGCAGGAAAATGGCCCGCTTTTGTAAACGAACACATTAAGCACGTGCATATAGGCGCAATATCTGTGCAAAGAAACATAGGTAAAACTAGAAAAAAAATTAGGGAAAGCGAGGGGAAAGTGATAAAACGCCATTCAGCTTTTTAAAAAAAGCTGAAAATAACTTAGAGCTACGAAAGACGCGAGGCGAATTTTATTGAAATGATTGTTTTACCTTAGTGATTATTTGTGCTAACTATGAACATAAATTAAAAAGAAAACAAGTAGCTAGCTCTGAGTTTCGCAAACTGGTTGAAAAGGAAATATTGGATAAAATTTAATAATAAAGAAGGTATTTATGATAATTAAAACAAATTAAATTCTTGGCACGACGGTCCTTTGGTTCCTACCATCGCACAGTGGGGCGAAAACGCAAAAAGCTGGCCAAAAGTAAAAAATCGAAAGTTTGTAATATAGGATTTTTTTAATGTAGTTGGCTAGAGTGATGTTAGAAGGGCCCAAATCCATAAATAGAATAGGGTTTTTACTTTATTCCGACTACCTGAGCCACTCTTAAGTAGACCCTTCAGCAGGTCCAATGCATACAGAATAATAGAAGAATTGTGACGCGTCCATTTAAACGGTTGTAACTTTCGAACGCGTTCACAGTTTTTAAATCTGTAAAGTTTTCCTATATCGTACTGGTAAGTAGAATAAGTGTATGAAGTGAAAAATTAATAATAATGATGTAATAATTTATAATTTGAATCGTAAGTCAGGCAAAATTTTCACATTGTTTATATATTTTATTAACTTCAAGCGTTGAAAACATTATGTGCACCCTCGTGCACCACGTTCATATTTTGTAGAATGGTAGTCTGAATATTAATTAATGCTGTCGACAAAAAAGTAGCTGCCAAAACGTGCCAATTACGAAGTGTGTTGATGTTAATTATTGATCATTTAATGTTACAGTGACAAGCCGTTGCAGTTATCATAACCGAATCAAATACCAATAATTTGTGTCATTTAAGTAATAATACATTTCTAATAAATAAGAACGTAAGTAACAAGTAATTGTTCATCAAAATATGTGAAAAAAGTGAATGTTGTTAAAGATACATTGTGAAAATTACGAAGTATGTTGACATTCTTTTTATTCCGCCATTTTGGATCCGCCATTTTGTTTTTTTTAACTTTAGTTGCAGAATCGTAATCAGCGACCTCAATAACCCCTTTATCGCCACGTTTGAGAACATTTCTACGACTTTTTCGACTTTTGCAAATTTTATTCCGCCATTTTGTTTTTTTCAACTTTAGTTGCAGAATCGTAATTAGCAACCTCAATAACCCCTTAATACTAAATTTCATTTAATTTGAATATAGTTATCATATTTTGGCCAGCTTTTTGCGTTTTCGCCCCACTGTGCATCGGGCTTACGTTCATTTGAAGCGGGATTTGAATCCAAGACATTTACAGTAAAAGGATCCACAGCCTAATGCCGCAGACCACTCGACTATGGCTGTCGGGTTTTCTCGGCTAATCTGTAGCACATTTACACTGATTATTTTAAAAGTTGCTCCTAAATACTGACAATCTAAGTTTTATGTATCAAATATTTCCTGCGATAATACCATACACTCTCCGACTTCTATAGACGAAAAGCTATAGTTACCCACATTATCTAATACAGAAATAAGTTCTGATTCTCTAATAGCTGCTGATGGTGATAGTCAAGGTTCACCGAAGGATGATCCCAAACCCAAACTGAGATATTGATGTCACTGGAACGCCTGAAAAGTCATTGTGGGTAAGTGAATTGCCCACTTGTCAGGATGAAGGGCGATGGTGATGTGAAATGCAGGGCTGTCAGAGGTACTACTTATAATAATTGGATTTGTAATATTCTATGTTGCCGTAAACCCTCTTCAAGAAGATAACTGTTAATTTTAGCTTTGAAAATGTTACATAAAGAGTTTTATTGCTATCATTAGGTTGCATATAAATCTCTTTATTCCGGAATTATCGGATTTATTTTACCGCTTAACTTTCACATCTCTTCTGATTTACGAATATTTAAATCACGATTATCCCCTTAAGGTCAATTAGTGATATTTTAACTTATTTCGAACCAACTATGTATATGGCTAATCTTGTTATATGGGAATAATTGAGACTAGAAGCAGTCTACAGGCTACGTTCAAAAGAATCTTGTCCGACCTCCTGATAAACCACGTCTTTCAGCAAGGTGAATTGTGGCAATCCGATACTAACATGAGGAAATCTTCCGGTTCAAGTGAAAGCTTCCATAAGAATCAGCACCCTAATCAGTGGTATGTGCCTTGCTAATTTTTCTCCAATGTGAAAGTACCTAACTTTATTGTTAAAAATGAAAAGGTTTTTATTTCAAACAAGTTGTCATTACAGTTTTCATATTTGAACACAACACTCATGAAAAGTCATGTTAAAGCGCGACTTACTCCTGAAAAAGAATATTTATCTGTTTTTAATTTCTCGTGTTCCTCAAACTACATGCGGAATTAGTGCAAGTGCCTTCCGCTCGCATTACCTAGGTACAAACGCAATGGCGTATTTAGGGGAGAGGCTTCCGGGCTTTAGCCCCCCCCCCCCCCGAAATCTTACTTACTATAGTAAACTATATGAAATATCTTGCAGAATTTTCACATTTTCAGGCAAAGCCTTCCCCCGAAAGTTAGCAAAGCCTCCCCCCGAAACAAAATCGTAAATACGCCACTGTACAAATGGCTACGATCTTGGTACTAGCACATGTTTCGGTTTCCAGATCTCAAATATTTATATTTCAGCCTGATTCTATGTATGAATCCGAAATTTCAAATCTAGATAACAGGCACCAAAATTCATAGTTTATTCTCGGTGCTCATATTGTGATTTACTAAATAATTATTAAATCTAATTGTAGGGTATACATTTGATATTTTGAGCAGACTGAGTAAGATAAATATACGTAAAAAGTAGTCAATACTTGTCTTAACTGTTTATGTTTTCTTAACTGTCAATGAAATAGGTGCATTGAGGAATTTTAAATATTCATCTCGGTCCTGCAACCGAGTGGAACTAGATTCGACATAAGAACTCTCATCCGGATATTTTTTTTTAAGTAAGCCAAACATTTGATCTTTAGAGTAGAATGAAGGAAACAAATAGATTGTCAATATTCGTCTTAATTTTCTGTTCTCTTCTTCACTGTCAGGACTTCGTGAAATTACTTTCGGCGAATTTTAGATATTCAAGTTTACCATAATTTGGATGGGATGTGGGTTTGGATAAGAATCAAGATCCGAGATCCGAATTTCGAACCCAGATCCGAGATCCGAATCCAGATCCGAGATTCGAGATCCGGATCCAGATCCGAGATTCGGATCCAGATCCGAAATCCGAGATCCGGACCCAGATCCGAGATCCGGATCCAGATCCGAAATCCGAGATCCGGATCCAGATCCGAATTCCGAGATCCGGACCCAGATCCGAGATCCGGATCCAGATCCGAAATCCGAGATCCGGACCCAGATCCGAGATCCGGATCCAGATCCGAAATCCGAGATCCGGACCCAGATCCGAGATCCGGATCCAGATCCGAGATCCGGATCCAAAGGATCCGGACCCAATCAGATCCGGATCTTCGGATCCGGCCAGATCCGGATCCGGCCATCCCTACCCGAAAGTGGCCCTACATGCAATAACTGGGAAGCGAATGACGTTACTTGTACACAACCCGTTTGGCTGGGATCCAGATATGGCTATTATAAGCCCAAGTCGAAGACATGTAGTTTATCTTCCGACAAAACCTGACAGGGCGGCAAACTTTATTTCCGCCACTGTGCTAGGTTTCCTGACAGCACAGGCCGTATTGATTAAATATTAATGTTCATTCTCTTGCACAAAAGTGTACCGCCGGTTTCCACATATCCTAGCCATAGATATACAAGCGAAAAACGCAAACATTTTTTCGCTCCGTTGACTCCCTCGTGGTCAGCAGATCCCCCTCGACGGCTCGTTCCAGCTGAACATCTGTTCAGAATTGCATGGGTACCACATACGCCAACTTCATGGCCTTATTGAAAATCTACCAATATCGGACCCTGTATATTCGACATTTCTTTTTGTGGGACCTAACAACAAACACAAGTCTCAAACCTTTGGATATATTATAACATATTTCAACCCAGGCCAACATTCTGCACCAGTAACGCCATTCGCTTCCTAGTTATGGCATGTAGGGCCACTTTGGGATCCCGTATTTCGGAAATTTCTGCGTATGGGCCCAAACGCCAAAATACGTGTCTCCTACTTTGGTCTCCCGTAACACATATCCGAACCCCAGCCAAATCGGTTGTGTACAAGTAACGTCATTCGGTTCCTAGTTATAGCATGTAGGGCCAATTTGAGGCTCCGTATTTCGGTAATTTCTGCGTATGGGCCCAAACGCCAAAATACGTGTCTCCTACTTTGGTGTCTCGTAACACATATCCGGATTCAGCCAAATCTGTTGTTTACACTTTAGACCGTTTCCTCGTAAGTGGAAAAATTCGTAACTACAGGAAGTAACCTACTGGTGGTTGTAAAGTGACTGCAAATCATTTGTCGATAATACAATAAAATAAGAAACGAAATGAAATCTTTCAGTTTAGTGTCCCACGATATGCCTGTTAGGCGAAGGGAGACGGATGATTTAGACCAGTGCTATTCAACCTTTTTTTTTCTCGCGTACCCCTAGACACAGTTCACCATCCAATTGTGTACCCCTGAAGCTGTTTAAAATAAATTAAATCGAAATGAACTTATTAAAATTAATACACATGTTCTGTTGATTAAAAAGGGGGACAAATAGAGACCCTACTAAAGGACAAACAGGGTTACCTATCAAAAAAGACTATTTACGGGAGGATAAAGTTCACATCCGAAAAAATTAACATCGGAAATTTCAAAACATATGGGAGACATCCAGTCCTACTGAGGAGGATTTCCGCCCTCATCCTCCCTGATAATTCGTACACGAGGAAAATGTTAAAAATTCCAAAACTAAAAGTGACTTTAGAACTAATCTGTTAATGAGATGACTAAGCTTGTTTCTGGGACGCCAACTCCCCGACTCTTGGTCGAATCTTCGAGAGTGCGAGAATCAGAGCTGATTGTGGATTCAAGCAATTTCTGTGATTTGATGATGTTAATGCAGAGAAACCCTGTTCACTCAAATATGTTGATGGAAATGGAAGAAGTTGTGAAATAGCACTGTCACTAATTTCATTTTACTCTTTTCGAGCGTAAATACAAAAGTCACAAATTGTCAAGTTATCAAATTTCATTTGCAATGAACTGTCAACAGACATTTCCAGCAGACCTCCAGAAGCAGCATTACGTATCCTCAGAAACATCTTCGCGTACCCCCGGTTAAATACCACTGATTTAGACAAGTGAATGATGGAAGAAATGGTGGAATGAGAATGTGGGAAAGAACGGAAGTACCCCGAGCAAACTCACGGACATTATGTTTTCCTTCACAAACTCACTTTTTGATCGGGGATCGAAAACGGGACTCCACGCACCAGAGGTAAGCGCTCTACCACAGAGCGACCTTGCTCCCTCTTAAGAAAATAGAAGAAAATAGGAGCGATATAGGTATAAATGTGTTTTTTCATGTTAAAGAAATTCCTTATCATGTTCAATGTTACTGGGTGTAGTTTCAACGCTCATGCAACTACAAACGTAAACCGCTCTCTTTCTTTATTTTTCAAATGAATTTTTGAGAAATGCATCACTTTTGTATTGCGTTGAAGTTCAAAAATTTATTTTATTCAATCACTATTCTAACACTTCAAAAGCTTGTTTTAGGGTTTAAAAGAATAGGCAGTTGCACAATCATTTAAACCTATTGAAGCAGCCGTGCCTGATAATATGATGTATATAAATTAAATGAAGAATGAAAATGAAGTTTTTTTAATATTTAACTCGAAAGAAATGTTCCTCTTTGTGAGAAATCCCAGATAATTTCTCTTTGTTCTTAAAGAAAAGTGTTAAAAGTTCATCGATCCTTCTGTTCTGTCGTTTCTTTGGCAACGGAACGAGATGTCTTGAGGAAGGAAGGAAGCAAGAAATTGCGAAAAAGAAACGGAAGTCTCAAAGGAAGGAAGAAAGGAGGAAAACCATCTCATCTCATGCATGTCTCTCACATTCAATTAAAATTTATTTTAGTACTAACTGAGAGAGAGAGAGAGAGAGAGAGAAAAACTTATTTTTGTTGTAACATAACAGCTTTCGTCAACAGCCAAAATCAATTAAGTCTCTTATCAAGTACACTGAGAAAAAAATATAGATGGCGTACTTAAAAAGGTAGGTTACATATGTAATTCCTGTAGCTTTTGCATTACCGTACAGCAGACGTATAGCTGAAAAGGCATGTTTTATAATACTTTCCGTATAAGTGTTCCATCTATACGTATACTTTCCGTATGAAACAATATAAGCGGTCAGGATCTCACATACAGCGTGATTCAAAATTATGTGAACGATTACAACTCGTTATAACTTTTTTTTTTTTTTATCAATCATCCAACTCGTAGCTTCAAATCTTACAGTTAAATGCTAAAACTCTCCAAGTTTTGTGATTTAAAAAAAATGAAAATAGTACATCACAAATGTTCTATGTGGACCCCCTTTGTTACCCTGCAAAAATCTATTCGGTATTCCAATTCCGCCCAGACCCGTTTCAACATGTTTGCATCAACAGTTTGCACTGCAGCAGTGATGCGGTCTTTCAGTTCATTCACATCTTGGGGTAGCGGGGATTTGTAGACAATGTCTTTTAGATGTCCCCACAGAAAAAAATCGCAAGGGGTTAAGTCCGATGATCCAGTTAGGTTTCAGACATCCTGCAACGCATGATGTAACATCTAAGAGCAGTACCTATGTAGCATACGTATAACGTATGCTCCGTACTGATTTCTGTAGTAAGCAATAGGATTCCGTATATTTTTACAATATACCGCTGTCCGGAGAACGGATTTTTATCAGTGGAGGTTACTAATAAGACTTAATCGTAGGTAGTGTACAGCTTTTTTAGTTTTGTATTTTATATCATTATGCAACACCGCAGTTATGAAGGACAGGACCGACTGTTGACTAGTCTTCGAATCACAACCGAACCTTGAATTTGATGTAGTTGGCGGGTACATAGAAGCATCACACAAGATCAACTCTCACGGTATAGAGTCAACTCCGTTACGAGTAAAAATGCGAAACAAAAAAATAGAGAGAAAAGTTGTTGGAAATAGGCGGTATTCAATCTAAAATGGAAGAATGTTTCCAATCCTACCAGCCGTTTGTCTCCATACTGGTAAGGCGCCATATATTAAAAATTAAAAAGCAATTTGTCCAGTTCAGTAGGCTGTTCGAACGCAACATTAGGACGCGTAAAAATGACACTGGGAGAATGCAAAGGTTTGTGTGTAGAGAACCAAGAATACCTGCAATCTGTTTTCCCAATAATAATATATCGTTGGTATGGTTAGGGCCCAAGAAACAGTCTGTGAAACTGATAATGTTGCTTTTTCATTTAATATAGGGTGCCTTACCAGTGTGGAGCTCAAACGACTGATTTTGATTGAAAAATTGCCTATTTTTATACTGAAAAATCACCTATTTCGAACAACATATCCTCTCTTTCCATTTTTTCGTATGTTATAATGGAGTTGGCTTATCGCCGAGGTCGAAATAACGTGCTTAAAGGTAGATTTTCATGCGTAGTTTTCGAGAGCCATTGAAAACTTTTTTTTTTATTTAAGCATGAGAATTGAAATGCTGTAAAAGAATCAACACCGCTTATTTGGGTAAGACTGATACTAAATACAGGGTCTTTCAAAACAACACCGGCAACGTTTGGGATGTGATTCCTGATACCAAGATAAGACAAAAAGTATAGACCAACTTTAAAATTCACTTTTTCATGTTTTCGGCAGCTTATAAGTCCGAAAGGAAGCATTTGGGCACCCAGGTTGGTCTATACTTTTTGTGTTATCTTGGTGTCAGGAATCACCTCCCAAACGTTGTCGGTGTTGTTTTGAAACACCCTCTATATACTCATATTAGCTTTCATTGTTACACTAATAAAACTACTATACATACTATAGTTAATGAGATATAACCTAAAATAAACATTAACTCTTGAACTTTAACAATTCAATTCAATTCAACAATAACAAAAGGTATTTAATAATAAGAAATGTATTGAATAATAATAATAATAAAGCATCAACAAAATAGGAAAACGTTAATAATAATAGTAATAATGACATTTGACAATGTGAAAAAATATATTATGTGAAAAAGAATTTGATAATAAGCAAACGTATTTAACAAAAATAAAAATAACTCAATAACAAAACAAGGATTCAAGAATAAGAAAAAGAACCTGCCAGTAAGAAAAGAATAATTTTTGACTTCCCTTTTTCGTATGTTCTTTGAACTACATGGGTAAAGAACTAGCAATTTTACTCTTGCAATGTTGTATCATTCATTACTGTTGAGTTCTTAAAAAATACTATTATATCACTGAGCCTCAAACAATGTGAACAATGCTTTGTACAATACGTCTTCATATCTCATTGTTTGCAAATAGCTTTTGACATTGGATCAATGTTTACATTTATGAAAAGTGAAAGCAGTGGCGAATATCAGTTTCTGAGGGATTTTTAATTTTTTTTCTTTCTTCGTAAACCAAAAATTTAATTACAAAGTAGAGAATGTTCTGGTTGGTAGTGGCCTGAGGGTTGAAGCTGACAGTCAAAGACATAAGGGTTATCAGATTACAGGTTTTTACTGGGTACCACCCGTTTTTGAGACTTGTTTCTTCTGTTGAAATATTACCAAAACGTTAAAATTCACTGAAAAAAAAATCAGCAAAAAGCTTATTTTTTGTTTACATTCTTTTCAGCTTCAAGAAACAGAAGAAAAATAGGTAATGATTATATTCATGGAATATTGTGTACAATTCGTTTTAGCCCCTTTGCGGTTCTATTTTAGTAGGCCTATTATAGAGAAGGAAACTTTGTTACTTGTGTATTAACGAAATATCCTTAGTATTTGTGTTGGAATATTGAAATTATAACTATGCCATAATATAAAATTACAAATTCAATTACTGTACAATGGAATTCACAGAATTGAGTTCAGTTGACAGGGAAGACAAGTAACATACTTGGATAACACTGATATGAACATATTTGTCTAACGTAAAAAAAAAAAAAAAAAAAACATACACAGACAGGGCCGGATACAGGATTTTCTGACGGGGGGTGCACCAAATAACAGCCAATACATTCAAATTAAATTTGAGTTTTTTAAATGCCTTTAGGCATCTGTGGTGTAAATGAGGAGTTGCCTTGGAAATGCTAAGTATCTGCTCTCGATGAATCATTTGTTAAAACTTGCCAAAAAATATGTGAATTCATGAAAATCATTTATTCAAAATTCCCTCGTGTTTTGAATTTGAATATATGGTGATCTTACATGGCATGGCATTGAATATATGATAATCTTACATGGCATATCAGTAATGAATTTGAATTATTTCAATGTTCATTTAGTGATAATTAGTTTATTGCTGTGAGCCACAAACGTGAAACATTAAATGTGTGTTCCGTAATAAATCAGTTGTAATGCATGACTTATTAATACCTCTTATGTCTGAAAGAAGTCGTTCTGACTGATTGATCAACGTCCAAACTAAACTGCTTAAGGTAAACACTTGAAATTTGGACAGTTCATAGCATTTGTTACGTAAAATACCGTAAGCAACAATTTTCGGAAATTTACCGTGAAAGGAGTGGAATCGATGTATATCTACAAAAATGAAAGTTACTATGTTTGTGATTTAATAACTCTTGAACCACCCTACCGATCTCCATCAAATTTTCAGCATAGATTAAGTTCGGGCCTGGGATGTTTTTTTTTTATCATTTCACTTTGACGGTGCAACTTAGGGGAGGGGGAGGGAGATATATGTAAAAATGATCAAAAATGACCGATATTAGTGCCGAATTTATAGTTTTCGGGGTCGCTGAGATGAACACTGACACTTCCAATGCCGTTTAAATCCAAATTCAGCCCACAGTAGTAATATTTAACTTTTATTTATATAGATAATTTATTATTTTCTGATTTTTCATTATATTTGTTGTCGAGGGCGCTTCAGTAATAATAAAAAGTGACTGACTAACGGAACATACAGTATTACTAATTTTTCTTATTTTAACCCAGAGAATCGGGTAATTGAAGCTAGTTCGAAATAATTAAGCATGTGATTTATCGTTTGTTACTTGGTCTAGAATAGAAGAAAAGGTGGGGGATGCTACACTAAAATGTTCATAACGTAGTGTTTGAATTTCGTATGAGTCTTCGAGTGCAGACGAATTCCATGTCTAAGGCGCAGAAGGAGCAATGAAAAAATTTGATCGTAGTGAGACATAGAGGCATTTACTAGTTCCGTATAAGATGGTGAATATCTTTATTGTTTACTCTTTATAATAAGATAGTAAACTTTCCTTATATTGTCTTTCCTTTTATTTCTCTCTCTCTCTCTCTCTCTCTACCTCTCTTTTTTCTTTGTTTGTTTGTTACAATAATGATAACCCTTGTCCATTTCATTTTGTACCAATTCATTATACGTAATACACGCAGGCTTCCCTGTACAAAAGCATCTTTAAAACGGCCAGCAGAATGACAACATATTCATTAAATCTTTTTTTTTTTTTTTTTTTTTTAAGTAACCTTGACACACGATAGAAAAGTAGTTCTCCTTCCATGATACATTCCTCTTATTATTAAAACGCACTTTTGCTTTTAATGTATTACCCACTTATCGATTGCAGTAGCTAGTCGATTTCGTCGCCATGTTGGTCATGTAAAATACAGGGTGTCCACATGAAACCTTCCTGATTACAAATATTAATCTCATAGAAACTATTAGTGTCAGAGAATAACGATTTGCGGCATCTTGAAGAGCAGATCAAACATTTTTGTTGTTGTTGATTGTTACTTATTGTTATTTGTTGCAGGTTTTCATGAACAAAGATGACAACAGCACAAGAGAGAGCGTAGTGTGTGTAATGTGGTTGGCTGAGACTAAATCACCAATTACCGTGCAAAGGAACTTCACACGGAACAGGACCCAACAGACGTCAAGACCATTAAAACATGGTTTGAGAAGTTTTTAGCCACGGGGAGTGTCAACCAACAGCCGAACGTTTCCACAGTAATGGATTGGACGTGATGAACCCACTTCTTGGCCACCGCGATCTCCCGACATAACCCCTATGGATTTTTTCCTGAGAGGCTATGTCAAAGATAGAGTCTACGCCACACCTGTACGTGATATTCGTGCTCTGGTGACAAAATTGAAGAAGGCATCAACTCGATCACACCGGACATGCTACACAACACATAGCGACAGATTGAATATCGACTGGACATTGTGAGAGCTACTAACGGGGCAGTGCATATAGAAGTGCATATATAGACCCAAAAAAACTGTTTGAGTTGCTCTTCAAAATGCCACAAACCGTTATTCTCTGGCACTAATAGTTTCCATGCAATTAATATTTGTAATCAGAGAGGTTTTATGTGAACACCCTGTACATTGATACAGTTTGAAATATATATATATATATATATATATATACAATAAGTTGCAAGACACAAAACTTTTTTAAAAAGAAATTCTTCGTTTGCTTAACTGGTATTCAGATGTCATAACTTCAGCACCGAAGTTACATGAGACGTAGACTTAACAGTTTAGCATTGGAACTGAATCACAAACACTTTTATTGCTTTCTCGTACTGTAGTTTCTGAGGTTCGAAAATTATAGCATACACGAAACCACCCTATATACTTATGTACACACATCCATACATTGCAATTATTATTGTAAGTTTTGATGTGTGTGAGAAATATACTGTCATTGAGTTGGCACTTCCAATTAACCAGAAAAGTCGTTAACCTTCCGGAGCATTATAAAAACTACTATAGCACTATACACAATCAGATAATGTTGATATTTCCCCGTGTGTTATATGCATAAGCCAGTAATGCAAATCAATGTTACTGCACACTTCCGCGTGCGTGATTTATCGTGTTTATTGCAGTCATGTTCATTCATATTCCTTCAATGGACTTGATCGGATCAAAAAAAGAAATATATACATATTTTCTGCAAACATGTTATATAATAAACTAATTCAATAATGCATGTTTGTCGTGCTATGAACTGCCATATTGTTTCTATTTGTTTCTTGAACCCTGGACCATAGATTTGTTCTCATACCACGTGAACTCGTGTCTGTGGGTTTGTGCGGGTTTCCCCGTTTTTTTCTCATCTCTGTTTTTCATAAACATGCAGGGGTGCCCACAAGGGGGGGGGGCTATGACGCAAGCTGCGTCATTGAAATATTTGGGGGGGGATAAAAATTTATATAAATATGTTTGAGAGAGTTTAAAAATTAATCGAAAAGTAATTTTTTTCATGGAAGAACACCTACGGATAGACAATTGAGGGGGGTGCGTCATGAATATGAGGGGGGTGGGCACCACTGAACATGTGCTGGTTTTTATTCTACATGTCTTCTTTATCAACTGGACATAACATGGTTAAATATATACAGTGGATTAATGATGTCTATTACTTGATCTCGACTAAAGTATTTCCAGCCTTAGAACAAAGTAGATGTAAACAAAGCGAAATGTATTACTCCGCGGCTTACACGTGCTTCGGCAGCGAGAGACGTGAACAGCTAGCTTATTCTCGTAACATAATTTCCAAAATGTAAGGCTCTGTTGGTTGGTATATAATTAACGCACTGACACTGACTACTGTCATGTTGGAAATGCATGTTTTCTTAAATCGTTACATAAACGAGATTGCCTCTGTTCCTGTTGTTCTCTTTTGTGTTTTATAACACGAGAGGAAGGTGGATTATTGTAACACTTTTTCGCCATGGAACTCTGCATTCTACAATTTCAAATGAGTGGGGTCGGCGCGCGAACGCATACGCATGCGCAGTAAATAATATATGTCCAAGGATGGGCGAGGTTGAAATAAAGCTACATCTGTTGTTAAATATTATATATATATATATATGGTTTATTATCACAAAATACAGGATAAATTCGGATATTTTCATTTGCAATTATTATTTTAGTAGGGATTATATTGCGGTAGGATATTAGTGCAGTGAGACCAACAACCAATCACTGGTCATCGATCCACTGGTAGTCAGGTGGGTTTGTTTACATCCACTTTTTTCTAAGGCTGGAAAGAGATTAGTCATGTGTTTAATTCCCGATGTGACATTTCTTAAGGTATCGTATATATATCACGCAACAATTTTTATGGAGGTAGTTGGAGAGTACTTTATATCATAGGCCCGTAGTCAAACTCCTTCTAGAAAAATTGTTGTGGAAGCACCCCAGGATCCTGAAACAAGCATTTTTGGATAGGGCACATACTAGTTCCTAAGTGAAGTCTTGACCCGACTACGGTAGGTCCCATAGTTTTGAAGCTATGGACCTTTAGAATTAATTTTTTCATGTTTTCGGCAGCCTATAACACGTAAACGATGGGGTATTCGCCCTATGTTTATTGGAACTTTTTTGTTTGTTTTACTCTCAGGAATCACTCCTCTGCTTTTGTACAACGAATTTAGCGCCATACTATATTTATGGACATCTCATATTCGTTAGGTTAAGAAAAATATATAACTTTTCGTTTCTGTGATTCCCACTCGCTTACACTTCGATAGACCGTTGCAGTTCTCTCTCAGTGTAGTGCTGAGTGCTTTGACACACACATACGTACATGTACACAACAAGAGAGAAAGCAAATGATGGATGCAGTGAGGAAAGAGAAAAAGAGGAGAGAATTATGTTGGTGCAAAATTCACTAGCGGATCCAGAAGAAAAGTTTGGAGGGACCAGATCACCTCCTGGAAAATGAATGTAGGCTATAAATACAAGATTTTACATTAAAACAGAATAAAGTAGCCCAGTTTAAAGCCTAAGAACGACGTAAGGTCTATGCCATTTGTAGTGAATTATGTTAAATTCTGTGTTTTAGCTGGGAGGGCGTCATATATGTACATGTATCAGAAAACCAAATGAGCGTAGAAGAAAAGGGGTATCCTTTGGGAGGGAGTGGTTGCTCCCTTCGCCCTTCCCATAGATTTGCCACTGGTTAAAATTTACATTAGCATCCTTGCTCTTACACACGCTTTCCATATGTACGGCGATGTTTCGTTGTCTCTGGATCATAACAATCTATTTTGGTCACGAACTTCAGTCACTATTGACTGTAATGTGCTACTTACGACAAATCAATATAAAGTGACCACGGCTTTTATGGTTGTGAATGAATTCAATTGAACACCATTTTTTTCTTAACTAAGATTTTAAATATCATTAAAAGAAATACTCCAAAGAAGACTGGACAAGATTTGTTGTATTCTAGATGGGTTGCCACGTTAGAAGAACTTGTAGCTGTCATTAAAAAAAAAAAAAAAAAAAATCTTGAAACCCTACCATATTTCACCATGTACACAGTCTTGAAAGGATCATAAAACATTTTTTTCCATCTTGCAAGGAGTTGAACAGTGTGCAACATTCTGGGACGTCTTGCTTGCTACCTGCTATCGCCCTCCCGCTGACATAAAGGAAAAACTAGTTTCGCCGCTTCCGAAACAACGGATTCTTTTGAACAGGGAGTGCGCCAAGATACAAGTTTTTAATGAGAAGGTTCACTGTTTGTCCACTAGAGTGCAGTGCTGTATGTGTGGAGACACCTTTCTTGCTTTCAAGAAGTTGTAACATCCAAATAGTAAATAGAAAGATCGGGTTGCAAGGTTCTTTTTATGACAACTACAAGATCCATTTAACGTGGCAATGTGGCCTTAGAAAAGGAAATGAGATGAGGCACGGTGACTCAGTAATTCCCAGTGGGAGAGCCGTGGGAATTTTAACTACCCTTGATGTTTCCGTGTTCGTGTCTCTGTTCTTAAAGGTTGAGACAAAGTACAATGAAGTAATAATTATTAAAATTGAGTTACTGAGGAACGTTAGGTAAATCAGTTAACTTCATTAAAAAAAAAATGATAGAGCTCTTATCTTTGGTTCGTGGGATCCTGGTTCAATTCCCGGCTAAGTAAGTTTGTAATGAACAATATCGTGTCCATCCCGTTCCCTTCAACATTATCATTTCACCAATTCTTCCATCATCATTCATTTGTCTTAATCATCCGTCTACCTTAACCCAACGGAGTTAAATTGAAAGATTTCGTTTCTTTTCATTTTCAGAAAAGGAAATAGAATCGCGTGTCACGTACCAACGATAATACTGAGTTCCTTTTTCTTCTTCATAACTATCGTATTATTAAAAAAAAGGGGGAAAAAAAAGGAAATTGAAAGTTACAAAGCGTTCTCGTTCCCGTGTATTTGTCTTTTGTCTTATTTTTTTGGCCTAAATAATGGAGACTACGTGTTTTGTGGATTATGATGCAGATTCTCTTTCATTGCATGTATGATAGTTGGTAATGGAGACAACTCGTGCCGTGTGCCAAAAGTTTTATATAAAAGTTTAATAACATATTCATTCAGAGTGACTCTACCTATTTTTGCTTTATTCGTTGTCCCGTACCATCGTTTGTTGGAAGCGTTGAAGTAAGGAAGTTCTAAAACGAACTTAAAAAGAAAGAAAGAAGTTGAAAGCTCCAGTTTGTCGTTGATTGATGTGGTTTCCACCTTGACAGCAATTAAAAATGCTAAGAACTCAGATGATCGAGTCAAAGGAAGTGAAAGAAAGATGAACTTATATAGCAGGATAATTATATTTATTGGGTTCGTCCATTTAAGGAGAATTCCTGAATTTTGGCCGGTGAGCTCCCTTGTGGCTATTTTATTGGGTTAGTCCGATTGGATGTCCGACTGACGTGTGTCATTTTCAAAGGCAAAAATAAAAACTACAATAATACCAGTTATTCGAAACAGACACTTTTTGCCATTGCTGAGCCAATTTTGACGAAAGAAGTCCGGAGTATGCTACTGAAGATTGCTTCAATTGCACGTTGTACTGACAGATCATCAGGGATTTTTTTCCAGCCAAGCAATGATCGAGTCGTCAGAAGACACGGTAATCAGTGGGAGAGATATCAGGGGAATACGGAGGGTGAGAAAGAGTTCCAAATTGCAAGACTACATCTCATGGTCTGCACTGCCCTTTGAGCGATATGTGGGCGTGTCGTGCAGAATGAAAACACAATTTCTGATTATCATTGCTGATGCTTGTGGATAAGTTTGTGGTGCATTGAATGAATTTCAGCACTGTAAAAATTCACAGCAAAGGTGTTGCCTTGACCATGATGGATTGCCCCTACCATAAACCACCATACGAGCAACGATACATTCCACTTGTAGAGAGATGGTTCTGGATTCTCCCAAGAAGGTGATCACGATCCGTTTACAATTTACGTAGCAGATCATTTTCATCAATGATAATCTGATACAGGAAACCTTCTCGATTATTCCGTACACTCTTGAGACCTACACACATCCAGACTGCAATCTTAGCTGATTCTGTTCGTGTAGCAGTCATGAATCCAACTTTTTCGTCTTACGTATTGCGCCGATCGACAGTGGTATGGTGTATGCCTAACTGGTCTTTAGTTGCACGAACGCTTTTCCGAGAGTCCACTTCCACGATGTTCCTGAGCCCATTTGATTATGCTGTAGGTCACTGGCCACAGGACTGTTGTCACCGGCATGAAATTATACAAACCAGTGGCGTATGACATGTTCATTCACCACTCCTGGGCCAAATGCAATGTCTTTTTTTTTCTTTTTGGCACCTACGCACAATGTCACAGTTTGAACTCTTAAAAGAAAATTACTCGCAATTGTGTACTTTCAATGGTGTAAGTTGAACAACGACTAAACATATTAAACCAAAACACCCAGAAGCAACAGGCCAGGTTATGAAAAACAGATTTCTGAACTCATCAAAGAAATCGTTGCCTAGACTGTCGCAGGAAATGGGAGTTTTCATAAGTACACATCAACGAGCAGTGGTAAATTATTATTAGTTTCAGCTATTTGTCAATGTACATCCGGGAACCTTCTTACGTAGTTCTCCGATGAAGAATGTTCCGTTTAATTGGGGTCGTAAACTTCCAGAATCTTAGTTTTGAAGTAATGAGATTCCTCACTCTTGGCACGAAACATCCCTTCATACTGGACCAGTTTTTCGACATTTACAGCAGTCCACATGGGAATCTCCCACGAGTTTCTAAGCCTGTTGGATGACAATGAACTCTGTAATGGTTGTTTGCAACAGGGTGGCACTACTTACAGACTTCCAATGGCAATTTGTAATCTTTGAAGATCTTGTCATTTCCAAAGGAGTTTGGCCATCCAGATTCCCCCCACCCAATTTCTTACCATGAAGTATGGTGAAAAGAAAGGTCTATCGCAACAAGTCACAGACTATCAGAAAACTGCAAGGCAGCATTCAGTGGGAATTAACGACTCCTGATTTGTTGGTGACTTGTTTCCTGTAACATGGAAAGGCGTATTGAGATATCAATTGATCTTCCTGACGACAACTTCGAATACTTACTATGACGTCACCATGATTGTCATACACCATTGTATGTCCATAGCAAATGTTGTATCATTATACATATTTTAATCATAGGATTTTGCTAAACGCATCTAGTAACTTTGCCTGTATAAAACGTAACATCGTCAGACAACCTGTATTCAGGTATAAAATGGATTTTACCTAAAACTTCCCATACGTAACCATAAATGATTCGTCAATGTTACATCAAAGAAACAGTTATATTAATCCGAGCTCATGTGAATGTTAGTTTTTTTTTTTTTTTTTTTTTCGTTATTTGAATTAGAAACAGAAACATTTTCCTGTGCAAACGAGATGTTCGCTTAGATGCTTCTGTTGGGTTTTCATTACGCCAGAGATAATGCACTGCAATGTCTCTCTCGGCTGCGTCATTTCGGCTATAATCTCTCTCAGGCGGTTCCGTGTTTTACGAAATGAATCACATTATAGTGTGTGAGAGTAAGTCCCAACGGATATACGTATTCCACTAACTGTGCTTTCGTCTTTCTCATTTTGCTTCTACGAGTTCGGTTGGTTAAGTTTATCTCGTCTCGTAGGAAATGGGCTACTCGATCCCTTCCACTGTACAGGATTCTCTCTCCCTTTGCCTTTCGTCCCAAGAGAACAACTTCCAAAGTTTTCAGCAGTACATTATTTCGATTCCAATTGAAGAGAAATCTCGCCCGGCTAGAGAGTAGTATATCTGCGACGAACGACGATGGAATTGGAATGAGGGAATCGGTTGATGTTTTCTCGAATCAAGTTTTCTGTTGACAGTGGAAATTTGAGAAAGCCCCGATCAATTTAATTTTGTTTGTTTGTACTGGTTGCCGGGATGGGCAGACCAGTAATTGATCTCTTTTCAGAAAGAAAAATGACTTGGAAAACCACATATCCTTTGTGTATCACGGTTTTTTTTTGTGTGTGTGTGTGTGTGTGAATGAAATTCATTAATATTGTTCCCCATACGAAATTCATTGATGATTTTTTTCCGGTATTATATTATGTAAAGGGGAGAACCGTAATCTAGTGGTGAGAGTGTTGAACTCACGTCCATATGGTCCAGGTTCAATTCCCGCTCCCGATCCCCAATTTTCGGCGACCACCCAGCGTCGTGAGACAAACTGGGGAGTACGAGAATAGAAGACGCGAAGGCCACTAGCTCTAAAAAGTTCATGATACACCTGTTAGGCCTATCGCTCACTGGCGACAAAACAGTTGCGCAACTATCTCGTCGCTGTCGCCTGCAGTCAGCAACTTTACGGAGACAAAACAGTTTTGTTGCCATACCCTCGCTCACTGGCGACGGCAACAGAAAAGTTGCCGAGCATTTGATATCACAATTTACATAATCGACAACCGGAACAGTTCATATAATCGCTGGTTTCGGGCATTTTAAAAAACTGTAGCCCATTCCAATGGTTAAATAAATAAATTTAAATAAGTGAAATAAGAATTGCTTGGATAAATTTCAAAGTCCTTCTTTTCTACTAATTTCAAGACGCTCAATCCAATAGAACTATTTTCTTAACATGTCCCTCTCTGGGGCCTCGAGAAAAATAATCTCAAAATTGGGTGGATTGAGCGTCCTCAAATTAGTACGAAAGGTCTATTAGACATGTACCCTATCGTGGGCACCTTTACCATTTGCATGAGTTTTTTTTTTTTTTTTAATCAATTCACACTCGGAGTTAGCGTGCACAGGTTTTCGAGCGTGTTAAAGGCCTATAAGTTCAAAAAAGTCATGAGTGGAACTAACAATGCGGAACTAAATAATTTGAAATTAACAATGAAGACGGGGGAAGGACTCAGACGACATATATAACATTATTATAACAAGATCTTCTAAAATGTTCTTGCAATTTTTAGAAGTAAGGGGTCATGGCTCCCCAGCAAATTATCCTAATTACACCAATGCTATCAAATTTTGGAAGGTAGCGTCAAAAGGGGCGTCATTTCAAACTTCGTTTGATGGGGGCAAGAGCACTACCGACATAAGACTTTCACGTTTTGTACTAGTATATTAATAGACAATAGATTGGAGTATTTATATAGGCCTATATATTTCTCAAATTCTTGGGGGGCAATTGCACCCTCCTACTCCCCTAAATGACGTCCCTGAGCGTCAATGAGTGACAAAAATAACAGCATTATGTAAGCTAATACGAACAGGAACAATTATTCGAATCAAAAGATAACAAGAATAACGAAAATATAAAACGACTGAAAATAACTAACAGAATGAAACTAACAAAAGCGGCAATCCGACAACACTGTACCGTAACTGTACTCTCAGATGTTCTACGTATAGCCATAAAATAAAAATTGGCTTTCTTCGTTCTTCCTGCGTATTCTTCACGTTTTAAAATCGGCTACTTTTATACTGTACAGTTTTTTTCTTTTTTATATTTGAAATGGAAAGAAAATTGATAATGATAATTTTATTTCTATTTTTCTAGTTGTGGGAAATTAATGAAAGTAGTAGTGTGTAGTATGACAGCGATATGTCATTATCGATTAATGTACGCTCATGTCCAAAATCAGGGTTGGCAAAAACCATGGTTTTTATTAAAAAAACCAAAAAAACCGGGTTTTTTGGTTTAAACCAGGTTTTTATGGTTTAAATGATTTGCTCTATATATTCATATCATATATGGACAGAAATAAGTTTGTTTCACCTTGATGTTATTATGCAACAACCGGGTTATGCTGGAAGGGGTCACATAAGCTTAAAGCGGAATAAAAACCGCTTCTCGATTTACATCCGAGAGAAATTGTCCTCCATTTGAACTCAGAACCAGGACTAATTGGCCACAAATGCGATACGTCTGCCGACTCACGAAGGAATCCTGATAAAAAAATACGTTGTACTGATCTTTACATGCTTCTTAATATAATTGTCAAGAGTCATTTCAGGACAAAAAGATAAACAGTTGCACAAGTGAAACCATTACACAGAATTACATATGAACAATTTCAAAGTACTACGGAGTACAGAAAAACTAATTTAGTTCAAGTTGTTAACAGTGACTTTTATTGGGCCAAAAAAAAAAAAAAAAAAAAAGAAATACACCGACTTAATCTGCATATCAATAAGAAAAGTGAATAAAGATACGAATTATTTGAGTCCACTTTGGCTCAAACTCATTTATACATGGATAGATACCAAAGATACTTATTTCACTAAATGCCTCTTGTGGGGTCTGCATGACCCCCCCATCACACACACACACAAAGTACGGCATTTTCGATGTATGTTATCAATAGTAAACATTGAAACGAAACAATATTTACAATTTTTCTTCGATTGCAATTACATAACAATAACAACAACTACAAAAAATCACAAAATAAACATTTATAAACTTGTAAAAAAAAAAAGTTGCTTTTGTAGTATATATATATTATTATTATTATTATATAGTATTATTAATTGTAATAGTAACTGTATCTGTTGACGAAGCCATGAACGCTAAGTTCTTACGGCGGAAAATGAAATAAATAAATAAATAAATAAATAAATATATATATATATATATATATATATATATATATATATATATATATATATATATATATATATATATATATATATATATCTATATCTATCTATCTATCTATCTATCTATCTATCTATCTATATATATATATATATATATATATATATATATTCTTGAGTAATGAATGGGGAATTTAGGTCTGAATATAATACGAATAATATACGGGAGTGAAACGTGATAACCAAAATGTGTGTTCATCAAGATTTTACAAACACTTACACTTTTACGAACATTTTTTGTTTTTTTGGTTTAAACCAGTTGGTTTTTTTGAAAAAACCAGCTGGTTTAAACCTTGGTTTAAACCAGCCAACCCTGTCCAAAATGATTGTCGCATATCTATAATTGTCTTCTTGTAAGAATATATTTTGATAATGATTTTGGAGGGTACTTTTAATACTGATACTATGTGTATAATCGGGAAATGTGTATTTGTGGTAAATTTCATAGGAAAAGAATTATAAATACGAAAATTAGAATGAGTAAAACAAAATGTTGCTAAATGGACAATAAAGTTTTATTTTCGTTTTATTTTTCTTACTCTTTTGACATGAAATTTTCCACATACATGTCTTTGCTGATTATACACATACTAACATTATAAGAAATAACGGGCGAATTCGTTATCAAATTATATTCCTACAAATAACATATTTATAGACAATAATTTTGGACATGAGTGTACCTATCTGTGTTGTTTTTTCTTGGATGGAAAGCTCATTCTAGTTTCTCACAACAGCAAAACACACTTCCTTCAATAATTTCTTCTTTATATATATTTCTTCTTTAACGCTGGGCGTTTCTCTATTTCCTCAGTTAATTTTTCATAGCGTTTATCACTAATTAAAGACATGCTAGTCACTAATCAAAGAATGTGTTAGTTTCTATTGCGAACACTTCTTTTCACGCGCTACATACAGAACGAACTGTTAACGTGAAAAAAACTTGTAGAAAACATTTATTTTTTACCTTTCTATTTGGAGGTACCTCGGCAACTTTTCTGTCGCCGTCGCCTCAGTGAGCGGACTCCCATAAGACTCAATGCATTTTTAGATGTTGCGCAACTGTTCCGTCGCCGAGCTGTTGCCCTGCTGTCGCCCTGCTTGGCGACACCTCGGCAACTTTTCTGTCGCTGTCGCCTCAGTGAGCGGACTCCCATAAGACTCAATGCATTTAGGCAGAGCAACAAGATAGTTGCCCGACAAAATGTTGCCAGTGAGCGGTAGGCCTTAGAGACATGGCGACGCAATACGCTGACCACATATTCGTCACTAGACTGAACGTAGTTCAGTCATTTGCTCACAGGTGGCGTTGGAGCAACTCAGACCTAAAAGGGCTGTCATGCCAGTGGTTAGTTTTGGTTCTATTGTATGACGTTAAGGGAGGATTTTAAAATATATTTATTATACAAGTAGTATTGCGTCATGGTTTTGAGTCTGTGTGTCACTGTCAGGAGAAGATAAGTATCAATAGATACAACTTATGACTTAATAGTGTATTTTTGTTTATACAGTAAATAAATAAACAGTTTGTTGCAGTAAAACTATCAATTAAAGGTTTGTTATGGGCAACGAATGACATCCTTTTTTAACGTTATGAAAATTCGTTTTCTCTATTTTCTCAAAAACTGCGCATGAGAATTTATCGTCAAAAATCTCAGTTTGTTCAGTTCGATGTGATATATCGATTGATATATATCAATATTATATATATATATATATATATATATATATATATATATATATATATATATATATATATATATATATATCTTGTCTTTGGATCTGTCCCGTCACTTCCAAAAACATCTATGGCGTCCCTCCACTTCCTAAAAAAATGAGCAAAGATGACCATGAAAGACGGCGTAACGTCATGCGTCCCCCTACCTTTTCAGAACCACTTTTATCCCATTTATGTCATCAGATTTTCACAGAGAAGGGAGTCACCTAAAGTTATCAAGTTTCGTACACAGATATATCTTCACAAGATCTAAGTGCGTACGAAGCCGTACTTTCCATTTTTCCATCGTTGTCCTACAGAAAGCTAGAAGCTAGAACTCAGTTGTGACATGCTTCAAATATGATTTTGTCACCCCAGCAGATGTTAAACCAGGGCTGGATTAACCTATCTGGAGGCCCGGGGTTAGAAAAAATGTGTGGCCCCTGCTGACTTCACGTAATACATTTCTGTGAAAGTTCAGTAGGAAAGTTAAGGGAATATGTTTCATATTTTTGGCCATATGTTATTTTATGATGATGATTGTATCTTTATGATTCTTTTTAGATAGTCAGTTGAGATTTTGATCAGAGTGGAGGCCCCTGTCTACTTGGAGGTCCGGGGTTATAGCACCCCCAAGCCTCTCCCTTTATCCGGCCCTGTGTTAGACGATTGTTTTGAGGCCTCAAAGGCCTAATAAACAGACGAAGACAACCAGGGCCGGCGCGAGCAGATTTGCCGCCCTGGGCGGTACTTTCACACGCCGCCCCTTTAATCCGCAAACCTTATTTTGACAGAAGCCGTTCAAGTGTCACGAAAAAGTAAGAAAAAGGCCCATTTAAAAACATGTATGAAATGGAAAAGTAAACAAAAACTTGAACTACCTCTTTCGAATGCTAACGAATCCATATATGACACAATATTCAGTATGCTTGATTTCGCTGTATATCTGTAATATACAGCAGCACATACAGAAAATAAAATTTAAAAATATGCTTTAGTCACGACTAAGAATTTTCATTTTTAAGCTTATTTTGTAACAAAAGGAGTTTCCCTAGAGTATGGAGCATGAAGATAATATAGTGAATCAGATATTACGGCAAAACTAAGTGATTATCCTAAGCCTTATAAAGTACTAAAACACAGAGATTCATAAATTTAACATACCTTAATTGAAAGAAACTTTTCTTGCTTTGATATAAGCAAATTCTTTTATCACATTCGCGTAGTCCAATGTTTCAGCCAATTCGTGTTCTATTGATATCATCACTAGTTTACACAAGCGTGTTTCAGACAGGAAACACATAGATAGTTTTAAGTAAGTCTAAATTTCGAAAAATTTCTTTTTCCACTTGCCACTGTCACCGGTAAGGTTAACAAAATCCTAAGTGAAACACACATTGGGAGCAAAGTTATGTTTCTTAATTTTAAAGTCTCTTTTGGTGAACCTTTAGGCTTAATTATAGCGAATAACACTTTCAGTTTGTCATGCAGATCACTGGGGTTAATATATTTCCATTCTTTGTGTGTTATAATGCTGGCAAGTTTAGTACACTTTTCAGACAAAAGTTCAGGTGGCATATTTTTAAGATTATTTATATCGTAAAGAAAATTGAAATACTCGCAATTGATGTTTAAGTTGTTCAAACCTTTCTCTTAGAGCTAACATAATCACGTCTAGAACTTTCTAATAAAAATCCATCTTGTATCTTGTTTGTGGATTTTCAATTGCTTCATCCTCTGACTCGTACTGAAACTGTCTCTTCTTCTTTCGACTTCCGAGCTTTCACTGTATTATCTATCCGTGGATCATCCATATCTAATGCTGATGACAATCCCGTTAAATCAACTAAATAAGATTGAAATTTTGCATCATTTCTGCTCCTCTCAAAGTACTCAGATATATTTTCAAGAAACCCGACTGCATCCAACACATGAGAATCAATGCTTTGGAGACTTTTGCTTACTATGTTTATGTGGAATAAAAAGTTATACCAGATAACGAGTGAGCAAAGAAAAGTAAAGTCGTCACGCAGTTGGTTTGCTATACGCAGAGCATCGTGGGAGACCATTCTGTTTTATTGTCGTTACTTATTTGAAGTAAGGCATCATAAACCTTCCCTATTTGATATCTAAGTGGAGTCTGAGCATCAATTCGGCTCTCCCACCTTGTGGTGCTTAATGGCTCTAAAGTGAGACTGCTAATTTGTTCCTTTAGAATGGCTCAACATTGAACTGATGCAGAAAATGTCAAACCTTTTTTAACTATGCAAAAAATGAAACGGTGTACTGAGATGCTGTGTCTGCATCGTTAACGACAAGGTTAAGTGGATAGCTACTGCAAGGAATATAGAAGGCTCGCGAAAACTGGAAAACCCGTAATGCATGCGCAATTGCGCAAATGATTCTAGCAGATATTTCTTAAGAAAAAATACACTGTACGATTTCCTATATTTAGAATGAGCAATTTGTAAATTGATTAAAAACTTGCTGCTAGAATCTAAATGTCTCTAGATGCTGTAGGCTAGAACAGCCTGTCTCAAATGCATAGTTGGAGTGGAGCGTACTTGGAGTGGAGCATTAGAACATTGCTAAATAGAAAAAAAAAAATAAAAGACGCCTTGATAATCTTATCCACCCTAGTTGAAAATCTTATCTACTCCTATGCAAGGAAATATTGAACGAGATACCTGAGACTAGTAGTAGTTTATAATTGAAAATGAGAGGGAATGCTCTGAATTTCCTGAGTGAGTATTTTCTTAAATGTGAGTAAAGTTCAGTTACATTCTCGGGTGAACACAATTTTATTTTTCCATGTGGGCCTATTACGAATCATTATATTTTGATAGTATTCTTTTCTTTTCAAATTTTGCCGCCTATTAGACTTGCCGCCCTGGGCGGTGGCACGGCTCGACCCCCCCTCGCGCCGGCCCTGAAGACAACACAACTTACGAGTAAACAAAATAAAGAAAACTCTTAGGATATCTTGTAATCAGAAGTGAACTGTGTTGAATGGCGTGATGGCTTTATCAAGTGCCAATGCTTCGCGTGGAGTGTTGTACTTTTATCAGGCAGAAACATGAACGTTGTACTTTCGAAATGTTGGTGTGGACAAGAATGGCTGGGTTGAGCAAGGAAATATTTAATAAGAGGGTGTTAGAAATGGTGAGGAAGGGAAGATAAAATTTTTAGATATAACTGAAAAAGGAAAGAGAAACGGGTTTGGACATCGGCTGAGAATTAACTATATCATGAGGGACATGCAGGAAGGGGGAAGGGAGCGAAAGAGGCTACAGTTGATGGACAGTATCAAAACATACAATCCGTACGTGAAGACGTAGAGGTTAGCTGAAGACCATAGAACATAGAAACTTCTCAGTTGCAGCAAATGACCTGCCAATAATGGCAGAATATCTATGATGATAAAGAAAGTAGGGTTCCGTTTTACCTAATATGAATTTTTTGAACGTAGTTTTTGGTCAGAGTATTCATCAATATATTTTCTCTAAGGTTTGATGTTCGTATGATCCTTTTGCCACTCTGATTTCTAATTTTCTTTCGTTGTCTTTATGTTGGTGCATTCTGATTATTGATACTTCAAAGTCATGTTCATTAATTAGTGCTATTTGCAATCCTTGACAGGTTAACGCGTTTAATGTAAGACTTTGGTAAATTAATGACATAAAACTAAAACGAATATGTTCATTTTCACATTATTAACTGGCATTCTTTATTGTTATTTTAAAAACTTACTTCCTAATTTTGCGTGCCATTTTTCCTTAATCATCATACTATTTCGTGTACACGTCTTTTAAATGATTTTTTCAACTTAATACTCATTATCGTTACTTTGGTAGCAATGCCACAATGTACCGGGTACATAGATCTCAGAACGTAGTTTCAAATCTTGCTTCGTTTCTTTAAGTTTTATATATATCGTGTTTTTGCTCTTTAGTCTAAATAAGACGATGAAAGATAGGTAAAGATATGAGTAAGAAAATTACATCACAAGCGAGTTCAAGTCTATGAAGACAGATGTTGCAATCACCATTATAATATCTTACATCATCATCATAGGTATTCTGCCATAATTCGCAGGTTAGGGTCTACTTGCAACTGGGAAGCTTCCATGCTCCATGATCTTGCGCTAATCCCTTTGTCCCCACATACGATTTCTCTATTTTGATGTCGTGCATTAATTGTAGTCTCCTTACTACCTCCCACTCTTTCCTGCCACTATACACTCTAGCATATCTCTAATGAAACAGTTCCTTCTTACCCCATGTCCCAACCAGTTTCTCTTCTTTTTAATAATATCTAACTTGTTCTTTTCTCCCCCACCATTTCTAACACCCTCTCATTCGTTTTCCGGTCAACCCAGCCAATTCTTTCCATTCTTCTCCACACCCACATTTCGAAAGCTTCTAGTCTTTTTTCATTATTTTTGCGTAATGTCCATGTTTCTAACACATACAGCACAATACTCCACACGAAGCATTTTATAAGTATTTTTCTCAACACTTTACTCAAGGTCCCACATTATAGTATTTTCTTTCTCCTAAAGGCTTCTTTCGCCATTCATATCTTTGCTTTTATTTTATGTTTACACTTTATGTTATCACTAATAATATTACCGTGGTGTCGAAAACTAATCATCTGTTTTATTTTCTTTCCTCCTACTTCTATTTTTGACACCAACACCTTCTTTTGTCGTTCTACCATTTATTTTCATCCCATATTCTTCACGGCCCTTCCTCACGTTTTCTCAAATTGTGGTTCTCGACTAGGGTTTCCAACTGTCCGGTTTGGGCAAAATGAATGAAATGAAATTTTGAGTTTTACGTCCCACGGTTATGCCGGTTAGGCTAAAGGAGACGGTGATAATGAGTAATGAATGAAATGGTGGAACGAAGAAAGTGGGAGGAAACAGGAGAACCCCGAGAAAACCCACGCACACGGTGTTTACCGGTTTGAGCAAATTAACAAGGAATTCTAACTCTTGTGCCGAATGATTTTTTTTTCTTACCGGGACGGTTTAGGTCCTGGAACTCATTCTTTCTCTCTTGAATAATGAATATGCATTACGTTTGTTACGAAAATAAATAAATAAATAAATAAATAAAGTGCAAGTTTGCAACTATTGCAACCGAAATGTTTATCGCAGTCGAAAATCCCAAGGAAAATACCGATTTAAAAATTCAGCTGAAGTGACGACTACTGATCTTTCCAGCAACAGGGGTTGTAAGAGAAACAATTGATGTTCCTGTTCCTGTCTTTTCCGTGTATGTTCATGAAGTTTCTTTTGTTCTTCGCACTGAAAATCCTTTAAAAACTTTTTTTTTTTTTTTTTTTTTTTAAGGTTTGTGGTGATGATAATAATACTTTTACAAAACTTAGTTTTTCATATAATTAACTGTCTCATGCAGTTATGATGTAAAAATAAAAATCACAGACCTCCACTGATAAAAATCTGTTCTCCGGACAGCGGTATATTGTGCAAATATACGAAATCCTCTTGCTTACTACAGAAATCAGTACGGAGGATACTTTATCCGTATGCTACATAAGGCACTGCCCTTAGATGCTATATCATGCCGTTACAGGATGTTTGATATCTAACAGTCTTCGTTATATTACATATATATATGCATGTTACTTTCGTCAGCTATATGTTATATACGTCCATTTGTATGTGAGATCCTGACCGCCCATATTGTTTCATACGCAAAATACGTACAGATGGAACTCATACAGAAAGTATTATGAAACATGCGTTTTCAGCTATACGTTTGTTGTACGTTAAGTCCAGAAACTACAGGATTTACAAATGTAACATACGATTTTACGTACGCCACATACAATTTTTCTGAGTGTAGGAGTTACAAAAATATCAATAGCAATAAAATTAATTTGGTAATGTTTTTGTTTCTCAGATAAATGAGTACGCACAGGTCTCTCATCAAATATTTATACTGGAATTAATCAACTCATAGTTGGGAACCTGAGCCTCGACGCCTGTTTGTGAACCTCTTAGACTGAACGTCAGTCCAGAAAAGACAAGAGAAAATAAAATTCAACTAACATGAAAATGAAATGTATTCTTGGGACGCGTAATCGATTCCAGGAAACCGGTTCTCGTTATCTGTTACCGTTTTGGCTCTATAACAATCAACATACAAACTAGAAATGGTTGATTCCTCCCATCCGGTTTGAATAACGCCGGAACTCAATTCCTCATGATCATAAGCAAACTCAATTCCTAACTTATGACTCTCTACATCCTGTTCAAGTTTGGTGGTAATTCGTTAGGTATTTCTTAATAAATATACTCCATGCTTCTGGATAATCACAATAACATTTTAAAACACATTTTTCTGACCAGAACAAAATGAATTATTTAATAACTATACGATTTTTGCTACAGTTTCAAGGACCTAACGTCCTCTTCATCAGACATTGAGAAAAGACAGATGACAGCAAATCTTATATCTTCCTCAGCCGTTAGTTAGCATTTTCATTTATATAATTTTAATTGTTGTTTTTATATATATAAAATTTAAATTTGTAATATGTAACAATATCATATAATTTATTTTATTTGAATGCTAAAAATCCTTATGTACATACATTGTAAAATGTTTTGAGTATTTTTAAATAGGAAACTAAAACTGATGCAATAAACACAGAACATAGAACAGTATTATAATTTACAATCGTGAAAACGACAATTAATCTTATATCCATATATTATAAATTGTTAATCACAAATAAAGCGATTTTTGCCTAGTTATTTTACATTTAAAATTTAACAATCAAATATACTTATTATTTGATGAGGAATGTAGCTATTTCTGTAACATAAAATATTCTGTCCAAAATTGGAAACTTTCGAAGTGAATGCCACAAGGAGTTTGGTGAGAGGAGTATTGATCTTATGGACATAGGATAGATTGGGAAGGGGCTAAAGGTTTAGAAAGAGAAAAAAGAAAGATTATTAGGAAGTGGAAGGAAGCGAGAAGAATAAAGAAAGAACAAGAGGAAAACTTAATGAACTGGACAAGTGGTATAAATATACATGAGCAATGGGAGAAATTATTAGAAGTGATAGAAAAGAAAAATGCATAAGACTATTAGTGCAATTTGAATATTTCCAAATTTCTGTTATTTTATTTTATTTTATTTTATATAAATATCAATAGAATTGTAAATTGCATTAACAATTAACATATATTAACAATGTAATTATATGATATTGTTACATATTACAAATTTAAATTATATATATATATATATATATAAACAACAATTAAAATTATATAAATGAAAATGCTAACTAACGGCTGAGGAAGATATAAGATTTGCTGTCATCTGTCTTTTCTCAATGTCTGATGAAGAGGACGTTAGGTCCTTGAAACTGTAACAAAAATCGTATAATTATTAAATAATTCATTTTGTTCTGGTCAGAAAAATGTGCTTTAAAATGTTAGGTATTTCTTGAAATTGTTTTTCTAGCAGATCGACGGACATGGTAAAATCATATATAAAGGAGTTTTGGTTAAAACAGACGTCTTAATAAGTACACACTGGAATCAACATATGCCCAAAATGATAAATTTGCTTTCGAAGGGTACAGTCACGTGGTTCATACACAAATTCTAATTAATAAATGTAGTCCCCAGTTGAAAGAGTTTTAAGAAATGCTATCTTAGATCTCGCGATCATGCTACCTTATAAAAGTAAGAAATAAGAAGAGTTCTGGAGCAGAAAATCGTGTAGCTTCCTTTTGTCGTGTACACTGTGTCCAGCAATGGTAATGTTTATAAATTATGCATAGACAATCTTACACTGGAAAGCTGATTATTATTTTAGAAGCAGGAAGAGAAATTTTTGTTCAACCTTTGAAGTACTCTGAGACTAGTTATTTCATGCATAATTTGTTGTAGTGAGTTACATAGTGACGTGACGCGCAACTTGATGTGAACTAATGAGAAAACAAGAAGATAGTTTCCGGCGATGTGGTTCACTAACATATAAAAACTTGTAATTAAAGTTAAAAAACCGTGAAGTATTAAAGTGTATATCAGATTTCTTGGGAAAAGAATTAGGTGTACCTGAAAGTTTGGTGCTCTTTTGTTAAGTTCTTAAATTGAAGCTGAATACATAAAATGCATCTCTGATTGTGGGAAACGTGGCTCCCTGGTAGGGCGTTTACCTCTGGTGCTTGGGTTTCTTGGTTTGATCCTAGGCCAAGTAAGTTTGTGGTGGACAATAACGTGTCTGTGGGTTTTCTCGAGGTACTCCCGTTCCCTCCAACATTTTCAGTCCACCAAATCTTTCGTCATCATTCAATTTGCCTTAATCATCCGTCTCCCTTAGCCTAACGGATATAATCGTCGGATGTTAAAATCAAAAATTTCATTTCATTTCTGATTGTGAGCTCTAGCTTCTTTTGTTGAAGCAACCGTAAGAGAGTTTCAACTATTCGACTCAACTTTACACTTGTGTGTCTATTGCGTGTAAATGTGTTCCGATTTCTAAAATAGAGAAAAACAATTATTTATTTATTTGTAAACTGTTTTTTTAAAAAAAGTGATGCTGTACAATAACTGCGCCACATATTAAGATCAAAGTGATACCGAAATATACCGTCATCAAGTTTTCATTATGACACTAGCAAGACGGAAGTATATAGAATGGTTAATGAGATATAGCCCAAAATCATAATTAACTCTAACTACATAGCATGTTTAATGAGATATAGCCCAAATTCATAATTAACTCTTAAACTACATAGCATGGTTAATGAGATATAGCCAAAAATCATAATGAACTCTTTAACTACATAGTATGGTTAATGAGATATAGCCCAAAATCATAATTTACTCTTAAACTACATAGCATGTTTAATGAGATATAGCCAAAAATCATAATTAACTCTTAAACTACATAGTATGGTTAATGAGATATAGCCCAAAATCATAATTAACTCTTTAACTACGTAGCGTGCGTGGTTAATGAGATATAGCCCAAATTATAATTAACTCTTAAATACATAGTATGGTTAATGAGATATAGCCCAAAATCATAATTAACTCTAACTACATAGCATGGTTAATGAGATATAGCCCAAAAGCATAATTAACTCTTAACTACATAGCATGGTTAATGAGATATAGCCCAAAATCATAATTAACTCTTTAACTACATAACATGGTTAATGAGATATAGCCCAAAATCATAATTAACTCTTTAACTACATAGCATGGTTAATGAGATATAGCCCAAAATCATAATTAACCCTTAACTACATAGTATGGTTAATGAGATATAGCTCAGATTATGATTCTCTTTAACCGTACTGGGGCCGCGGTGGCTCAGTGGTAGAGCGTTCACCTCTGGTGCCTGGGGTCCGGGGTTCGATCCCAGCCCGCAGCCCCCGCCAAGTGAACTTTGTCGTGGACAAATATCGTGTGCGTGGGTTCTCCCGTTTCCTCCCACTTTCTTCATTCCACCATTTCATTCATTACTCATCATCACCGTCTCCTTTAGCTTCACCGGCATAACCGTGGGACGTAAAACTCAAACATTTCATTTCATTTTCTTCTTTAACCATACTATGTAGTTAAGAGTATTTTTGTTGAACTACAATATTTCAAACTTTAATTTTTGTTGAACTGCAATATTGTCCAAAATAATACATTTATCGGTCAATAGATGACATCGAGATTAACCTTAAGGGTAAGTTCTGATGCGTAGTTTTCAAGAAAATTGAGAGAAAAAAAAACCTAAACTTTCATAGCCTTCAAAAGTGTATTGTTCATCACCAATAATATTTTGTAGTTTCTATTTTGCTAGTACAGATTGTATGTTTATTGATAATACTGTGTATTTAAAAGAAATATACATTTTTAAGTAGTAGATTATATCGTTGTTTTCTCTTCTTCTAACGATGACACACTAAATTCCTAACGGTGAAACATTCTTTAACAGTGACGCGCTTACTACTTGTAAAGTTATTGTTTGTAGATGACATCCGTTAAGAGATCAAATGCGTCCCATAAGGTGAAAGTTTGCCCTTTTACAAAAAATGATAATAAAAGAATTTTCCAGGAAGCTTTCGTTGAAATTGTTTGAGGTTGAAGTCAATCAAGGAATAAATATGAAATGAAATGAAATCTTTGAGTTTTACGTCCCACGGATATGCCGGCTAGGCTAAAGGAGACGGTGATGATGAGAGATGAGTGAAATGGTGGAATGAAGAAAGTGGGAGGAAACGGGAGAACCCCGAGAAAACCCACGAGCATGGTGCTTGTCCACCACAAAGTTCACTTGGCGGGGGCTGGGATCGAACCCGGAACCCCAAGCACCAGAGGTGAACGCTCTACCACTGAGCCACGGCGCCCCCCTCAAGGAATAAATAGCCTATAGTAGAAACGATAAATTCAACTCCAACTTCTAAGTTTTCTGCTTTTATATAATGTGAAACTACATGATAATTTAACACGATAACTCAAAAAAAAAAATCATTCAATTTTGATGTGCAATATAATGAGGCAATTTTCTGGTATATCTCCCAATCAACCAGTGGCACAACTAAAGGCTTGGGGGTCTCCCCGCAGACAGCATGGAATGTGGCCCATTCTCTACGTCCCACTTCATGATTTAGGGACCTCTGATGGCTTGGAGCTTTCCGCAATGCGGGGCTCTTATTTACGTCCCTACAACCAACCCATTTTTTTTGGGGGGGGGGAGGGTAAATCAACTATGACTAGATGGCTCAAGTATGATGTACTTCCGGTATGACTTGTATCCGGTGGATTCCAAAGAAATGTGCGACATGTGAAACAGTGTTATGATTTGTGTTGACCCATAAACATTTAAATGAAAAAGGAAATTGCATTTTACATGTTTTTTTTTTTTTTTTTAAACTTTACGAAGGTCCAACCGTGTTCCCAAATTTTGTAATCTGCACTCATTTCTCTACATCATACAGTAATGACATATTGGACAGCAACGTAAGTCTGATAAGAATACATAATTCCATTGTTACTTTTATAAATTTCTGTAGTAGCTAAAATTCCCGTTCTTCGCGCGGGGAGAATACGTTTATGGGAAATATTTGAATCCCCTTCCTCCTTAAAATATTTATTTCAATGAAAGTGTACTGATAAAAATAGAGAACATTCTGTACTTTTGGCATAAATATTCAAACACTCTATCTCTACAGAACGTTTAATCAAATTGATATGATTTAAAAATTCAGCTTGAAGTGGGTACTGTCTTCCAACAGTCATTAGAAACATGTCAGATGTTTTCCCGACTCCGAAAACTATGAATTCGACTCAAATTTAAGACATTTTTGACATTTTATTTTTAATCTACCCCACCCCCACCCCACTCTTTGCAGATGAGGATGAACTTGAACTTAAACGGCATTGGGGGCTACACTATTCATTTCAGCGACCTCGAAAACTATGGACTCCACACTAACATCGGACATTTTCAATTATTTTTATGTCACAATTTCAACCTCCCCAGGTTAACAATGGGGGCTGAACTTAAATGGTATCTGCAGTATCATTCTTTATTTAAGCGAATCCGAAAACTGTGGATTCGACACTAATATTGGTCATGTCTTATCATTTTATATTTCTCCTTCCCCTCCCCTAGGAGTGCTAGGGGGGTCTTACCCGAACTGAGAGCTAACCTTGATGCAAAAACTATCACCAATCAACTTAGGGACCCCAAAAACTATGGATTCGACATTAATATAGGTTATTTTCAATTTTTAGATGTCACCGCCCCTTCTCAGGAGTACTAATGGGGGCTAGTTTTAGTTTGAAACGCCATCGAAAGTGTCTCTGCTTGTCTCAGCGACCCTAAAAACTATGAATTCGACACTAATATCGGTTGTTTTCGATCATTTTTATGTCGCCTTTCCTACTCTTTCAAGGTGTGCTAGAGGGTCTTACCTTCACTGGGGTCTGAAATCGGACTTAAAGGCACCGAAACTGTCACCAATCAACTCATGGACCCTGGAAACTATAGATTCGACACTAATATCATTCATTATCGGTCGTCTTTCCCTCCCCCTCCTCCTAGGTGTGCTAGGGGATCTTACTTGAAGAGTGCTCTTGTCCAGACTATAAATAATTCGTGTATCAAGTTTGGTTAAAAATGCTCTAGGTGTTCCAGAGTTATGCTGGAACATACATACGCATATAGCCTACAGGGGCGGATCCAAGGGGGGAGTTATAGGGGCTATAGCCACCCCTGACGCTCAGGTATACACTGGATAAAATTGGCTTCAATCCTGCTTTACACTGGATAAAGCTGCAAACTATGGTTTATCTCCTCCCTTAATCATATCCTGGATCCGCCACTGCACATATTCATCCATATATATATAAAGATTTTAAGTTAGATATCTTGTTTAATTTAGAAGATCGATATAAGCATTTTTGTATACTAACAGATTTACTCTTTCAGTAAAACGAAATTTTCTATAACACAGGGGTTAACATTCAGATTTTCATGATTTCTCATACATTTGAAAAAGGAATAAAATGGCATTATTTTTTGAATAAAGTGCTTTCTCTTTTTTGTAAAAAAAATAACAAACAAAATAAACGAATCGTACTTAAAAGTAATAAAAATAAATATTATAAAATAAAATAATAGTTTTTTTTCAAAACTGTTTTTATTAGAATAAAAAAATTAAAGTAAAATAGATCGTACAAAATGTAAAAAAAAAAAAAAACTTTTTTCAAGAAATTTACTTTTAAAAAATCTATGCATGACTAAAAAGAAGAATATGGAGAACGCTCTCATACAAAATCACTTCATTTACATGAGAATTGAAGAATTTATGAATTTATTATACTTGAAACTTCTCCAAATGTTTTTATTTTTAGCCATGCATAAATAGTTTTTTTTAAGAAGTATTTTTCTGGAAAAGAGATTTGTTTTATTTTACTTTTTAGTATGATTTCTTTTATTTTGTTCGTTATTTTTTTTTAAAGTAAGTATGCTCTTTTAATTTGTTTTATTTTATTCTGTATTTTCCAAACGAAAAAAAAAACTTTGAATTGCAAATAGATCAAAGTTAACGAAAAAGGAAAAAGTGTTGTATGAAAATAAATAAATATATATACCTACCGTGCTTTCTTACTGAGCAACCATTCTTTAGGTTCTGGGAGCCACGCACTTTTGTTGTCAGTGCAAGGTTTCTCTTAGTTATGTGTATAAACCACAAGTTTTTGTCGACGATTGCAGTAATAAAAATAATCCTGTAAAGAAACCATTTACTAATAGTTGCTGGCTTGAGAGACCTAAGTAGTTATCGGGAGGTATAATAAAATTGAAAATAAGTTATATCTTTTTAAAGGAATTATCCTGTCTGTCCAGGTGTTCCTGGTCTATCAAAACTTCTTTGTACATTTACAATGCCTGTCCATGTGTTACTGGTCCACCAAACCTTCTTTATATATTCACTCTGTCTCCCCAGGTGTCGCTGGTCTACCAAAAGTGTTTTATATAGTTACCCTATCTGTCCATAATATCCCTGGTCTACCAAAACTCTTTTATAGATTCACTCTGTCTCCCCAGGTGTCGCTGGTCTACCAAAAGTGTTTTATGTACTTACCCTATCTGTCCATAATTTCCCTGGTCTACCAAAACTCTTTTATATATTCACTCTGTCTCCCCAGGTGTCGTTGGTCTACCAAAAGTGCTTTATATACTTATCCGATCTGTCCATAATTTCCCTGGTGTGCCAAAACTCTTTTATATATTCATTCTGTCTGCCCAGGTGTCCCTGGTCCACCAAAACTCCTTTATATATTTTCCCTGTCTGTCCATAATTTCCCTGGCCTATTCACTCTGCATGTGTTCCTGCTCTACCAAAACTTCTTTATAGATTTTCCCTGTGTGTTGATGTGTCCCTGGTCTATCAAAATTCCTTCATATATTTACCTTGTTTGTCCATGTGTCCCTGGTCTACCAAACCTTCTTTACATATTTACTCTGTCCGTGTACCCGTCCAAAGACAAAATATCTCAAGAACTACTTATTGGATTGTCATCAATTTTGACCAGGAAGTAGAGGATCAGAAATTACGAATAGAGTTCGTTGATGGAGGTGATCTATTCACTGGAAATGCTAGAAATTAACTATTTTCGGTTTTAACAATAGTTACGTACTATACATAGGGCAAGGACGGTAATAGATAGCGAAAAGCGTTTTCTTGCAATCGATTAAGCGTCCCAAGAATCTATTTCACCTTCACTCTAGTCTCTCCACTACAACTTCTGGTTTCAATATTAAGAAAATATCACGTTATACTAAACAAACTTATTAATGTGGTGTACATCCAGGGGCGTCATTTCAGACTTTGTTTGAGGGGGGCAAGAGCACCACTGACATAAGATTTTCATGTTTTGTACTAGTATATTGGTAGACAATCGATTAAAGTATTCCTCAAACTCTTAGGGGACAATTGCCCCCTCCTGCCCTCACTAAATGATATCCCTATGTACATCTGGTATATTATTGGGTTAGAAACATTATATTACCATCAAATGTTAATTGGTGAATGTATGGGAAAGAGACCTTGAGGCCAGGGGCGCCCGAAGAAAATTTTCTTGGGGGGCCCCATCTCCATGGTTGCTATATTGTCAGGTATTTGTGGTATTTAATATACATGGTTTGCTATATTACCTATACATTATCCTGTGCCAGGGGGGTGGTCCCCTCTTCGGTGCTCATGCTTGAGGCGGTTCCAAGCAATACAATGACCAACTATTGATTATTTCATTCTTTCCGAGAGATGTTTCGAATTTCTTACGCCGTAGTTTCTTATCTGGGTAAACATTCTATGTAAATATGGAAAAGAACTATACAGAAGATATACTCGTATGGGCTACAATCAGTGGCGTACGCAGAGGGAGCTGATAGGACTTCAGCTCCCTAGGTACAGTTGTGCACTCGAAGGTAATGACTAGCCTCTCAAACAAGTTAACATTTAGAACTTGTTTGCGTAGCTACTGGTATTATCTATCTATAATGTATAGATAACTACTTTATCTCGTTATCTTAGTTTTAATTTATGCATTCTCCTCTCTAGATGTAGTGTAATTTCAGGTTTTACTTGGAAGGAGGGGAAGATCATCCGATATAAATGAATTTTCAATTACTTCATTAGTATATTATTATTTATTGATAAATGTTTGTTCCTGAAGAACTAAAGAATGCCACTGCTTCTAGTGGCTAGAATACGTGCTCTTGATGCATGAGGTCCCAGATTAGGTTCCCGGAGGGAGAGCATCGAATAAACTATAGATCTTTTCCTGTATAGCTTCGAAAGTACAAAAATACAAATCGATAAACCAATTAAATTACCATAGAATATCTGTATTATTTTTATCATCAAATGACCATTTCAATTAAGTCGGAAGTAACCAAGGGCGCCCATCAGGGGAATAAGGTGGGGCGCTCTCCCCTCCCTAAGAGGAAATTGTACTTGGGAATATCGAAAACCCAATAGAATTTTTACATTAGTTACAGCAAAATTTGAAACTATATTTGAAACGTTGCTTATACTTGCCCCCCTTGGAAACCACAACATGGGCGCCCTTGGAAGTAACTCATAATTCTGTTTTAGTCTAGTGTTATTTTCTTCTACAGTGAAATGATTTTTATCTGTTCTTTAGAAACCAAAAGAAGCTATTACGATTAGTATTGATTGACTATCAATTTGACTGGAACAAGCTTGAAAGCAATAACTTTAATCTTCTTACTGAATGCATGGAGTTGCATCTGGCAATAATTTGAATCTGTGATTCAGCCTAGAAAGTCAGTCATAATATTTTTTCTTTTTCCTTGTATAATAATAATAATAATAATAATAATAATAATAATAATAATAATAATAATAATAATAATAATAATAATAATAATAATAATAATAATAAAACGTCATCATAACATTAAATAATAATAATTTCGTTCTTTATTTTCACGACTTTCAAACTATTACAAGAAATGAACAAATATATTGTTAACAATCAACTTTTCGTCCTTTTTTTTTCAGTTTATAAATTAGTTTCTAAACTTTGAGAAAAGTTTAGAAACTCTTGTACTTTAAAAAAAAAAAAAGAAAAAGAAACAAAAACAGAATTTCAATGGACATTCTTTAAAACGAATGCGAAAAACCAAGATTGAAATTTTTGAATACCTATTATTAACTTAGAAAGTTTTCATTGAGAGCAGAAAAACTTTGCTGAGTATACCAACCAAATTAGATTTCTGGTTCTTTCTCTGAATTGATTTCAGATGCAAGAAAAGAGAACTGTAAAAGTAGTCCCGCGTTGTTCAGGGAGTTTCTGTTTCTTTCTGACGTCCTAAGCTTACAGACGATGGAGCTAGTTCGGTTCATAGTTCAATTTCCGTTTCATTCCTCTAACCTTTAATATCAATATCATATTATATAAAACTTCGAATGGGTGGCGTGTGAACCTATATGTATTTAGCATGTCAAAGTGCGAAAAAACACGGAACTATTTTTTTAAAAAAAACTGAAATTTTCATCGATAGATTAATCTGTCTTCTGACTTTTCGAGAAAAGTTTTTGGCTCGTGTATTGGTACTTTTGTTTCCAAATTATACAGTAATATTGTAATAATGAAAACTTGAAATTGGCTTACTTTTATAATTTTTACTTTTGTGTGTGTGTGTGTGTGTGTGTGTGTGTTTGTGTGTGTGTGTGTGTGTGTGTGTGTGTGTGTGTGTGTGAATTCAACTGTCTTCTTAAAGTATCTTAATTCCAATGAATTCTACTGTTCACATACTTTCCAACGACATCTTGATTACTTTTATGCGGTTATATAATATGTTGAATGTTTAGTCAGAAGGCCAAAAGTCTACATTTGTGCTTCTCTTAAAATATACTTTCACATACAGCAGTGGCGTATTTAGGAGAGTGGCTCTCGGGCTCATGCCCCCTCCCCCACGAAATAAATTTGTTGTATGTACAATTTCATTAAAATTTGTTGGCACCCGAAGGGAAAAATTTAAGTGCTTATGCTCGTGTTGTGCATACCCCCCGAAACAAAATCCTAAATACGCCACTGACATACAGGGTATTAATGACCTATACGGACAAATCGTAAGAGTATAGTATAGTATAGTGAACAAAAACTGTAAGAGTATAATATAGTATAGTGAACAAAAAAGTAGTTCATGTGAGCATGTGGGAAAAACGTGCATAGTTTCGGAGCTAGGGCCGTTCAAAAACTAGAGCCTGTATCGAGAGATCAGAAAAATGAATGAGCTGTTTTTGGAACAAAAATGGTTATGTATTGGGTGGTTCAGGAAGTGAGTTTTTATTGAATGCTTTATTATTATTATTATTATTATTATTATTATTATTATTATTATTATTATTATTATTATTATTATTATTATTATTATTATTATTATTATTATTATTATTATTATTTGATATGCCTATTAGGACGAATAGTTGAGACTCTATTGTATTGATAGAAAGTTGAGATACTATAATTTTAATAAATTTCATAAAAATAATCACTAACTATACATTTAAATAGAAAGAATGGGCCAAATAAAATTTACTGTAGGCAGCCCAAAATAAACTTCTGTTCTTTATAATATATCTAACGTAAAGGAACGATATTGGTAGATTTGGCGCTTTATTGATGCATTTCGGAGGACATACACACGCACAAAAAAGCAGGACTTAGTGTACGAGGCCATGCTTCGAGAAGACGATCCGCCCAAAGAAAGAAAAAAATATATATTCAGGCAAATGAAAAATTCGCCGTACAGAATTTTGAAACTGTTGACATTGTAGAATAATGCTGGATTTGGCCAATAATTTGGTCATGGAATTATAATGTCATGGTAATTGTAACATAAGACAAAATAAATTATTCAATATGTATATTAGATTTCACTGTTTACTTCTTGTTTCACTGTTGTTTCCTTTACAATTATCTCTGTTGCAAATACATAATAATAAAGAGTTATGCAATGTTATGAATTGCTATGAAGTTATGAATATCCTTTAGGTTAGAGATATTATAAAGGTAACTTCACAGCAGTTTACTTTGGAAGTTATAGGATGCCTACAGCAAATTTTATTTTAGCCCAATATAGATTCATGCTGGAAAAAAAAAATCTGAAGGTCACTGTCTCCGATTTTCCTGAAATTAGGATATATCATTCTAGAAACAAAATAATTAGACCCATATTTTTTCTTTCTGCACTATACAAAAATTTATTAGACCTAAATTAAGCATTTATTGCAACTGAGGCTTTCAATGACTGTTTACCGTAAGACATACTATAACGTAAAGAAAGCATTTTAAAGAAAATTGGGGTCAAATTTTACCTTTCTGAACTTCTTAATTTTAGGTTGTGCAGTTATTTTTCAAAACAAAGTTTTTGTGATATTAGTGCCTATTTTTTAAGACTTTTAGTGCACAAGCATCCGGTTTCTAGTTGCGAAATACATTATAACCCATTTAAGTAGATTAACTTATTTAGATATACGGCTTTGCGCTATTTAGATAAAAGTCTCGCGCCCAAATGGCCTTGCGTCCAAACGTCCTGCTCCGAAAAATTATAAGTATTGATGTTCAGATTTAATTTTTATTTTTAAGATATCCATGAAAAACCTACATTCAGCATATAACAAATGTTTTTGCCTGTAATCATTACATTCATTCCAAAATGATTTAAAATATGCCTAAAGTCCCTGGGTCTCAAAGTGTTAAACTAATGGAAACAGTCACGAAACTTGGAATATGGAGAATTTTCCATAAACAAAATACATATCTGATTCAGTTCAATACATGTTGGAAATTCCATTCCAAAGAGTTAGAGAAAGGCAAAATATAGCATATTTTTTTAAAGCGATGAGTCGAGCGGCGATACTGGAGTAAGGGGAATTCTAGAATTCCAGTGAATTTGAGCTCGCGTCAACGATTTTTCCACCCAGTAGTAAGAAGTATGTGCAATCTCTCTCTCTCTCTCTCTCTTTTTTTTTTAAATTTTTTATTATTATTTTTTTTTAAGCTGTTCACCAGCCTCTCTTTGAAAAGTCCTTGGATTTTCTTTGTCCGACTGAGATCTTTATTTAGAACTAAAGTACATTACAATTTTCAATGTACGGTTGCCAGAATATGGCATTTTACAGTAAGGTGGGTGGCCCAAGATTTTTTTTGAATGAAACTGTACATGTATGTCTCAAATAGTTTTCATTTAATTTTATGTAGCCAGGCAAACAAGGAATACTTCAATTAGTTATCGAATGTCACGAGAAACAAACAGAAATATCAGAATTATGATGATAGTTTATTGCTAAATTATTGAGCCATTGGAAGAATTGCAGAAGCGCATCAACCACCGTAGAGCATACTTGTAAGAATGAGTTTATTAATAATAAATAAATACATGTGGCGATTCCATTTGAGAAACATCTTTTTTTTTTTTTTTTTTTTTTTTTTTATGTTACAAGTCCCACGGTCAGATATTAATAGTGACTATACAACATAAAGAGCCTTGGAGCCGCGATGACTCGGTGGTAGAACACCTCTGATGCATAGAGTCCCTGTCTTGACCGAAGCTCGCACCAAGTTGGCTTTGTGATGAACAAACACCATGTACGTGACTTTTCTCCTGTTTCTTCGCACTTTCTTCATTTCACCATTTCGTTAATTGTTAGCACCACGATAATCCCTATATAATGAAGATTTCAAGGCGTAATCGGTAAGGCTCTACGCACCAACTGGACGATCGACCGGGTTCAATTCTTAGTGGGGATGGGATTTACTTTCTTGTTCAACCCATGTTCAGTTGACAATCATTTATATACAACCTACAGGTGTTGTATGTAGAAGGTGTTTTACAATTTCAATCATAGTGTTCGAAAAGTTATCCTACTTACCAAAAGCGTAGTATAGGACCAAAAAAAAAGCGTAAGAAAACGAAGTCGAGATCGACTTTGTACTGGAATTTACGAGCACTAAAATAAGCTTTGAAATTACAAAGTATGAAAATTATTGACTTAAAGAGACAACATGTATACAAAATGCAGAGCATGACAGGGAAAGTCATACTTGAACTGACAAGCAATACTCTGTTTAGAATTTGAAAAAAAGTTTGGAAATAGAATTTGTAGAATAACCTCCTAATAGACACACTGCATTCTGAACATTCTGAATTAAATGCACGCATGATTTTCTGTTAAAAGTTTATACTCCGCTTTTTGTGTGGTTCGGTATTAATGAGTGTGGTGTAGTCTCAGTTTTTCTCATCTATTTCAATGGGAGTCTACTTCGTTTTTCCAAGTCACATTCACTTTTTTTTTGGGGGGGGGAGTTATTTACACGTGTGTAACGAAATCACCTCTCGAACTCTGTAATAAAGAATTTTGATCCATCCTATATTCACCCGTTCTCTCTTCCTCGATCAGCTTTTGCAATATAGTTACATGCTTCATTTACCAAGAAAATCACGCCAATATTTGAAGCTAGAAAAAGCAAAAGTTCTTCCCTTAAATTTCAAGCCCTTAAATGGGATCCAAGCCACACGAACATAAGCAGTGATTGACGTCACAGTTTAGCTTTTGACATTACAAGTGAATCAAGTAACCTCGAGGGCTACAATCCGCGAGACTCTCGTGCCTGGTATTACAATGACACTTCAGGGTCTACGTCATGGTAGTGTGTTGTTGTTAGTCATGCCCATGCATACCAAAATGCAGACGTAAAGAAGTTCTGCAGCTGATGATGGAGGAAAAAGACCAGAAACTTTTTAAGGTTAGTGTAAAGGGACAAGTTTTGCCGATAGATGGCACTATAGTCTTGGTATCTCTCCCATGTATTTTTTACCTTTCACGAAAATTTACAATTTCTCTTACAAATTTCAACCTAGAGACTTTAAATTTTTAGAGAAGGAACTTGCATAACCTATTAAAGAGAACAACCCGTGCCGACTTCTTATTTAGAATTTTCTTCATTGTTGAAACAGTATCATTGTTAAAGGTTTGGATATCCATTTCACCAATGAAGAAAATTCTAAATAAAAAATCGACACGGATTATTGCCTTCGATGGATTATGAAGTTCCCTTTCTGAAAGTTTGAAGTCTGTAGATTGAAATTTGTAAGAGAAATCGTGATTTTTTTTTTTTTTTTTTTTTTTTTTTGTGAATGGTAAAAAAATACATGTGAGAGATACGAAAACTGTAGTGCCATCTTTCGGCAAAACTTGTCCCTTTAAATCAACCGTAATTCGTTTCTTTCCCTTTAGCAGATTTTACAACGAAAACAGATCGTGAATTCAAAGCTTATCACTAAGCGTGGTATGCTTTTTTTTAAAAAAAATGGCTTAGTGGTTAAGCACTCGTTTTAAGGAGTGTGGTTTATCAAAGCTCCTTTATATATTTGCCCTACACCTGTCCATGTGTCCTCCCGTCCGGAGACAAAAATCTCAAGAACTGCTTATTGTATCACCATTAATTTTGCCCAGATTACAGAGAGTCAAAAATTAGGAATCGAATTTGTTGAAGGAGGTTATCCATCCACCTTCAGTGGTAGAAACCAACTATTTCTGGTTTTAATTTTGATCAATTTCCGGTTTTAATGTTGATTGCTATAGAATGAAATCAGTAATAGATAGCGAGAAGCGGTTTCTTTGTAATCGATTAAATGTCCCATGAATACATTTCAACTCTCTCCTTATGTGTCTCTACCGAAACCGGAATCCAGTACAGTTTCCGGTTTCAATATTGATCTACAAAGAGCAGAAAACGATAAGAGATATCAATATTCTAAGAATAGGTATCATCGACTCCATTTATCTTCTATTCAAACCGGAAGTCGGAAATTACTCTAACAGATGTCGCTCCTGCACTGTTATATGCCTTCCTGCCTCCATCGACTGCATGTTACCATTTGTTTACTCAATGATGTAAACCAACACGATATTTTATATAACGAAGTTCTTGAATAATTACATGTGGTGTGAAGCGTGGGGTTGTTAATGAGCAAACTCAAGAATAAATTTGTTAATTGTAAATTATTATAGGACAGAGGTTCCTAACTTTGTTTCTCTGACACCCTCTTCGTAAAACTAGGATACTTCACGCCTTCTTTTTCCCCCTCATTAGTCATACGCACTTTTTCTCTGAATTAGGGATGAACACGTTCCTTTCAGAAAACGAAAAACGAAAAAAAAATCGAAAAACTAAAAATTTTTGGATAATGAAAAATGAACTTTTTTTCGAAAAACGGAAAATGTTTCGAAAAATCGAAAAATGAAATTTCCGAAAATCGAAAAAAAAACAGATTTTTTGAAAAGGCATCCCTAGTCTGAATTATTCTGCGATTTCAGTTGCAGCATTTGATTCTCAAATCTTGATTCTTCAATAATAATAATAATAATAATAATAATAATAATAATAATAATAATAATAATAATAATAATAATAATAGACCTAATAATAATAATAATAATAATAACTTGCTTTTGGCTCATAAGTGTTTAAGAACCGTTCCGTACACTGAAATAGCATTTTGTGCTATTATTATTATTATTATTATTATTATTATTTGTAATAATGTACACATATTCGGACCCAAGAGGAACGAGAATGGGGAATGGCGGAAACTTCGTAACGAGGAACTACATAATTTATACGGTTTATAGGGTCGTCAAGCCTAGGAGGCTTAGGTGGGCGGGTCATGTAGCTAGAATGGAAGAAAGTAGAAACGCTTTCAAAGTCTTGACTGGAAGACCAATCGGAAAACGACCATTAGGAAGACCTAGACGCCTGATGGGAGGACAATATTAAGATGGATCTCGCAGAGATTGGAATACAAAGTAGAAACTGGATGCAGTTAGCTAAGGATAGAACTCAGTGGAGAGCTTTTGTGAACGCGGCATTGAACCTCCGGGTTCCATAGGCCATAGAGTTAGTTAATAATGTACACAGAAATTTTCAATAGGAATAGAAAAGACAATATGTGAAATATGTAACATTCTGCTAAATTTAAAACTGTAAATGGTCATCATAAGCAATGCTTTATTAATAATTTAATAATTTAACAGTTTATTCCTATCAGTAGCTTGCACTCCAGTTTGGGAACCATTGAATTAGATATTTTAACATATAGTGTTCAGCGGACCGAAGACTCGAGAGAAGCAACCAATAAATATTGAAAAATATAATTATAATAAACATATAAAAATAAATAATATAGAACTGAAAGCAAAAAAAAAAAGTAATTATTGCAGTCACTCAAGTAATCTTATGTGGTTACTAACAATGCTGAAAGTGTAAATATATATAATTTACTGTAAATATGGCATATAATTATTTTCTATTGTGTTACCCATGGAGGGTGCTATTAATATAAGCTAACGATTAATGAATAGGAACTTAGTTTCTGTTTATTTATTTATTTTCTAGTATATGCACAAATTGTTCGTTAGAAGCCGTTGTACTTGCAGAAAAATTGGGTAGAAAGATCCGAGTTTAAACTCCAATTTTCGTAGCTCTGTTGGCACCAATACGTCAATACGTAGCCAGTGAACCATAAATGACAAGTGACGACAACCAATCATCAAACGAACAATTAACGTACGACTAGCTTTTATATGGGTCTTTTTATTTCGTGGACTGGAATTAATGTGATTTTGTTCGTTCTAGATTTCACGAGCCATTGATTTCATCAAAATAATTGTTAATCCGTTATTTTAGGCTTTATTTAGCTCTGTTCGTTTTAATAGCTCCAGTTGAACAGATGATCATTTCATACATAACGTATTCGAAATCGTAAACTATTGATTATAAGTGGATGAAAGTATAATACGTTTGAAATACATATGTTGGCGTGTAACACATTAACTTAAATTGTCTAATTTCATAAATAGTCATTTTAATATTTTCTTTCTCCTTTTATTTCAGGTAAGCACCATTCCCTTGTGTTACCACTACTTTTTTTATTATGGTTCTCCTTGTAAGGTAGGTATCAATATATATTGCTTGTGTTCTAGTTCAATAGTGGAAATAATTTGTTTAACGTGTTATCCTTACTTTTGGCCCATTGGTTCATATAGGAATTATTTTTCAGTTTTTCCTTAAATGAACTGGTCTTTTAATTGATTTGATTTTACTCATTTTTCTTCATATCTGTATAAAATTAGGGGTGGGCATAAAAACCGGTTTTCGGTTTCCGGTTTTCAAAAAAAACCGAAAGCGATTTTTGAAAATTTAAAAACGGTTTTCTCCAAAACCGCCTTTCGGTTTTATTCAAAGCCGGTTTCGGTTTCCTCCAGCACCGGTTCAGTTTTTCATCGAAACACTTTCATTTTTTTTGAAAACTTGTTCTATTTCTGATCAGAGTAGTGTATGCTTGTTCTACGGAAACTAATTCCGTTTCCATAGAAATAGTTTTGTGTTCGGTGAAAACTGAACCGGTTTTGATGAAAATCCGAACCGTTTTTTGGAGAAAACCGAAACCGGTTTTGGTGAAAAATCGAACCGGTTTCGGAGAAAACCCGAACCGGTGTGGGTGAAAACCGATATGTCGGTTTTTCGGAAACCGGTTTTCGGTTTTTATAAAAACTGGTTTTGCCCATCCCTAGTATAAATCCCCCTTTTTACGTGAAAATTAAATTAATTTTCTTACATATTATTTTGATATTTATTAATCAAAATTTTATTCATGTAAGTAGCATTAAATTTATATAAAATGCAAATTCATTTTGTAAACAGCAGTGTACATTTATTTAATTAGACTTGAAGATTAATGTTGCCCGTAAGACGAGGCGAAACGAAACGATGGGTCGAGAAATAAGGTTATCTCGTCTCGAAAATGTTCTCGTCTACGTTTTGTAAATTTATGTACGAAATTTATGGCCTGATTGTTTTTATTATTATTATTATTTAATCCAAAAGTTATCAGAATCCTTCTGCATCATTAGAGATACACAAAAAATGTAATGCAACAACATTTAAACGATATTTATTATTGGAGTGCAACGACTTGCGAATCTTTCTGAACGTTGATAAATGCTCTTCATTGTGTTCGTACAATTACTTTATCGATGTGTAGTTTTATATATATATATATATATATATATATATATATATATATATATATATATATATATATATATATATATATATATATATATATATATATATATATATATTCAGCAGCGTAACGCAAAAATGTCGGCACCCCACAGGATTATTCCCCCCCCCCATGCACATTATCTTCCCACCATATTATGTCCTTGTAGATGACAATGGTTAAATCCATGGAATATAATAAAATTACAGTTAAAATTAATACTCACCGAAAAAGGCAAAAATTATTTTCCCTTAACCTTCGAATGTTAAGATGATTTTTAAAACTTGATGTTGCTAGAATGGATGAATTTTCACCCAGAACATTTTTCTTTTCTAAAGTAAATAATGTTTTTCAGGAAGATGGATATTCCGTATTCAGCTCACTTTTTGTAGCCTATAGTTCTTGGTATTTGCTTCGCAGTGGACCCCCAAACCCTGCGGGCCTCCCCGCACTGCAGGCCCTACGGGCCCCTCAGTTACGCCACTGCATATGTTATGAATATAATGCACCGCTTTTATAAACCTGAACCTTAGCGCATTACATAATATTTTGGAGAATGGTGGTATGATATTTGATCTGTATCCTGTGAACTTAAACTCTCCGGGAAATTAATTTTTACCGAATCGAAATTACTTAAACAAATGTGCTGAAACTTTTAAGATCAATAATATGTTGTTTTAAGTGAAGAACGGCGGAAGAGAGGGCATCACATGAATAGTGTAACACTAAAATAGTGTTTGAGATCTAAAACTTGGGTAAACTAGTGTTGCTTACGAGAATCGAGAAAATATCTAATCTCTTCTCGAATTTATAAATGGCATTCTCGTTTTGACTTTTGACTCGTTTTCAAGACGTGAGGAGAAATTTTCCGTTTCGTGGGCAACTCTATTGGGGAAGAAATTAGTCAAATCTCATCGTTAAAATTACAGTTCATTAACAATAATAATAATAATTTCTATATAAATCAATTATTATTAGTATTAGTATTATTGATAAAATAATAATAATTTAAGTATTAGGGTAAATTCTAAGTTACAAAGCTAAATGTTCGTCACACATGAAACAAAAGAGAAGCGTCAAGTTACGAGAATTATACTTCACATGCAAAGAACATTGATATGTTTATCGACTTTGCTGAGAAGTCATAATTAGAAAGCGACGAACCTTGGAGCAAGACAGCAAGAAACAAATTGTTGTTTACTTTATTGTGGCTTCTTCGTCTGTGTAGTTAATCAGTCGTCTCTGCAGAATGAAATAAGACATCTACGAAAATGAAGCGAAATTCAACCCTTCGTTCGTTCTTTGTACGCTAGTTGAATGGGGAATATTGTGATTGCCTAATGGCAATGGGATGTGGTTTGTATAAAGCTTCCCGGAAATTGCTTTCTTCTGTTGGGAGGTAAAAGCTGATTGATTTTCTGATGTGGTTCCATGGAAGCGGGGTGTAAACGAGAACTAGTTGGAAGTTCTCGTCTACGTCGCGTCAGCTTCCACCTTGGATTGGGGAAGAGTATGTTCTTTTCATTACTTAAGTGGTATGGTATTATGTCGTCTGCAAAGAGTGTCCTATAAATAGAAAATGATGCGAAAGAAAATAGATAAAGAACGTGAAGAACGAGTATTTATCTGTTTGTACGAATTTAACAAAATAGTTCGATTTACTTGTCATGTTTTTGGTGAACTCTGTGAAATTAAATGATGTTCTCTAGTTGTTTGGTTGTTCCATCTATTAAGGTGACATTAGCGCTGTAGTTTTAATTGAATCAGTATTTGTTAAAACAGCTTTTTATCTTTCTTTGTATTTTCAGAAACGATATGGATAGAACCATCATTTATTGTTAACACACCTTGAAAGACAGCATTAACGGATAAAAAAAAAATACAGATAACAATAGTAATAATAATAATAATATAAAACTATCTGAACCTGAGCTCTTTACACAGCGCATCATTCAAATATGAGCATAAATCTCCCTGTCATTCCTCACAACTGTTAGTGTCCCTTTACAGACACAAGTGAAGGATGTCTTGATGAATATCGACAGGGGGTATCATAAAGGGGATATTTTTTTCGATATTTTTCAATATCTCGAACCGTTTGCAAGATTTGAGCCTACTTCCGATTGGAGTTTCTAATTCATGTATGATCAGTGTTTTCTTTCTCCTTGCATACAGTATGTAATAAACAAATACATTACAGATACAATTAATTACAATGTCAGCGATATGTGGTGTTCATTGGGCAAAATACTCCGAACAATAAAGATTCATCGTAGACTGGAGAAATGGTTATCGTTCGTTTTTCATTATCATTTGGCCATGAAACAAACACCGGAGAGATATACTAACCTCGCATACAAATGCGTGGTGTTGGGATATATAACTCGTAGGATGTATTCTTTTTACAAAAAATTTCAATACTCCCAGTCAGTAGCGTACGCAGGAATTTATTTCGGGAGGGGTCCAAACTCAATATGAGTGTATTTTATATTGTAATTCCTAAAATTGCCCCAAAAATTAGGCTAAATTTACACAAAAGTCGAAATTTCGGGGGAGGGGGTCCGGACCCCCAGGACCCACCCCCTGCGTACGTCCCTGTTCCCAGTATATCCCTAAAAATGTAATTAAAAAATAACAACCTCTTTAAAAATATATTCAATTAGAACTGAGCAATCTACACAAAATTTGCAATCGATCAGTGAAAACGGCATCTTTCTAGAGCTTGTGGTTTCCGAGATATTATTGCCAAAAGAACTGGCCACAAACGTATAAAGTTTTCTTGACCACAAACATATAAACCTAGTATTTTATAATATAAAATGATAGCCCTACCATACAATTTCATGCAAATAGAAAAATAATAATCATTAAAATAGTGAGTGACGTTGTTTTAATAAATAATGATTCAACTTAAATCATAACTTATATGTATTTTCATAAAATAGTTGCTTTATACATAATTTTAGAACGTTATTTTATACATCGTGATTGGAGTTACGTATTACAAAGGTATTCTATTAAAATGAGTGACCATATATATTTATTTCTTTTATCATATTGGTAACGGTGTACTGTAGTTTTCTGCGTATGAGACGCTATTATTTTTAATGTAGTATATTACTTTCATTTACTTAGAGGAAGCAACGTTTTCGAAACTTCCATTCACGTTATTCTCCTGTACTGGATTTCAGGGTGCTAAGGCTATACAGAGCATTGGATTCTTCCAGAATATTTTCCTTTACTCTGTTTTTGTCTTTCTGCTCCAACCTAATGGCTAACGTGCGTTTTTTTTCTTTTTTCTTTTTCTCGCGTAGTTCACGACTCAGATCCTGGTTGCACTTGTCTCGAACACAAACCTCGGAAATGTTTCGGATTCCACATTAAACAGTAGACCCTATTTACCTACTTCTAACTCATAATTTTCTTCAGTCACATCTTCAGCGGATACGTACAGGCAGGAAGTTGCGACTATTTAAAGGGAGACAATTTTTAATTGATAAAGACACAATCGAATTTGAATTATATCATAGTGAGCCTTTTAAGAACGCTATCTGTGAAGGAGAACTTTGGATGGATAACATTTTAAAAAGAAGTTAGTTTCGTTTCACAGTGTGTGAAACTACGGTAAACTTCCAAACCATGTGAATTCAGTACTCAAACTTGAAGTACATCTATAATCAGGGCCGTGCCGTGAAAAATCAGCGCCCGGGGCGAGAGTACACGACGGCGCCCCCATACATATATTCCAAGCAATTTTTCCTAACTATTTTTCCTTTTTTCTTCCGAATTTTTCGCCCCCTTACTTCGGCGCCCGGGGCCGTCGCCCCGCTCGCCCCCCTCACTGCACGGCCCTGTCTATAATTACTAGTTGCAATACTAGATCAAAGATAGAACCTCTTTCTTGGATACTGAATCCATATCAGAAAATCATTACCCTATATCCCTCACTGTTTTTGTTCTATGTTTTTTTTTTTTTTTTTTTTAAAAGGCCGAAACTGAAAATCGTTAATTTGAACCACTTTCGCTTTGATTAAAGGGTTAAGGGAGGAGATAAAACCTATTGTTGGGACGCTGAATCGATTGCGAAAAGGCGCATCTCGATATCTCTAATAGTTCTAGCTCTTTGCAAATCAGTATTGAAACCGGAAATAGTAGTAAATTTCGGTTTCGATTTCGGTATAGTGTTGCGGGTTGTGATGATATGTTCTCTTGAGACCCTGAATTGATTGCTCAAAACTGCTTATCCCTATCCATTACCATTTTTTGATCTATGATGATATTACGAAAAAGATCACCCAACTGAATTAGTCTAGATCAATTATTTCCAACTGGGTAATCAATATATAGAACGTGGGAGACCGGCTTTAAGATCTGAGGAAAGGAGAGGAGAGGATGACGTAGGAGAGCAAGTGTTGGCAGTCATACTGGCAATCACGAACCCACGAATATTATGCTTGCTATACCACCAACTATGCTATCGATGTTCTTGATTGACTCTCACTACTGTCTTTTATCAACGTCAAGTTAACTTCTGGCTCATTCCCCTCAAACTCAGAAGGCGAGAAGCAAACGCTGACATCACAGAGAACTCAGTTGGAAATGTCTGATCTAAATAAACTAACCAGAGGAATAAATACCCTGGTGAAAACAGTGATTCTTGTAGTAGTCTTGCTGGAGAAAATCATAATGATTATGACGGAAAATTAACTCATCACTGCACATAATAATCAGAGAAACCTAAAGAAACTCTTAGCCAAAATACTACTTTTGGCGTGACTCTGTTTAAATTGTTTACTGTTAATAGTGTAGTTTTCATTTGCCAGAAAATGTAACCAATCCATACATTGACCTCTCCTGACAAAAAATGGAACGTTTCATCCTGAGACACGCTGTATATTAGAGCCTTTCTATTTGTACTGTGCCCCTGATGGCGCTGCTATCGATGTGTGTTTTCCTGTAATTCCCTCGAAAGAGGAAGCACTAGTTTCTCTGGCCGAGGTGTTTCAATAGTTGGATGGGGAAGCGTTGGCACAATGAATTATTTCACGGACTTCGCTGTGCACTGTCTTGTTAGCCATTCTAAGTAGCCTAAGATCTTCACTCGTCAAGACCAAACGACTAAATGACAAATTGGCAACACAGCCGTCATTCACTTCTTTCACCAAAGCAAAGGAAGGGTTTCCTCTGTAAGAGGGCGGTGGGGCCGAAATATGTTTCACATATTTTCCGAGGGCACACTTGAAGTAGAAAGGCTCTACTTTATGATGATAATTTATGAATTTATATATACTAATAGTATTGAGAAGTTTCCTATTTACTTGAGGGCAAGGGAGAAAGAACCATTCCCATTGGGGAATGTAATTCTGCTATTGCTGTATGTAATGGCCTGCATTAAATTTTCTAGGAAGAAAAAGGGCAATACACAACAATATGCAAACAGATACACAAATATAGAGTGTTTACTAGTATAGTAGTTTTCTGTTTACAACCCAGCAAATAGAATTTGCACCCGTATGCTATATAAAATGTTTTACCGACAAGGTTGTGGAGCAATGTGGGGAAAAAAAAACAGACAAAAGACAAAAGAATAAGCTGAAATGAAAGAGCTTTCATGTGTGCGTAGATGTCATATCGTAGAGTATTACCATTTTGAGTAATTTTTTCATTCATTGCTTTGAAAGGGCTTCGTGCTGTAACAACAACTGAAGGTTGAATGTGCTGCATCTCGTGACAGTCTGATTTACGAAGTTTTTTTTTTTTTTTTACCCGCAGGTTATTTTGTTCCTTCTTACAATAGATTTTGTGCTTTTTTTAAAAAAAAAACTGTTTAATGACTTTTTTGGGGGGAGGGGAAATTGAGGTTCTGCTTTAAATCGGCTTAAATACAGAAAAGAAGAGGTTAAAATCGATGACATATATGTAATATAATGTAGATTTTTACAAAAAAAAAAAAAGTTTTTAGCTTCTCTGAACTAATTTCCATTTTTACCAAAAATAAAATTTTTAAAATCTGATATTTACGCTTATGAAATTTCTCAACATTGAAATACGAGAAAAGAAAAATCGTTGTCATTTTATTCGTTGTTATTATGATGTGTAATCTCTATGTGGTTCATTTTACTAATCCACATTCTAATAAGAATAAATAAAATGAATTTACAAGCAAAGTGTGTAGCGACTATATAAAACATGGAGAAACAATAAGTTTAAAAAGTTACAGTAATAAAGAGGGAATACCATTGAATTTAAGATTTGTATTTTCTATTACACTATAGGGTGGCCAGAAAATCTCTTTACACTTGCACTTATTCCAAATCCATCTTAATTATGCTCCTTGCAATTCAAAGTTCTGCAGAACGCTTTCTGGTAGGGATGGCCACATTTTCCGGAAAATTGAAAACGGAAGACGGAAAATTTTACGGAAAAACGGAAGACGGAAAATTTTCCGGAAAAACGGAAAACGGAAAATGTGATTTCCGGAAACCGGAAAACTCTTTTTCCGGAAATGGTCATCCCTACTTTCTGGTCGACTTGCAGGGTGAACGCGTCACTGACGCATTAACTTCTACACACGTTTACTTTTGGGTTGATGGGCGACCAGAACGAGGGGCATCTAAAACACTTTACAGGCGAAATCTTTCTTCTCTCACGTGATCAAAGTCTGACGACTTGGAAGCTCTATATCGAACCTTTCACGAAATCGATCCATCACCTGCGGCATATTTTCGTTGTTGTTCTTCCGTTCATGGACTCACACACTTGTCACTAAGCTCTCCTTCAACGTGAAGTCACTGGTATCTGCCATTGTTGTTCACCAAACCCGGAAAGGCGAAACAGTGAACTGGTCAACGCACAGACTTTATTCACCTTCCTCCACGGGCAATCACGTGGCATTTAACTTGAGGAAAACTGTTGCCATATCAATGATCAGGATGAAAAGTTCAAATCTTTAATATCGTAACATCTTACTTTGTTACACGCATTTAGTTTGGATGTAAAGAGACTTTCTGGCCACCCTGTAGATACGCATTCAAAGTCGATATAATTGAGTTGAACCACTTCGAGGTTTCTCTCAGGCTAGATGTTTTTGGTAACAAGTACTCCACGTGGAGAGAACTCTTTCAGTCAATGAAATAAAACATTTTTCAAGCTGTATAAAATACATTACCAAACCAAGTAAACATTTTTAAAGTTGTATAAAGTACCGGAAAGTGGTCTCTATAAGCAGTGCTTGGATACGCGGGCACATTCTATGCTAAACGTTACTGAAATGTTTAAAAACACAAGCAGAAAAGTTACTGTACCTCATTTCTCTATTTTCATGTTTTATTTGATTCTTCTAAAATAAATATATTAAATAAAAGCGAATGTGAGTTTGTCTTGGTGGCATCACGCTTAATAATTACTGAACCAATTAAAATGATGCTTGGTATGATTGATTATGAACATTAGACCTCTCAAGGACCTTATTATTATTGAATTTATTAAAAATGCATATCTTAAGAGGGAACCAGGGGGTTGTAATTTATATATATATATAAAAAAAAGAGTGCTTACATGTAAAAATAGTCGAAAACGATCAATATTAGTGTTCGTAGTTTCAGCGCCATTGAGATGAATAGTGATCCGCCCGGTGCCTTTTAAGCACAAATTCATTTCCCATCAGCGTAGGGGTGACGAAGTGGAAAGGGAGTGACTTTACGGATTTTCATCATTACGCTTTCACTGTAATGCGTATCCTAAGAGGAAAGGGGCATAGGTGGGAAAGTATTGAAAATGTGAGGTTGTTAAATGGGGTGATATGAAAAAAAGAATTGAAAACGCCTGATATAAATGTCCAGTTTATAGTTTTCGGGGCCGCTGAAAGAAATAATGACATTCCCGATGCCGTTTAAGCCCGAGTTGAGCTTCCCATCTTCATAGAGGTGGATATAAGGTGATATTATTACGGATGTTTATCATTACACTTTGTAATATGTATCCTAAAGGGGGAAAAGGAGTTCAAATATTTTCTCTAAGTCTATTTTCCCTTTAACAAAGGACGTTTCTCCTAGTAAATAAATAAATAAATGCAGACCTTTCGTTCTCGTGTTATGAGCAATCGAAGTTGGGATTTGGACGGTCATATTTAGACCGTCCACTAAGTGCTATTTTAGAACAAGAATTGGAAATGAAATGAAATGAAATTTTTGAATTTTACGTTCCACGGTTATACCACTTAGGCTAAAGGAGACGGTGATGATTAGGGATGAATGAAATGGTGGAATGAAGAAAGTGGGAGGAAACGGGAGAATCCCGAGAAAACACACGCACACTGTGTTTATCCACTACAAAGTTCACTTGACAGGAGCAGGGTTTGAATCCGGGATCCCAAGCACCAGAGGTGAACGCTCTATCACTGAGCCACCACGGCCCTTAGAACAAGACTTGGGTATAAATACATGTTACAAGCTTTGCTTTACAATTTTATACTTTAAATGTTAAGTAAATGGAATATGTACGTAAATTGGGTGTAAAGATTTGCTTAGATCAATTAAGAACCGATTTTTTTCCCTAAATGGGAACTCACTCGTATCATTTTGATATTTTATCACTTTTTTTGTGACTATGTACTGGGTGTTGAAGAAGAAGGCTGAATAAGGCCAATGTTGTATTTGTGTATGGTATCTGAACACTATTTTGACGTGTCTTTGCTTTGAATTTGATATTAAATATTAACTGATAATTTTGTATTATAAGAGGTGGTAGGGAGGAAGAAAAGATTAAAGGGAGTCCCCAGTTGTTGTAAGAGAGACACTTACCAACTGTAGTGGAAAATGGAGGCAGGGAACGCAACAGAAAGTTCTAAAGTGGTGTTCTGCAGCGACTTCGGGAAAAGTCAATAAATAAAGCACGTGGTCCGTGAACGAAGATTAAGGGAAGTACGAGAGGGATAACACAAGCAGAAAGGGTGCTTTTCTCTGGAAGTGGTTAAGGTCTCCATGCTCTCCTTCTCTCTCTTTTGTCTCTAAGGGAATAAACGAACAGACTTGGCAAAAAGTTCTGAAAAGAGAGGATCAAAGGTAGTTCATAGATGTAAGTTGGGAGTCCCAGAGGAGTTCCGCGAAATGCTGTTTCATCTTTTGAGAAGGATTCTGTTCTAAGCTATATTTTCGACGAAGAAGGTTCTATAGAATGACTGTGTTGGCCATATGTTAAAAAAAAAAAAAGTATTGTGTACAAATTTATAAGGATTGAGAGCTTTTATTTTCTTAATGTTCCTAGCTCAGCGAAATCTGGGCTCTTAAGACATTTATCTTCATAAATGTTTTAATGGAATTCCTTCACATCCCTCTTGATTTACGGCACTTATGGAAGAACAACAACACTGAAAAAAATGCTTCTTTGTAATTTCTACACCATCTTTATCTCCTTGGTCCAGTTTAACGAGCTGGATTAAAGCACACATTGAATCGTTTCTGCAGTAATTACTAACTCAGCACTTAGCACTTTTTAGAAACGAAAATCTGTTTCCTGAACTCTTTTTAATATTTAAAAAACAAAATATTCTTATATCATACACATAAATTTATACTCTTTAATCGCTGCTTGTTAAGTAATTTAAAAGGAACCTAACCCAAAACTTCCAAAAATCACATTCTTAATAATCGAAGAATAGAATTTTGTTTGTCGTTTGTATGGAGGGCTGTTAAAGTCTAGAAATACTAGTAACATCTTATATTGGAGTTAAGAGTTTTCACTTTATCAATTCAAAAATCTAAATTTGGACTAAGTTAATTTTTAGAACCTGGATCGAATTTGATGAAATATTGTATTTACATAAAATATAATCATGCAGGTGAAATATATATAGAATCTTTTGTCGGTACGAGTGAATGAAACCTTGATTGCAAAGATTTGGCCTAAAAATGAAACCATTATGGATATGTTGAAACACTTGGATAATTGTATCCCCCCCCCCCAATAGTTTACCTACTTATACTTTGATTCTGAAATTTTATTGCATGGTTCAAAATTTACTATATCTGATTATTGTAAATTTGAGTGAGGGTTTTCTCTCGTTTCTTTTCTTTTTCTTTTAGATAACAAGAATTTTAAGAATGATCCCCCCCCCAAAAAAAATGTACCAAACGATTGCGGTCTTGGCCAATAATTAGTTTTTGAACGGCCCCTAAATCCAGTTTTTGTATTTTCTACGGAATATAAGCACATCATACTGAGTTAAGTGATAGTTTCGGTTTGGCTACACTACAGGGTGGCCCAAAAGTAGGTATACACCCCTGCATTGATCAAATGTAACATTTTAGCTTATAGGTTTATTTGCTTCATCTTTTCCAAGCTTAAGATATAAGTAAAAATACATTAAGACTCAATAATAAAGAAACTAAGTCTAGCTGATGGATAACAATAAGAAATGTTATAAAAAGCAATGAGTTAATCAGTACGGGACTGTATACCTACTTTTGGGCCACCCTATATATGTAGTACTCCAGATAAAAGGCCTACAAGATAATTTTTGATTGAAATATATTGGATCTTTTCATTTTTTAAAAAAAGTAATCTTTGCTACTGTGTATCCTAACGTGAATCTCTGAATAAAGAAAATGCTAATACTAACGCTTCCCTACTCGTAGTGATGTTACGTTGAAGTAAAAATAACCAGCAACACAGATTATTGATCCTGATATACGTCACGTCTTCTCCTACAATTATCCAAAATTTCACTACTGCCTAAATGCTGTGAGCGTAAATACGTCACAACTTTAAAATTAGAATCGTGTAGATTTGTTTTACTTTGTAGTCACTACATAGACCTACCTCTTACGTTAGCTTTCGAACAATCTCCCGGAAAGACCTGCATTTGTACGTCGTATGATGAACCATAACAATTATCTTGGTAGCCAGCATTTACTTACCCTTCGGAAATAAGTACACACATGAATGATTGTATTCTCTCATAACAGAACCTGTTTTGTTGCAGTTTCACGACGTGTTATCCAACAAGTATCAAGAATCAACCGGTCTTTTTTTTTTTTTCCTGCAACAGTAGTTGTGGTTTTGCAGTAAGCACAACCACGAGTATTACTTACGGAACATGTTCGTCCTTTTGAGCGTTTGTGCAGTAAGAATTTACCACTGCAGCTGATTGTCGCCATCACAGTTTTTTTCTTCTTTCTTTTTTTGTGCTTGCAATGTTTTCTAAATCTCCGTTGATTTCGTTATAATACAATGTAATAACTACCATTTTGCATAGCTGGGTGTCAATTGGCCTGATGTAAGCGCACCATCTATACTGATGTGCAGTGGTGTATTTACGATTTTGTTTCGGGAGGGGCTTTGCTAACTTTCGGGGGGGGGGGCTTTGCCTGGAAATGTGAAAATTCTGCAAGATATTTCATTTACTTTACTATACTAAGTAAGATTTTGGGGGGGCTTAAGCCCGGAAGCCACCCCCCTAAATACGCCACTGCTGATGTGAGATACCAGCCTCTTTACTAATATCAATAGCTAGTTACAATTAAATGCTTATTTTATTTTATTTTTTATTTTTAAATGCGTCTACAAATAAAGTCTCTGGTTGGTTTAAATACCGTACTTCTCGCCATCTCTCAGTATGGACTTGTTCCTATACAGTATATTAATTACCATGGATGGTTAGGTAGTTTTTGATTCATATTTATTTTGAAAATTTCCAAACCAAATAACTTATACTATATATATGACAGATACAGTAAAGATTTAAGGTGAACGAATTTATGTCGATGATACTGAAATAATTGCAATTCAAAATCTAACACAACATTGCATTACATTAGTTTTCTTTAAATTGAATCATCTCTAAAATAATAACTCCACTCGACGGTGTAATGGTTTCTTATACTAATTTTCGCTTTAGTTTCAAAGTCTGTCAGTGATCAAGTCATCGTGGTTGAGCTACAGTAGCTGCATCAATTATCGCTGTACTTTTCAAGTAGTATGTGCGTAAAGGAGTCTGTGTGTCACAGTTAGGAAAACCCAAACTGCTAGTTAACATTGAATTTTGCTATGCGTACAGTAGGGCCTACTTAAATATTTTTTCCAGCAAAATAGAAACTATCAGTTACAGTGTTATAGGCAACGAACAACATATTACTTTTTAGTGCCACAAAAATTCGTTATATAAACAGAAATTAAAATTTAAGCGTTAATTATACTTTTTAAAGGTTATATCTTATTAATCGTACTATGTAATGTGACCGTACTAGTACCATAATGAACAGTATAAGGGTATATATTGATTCTCAATGTGAGCGTGTTATGCCCCACTACTGGCATTAACAGTTCTGTTTTATTTGTTAATCGTGAGTTCATTATGACTTACAAAAATATTTCATTTCATAAGTTAATGTGTTTATATTTTGCAGTTCATAATTAAGGATGATTTATTATTTATTTAATTTTCTAAAGCTGGCATATTCTCAGTTATTTAAGTGGTTGTGTTAATATTTATCTGCACCGGAAAATTAGTTATTTATTCAACACTAATTAATAAAAAGGTTTAATTGTCCGAAGAAGAAGAAAGATTTAAGATTTAAATCGATATAAAAATGAAGAAATTCAATATAAAAAAAAGAAAGTTTTAAGATATATATTGTGAACAACTAATTGTAATACTTGAAGTTAATTTTAAAGAAAGGGAAACTATTTAACAAAATTTCTAAATATCTGAAAAATATTTAAAAAATTAAGTAAATCTGAGAAGTACCACGTAATTATTACTAATAACAACTATTTTAAGGATTAAGATTGAATCTTGACGGTGAAATGATACTATTTAATATGTCAAGCTAGACAGTTCATTCTAGGGGCTTAGGCCCTTCTTTCTGTCGTCAGCCACCGAATAATATCTTAAAATGTATATATAATCTGATTCATACATAATGTCAAAATTCTTGTGCTAGTAAATTTTGAATACAAACAAAATTCTATATTTCAGTATCTTAGCAGTAACAACATATATTCAATGATTATCTTGTGTAACCGATAAGTATATCACAACACAATTCTTGCAATATCATTCTTCTTTCAATGTTATATTTTGGGATATCAGCATATTCAACGTTGTAAATAAGGTACCAAACATCTAATAATGAATACTAAAATAATAATATGAAAGACACAAGGTTATGTTAATGAATATGAATATTATGAATTTGAATGAAAATGGTTACTTTTAATGAAGATGAATATTACGAATTTGAATGAAAATGATTATGTAGTTATACAATGAAACGTTAATTTAATGGAGTAATTATTTATATGAAATGAATTTTGAACCTTGTGGAAAGTTAAATAACAATAATGATTAACTGTTAGGTACCTAGTCGATATGCTGTTTTCTTCATAATAGAAGATCGTTAGCAAACTGTATAATTTTGTTAACTAGCTGAATGTAGAGAGAGGATTATTTGTTGTACTGCTAATAATAAATACAGTAAACTTTCAATATACCGTATTTAAAACACAAATTTGGACGATTTGGAAAACATTCTATAAATATGTTTCTATTTGCTTTAACCTTTTGTATTTGTACACAAAACAGATTAATAATAATAACGCAGTCAATATGAGAGTTTCCATATAAATTAATAAGTCACGGTGTCTGATGTCCCGTGCGATGTGACCGTAATCAAGCTGTGCTTGCTTTTATTACCTATGCACTTATCTGATTCTTCTGATCGTGTAATCTATAGTCAGATTCGAACTTGTCCACGTTTATATCAGCGTGGTGGCGACCCAGGCTATTTTCCGAATTGAAAGTTGAATTCTGGTCAAGCTGAAGTAAAAGCGTTACAAATTTTGACGACCCAGCCAGGATTTTAATGTTATTGATAGTGAGATGTAATCGCACCAAATATCAGTTATTCTGTGGATGAATGAATGTAGTGAAATATATAATGGTGTGCTACGGTGAAGAGAGAGGTGCTGAAGTCTCTAGAAACTGTGAAAGAAATGGAAAATAAAGAAAAGGAACTTTTTAAATGTTGTAATGAGCTAATAGTTGCCATGAAGAAATGTGGTAAAAGGAAAGTGAACTCTCGCGATAAGACTATTATTTGCGATGAGTGTAAAAATGCTTTCCATTACCGGTGCCTGAATCTTGACGAGGAACAGTGTGAAAATATGGGTGATGATGAGGCTAAATGGACATGTGATAAGTGTTCCTCGAAAACGTCCAAACAACAAGAAGGTGAAAATATTGAAGCCATAAATGAATTGGATGACAACGAAAGTAATAAAAGTGATGAGGAAGAACAAACTGAAGAAACAAAGAACCATGAAAAAAAGGATGAAAAGAAAGAAGGAAGTACGATTTGTAAAGAACAATCACTGGTGAGACCAAAAAGTCCGGATCAGAGAAAAGACAAGGACGTATATACTTTAATTAAATTTGTGGAAACCCATAATTCTGAAGAAACCACGAATATACCAATTGAAGTAAAGAACCATCAAATGTTATTAATGATAATGCGACAACTTTCGGAATGTAAGTCGGAGATTTTGAATGGCATAAATAATTTCACTAACCGACTGGAAAATTTCAGAAAGGAATTAAGGGAAGAAATAAAGAATGATTTAAATGCTGGAGTTGAAGATATGAAGAAGGAGATTACAGAAATACCCAAGAGAAAAGAAAATAGTATGAAGAACGCTCCTGTAGAGACAACCAATGGAATCGACGACATAGATAAGTTGGATGGAAGAATACAAGATGAAATTTTGTCAGATAAGAGTACGAAAACTTTGAATTGGCTAAATGAAAGATCTCTTAAGAAGATAAATAAACCTAAAGAAGAGATCAAAATACGAGAGATGGGAAAAAGAAATATGATAATGTGCAAAGATAGAAGCTGCAGAAAAAGAAAAAAAGAAAATAAGGGGAAGAAAAAGCAGAAACAGAAAAAGAAAAATGAAGACAATAGTAGACATTAATCTAAGAAATTCGAAGCGGAGAAAAGGCAAAAGAATAGATTTTGGTGTTAGATATGTAAAGAGTAAACGAAAGGAACGAGGAAACCGAAAGAGCAAGTTAATGTATTGGAAGAGAAGAAAATTGAAATTTAAGACAATTTTGATCGGTGCAAACAAGACGAAAACAAGAAAAGGTCCAGAAGGAAGGAAACAGTGGAAAAGTCGAAAAAGTAAAGTAAAGAATGCACAATACAATAAGATGTGGAAACGTCATAGGAGGAAAGGACAAAAGGAGAAGAAAGGCATAATTGGAAGAAATCGAAAGAGAAGGAAAGAAAGACAGAAGATATACAAAGTAAGATTCATTTCGCGTAGAAAGAGGCGAAAAAAACGGTGAGAAATAGATGACGTTTCATATTTGTTTTCTTGTAGCTTTGTTATTATTGTTCCATTTTTGTTATTATTGTTCCATTGTTTGTTATTTTTAATGAATTGTCAACTACATACTCACATTTCAATATAACAACAAAATTCTGAAAAAAAATGCTATTTCAAAATTTAATTTAAATTGTTATGATATCTAATTGTGAAATTTAAATAACTTTTAATAGTTTGAAAAAAAAACAAGAAAAAAATGCTATCAGGAAGAGAAGACTATGAAACTATAAAGAAGTTGATTTTGTTTGACATTTCATATAGATGTTCACATTGAGTTGGTCCCTACCTAGTTATGAAGTTGTGAAGTAATCGTGTTCGTCGTCGTTTTACAGGATACATCCAAATGAATCAGAGAAAAATAATGAATGTGAAGTGTAAAAAAAAAAATTAACAAAATTTTTTTTGTCGGCAGGAGGGAAAACTGTTATGCCCCACTACTGGCATTAACAGTTCTGTTTTATTTGTTAATCGTGAGTTCATTATGACTTACAAAAATATTTCATTTCATAAGTTAATGTGTTTATATTTTGCAGTTCATAATTAAGGATGATTTATTATTTATTTAATTTTCTAAAGCTGGCATATTCTCAGTTATTTAAGTGGTTGTGTTAATATTTATCTGCACCGGAAAATTAGTTATTTATTCAACACTAATTAATAAAAAGGTTTAATTGTCCGAAGAAGAAGAAAGATTTAAGATTTAAATCGATATAAAAATGAAGAAATTCAATATAAAAAAAAGAAAGTTTTAAGATATATATTGTGAACAACTAATTGTAATACTTGAAGTTAATTTTAAAGAAAGGGAAACTATTTAACAAAATTTCTAAATATCTGAAAAATATTTAAAAAATTAAGTAAATCTGAGAAGTACCACGTAATTATTACTAATAACAACTATTTTAAGGATTAAGATTGAATCTTGACGGTGAAATGATACTATTTAATATGTCAAGCTAGACAGTTCATTCTAGGGGCTTAGGCCCTTCTTTCTGTCGTCAGCCACCGAATAATATCTTAAAATGTATATATAATCTGATTCATACATAATGTCAAAATTCTTGTGCTAGTAAATTTTGAATACAAACAAAATTCTATATTTCAGTATCTTAGCAGTAACAACATATATTCAATGATTATCTTGTGTAACCGATAAGTATATCACAACACAATTCTTGCAATATCATTCTTCTTTCAATGTTATATTTTGGGATATCAGCATATTCAACGTTGTAAATAAGGTACCAAACATCTAATAATGAATACTAAAATAATAATATGAAAGACACAAGGTTATGTTAATGAATATGAATATTATGAATTTGAATGAAAATGGTTACTTTTAATGAAGATGAATATTACGAATTTGAATGAAAATGATTATGTAGTTATACAATGAAACGTTAATTTAATGGAGTAATTATTTATATGAAATGAATTTTGAACCTTGTGGAAAGTTAAATAACAATAATGATTAACTGTTAGGTACCTAGTCGATATGCTGTTTTCTTCATAATAGAAGATCGTTAGCAAACTGTATAATTTTGTTAACTAGCTGAATGTAGAGAGAGGATTATTTGTTGTACTGCTAATAATAAATACAGTAAACTTTCAATATACCGTATTTAAAACACAAATTTGGACGATTTGGAAAACATTCTATAAATATGTTTCTATTTGCTTTAACCTTTTGTATTTGTACACAAAACAGATTAATAATAATAACGCAGTCAATATGAGAGTTTCCATATAAATTAATAAGTCACGGTGTCTGATGTCCCGTGCGATGTGACCGTAATCAAGCTGTGCTTGCTTTTATTACCTATGCACTTATCTGATTCTTCTGATCGTGTAATCTATAGTCAGATTCGAACTTGTCCACGTTTATATCAGCGTGGTCGCGACCCAGGCTATTTTCCGAATTGAAAGTTGAATTCTGGTCAAGCTGAAGAGCAGTGGCATTACAAGCGTTAACTTCTTCTAGGAAGCATTCTCGTTTGCAGAGAGGACGCTGGAACAAAAAATAGGCGATTAAGGGCGATAGACTATTTAGGGGCGTTTGAGGTTTTATAACCTGTTAGATTTTTCTTATCATTACACTTTTTTTTTTTAAGATAATAATGTAGATTTTTCAAGGCTGATTTTATGGATTGAAGAGTTTTTTTCTGGCTTTTAGATTGCTTCGTCCAAATCTTATGTTCAGTCTTGTGTATGGGTAGATTGGATTAAGATGATGGAAGGCACTCAGGACAATTGCATTCACCCAAGGGGTGGGTGCTAAACTCAGAAAGGTTGAGAACCACTGTTCAATATCAGTTTCATCTCAGTAAGTGACATGGTTTTCGCACACCATCAGGTTCGTTTTTCTCCATTTTCTACATGAGGTTTTATGCTCACCTACCGTATATAATTTTGTTTAACTGTATGTTTTATCGATTGATACATGTATCATTTTTAGGGAAAAAATGGCCGGAGGGAGAGGGAAATAGTGCCCTCTAAACATTTGGTGAGATTAGCCAGTTTGTAGTTACAATAGACTGCGAGTAAATAATTAGTCAATTACAGTGGTTCTCAACAGGAGTGTCGCGACACACTGGTGTGTCACGCAGTCCCCTAAGAATTTAGAATTTTTTAAAAAATCATGAAGAATTTAATAATAATTAGTCAAAATCGAGACAGACTATACTAGTCAACACCTCCATCAGCAGCAATAATGCTCAGTGCTATATAGAGTCATTATAAAAAAAACTAATTGGTTTCACTATTATAATAGATATTATTATTATTATTATTATTATTATTATTATTATTATTATTATTATTATTATTATTATTATTATTATTATTTATAATAAAAATATCAAACAAGTTTGTCGCAATGTCCTTGACATTCAGTGAAGTGTGTCGTCAGTAAAGAAAGGTTGAGAACCACTGCCTTAGTATATAGACAGAAATAATACTCGTGTCACCTTGTCTTGTTGAAGTAGCAAAAAAAAAGTTATATTTGCCTTGAGGAGGGGGCACGCTCAAGGGCACCGATCATGGGGGGGCAGGGGGACCGGGCCCCCCAAAGCTCATGTGGGTCCCCTATTCTATTTATGAATATACAATATTTGGCATAATTTGAATGCAATTTCTCTTAAAATCCTCCTATATATACCTTCTGCATCTGAATGTCCCCCCCTTCAAATTTACAGAGAAATCGGCGCCCTTGGGCACGCCCCCATCTAGATCCACTAATGCAAGAATTTAAGCTGTCTCGTCTCGTCTCGTGAGCAGCGCTAGTTGGTTGCCTTATATAATGGAATATCTGTCAACTATCTACGAATTTTCATGTACCTAATGATAACATAATATTTTGCAAGTAACGCAAAAAGCAAACTTGAATTCTATCATCCAATATTTTGTTTATCCACTATCTTTTATATTATTATTGTCCTACATTAATTATTATTATGTTCTTTTATCCTTTAAATTCTAAATTAAAATTACTCCTCTCGATTTTTTTAAAAAAATTACTCATATACAAGAAAACGCTGCCACTATTCAGATAATAATAGCACATGTAATTGCGGAGAGAATCCTGCAGTAATTCTGTGCTCCTATTTCCTACGAAAGCTGTGGTTCAACGCAGAGGGAACCTTCAGGAGCATTTCGTGTTAGCAGTCACGCAAACAAGTTTCTTTTTGGAAACTTTTCTCTTTTATTATTATTATTTTTAAAACTATGGTACGTTGGTAACAGCTGAAATGTCGCATATTTAATAACTAACAAAACGCAATGTTGCCAGCACGCCTTCACTTGGATTTTCTCTTTGTTCTTTCTCAGCATGTTCTGTCTCAGCAAAAGGCCTTGGTCCTGTCCTGTAAAATAAAACTTATAGTTTATAATGACACATGTTTATCAATAGAAATTAAAACTTCCGTAAATTTTTAATATATTCTGTACATATATTAAACCTAATTTAGACTCCCCGTTGAATAAGGTCCATACTACTTGAACCTGCGCTCTCTACATAGTACATCATTCACATATGAGCATGAATCTCCTTGTCATTCCTCACAACATCTGTAAATGTCCCTTTATGGACAAAAGGGAAAGACGTTTTGATAAAAATCGGCAAGAACTATCAGAAAGGCGAGATTTTTTCGATTACTTTTTCAATATCTTGCACCGTTTGTAAGATTTGAGTCTACTTCTGGTTGGATTTTCTAATTCATGTAAAATATGACCAGTGTTTTCTTTCTCGTTGCATGCAGTAAGTAATAAGCAAATACATTACATATACAATTAATTATAATGTCAGTGATATATGGTGTTCATTGGGCAAAACAGTCCAAACAATAAAGATTGATCTTAGACTGGAGAAATGGTTATTCTTCGTTTTTCATTACTATATGGCCATGAAACAAACGCCTGAGAGATATAAAACCCCTGTGTACAACTATGTGGTGTTGGAATGTATAACTCATAGGCTATGATGTTTTACTTTTTAAAAATTTCAACACTTACAGTGTACCCCTACAAACGGTAATAAAGAAATAACGGCCACGTTTATAAAATAGTCAATTAGAACGGGATAATCTACACAAAATTTGAAATAGAATAAATGAAAACGGCACGTTTCTAGCACTTGTGGTTTTCGAGATCTTATTGTCGAAAGGATTGGAGAAAAACATTATGAACTTTTCTTTTGGGACAAACATGTAAACCTAGCATTTTAATACGTAGAATAGCTGAACCTGTGCTCTCTACACAGCGCATCATTCACATATGAGCATGAATCTCCTTGTTATTCCTTACAACATCTCTACATGTCCCATTACAGACATAAGTGAAAGACATCTTGATGAAAATTGGCAAGGGGTACCACAAAGGGAGATTTTTTCGATTATTTTTTCAATATTTCGCACAGTTTGAAAGATTAAGTCTACTTACGATTGGAATTTCTAATTCATATATGATCAGTTTTTCTTCCTTCTTGCGTGCATTACGTAATAAGCAAATACATTACATACATCAATTACTTGTAATGTCAGTGATATATGGTATTTATTGGGCAAAATACTCCGAACAATAAAAATTAATCTTAGCGTGGACGAATGGTTATCCTTCGTGTTTCATTGTTTGGCCATGTAACTAACGCCTGAGAGATATGCGACCTCTATATGCAATTATGCTGTGTTGTAATGTATAACTGATAGGATATGATGCCTTTTTTTTTAAAAAAAAATCAACACTTCCAGTGTACCCCTGAAAAATGTAATAATGAAATAACGGCCACTTTTTTTTTTTTTATAATATTCAATTAGAACTGGACAATCTACATAAAATTTGGAATCGACCAGCAAAAACGGCACTTATATTAGCACTTGTGGTTTTCGAGATCTCATTGTCGAAAGGAATGGAGACAGACATATAAACCTAACATTTTAATATAGACTAGCTGAACCCGCGGTTTGTACACAACGCATCATTCACATATGAGCATGAATCTCCTTGTTATTCCTCACATCTGTTCATGCCCTTTTACAGACACATTAGAAAGACGTATTGATAAAAATCGGCAAGAAATACCGTAAAGGGGAGATTTTTTCAGTATCTTACACCGTTTGCAAGATTTGAGCGTACTTCCGGTTGGAGTTCTTAATTCATGTATTTATCAGAGTTTTCTTTCTTCTTGCATGCAGTATGTAATAAGCAAATACATTACACGCACAATTAATTATAATGTCAGTGATGTATGGTGTTCATTGGGCAAAACATTCCAAACAATAAAGATTCAACTTAGATTGGAGAAATGGGTATCCTTCGTTTTCATTACGATTTGGCCATGAACCAAACGCCTGAGATATATGCAACCCTATATACAATCATGTGGTGTTGGAATGTATAATAGTTAGCATATGATTTTTTTAAAAATTTGAACACTTCCAGTGTACCCGTAAAAAGGTAATAAAGAAATAATGGCCATGTTTCTTTAAATATTCAATTTGAACTGGACAATCAACGCAAAATTTGAAATCGTTCAGTGAAAACGTCCTCTTTCTAGAGCCTGTAGTTTCCGAGATCTCATTGTCGAAAGATATTGGCCACAAACATATAAACGTCCACAAACGTATGGTGTAAAAGAACGCCAAAGATGGTAGCACAATTCATTTGCATTGACTTTGGAAAATGGTTATTAAAATACAGAGACTTTGAACAATAATTACAAAGAAATATATGAAAAAGATCTGTTTAAATAATTTATTTAAAGTATATATACTTTAAAATATTTGTCTTTGTTAAACGTAAAAAAACACAAATAACCGTAAATCAAAGTTTTGAAACCAAAAATTAGAGGTTGGAGGTCAGGCGTTTTTATTACTATTGTAGCATTTTAATAGATGGATTCTTTAATATACTTACTTGTCGGTTCAAAGGGAAGTTAAAATTCAATCATCACACACATTCAGTAGTGTTGAGATATCGGAAGTAATTGGATACATAGTTATATCCAATTTTATTAGCGAATGTACCAATGAAAAATAAACTTAGCCGCCGTCGTTTGTTCAAGTTTGTGCTGTATATTCATTGAGTTTTGATTCATTGAAATTGAGTCAAAGCTGTGTAAAGTCTCTTACTTTCTTAAATACGGTGAAAGACAAGGTGCAGTCAACGGTGCGGAGTTAGTTAAGTCGTGTGTATGAATCTTGTCGTGTTATATGAAAGTTATTTTGTTTTTAAAGTATAGGCACTTGTGGCATGTGTTGGTTAGCACTTACCTATTAATGAACTTTGAATAAATGTGCTAGTTTGCAGGTACAGCGTATCAAATGAAGTCAGCAAGTTTCTATTCATAAATTTGCCAAGTCATTCGGATGCACTTTGCAATATGAAGATAATGTGTAACGTCTGTTATCTTCGACGTTAGTTCTAATTAACTGACAGCTTTTTACTAACAACAGACGAGAACAAAAATAACTTCATAGTGGTAAGAGTCGTTCTTTTAATTTATATCGAGTATCTTCTCGAGATACAGATTATTCAGTTAAGTTGAGTTGATTTTGAATTTAGCGTCCCTTCCAGCAGTGAGGCTATATGAGACGTGGACCTACTGATTAACATGGAATCCGAACCACATAAGCTCCCGCTGCGAATCGAAGCCGGATCTCCCACGCCGAAGACGCGTACGCTAACCGCTTAACCACGAAGGAATAAAACGAGACGAGAAAAACTGACAAGAGACGAAAATTTTTCCGGGAACCAAGACAAGACAGTACTTCTACAAAATTTCCGAGGAAGGCAACAAGTAGTCAAAGTGATCAGTCATCTCCTTTATAAAAATGGTAATACGTATCTTGTTCGAAAGCCGGTTTCATTTTTGATGGAAATTATGGTCGAAATTTTCAAAACGTAACGTTCTTACACGAATTGATCTTGGATTTTTTTTTTTTTTTTTTTTTTTGCACCTCTGTACGTTATAGGTATTGTATTTTCCTCCCATATATACCTCATAGTAAGGACGTATATTTTCGATGTACAGTAACTTAACGGTAAGTAATAATTAGGCTATATATCATAAACCTTTAAGTAGTTGAATTTGTAAATTGTTTAAGTAACTGAAAGAAACTATAACATATAGTTTACACAGTATTATTTTATGAGTGAAACGCACACTCGCGACATTTCTTGGAGTCCCTATGAGGCAGCGCACATAACGACAATTATAAACCTGTCTGTGAACTATTAGGAGCGTGACATATACTGAGAAGTATCGATTTTATAATAAGGATTGCCAAATAGTACCAAGTGCTGCTAACATACCTCTTGTCTCTTTATTCTTCACTATATTTATTTAGGTATTATTTTTCGTTTAACCTCTTCAGACCTGAAGGCGAATTTTGGTAGCTGGAGCCACCTTTGACTATGAATTCATTGTCAACACTGATGCTACGAAACTTCCCCAGGTCCAAATGGCATCTCACCTGGATGTCACTTTCTTCTAGCAACCATCTAATAAATGTTAGTAATACTTTGTCTTTCAAAAGAAATGAACAAACACATCTATAATTGACAACTTACCTCGACTTGGTGTCTGTGGTGGACAAACACCGTGTTCGTGAGTTTTCTCGGGGTTCTCCCATTTCCTCCCTCTTTCCTCATTCCACCATTGCATTCATTTCTCATCATCACCGTCTCCCTTATTCTAGCCGGCATAACTGTGGGACATAAACTGGAACATTTCATTTCATTTGTTTTTGTACGGCTCTGGCTTTAAAACTACTGTATTTTTTTCGTATCTGATTAAGAGATTATGCAACCGGAAAGAAAGTGATGAATTGCGAGTTGTATAGGCTTTCAGGGATATGCTAAATTAAATAAAGCTTCGATATTTACAACAATCGATACTTCTTCGTCCGAACAATCAAACCAAATTAACTTTTCTGAGAGCACTAATGTGTAATCCATGTGACACATAATATCGGCTAATATATAGAACTTACTTACAAAACCCTAATAATTTCAATTTATTTATGGTACTAAAGTTCATTCAACGAACCTTCTGATCCTGATGTAAACATTGCAGAATGGTATTAGTCCGCCAGTCATCAGATGATTGGCTATCGCAGCGCTTCTTTCGAGAAGCACATGCTTGTATCCTTCCCGCACGCGGCCATATTGTAAACTGTGATTCGCGCGTAAGATGGGTCAAAGCCACCTTCTACGCATGCGTATTCTCTTTTATTGCATTAATTCAATTTAGTTCTTAGATACAATGTTGTTTCTGTTATTTAACTGTAAGGAAACTGCATTTCTAATAATGAGCCTTAAAAGCAACAAAGACATTGAAAAACAGCTTACTTAACAATGGACTATTTTCTTCTGCCACATGGATGTTCCAAGGCTCTTTAACCAATAAAATGAAACAATCACCACGTGTATTTGTTTACATGAGGTATTGAACGTTCCTTGAATAAACTTTAGTTTGCAAATTTTTATAATAAAATTTTACTAAATCGAACCACTTCAAGCTTCTTATTTATATTCACTAACGTAAAAAGTCAACTGAGATACTTACTATAGTAGGTCTTACTGGAACAATTCACATATCAATATTATCGCATAGTGCGGGGTAAACGTATTTCATTCTTTTAGATTTAAATTAAATTTGAGTTTAGCGTCTCTTTCAACAGCGAGGCTATATAATACATAGGTTTACAGCTTAACGTAGGATCTGAACCACATGAGCTCCTGCTGATAATCGAACCCAGGGCTCTCAACCCAAAGGGAGATACACTAACGCTTAACCACAAGAAAGCCCGCATTTCATTTATTAATTTCTTGTCTAGTCTAGATTTTGTGTGTGATTTTTCTTCTTTTGCCTATACTTAAAATTCCTGTTTATCTTTTTGAGTTTTGGTGCAAACACAATGATAATAAACATGAGGAATTATAAAAGAATGCTAATACTAAAACTGTTAAAAATCTTGATCTTTCCGTACAGTTTAGAAGTCTGTAGGCATACATTGTGGACCTAGGGATTTCTTCACAATATGCAAGGTCTTTTAGGGAGCCGTACTTCATTTAACAGCGTTTCATAATATTAAATGGTATTCTATCCAAAGTAGTCGTGTTGTGTACCAAAGTTCAGAAAAAGAGATGCGTTTGCGTGAAAAAAAAAAATAATAATAACTTTGAAATACAAATGCTATTTAGTATTTGAACATAAACACACTCATGTCGAAACAATTTGCGTTCTTACCTTTTCAGCGAAATATCATATTTAAATATCCAATGGACATAAAGGTAAGATCGAATTGTATGTTAGGCTGTAGCGACATGCTTCATATATATAGGCTAGCCTCTGTGCCGGAAAAGGATATTAAATTCGAACTAAACATAGAGAGTAAATAAATCAGAAGAAAGTAATAAATAAACAGATCTGACTTAGCTTCGTTTCTTCGTTTGGAGTGCTAAATTTTCCAGCTACTTCAACATCAAGCCGAAGATGGCATATTTTGCGTATACTTTGTAAATGCTTTGTGTAGGATAATTTTTTGGACGTGTTACAAGTATTTTCTTCGTTAAGTATGCAGTTCGCTTAACCTCTTTTTTTTTTTTTTTTAAACGTGAACATTTCTACACCGAAATGATGACACATATAATGAATTGCTGGTGTAAATTACCTTTAATTGCTCCTGGAACAATTATTCCACTACTATGTTCGGTAAACCACACACATTCTCTCTGCTTGCAGGGAAACATTTGGCGCAATGCAAAAAAAAAAAAAAAAAAAAAAAAAAAAATCGTATTTTTGGTAGTGGAGTGAACAAAATGCTTTGCTGCAGGAAATAGGAGCCGGAGAGCTTTTTCATGCTTTGTTCTCTCCCGATACAGAAAAGGCGTTTTCGATTTTTTAATATATATATATAGTGTAGCTATATTAAACCAATCACCATGTCTTTTGCAACAAAAATTGGTTTTCGTTTCTAAGAGCCAATAAAAATGCATGACGTCAATTTAAAAAATATGGAAGCACCATTTTAGAAAAGATATTAGGGAGATGTTGCTGTAGATGTTAACACTCAAGTTGCATAGTATCGATCGAAGCATGTACATTAAAGGGAGAAGCACTTTTGTAACAGTATATGTATCTATATGTGAAAAATATCCTATATATATGTATGTATAAAGTGATTTTCGGAGACGACAGCTTGCGATAAAATGTATGGCAATTTTTTCTCTTTTTTAACAAAAGGCGAAAGAATTTAAATACAGAGGGATTTTTTTTATATAGATTTTAACTCCTGGAGTAAAATATATTTATCAATTGTGATGGACTCTTTCCAATTGAAAGAACTGAGACAACTAATGGATTCTTAAAAAAAAAAAAAAAAAAAAAATCAGAACCTATAGACAGAATTGAAGATTTTTTATTCAGTGTTTTGCGTCCTTGCTTATGTTAAGCATATATTAATACACTTTTAAATTGGTTGTGTAAAATTATTACATATGTCAGTGTGTCACGGAAATCACAAAAGAAGCGTAAAGAGCAACAATTACTGAAGTTGTAGGAAAAAAAGGCATAAAGTTTGAACGTTACATGGAAAAGTTAGCACTTTATTATTATTATTATTATTATTATTATTATTATTATTATTATTATTATTATTATTATTATTATTATTATTATTATTATTATTATTATTATTATTATTATTATAAGAGTTATTTACACTAGTCTATATCAGTTCATGATCTTCTAAGCTCTGAAAGCAGTATCAGATACTAAATCTTAAAGATGAAATATGTATAGGGCTTCCAGATTTTAAGACTTTACAAAAGAAACTGGACACCAAGGACGTTATAAAATACAGGAACTGCCCTTGCAACAGAATCTTGAAACCATACGTCACAGTTTCGCCACTCCTACTCTGCCCGCTCCGCCTAATAAGATCGCAATGTTTTCAGCCAACAATTATGGCGAAGTCGAAAGTAGCCAATCAGAGGATAGCAGAAATGAGAGTAGCCAATCAGACGTGTCGATGGTCGTTTTTTTTTGGGGGGAGGGGGGCTTCATTGATTAAATAGGATACGTATGGGTAAATCCTCTATTTTATAACATCCTTGCTGGACACCCTCTAAAAATTTACACTAAAAACCGTATCGCCTTACAAAAATTTTGTAGTGTAAAAGTCATGCACATGCTTTCTTTTTGAAATGTCAGAATTAATTAAATAATAGGTCAGCATTCACCAAAAATGAATGACAGAGTAACAGTGATTATTCCTATTACTTAACTAATGAAAGCGGGAGTTTTTTTTCCTTTATTGTACGAATTACATAACTTAAATTTTGGAGAAAAACTTTTGGAATTTTGAGCAGTTTTTTTTTTAGAGGGGAAGGAGGAGATTGTATAAATCCGGGACTGTCCAGGCTAAACAGGGACGTCTGGGAGCCTTAAATATGTACAAAATAACAAAAGTGGATTTGATTGTGTTGTGTAATGAACGCGCCAATATGTGTAGCATAGAAATCAGATGCAGAACTCAATGTGCATCAAACAAATTTTTGAAACATCGATATGGGTTACTTTGCGGTAAATAAAATGGTGCAATATTGATATAAAGTTACAATTGCAGTAACGAGTGAGTGGTATAAAAGCAATAAGTACCAGACCGAAATATCTCTATTTCAGCCAATGAATTTATCAATCGAACTATTTTCTGTGTACACTAACAAAAATCCAACATAAAAGAAAACTTTCTGATACTTTCTATAGTGTAACAAATACTATATTTGGATCCATTTTCATTAATCCAGTGAATCGTTTTCAGTGAATGAACTCTTAGTTTTATTACGAATGCCCATTAGTAAAGCCCCCGATTTACTGAGGTCTTTGACGCAGAAACCTGAGTTTGATTCCCGATGGCAGCTCATGTGTTACGTATTCCACATTAAACTGTAGGTTCACATCTCATATCATTTCGCTGCTGAAAGAGATGCTAAAATATAATCCTGATCCTTATCCCAAGAATCGAATTCCTTTAAATGCAAAGCTACAAATTTCGCACATTTCTGTTTCGCCTATATCTAAAGTGAAATAATTATATAAATTGTCAACAGGAGCTGTAGGCGAGACAGGAATAAGATGAACAGAAATGAATCGAAATAAACAGTAAATGCAGATAAATGTCTTTTAAAGAAGTGGAAAATTAGGAAAGTTCCCTGAGAAAACACACGCACATACATACATACGGTTTGACCACCACAGATTCACGTAAAATATAATCAATCCTTTTCCATTGACAACAACTGCAAATTATTTTGTTGCATATGTATATATTATCATCATTGAAATTATAGGTTACCACCAGCACTTTTACATTCAGCAGTTTCAAAATACGCATACTGTGTTGGTTTAGCTTAATTAATTTCTGTGTTATGGCAACCTAAATGTGAGCATATTTATGTGAAACTTCAATTATGAGATGCAAAAATGTTGATCATGACACTATGCATCTCAGCACATGTGGAATCACAATGATAGTCATTAACAAAGATGTGGTCATATAGAACAATAAGATGATGTGTAAATGTTCTAATGGAAATAGGAAAATTTTTCTATTTGTAACAGTTTTGTAGTAATTGAGCGTATGTACATATTTGATTAATGCCGTGTAATGTCTCAGATTCTATATGGAAATTGTCCATAATTTTGTTGCTCAATGGAACAGAATGTATAATGATACTTATTTTTTTCCCCTTACAATCCTACTATATGTTGTGTTGATTTAAAAATCTACACATTAATTTTTGTATAATTTACATAAATAATTATAGTATATTGATTATATTAATTGTCATGAATTTTTTTTAATTGTTTTTTAAGATTTTTCACATACAGTATTTTGCACTTTAGTTACTGTTCTCCTTAGAAGAAGTAGCCGTGGGAAAAGATTTTTTTTTATAAACATATGGATGCTTGGTGAGCTGGGAGGCTGATCGTATAAATACGGTCCATGTTGTGTGGGGGAGGCACTCTCTTCTCAACCACTAACTTCTTCACATCTCCCAGAGATCCTTACCCCTCTGCGCCTCCAATAGTGAAGGGACGCAGGGATGAAGTTTTCTACCACTCAACCGGACTTACACAATGAGTAGTCGGCTCTGAGATATACCCTATCATTTCTTTTTAAATCTTAGGAAATTAAGATATTTTTAGATAGAATGAATTAAGGATTTTTAGTTAGATTCCTATTATAAGGGAGTCTACCTTTTATTTTTTGATGTAGTATTTTTAAAATATTTTGCTTAATTTTATTTGGGCAGCTCTCTTAAATGATAGAGACTGTTCATTTTAAGTTAATAATGATAACTCTTTTTTCGGGATAAGTGAGCCTGGAAGAGGGTTTGATAGAGATAAAATTTAGCTATTTTTTTTTAATAGGTGATGGCGGTCGTTATACGGCGAACCAGATAAAGGTTTTTTTTTTTGGAACCGCTTTCGGAATGAGGAGGCGCTGTTCTTTTTTTTGCTTTTTAGTACCCAGTCGCCTGAATGATGTCGGCTGCGGATTTTTTTTTAGAATATTGTGATTGTCTCTTGAATGAGGGGGCATTCACTGAGTTGTTATTGCCTTTGGAATGAGGAGGCATTTAGAGTTTTAATTTTTTAATTGTCTCTTGAATGAGGGGGCATTTAGATAAACATTTTTGATTGTCTCTTAAATGAGGGGACATTTCTGATTTTTTTAACCCAGCTATCTGAGTGATGAATAGCTGCGGATTTTTTCTATTATTTAAGAAATTTTAAGTAGGAACAGCTGAATTAAAGCTGAAAGAGTAATTTCTTTTTTAACCTGTAAAAGATCGAGTGAGTCTTCTACTAGGTCCCATTTTTTAACAGTCGTCTAGTCGAGTAAGCTGGCGACAAATATAATACTAGGTTTGCTTCGGTCGGGGATCGAATGAGTCCTCTTCCGGAATGGATATTGGCCGCTCGGCTAAATGAACTGACGGCCTAAAAGATAGTAGGTCGAAGAATATAATTTGATATGAACAAGAATATTAATATTGTATAAAAATTGTACAAAAATTGTAAAGAATTTAAGGGAACTCATTAAAGAATTAAAACCAAGATAATTATTTTTTTTTTTATGTTTAATTTTCGCAAATACAAAGATTTATTCACAAGTTATTGAATAGTCTCTATATTTTTCCTGTTATTTGTGTAGCTCTATTCAAGGAAACCGTTAGGATTTTTTTTTAAATTCTTTTTTCCCCAGATTAGACCGGGAAGGAGCGAAATTTTCACTTGAAAGTACATATGTAATATATTATCAACTATATATATATTATAGAGAACTAATTATATATGTGTTTTATAGTTAAGCGACACATATTATTGGCGCCCGAACAGGGACAAAGTGAAAATTATTTTTGTATAGAGACTAAGTGAGAGGAAGTTTATAATTTTTAAGGGAAGCATCAATTTATGAAATTACGTTCGGGAAAGTTTTTAAGCATGGCAACGGGACTAGATAAAAGAACTATTTGCGAAGCACTTGGGCTAGAATATAGAGAGGGTGTTAGCTCAGAAGAAATAATTTCTAAGATACAGGAATTAAGAAGGGAAGAGAACAGGCGCGAAGAAGGAAGTAATTCTGCTGGAGATAATGAAGAAATGGAGTCAAATATTAGTCAAAGTAAATGGGTGGAAGAAATTAGGCTTAACCTACCTGAATTTACAGGAGATATTCCTAGGGAGGATCCATTTGCGTATCTAGACGAATTAGAAGAATTTAAGCAAGCTAAGAAGTTAAACGATGAACAGCTATTGGAATTAGTTGTCCCTCGAACATTGAAGAAAAGCGGGAAAGTTTGGTTTGCTTTTAAACAACCCTTTTCTAGTTACAAGGAATTCAAAAATTCTTTCTTGAAAGAATATTTTAGTTTCAATTACGAACAAGAGATTAAACAGCAATTGCAAAATAGTTTTCAAAAGGCTGACGAATCTTTAGCTTCGTACACGAGACATGTAGCGCTTATGTTCAGCAGATTAGAAGATCCCCCGGATGAGAAATCTCAGGTCGATTTCATTATGGAGCGTTCTCACCCAAGATTCAGACAGCTGTTATATAACAAGGAAATTGTAACTCTGAAACAGCTAGAAAGCGAAAGTTTGAAGATCCAGCATCTTCTTTTGAGTGAATTATTATATCTACCCGAACGAGAGGCACCCAAGACATGCAATCCTATTGCAGCGCTAGAAAGAGCAGAAATGGGGCGGGGAAGTAATTTATTACCCTCGGCTCTTGATCCTGCTTATTTTAAGCGTGGACAGAATGACCGCAAGGAAACCGTGACGAATTCTCGCTGTGAAAACAAGACTTTTTCTTGTGATTTTTGTCACAAACGGGGGCATGTTAGTAAGTTTTGTAGAAAGAAAAAAGAAAATAAGAAGGAGAGCTCTGTGGTTCATACGAAAACACATCCTTCTGAAAATAAAGCCCAGAAAGTGAATAATCCAGTAAAAGAACCGCTTATTCTCTGTAAGATTTGGGGGGAAAGTATTGAATTATATGCTGACAGCGGAAGTGAAATTTCATTAATAAATTTATCCCTAGCGGAGAAACTTATAACGAAAGGTGCAAAGATGAAGAAAGAAAAAATAAAATTACAGTTGGCGGAGGGAGAAACAGAAACTGTAGGTGTCATGTATGTTAACATTTACATGAAAGGAAGGAAAGCACGTGTAAAATTGCATGTTTTAAGAGACCTCGCTCATGACTTGATCGGCGGTAGAGATTTAATAAGTGAAATGAAATTGATTTTATTAATTTCGCAGAATTCGTGGACATTTGAAGACGAAAAGCGAAAATTTCCTTTTGAGAAATCAACAAAGCCACTGAAGTTCACCGGAATGATACGGCCGGTTGATAGAAAAAGTGTGGATCGAGTCCAGAGAAAAGAAGATAGAATTAGCGTAGCGGATAGGAATTTCCAAGAGGAAAAAATGACAGAAAATTTGAGAGAGAGAAAACATTTTAGGGGATACAGAGTAAGACACTTATCCCAACATAGAGAAATAGGAAACATTAATTCCGTGATCCCAAAAAACGGATTTTTGATGCCGGCGAGGGTAGCCGGGGAAAGGAGAAAAAAAGTGTCTTTAGCAAGACTAGAGCACCTGTTATCAACTGTACTGTCTTTGGCGTAAAGTCTAAAATGTTACTGGATACTGGGGCTTCTGTTTCGGTTTGTTCTAAAGAACTCGCAGATAAATGGGTACAAAATGGGGGGCAAGTAAAAGAAAATTCCTTGACCCTAAGAGTAGCCTATGGGACCACTGTTGCGTGTGGAGAAATTACAGCGACAGTAAAATTTTATGATTTCACTGTTAAACACAAATTTATCATTCTCGAAAAACTTTTGCGAGAAATTCTGGCAGGAAGAGATTTCATTTCGAAGGTGGGGATTGTAATAAATCTTTCTAGAGGAGGATGGTATTGCGAGGACATAGAACAGCCGATTTGTTTATTTGATAGTGATTTCCCAGAGAATTTAATTTTAGATTTTGATAGAAAAATAGAGGGAAATTTACAACCGATAGTAGATAAATTAGACATAGGTGGAGAATTTAGACAGAGAGTTATTGAAATGCTCATAGAAAATAGAGAAGTTTTCTCAGAAGAACCTAAGGTAACTAATGTTATAGAACATCATATAGAGCTAAAGGAAGATAAGCCAATTACAGCTAAATTAAGACCCTTGTCAGAAGAAAAAAGAAGAATTATGTGCCAGTTACTAGATGAGATGGAGTCTCAAGGAATCATAGTTAAAAAGCCTACTAAATATCTCAGTAGCCCATTATTACACAAAAAGAAATCGGGATCTTTCAAAATTATATTAGATGCGAGAAATATTAATAGGGTTACGAAAACTGAAAAGAGTCAATTACCTGACATACAGGAAGCTATAGCTCACCTTGGGGGGAAGAAGATATACTCAATTTTTGATATTTGTAATGCTTATGGACATATACCTATAGCAGAAGATTCTCAAAAATACACAGGCATGCTTACATGTCAAGGGATATATCAATATGCCCGTGGGTGTTACGGATTATGTACATTACCTTATACGTTGAATAGAATGATGCAAATAGTACTTGCAGAATGTTATTTTAAGACCGCAATTGTGTACTATGATGATGTAGTGGTCGCAAGTGAGAGTGAAGAACAGCACTTAGAAGATTTGCGAATAGTATTTGAGAAATTGAGAAAAGCGAATATAGCGCTCAATTTTAACAAAGTACAGTTATTTGTGAAATCTTTCGATTTTCTTGGTTTTCATATAGAAAACGGGAGTGTATCGTGTGATCGAGAAAAGGTTAGGATGGCCAGACAGATAAAGAGACCTAGGGGTATCAAAGACCTACAAAGAGTCCTGGGGTTTTATAATTATTTCAGATCAGCTATACCGAACATGGCGAAAATTACTGCTCCTCTTTCCCAACTTTTGCGTAGAAATGAAAAGTTCAAATGGACAACTGAATGTGAAGATGCTATTAAGAAACTGCAACAAATCCTTGAAAGCGATCCGAAGTTGCTTTTGCCAGATTTAAATAAGGAATTTTACCTATTCGTGGATACATCGGATATAGCGACGGGGTTTGTGATTTCTCAAAAGATAGATGGAAAGAAGCTCAGAGTAATCGCGTATGGATCTAAGAAACTGACAGATTCTCAGCGGAAATACAATACTACAATGAAGGAACTTCTTGGGATATTAATCTCTATAGAGAGATTTGAGAAATATTTGCTGAATGCACCCACAGTATTCGTATATACTGATCACATTTCTTTATTACCTCTTTTGAAAGCTACCAAAGTACCTGCTGTTGTTTGCAGATGGATAAATAGAATTAGTAAATACCCTGTTGTTTTGAGACATTTAAAGGGAAAGGCCCTGTATGTAGACTATTTGAGTCGCATACAGGATGATTACACAATCCCGGAGGAATATGAGGGAAATGATTTAATGAATGAATATTATCCCTTAGAGGACGTCGGAGACAACGGGTTCTTGAAACTCGAAATGAGTGATGGAAAATTGATTGATTTTCAGGAGTTACCTAGAGAAGAAGTCAATATAACTGCTTTTTATAATAGCGGCAGTTTGAAAGAAGAAAGAAAAAAGAAGAAAGGTATTAGTAGTATACCGAGATGTATTTTACATAACTTTGGTTCGGAGGAAATAAAAAGAGGATTTGAAGAATTACCTTTCCTTGAAAAAGATGAAGATTCACACGGAGAAGAAAAAACCGTGGATAAAATTGTTAACATTGAAGAATTTAAGAAAGCTCAGAGAGAAGATGACGAACTGGGAAAAATAATAAAGCTTTTTAGTGGGAAAGAAATAGTTTTAGAGGGAAAGCAGTATAGCCGGATTAAACGATTAGCTGAAATATCAATTATTGATGTCGATGGCCTACTAAAGAGAATAGTTACGGATAAGGTAACCAATGATGCTAGATTTGTTATATGGGTTCCTAGTAAATTAAGGGATCTTGTATTGAAAGCTTTGCATAGTTCTGTTTATTCCGGACACCCTGGAATAAAAGGAACCATTTTGAAAACTCAGACGAAGTTTAGTTGGATAGGAATGAGTCAAGACATAACACGCTATTGTTTAGCTTGTGAGACATGTGCGAAGTTTAAATCGTCTACAAGTAAGAATACGGGGTTTATGAGCAGTACTCTAGTAACCAAACCTGGTCATGCGCTATATGTAGATATACTGGGTCAAATAGTCAAGGGGACAGGAGGTTTTATGTATGCTTTTATAGCAACGGATGCGTTCTCAAGGTTTACTAGAATATTTCCATTAAGAAAGATTTCCGCCAGAGCTGTGTGCGACTGCATAATGACAGTATTTTGTCAAAGCGAATTTTATGAAGTTCTGGTTTCTGATAATCATTCAATATTTAAAAATAAGCTTTGGTCTGATACCCTGAAGCTATTGAAAGCTAAAGAGGTGCACACTGTTAGATATAGACCCTGTGGTAATAAAAGCGAAGTATATTGCAAGAAAGTTAAACAGCTTTTAGCTATGTACTGTAAATCACATCCGCAGTGGCCTAATAATATTAAAGAAATTGAATTCGCTATAAACAATCAGGTTTGTTCTAGCACCTCATTCTCGCCGAGTTTTTTACATTTTGGTAGAGAAATGAGGGATCCTTTTGAATTAGTATCTAATGAGATGCGTGTAAAGGAGAACGAAAATAATGTATTGAATTATGTGAGAGACACGGCTAAACGAATATCTGAAGCCAGAGAATTAGCGTTAAAAGTACAAGAAAGGACTCACAAAGAACAAGAAAGAAAATATAATGTTAAAAGGAAAGAGAATCCGTATAATGTCGGAGATAAAGTTTGGTTAAAAGCTATAAGAGTGTCGTGCGCCGCAAAGAGGGAGACAGCAGGTTTATTAGCAAAGTGGACGGGGCCTTATGTTATTAAGAACAAAATCGCTCCTAATAGTTATGAAATTGAAGACTTAGTTCGAAAAACAGTGTTGAAGGTTAACTGTGATCAGCTTAAAAAGTATTATGACAAACCAGACTTTGTAAATAAGGAAACAGAAAAAGAAATTGCTACTCCAAAACGTTTGCCTAGAATGTCGTACAATTTTCGATACAAGTAAGAGTATAAATGTACAAGTTAGAGTACTTTAAGGTAATTTTTTTTGAAACAGACTTTCTTACTTTTTTTTCTTTCCTTCCCAAAATCCTCTGTGACCCCTATTTTCTGAATAGAAGAGAGTTAATCATAATTAGGGAAACAGAGAAATAGCCGAAGAATTGAGGGAACAAATGTGAGACTTCTGACCAGAGAAAAAGAACTTTGAACCGTAATAAATTTTAGAGGGAAACCTTCTCTGAAGACAGAACCAGAGGTCATGGAAATAAGAGACGAAGGGGTGGGTTCTTACCCTTCGACAAGTGAAATGTGAAAATGAAATTGGAGACTACTCACAGGCTTCTCTCGTATATTTTTAGTGGAAACAGTTCACAAAGTATTAAGATGGATTTATTGAATATCTTTCTATGGGAACTGGGCAGATCCATGTGATTATAAGAACGAGAATTCTAAAATTCCTCATTCAGTACTAATTTCTGGAGTTGAGAAGACCGCAGTTTTTTCTTTTTGTTGTTGTTGGTTCGCTTAGTTTGTCAACATGTCCTTTAAACTACCAATGAATCACCGAAACGTATATGTATCGGCCAGACCGAAAGCCTTCCCGAGTCTGGATGTCGAGCTCTTGTTCCAGGTGGACAGAGCAAAGAATAGAAACAAAAGAAAGAGGAGGGAAGAAAACCAGCCCAGAGGTCCAGAATCGACGAGTGCAGAAACAAAAGACTGGGACCTTCCCCTTAGTCTAGTTCAGCAAATTGAAAAATTAAGGGGACAAGAAGAAAAGAGAAAAGAGGAAAGGGAAGAAGAAAAAAAGGATGAACCAGAAGGAAAAAGGCAAAAGATGGAGCAAGAGCTTCCTATAGAAGAAGAGGATGACTATTTATCCATCTATACTGAGAGCATCGGGACACCCCCAACCCCCGGGAGAGATATTGACTGGGAAGAACTAATAGAGTCAAAACTCAGTGGAGAGTGAGTGAACTTTTCAAAGTGAAGTGTTTTGTGAGTGACAGAGTGTATATAGTGTTATAAGAATATTTATAAACTGTGACTTTTTTAATAACACAGGAACAAATGAAAACTTTTGCATAAAGGACTTTTTTGGAAATTCAGAGGGTAAAACAGTCTTTTTTTCTTTTTTTTAAGTTTTTTCTTTTTTCTTTTAGGAAAGGTTATTATGTGTTGATTTAAAAATCTACACATTAATTTTTGTATAATTTACATAAATAATTATAGTATATTGATTATATTAATTGTCATGAATTTTTTTTAATTGTTTTTTAAGATTTTTCACATACAGTATTTTGCACTTTAGTTACTGTTCTCCTTAGAAGAAGTAGCCGTGGGAAAAGATTTTTTTTTATAAACATATGGATGCTTGGTGAGCTGGGAGGCTGATCGTATAAATACGGTCCATGTTGTGTGGGGGAGGCACTCTCTTCTCAACCACTAACTTCTTCACATCTCCCAGAGATCCTTACCCCTCTGCGCCTCCAATAGTGAAGGGACGCAGGGATGAAGTTTTCTACCACTCAACCGGACTTACACAATGAGTAGTCGGCTCTGAGATATACCCTATCATTTCTTTTTAAATCTTAGGAAATTAAGATATTTTTAGATAGGATGAATTAAGGATTTTTAGTTAGATTCCTATTATAAGGGAGTCTACCTTTTATTTTTTGATGTAGTATTTTTAAAATATTTTGCTTAATTTTATTTGGGCAGCTCTCTTAAATGATAGAGACTGTTCATTTTAAGTTAATAATGATAACTCTTTTTTCGGGATAAGTGAGCCTGGAAGAGGGTTTGATAGAGATAAAATTTAGCTATTTTTTTTTAATAGGTGATGGCGGTCGTTATACGGCGAACCAGATAAAGGTTTTTTTTTTTGGAACCGCTTTCGGAATGAGGAGGCGCTGTTCTTTTTTTTGCTTTTTAGTACCCAGTCGCCTGAATGATGTCGGCTGCGGATTTTTTTTTAGAATATTGTGATTGTCTCTTGAATGAGGGGGCATTCACTGAGTTGTTATTGCCTTTGGAATGAGGAGGCATTTAGAGTTTTAATTTTTTAATTGTCTCTTGAATGAGGGGGCATTTAGATAAACATTTTTGATTGTCTCTTAAATGAGGGGACATTTCTGATTTTTTTAACCCAGCTATCTGAGTGATGAATAGCTGCGGATTTTTTCTATTATTTAAGAAATTTTAAGTAGGAACAGCTGAATTAAAGCTGAAAGAGTAATTTCTTTTTTAACCTGTAAAAGATCGAGTGAGTCTTCTACTAGGTCCCATTTTTTAACAGTCGTCTAGTCGAGTAAGCTGGCGACAAATATAATACTAGGTTTGCTTCGGTCGGGGATCGAATGAGTCCTCTTCCGGAATGGATATTGGCCGCTCGGCTAAATGAACTGACGGCCTAAAAGATAGTAGGTCGAAGAATATAATTTGATATGAACAAGAATATTAATATTGTATAAAAATTGTACAAAAATTGTAAAGAATTTAAGGGAACTCATTAAAGAATTAAAACCAAGATAATTATTTTTTTTTTTATGTTTAATTTTCGCAAATACAAAGATTTATTCACAAGTTATTGAATAGTCTCTATATTTTTCCTGTTATTTGTGTAGCTCTATTCAAGGAAACCGTTAGGATTTTTTTTTAAATTCTTTTTTCCCCAGATTAGACCGGGAAGGAGCGAAATTTTCACTTGAAAGTACATATGTAATATATTATCAACTATATATATATTATAGAGAACTAATTATATATGTGTTTTATAGTTAAGCGACACAATGTGGAAACCTATTTTACTCTTTTAGTTTTAAGAAATCATTTTCATTTTATTATCATTTTATAAATGTAAATGCTTTAATCAAATATGGGCTAGGGCTCGTTTCTGTATTATCAATAAACTTGGAACTACATTATTATATTTTGTACACTCTCTCTCTCTCTCTCTCTCTCTCTCTCTCTCTCTCTCTCTCTCTCTCTCTCTCTCTCTCTCTCTCTCTCTCTCGCTCTCTCGCTCCTTCCTATATAGGCTAAGATAAAAAAAAATCATTTTTAATGTAGTGAACAGGTGATACAAGTGGTGAAATACAAACCAGAAGTGATATAAGTTAAGGTTCCAATTAGAAAGAGATAGAGAGAGAGATATATAATACTCAAGTATACAAGATAGACCTACAAAATGCTGAAAGTAGCTTTCATTGTTTGATGCAGAGTTCACATCTTTCCAACATTAAACCACAACTTTTGTATATTTTTTAGTATACCCCAGACGAAAAAGTCCATCGGAGTAATCATCATTATTATGATAGGTATTCTGCGAATGTTATATTTTGATCCACAAACAGTTAAACATCGCTGTGTTTATGGTATTGTTTCCACCACACTTGGAATATAAAAAAACACGCTGCTCTGTAGATAGTTGTCTATTCATTGCTTCTCAGCTAACAAAAACAACTTCACCATACACACGAGAGTCTCATCACTGACAGTGTCAACTGAATTATAGGAACTAGGAACTATTACTCTACTCAAATAGCTGCTACGGTAGTCAAGTCGGAGTCTAACAACTGCTAATGCCAATTGACTTATGGGCCAGAAGGTATATATGCATATATATACTATAACAACTTAATGCTGAAAAGTCAAATTCTAATGTGAGTAAGTGTCTAAAGCATGTAATTTTCAATGCATGAGAATGTATTCAGCCTATGATGATAAATGGTTCGGAGACGTGGACATAGACTATCTGCTCATAACACAACGAAGCATAGGTCAATATTGTGTCGCTTAACTATAAAACACACATATAATTAGTTCTCTATAATATATATATAGTTGATAATATATTACATATATACTTTCAAGTGAAAATTTCGCTCCTTCCCGGTCTAATCCGGGGAAAAAAGAATTTAAAAAAAAATCCTAACGGTTTCCTTGAATAGAGCTACACAAGTAACAGGAAAAATATAGAGACTATTCAATAACTTGTGAATAAATCTTTGTATTTGCGAAAATTAAACATAAAAAAAATAATTATCTTGGTTTTAATTCTTTAATGAGTTCCCTTAAATTCTTTACAATTTTTGTACAATTTTTTTACAATATTAATATTCTTGTTCTTATCAAATTATATTCTTCGACCTACTATCTTTTAGGCCGTCAGTTCATTTAGCCGAGCGGCCAATATCCATTCCGGAAGAGGACTCATTCGATCCCCGACCGAAGCAAACCTAGTATTATATTTGTCGCCAGCTTACTCGACTAGACGACTGTTTAAAAATGGGACCTAGTAGAAGACTCACTCGATCTTCTACAGGTTAAAAATGAAATTACTCTTTCAGCTTTAATTCAGCTGTTCCTACTTAAAATTTCTTAAATAATAGAAAAAATCCGCAGCTATTCATCACTCAGATAGCTGGGTTAAAAAATTCAATCAGAAATGCCCCCTCATTTAAGAGACAATCAAAAATGTTTATCTATATGCCCCCTCATTCAAGAGACAATTAAAAAATTAAAACTCTAAATGCCTCCTCATTCCAAAGGCAATAACAACTCAGTGAATGCCCCCTCATTCAAGAGACAACCACAATATTCTTAAAAAAAAAATCCGCAGCCGACATCATTCAGGCGACTGGGTACTAAAAAGCAAAAAAGAACAGCGCCTCCTCATTCCGAAAGCGGTTCCAAAAAAAAACCTTTATCTGGTTCGCCGTAAACGACCGCCATCACCTATTAAAAAAAATAGCTAAATTTTATCTCTATCAAACCCTCTTCCAGGCTCACTTATTCCGAAAGAAGAGTTATCATTATTAACTTAAAATGAACAGTCTCTATCATTTAAGAGAGCTGCCCAAATAAAATTAAGCAAAATATTTTAAAAATACTACATCAAAAAATAAAAGGTAGACTCCCTTATAATAGGAATCTAACTAAAAATCCTTAATTCATCCTATCTAAAAATATCCTAATTTCCTAAGATTTAAAAAGAAATGATAGGGTATATCTCAGAGCCGACTACTCATTGTGTAAGTCCGGTTGAGTGGTAGAAAACTTCATCCCTGCGTCCCTTCACTAATGGAGGCGCAGAGGGGTAAGGATCTCTGGGAGTTGTGAAGAAGTTAGTGGTTGAGAAGAGAGTGCCTCCCCCACACAACATGGACCGTATTTATACGATCAGCCTCCCAGCTCACCAAGCATCCATATGTTTATAAAAAAAAATCTTTTCCTACGGCTACTTCTTCTAAGGAGAACAGTAACTAAAGTGCAAAATACTGTATGTGAAAAATCTTAAAAAACAATTAAAAAAATTCATGACAATTAATATAATCAATATACTATAATTATTTATGTAAATTATACAAAAATTAATGTGTAGATTTTTAAATCAACACATAATAACCTTTCCTAAAAGAAAAAAGAAAAAACTTAAAAAAAAGAAAAAAAGACTGTTTTACCCTCTGAATTTCCAAAAAAGTCCTTTATGCAAAAGTTTTCATTTGTTCCTGTGTTATTAAAAAAGTCACAGTTTATAAATATTCTTATAACACTATATACACTCTGTCACTCACAAAACACTTCACTTTGAAAAGTTCACTCACTCTCCACTGAGTTTTGACTCTATTAGTTCTTCCCAGTCAATATCTCTCCCGGGGGTTGGGGGTGTCCCGATGCTCTCAGTATAGATGGATAAATAGTCATCCTCTTCTTCTATAGGAAGCTCTTGCTCCATCTTTTGCCTTTTTCCTTCTGGTTCATCCTTTTTTTCTTCTTCCCTTTCCTCTTTTCTCTTTTCTTCTTGTCCCCTTAATTTTTCAATTTGCTGAACTAGACTAAGGGGAAGGTCCCAGTCTTTTGTTTCTGCACTCGTCGATTCTGGACCTCTGGGCTGGTTTTCTTCCCTCCTCTTTCTTTTGTTTCTATTCTTTGCTCTGTCCACCTGGAACAAGAGCTCGACATCCAGACTCGGGAAGGCTTTCGGTCTGGCCGATACATATACGTTTCGGTGATTCATTGGTAGTTTAAAGGACATGTTGACAAACTAAGCGAACCAACAACAACAAAAAGAAAAAACTGCGGTCTTCTCAACTCCAGAAATTAGTACTGAATGAGGAATTTTAGAATTCTCGTTCTTATAATCACATGGATCTGCCCAGTTCCCATAGAAAGATATTCAATAAATCCATCTTAATACTTTGTGAACTGTTTCCACTAAAAATATACGAGAGAAGCCTGTGAGTAGTCTCCAATTTCATTTTCACATTTCACTTGTCGAAGGGTAAGAACCCACCCCTTCGTCTCTTATTTCCATGACCTCTGGTTCTGTCTTCAGAGAAGGTTTCCCTCTAAAATTTATTACGGTTCAAAGTTCTTTTTCTCTGGTCAGAAGTCTCACATTTGTTCCCTCAATTCTTCGGCTATTTCTCTGTTTCCCTAATTATGATTAACTCTCTTCTATTCAGAAAATAGGGGTCACAGAGGATTTTGGGAAGGAAAGAAAAAAAAGTAAGAAAGTCTGTTTCAAAAAAAATTACCTTAAAGTACTCTAACTTGTACATTTATACTCTTACTTGTATCGAAAATTGTACGACATTCTAGGCAAACGTTTTGGAGTAGCAATTTCTTTTTCTGTTTCCTTATTTACAAAGTCTGGTTTGTCATAATACTTTTTAAGCTGATCACAGTTAACCTTCAACACTGTTTTTCGAACTAAGTCTTCAACTTCATAACTATTAGGAGCGATTTTGTTCTTAATAACATAAGGCCCCGTCCACTTTGCTAATAAACCTGCTGTCTCCCTCTTTGCGGCGCACGACACTCTTATAGCTTTTAACCAAACTTTATCTCCGACATTATACGGATTCTCTTTCCTTTTAACATTATATTTTCTTTCTTGTTCTTTGTGAGTCCTTTCTTGTACTTTTAACGCTAATTCTCTGGCTTCAGATATTCGTTTAGCCGTGTCTCTCACATAATTCAATACATTATTTTCGTTCTCCTTTACTCGCATCTCATTAGATACTAATTCAAAAGGATCCCTCATTTCTCTACCAAAATGTAAAAAACTCGGCGAGAATGAGGTGCTAGAACAAATCTGATTGTTTATAGCGAATTCAATTTCTTTAATATTATTAGGCCACTGCGGATGTGATTTACAGTACATAGCTAAAAGCTGTTTAACTTTCTTGCAATATACTTCGCTTTTATTACCACAGGGTCTATATCTAACAGTGTGCACCTCTTTAGCTTTCAATAGCTTCAGGGTATCAGACCAAAGCTTATTTTTAAATATTGAATGATTATCAGAAACCAGAACTTCATAAAATTCGCTTTGACAAAATACTGTCATTATGCAGTCGCACACAGCTCTGGCGGAAATCTTTCTTAATGGAAATATTCTAGTAAACCTTGAGAACGCATCCGTTGCTATAAAAGCATACATAAAACCTCCTGTCCCCTTGACTATTTGACCCAGTATATCTACATATAGCGTATGACCAGGTTTGGTTACTAGAGTACTGCTCATAAACCCCGTATTCTTACTTGTAGACGATTTAAACTTCGCACATGTCTCACAAGCTAAACAATAGCGTGTTATGTCTTGACTCATTCCTATCCAACTAAACTTCGTCTGAGTTTTCAAAATGGTTCCTTTTATTCCAGGGTGTCCGGAATAAACAGAACTATGCAAAGCTTTCAATACAAGATCCCTTAATTTACTAGGAACCCATATAACAAATCTAGCATCATTGGTTACCTTACCCGTAACTATTCTCTTTAGTAGGCCATCGACATCAATAATTGATATTTCAGCTAATCGTTTAATCCGGCTATACTGCTTTCCCTCTAAAACTATTTCTTTCCCACTAAAAAGCTTTATTATTTTTCCCAGTTCGTCATCTTCTCTCTGAGCTTTCTTAAATTCTTCAACGTTAACAATTTTATCCACTGTTTTTTCTTCTCCGTGTGAATCTTCATCTTTTTCAAGGAAAGGTAATTCTTCAAATCCTCTTTTTATTTCCTCCGAACCAAAGTTATGTAAAATACATCTCGGTATACTACTAATACCTTTCTTCTTTTTTCTTTCTTCTTTCAAACTGCCGCTATTATAAAAAGCAGTTATATTGACTTCTTCTCTAGGTAACTCCTGAAAATCAATCAATTTTCTATCACTCATTTCTAGTTTCAAGAACCCGTTGTCTCCGACGTCCTCTAAGGGATAATATTCATTCATTAAATCATTTCCCTCATATTCCTCCGGGATTGTGTAATCATCCTGTATGCGACTCAAATAGTCTACATACAGGGCCTTTCCCTTTAAATGTCTCAAAACAACAGGGTATTTACTAATTCTATTTATCCATCTGCAAACAACAGCAGGTACTTTGGTTGCTTTCAAAAGAGGTAATAAAGAAATGTGATCAGTATATACGAATACTGTGGGTGCATTCAGCAAATATTTCTCAAATCTCTCTATAGAGATTAATATCCCAAGAAGTTCCTTCATTGTAGTATTGTATTTCCGCTGAGAATCTGTCAGTTTCTTAGATCCATACGCGATTACTCTGAGCTTCTTTCCATCTATCTTTTTGAGAAATCACAAACCCCGTCGCTATATCCGATGTATCCACGAATAGGTAAAATTCCTTATTTAAATCTGGCAAAAGCAACTTCGGATCGCTTTCAAGGATTTGTTGCAGTTTCTTAATAGCATCTTCACATTCAGTTGTCCATTTGAACTTTTCATTTCTACGCAAAAGTTGGGAAAGAGGAGCAGTAATTTTCGCCATGTTCGGTATAGCTGATCTGAAATAATTATAAAACCCCAGGACTCTTTGTAGATCTTTGATACCCCTAGGTCTCTTTATCTGTCTGGCCATCCTAACCTTTTCTCGATCACACGATACACTCCCGTTTTCTATATGAAAACCAAGAAAATCGAAAGATTTCACAAATAACTGTACTTTGTTAAAATTGAGCGCTATATTCGCTTTTCTCAATTTCTCAAATACTATTCGCAAATCTTCTAAGTGCTGTTCTTCACTCTCACTTGCGACCACTACATCATCATAGTACACAATTGCGGTCTTAAAATAACATTCTGCAAGTACTATTTGCATCATTCTATTCAACGTATAAGGTAATGTACATAATCCGTAACACCCACGGGCATATTGATATATCCCTTGACATGTAAGCATGCCTGTGTATTTTTGAGAATCTTCTGCTATAGGTATATGTCCATAAGCATTACAAATATCAAAAATTGAGTATATCTTCTTCCCCCCAAGGTGAGCTATAGTTTCCTGTATGTCAGGTAATTGACTCTTATCAGTTTTCGTAACCCTATTAATATTTCTCGCATCTAATATAATTTTGAAAGATCCCGATTTCTTTTTGTGTAATAATGGGCTACTGAGATATTTAGTAGGCTTTTTAACTATGATTCCTTGAGACTCCATCTCATCTAGTAACTGGCACATAATTCTTCTTTTTTCTTCTGACAAGGGTCTTAATTTAGCTGTAATTGGCTTATCTTCCTTTAGCTCTATATGATGTTCTATAACATTAGTTACCTTAGGTTCTTCTGAGAAAACTTCTCTATTTTCTATGAGCATTTCAATAACTCTCTGTCTAAATTCTCCACCTATGTCTAATTTATCTACTATCGGTTGTAAATTTCCCTCTATTTTTCTATCAAAATCTAAAATTAAATTCTCTGGGAAATCACTATCAAATAAACAAATCGGCTGTTCTATGTCCTCGCAATACCATCCTCCTCTAGAAAGATTTATTACAATCCCCACCTTCGAAATGAAATCTCTTCCTGCCAGAATTTCTCGCAAAAGTTTTTCGAGAATGATAAATTTGTGTTTAACAGTGAATTCATAAAATTTTACTGTCGCTGTAATTTCTCCACATGCAACAGTGGTCCCATCGGCTACTCTTAGGGTCAAGGAATTTTCTTTTACTTGCCCCCCATTTTGTACCCATTTATCTGCGAGTTCTTTAGAACAAACCGAAACAGAAGCCCCAGTATCCAGTAACATTTTAGACTTTACGCCAAAGACAGTACAGTTGATAACAGGTGCTCTAGTCTTGCTAAAGACACTTTTTTTCTCCTTTCCCCGGCTACCCTCGCCGGCATCAAAAATCCGTTTTTTGGGATCACGGAATTAATGTTTCCTATTTCTCTATGTTGGGATAAGTGTCTTACTCTGTATCCCCTAAAATGTTTTCTCTCTCTCAAATTTTCTGTCATTTTTTCCTCTTGGAAATTCCTATCCGCTACGCTAATTCTATCTTCTTTTCTCTGGACTCGATCCACACTTTTTCTATCAACCGGCCGTATCATTCCGGTGAACTTCAGTGGCTTTGTTGATTTCTCAAAAGGAAATTTTCGCTTTTCGTCTTCAAATGTCCACGAATTCTGCGAAATTAATAAAATCAATTTCATTTCACTTATTAAATCTCTACCGCCGATCAAGTCATGAGCGAGGTCTCTTAAAACATGCAATTTTACACGTGCTTTCCTTCCTTTCATGTAAATGTTAACATACATGACACCTACAGTTTCTGTTTCTCCCTCAGCCAACTGTAATTTTATTTTTTCTTTCTTCATCTTTGCACCTTTCGTTATACGTTTCTCCGCTAGGGATAAATTTATTAATGAAATTTCACTTCCGCTGTCAGCATATAATTCAATACTTTCCCCCCAAATCTTACAGAGAATAAGCGGTTCTTTTACTGGATTATTCACTTTCTGGGCTTTATTTTCAGAAGAATGTGTTTTCGTATGAACCACAGAGCTCTCCTTCTTATTTTCTTTTTTCTTTCTACAAAACTTACTAACATGCCCCCGTTTGTGACAAAAATCACAAGAAAAAGTCTTGTTTTCACAGCGAGAATTCGTCACGGTTTCCTTGCGGTCATTCTGTCCACGCTTAAAATAAGCAGGATCAAGAGCCGAGGGTAATAAATTACTTCCCCGCCCCATTTCTGCTCTTTCTAGCGCTGCAATAGGATTGCATGCCTTGGGTGCCTCTCGTTCGGGTAGATATAATAATTCACTCAAAAGAAGATGCTGGATCTTCAAACTTTCGCTTTCTAGCTGTTTCAGAGTTACAATTTCCTTGTTATATAACAGCTGTCTGAATCTTGGGTGAGAACGCTCCATAATGAAATCGACCTGAGATTTCTCATCCGGGGGATCTTCTAATCTGCTGAACATAAGCGCTATATGTCTCGTGTACGAAGCTAAAGATTCGTCAGCCTTTTGAAAACTATTTTGCAATTGCTGTTTAATCTCTTGTTCGTAATTGAAACTAAAATATTCTTTCAAGAAAGAATTTTTGAATTCCTTGTAACTAGAAAAGGGTTGTTTAAAAGCAAACCAAACTTTCCCGCTTTTCTTCAATGTTCGAGGGACAACTAATTCCAATAGCTGTTCATCGTTTAACTTCTTAGCTTGCTTAAATTCTTCTAATTCGTCTAGATACGCAAATGGATCCTCCCTAGGAATATCTCCTGTAAATTCAGGTAGGTTTAGCCTAATTTCTTCCACCCATTTACTTTGACTAATATTTGACTCCATTTCTTCATTATCTCCAGCAGAATTACTTCCTTCTTCGCGCCTGTTCTCTTCCCTTCTTAATTCCTGTATCTTAGAAATTATTTCTTCTGAGCTAACACCCTCTCTATATTCTAGTCCAAGTGCTTCGCAAATAGTTCTTATATCTAGTCCCGTTGCCATGTTTAAAAACTTTCCCGAACGTAATTTCATAAATTAATGCTTCCCTTAAAAATTATAAACTTCCTCTCACTTAGTCTCTATACAAAAATAATTTTCACTTTGTCTCTGGTTTCGGGCGCCAATAATATGTGTCGCTTAACTATAAAACACACATATAATTAGTTCTCTATAATATATATATAGTTGATAATATATTACATATATACTTTCAAGTGAAAATTTCGCTCCTTCCCGGTCTAATCCGGGGAAAAAAGAATTTAAAAAAAAATCCTAACGGTTTCCTTGAATAGAGCTACACAAGTAACAGGAAAAATATAGAGACTATTCAATAACTTGTGAATAAATCTTTGTATTTGCGAAAATTAAACATAAAAAAAATAATTATCTTGGTTTTAATTCTTTAATGAGTTCCCTTAAATTCTTTACAATTTTTGTACAATTTTTTTACAATATTAATATTCTTGTTCTTATCAAATTATATTCTTCGACCTACTATCTTTTAGGCCGTCAGTTCATTTAGCCGAGCGGCCAATATCCATTCCGGAAGAGGACTCATTCGATCCCCGACCGAAGCAAACCTAGTATTATATTTGTCGCCAGCTTACTCGACTAGACGACTGTTTAAAAATGGGACCTAGTAGAAGACTCACTCGATCTTCTACAGGTTAAAAATGAAATTACTCTTTCAGCTTTAATTCAGCTGTTCCTACTTAAAATTTCTTAAATAATAGAAAAAATCCGCAGCTATTCATCACTCAGATAGCTGGGTTAAAAAAATTCAATCAGAAATGCCCCCTCATTTAAGAGACAATCAAAAATGTTTATCTATATGCCCCCTCATTCAAGAGACAATTAAAAAATTAAAACTCTAAATGCCTCCTCATTCCAAAGGCAATAACAACTCAGTGAATGCCCCCTCATTCAAGAGACAACCACAATATTCTTAAAAAAAAAATCCGCAGCCGACATCATTCAGGCGACTGGGTACTAAAAAGCAAAAAAGAACAGCGCCTCCTCATTCCGAAAGCGGTTCCAAAAAAAAACCTTTATCTGGTTCGCCGTATAACGACCGCCATCACCTATTAAAAAAAATAGCTAAATTTTATCTCTATCAAACCCTCTTCCAGGCTCACTTATTCCGAAAGAAGAGTTATCATTATTAACTTAAAATGAACAGTCTCTATCATTTAAGAGAGCTGCCCAAATAAAATTAAGCAAAATATTTTAAAAATACTACATCAAAAAATAAAAGGTAGACTCCCTTATAATAGGAATCTAACTAAAAATCCTTAATTCATCCTATCTAAAAATATCCTAATTTCCTAAGATTTAAAAAGAAATGATAGGGTATATCTCAGAGCCGACTACTCATTGTGTAAGTCCGGTTGAGTGGTAGAAAACTTCATCCCTGCGTCCCTTCACTAATGGAGGCGCAGAGGGGTAAGGATCTCTGGGAGTTGTGAAGAAGTTAGTGGTTGAGAAGAGAGTGCCTCCCCCACACAACATGGACCGTATTTATACGATCAGCCTCCCAGCTCACCAAGCATCCATATGTTTATAAAAAAAATCTTTTCCTACGGCTACTTCTTCTAAGGAGAACAGTAACTAAAGTGCAAAATACTGTATGTGAAAAATCTTAAAAAACAATTAAAAAAATTCATGACAATTAATATAATCAATATACTATAATTATTTATGTAAATTATACAAAAATTAATGTGTAGATTTTTAAATCAACACAATATACTCTCGGAATCACCCGCAAAGATAGTTGAAAGACTGACAGATGGATCGGACAGATGACAGGGGTATTTTTCTAATGTATATTATCGCTAAGTTAAAGATATCAAAGTGACAATGGACCAGATTATTGCCAGGAGAAATAAGGGTCGATGAATAATTCTTCACTGGATACCAAGAGACAAAAGCAATGGTGTGATGAAATAAAGAAGCACTGCAAGGTAACGTGGAGAAGAATTGTCCAAGATCGATGGTTGTGGATACAAGTTGGAGAGACTTCTTAGCAGTGGATCAACATTGTTTGACTATGATGATGATATATTACAAAGCTGATTATGATTATAAAGCATTTTTCAGTAACTCACCAATTAGGGCATTAGGATATGATGTACTCTTGAATAAGAACGAGCTACATAAAAGTGATAGCTCACTTTTGAAGTGGGGGTTCGCGGTGACTGAATGGTGCTCGTAACTTTTACTGTGAAGGATAATAGGTTCAGATTCAGGGCATGTGAGCCAATTAGAATCACGTCACTTCATTTTTGGGAGGAGATAGTCGTCCGTTTCTTTTAATTCTCGTCTATCAATTATTTTATGACCATACCGTTACATTTATAATTTATCTTGACCATAAAATGCGTATCAAAGAAAGATAAACTAAACCTCATTTCGTTTCAATTTTATTTCAACCAGAATATATGTGAGAGACATAATGTGACATTTCTCTTAATTTCTGGATGCTTATCTTCTTTTGTTTTAAATTTGTGATATTTCGTTATTAATATGAAGCGCCTAGGATTAGATCTATGCGTATTATTGATTATTATACAGCATTAACACAGTTGCTTTCACTTCGTTGTATTGTGTTTGCCACATGTTAGAAAACAAGCTTCTTCTGGACGAATGTAACCCACCATTAAAATAAAAAAATAAAAGTAACTATGTATGTATGATACGCTCTGCGAAGCAGAAAACATGTTATGATCTTCATTCATCACAGATTAGAACAATTTTAATAACTTTCGATTTCCTGTTCGTTCTTCAGCTTGAACGATCTGACTACTTTTTTCTTCTCTGTTTTTTTAAAAATGAATTGTCTGCATGAAATGTAAAATGCTGAAGCAAAGCGGATACTTCTTTACATCAACCTTCACAAAGAACATTTTGAATTTAATTTTGTATTCTTTTCTTTTTTTCTTTTCTTTCTTAGATGATCTGTCTTGGAAACTATTGTTTCCTGAAAAGTACTCTGATGATTTTAAAATTTAATTTCCTAAATTATAGATGAAGGAGAAAGGGAAGAAGGTAAATATGCAGGTGATCCGTGATGTATTCTCACACACTCTCTCTCTCTTTCTTACTTTTCTTGTTCTTTCTTCCTTTCTTTTTTCTTTTTTTTATGCCAAGAAATAAATTCTTGCATTTTGCTATGAGAAAATAAATTTTAAAGTATACAGCCGTGGAAACAGTATACAGCAGGCATGTAGAACTCAGCTTTGGGGCCGCGGTGGTAGAGCGTTCACCTCTGGTGCATGGGGTCCTTGGTTCGATCCCAGCTCGCGCCAAGTGAGCTTTGTGATGGACAAACACCATGTGCGTGGGTTTTCTTGGGGTTCTCCCGTTTCCTCCCACTTTCTTCATTCCACTACTTTATTCATTTCTCATCATCACCGTCTTCCTTATCCTAGCCGTCCTAATCGTGGGACGTAAAACTTCAAGATTTCATTTTCAGTTTTTTAAGTGGGCCAAATCATCATAGAGCGGGCCACAAGCAAATAATAATAATAATAGTAATAGTAATAAACAAATAAAATATAAAATGAGTAAATCCATAATATCTTATCTAATGCTGTAGTTCTTTAAAAAACAACGAACATAAGCAAAAATCAGATTATAATTGGAAACCTATTGTTTCTTTCTCACTTCACTGAATATTTGCTTTAGAGCTGAGTCGTACTGAGTTTCTATTAATTCCAGTTTTTTAACGTTGATTGATAAAGAGACAGAAAGCAGACAGAGCTCATTTTCGATAGACCTGACATCGTGGAACTTTTCTTCAAATTCAGTCTTTAAACTCTAAAACTTCTGGGCAGACATTTCTACACAAAACAAACTCCTTTTTGATTGTACTTAGCTCAAGTTGGGAAATGTATCAAGACTTCGAATGATTTTACGTGATCATTCAAGTTTGTAATAATTACTTATTTTCCTTTTGTATATATATATATATATATATATATATATATATATATATATATATATATATATATATATATATATATATATATATTACGCAATTTGTTTACGTCGTAATTATCGGACAGTTAGATGAAAGGTTTCGAAAACGGTTTGAGTTTGTACATATTCTACTGTCCAGTTTGTCATGTTTTATTTACTTATTCACGAAAAATCTATTAATAATAAACGGAGCATAGAGAAGACCTGCTACATATAATCAGTGTTTCTTCCAGACATGTTTTTTTTGGGGGGGGGCACTGTTCTCTCTGAGTTCTGAGAGTGCCCTCCTGGAGGAGACATACATAATACGTCTATGATATAATAATAAATAGAATAGTACCATCAGTGTCCCACGGAATACTAAGTGTACCCAGGGTTGCCTTGTGATGGATGTGCGTGCGTTTTCTCGGGGTTCTTCCGTTTCCTCCACTTTCTTTATTCCACCATTTTTATTCATTTTTCCACATCACCGTCTCCTTTAGGCTAGGCAGCATAACCGTGGGACACAAACCTGAAAGATTTCATTTACAAGCGTTAGTTCCTCTGTTAGTGAATATTTCTTTGTAAATTCCTCAAATGCTGATTGGTTGCATTGTATTTACAGCCCTTAGTCAGCTGTGAGGCTATATAAGACGGGATCTACAATTTAAAGTGGGATCTGAACCACTGTAATGTGTTCGAAGCTCCCTCACCGGAAATCGAACTCGAGACCTCGTGCGTCAAAAGCAAACACACTAGCCACTAGCCCAGAGATAAGGGCGCATATTTATGAAATTATGAAGCGTATAGGAGATAATCGTATAATCAATAACAGCAAACAGTTCATTTACATGCTTGATGCAGATAACCAGAAGGTCATTTCCAATCTTTATTAGCGTTGTGCTAATATTAGTCAATGCTTTATTAACTGATTCAATAACATTTCGTTCTCATGAAGTCGATGAACCAGATAAGAATGAGGAAAATATCCTGGGAATGTTACGCAGCACAGAGAGTGAGATTCTCGAAAGAGTGCCAATGCCAACGAAACGCATGTCGTTCATGTAATCTCTGAAGGCCTTTCTGCACTGCAGTGACCCCACGAGGTAATGTATCTAAGTTTCTGCAGCACGAAACTTTGTTTCACCTGCATGGAATGAGTCATTGTTGTTTCGCCCTAAATGACTCATTGTCAGTGAGAGAGGACTCTTCGTGTACTGTGAATTCATCAATAATTGATCTCATTTCTCAGTAGTCTTTGCGGCTCCTGTGAAATACCAGTTGTAGCATCAAGGCTACAGTGGAATTAAACTTTTGTTCTCATAGTAATGACCGTGATTCCTGGATATTGTTTGGAATGACTGTTTCACAATAGTGTTATGTTTGTGTGTAAAGTTATAGCGGTGTGTTGTGTGTGTCACTTGGAAATTTCTCCTGTAAGCAAATTATACAGGAAGTACTGTTGATTTCCAAACAAGGAATTTCTGTGGATAGTTGACAGGAATTTTTAATGAAATGAAAGAGGTAAGAATTTTGTGTACTTGTAAAATGATTTTTTTTTTTTTACCTACCTATGTAAAATGAAATTTTGCGGACTACGATTATGCTCTGTATGCTGAAGTGTACGAATGATTGATCAAGATAATTGCTTATGAAATAATGGGTAGAATGTGGGAGTAAACAGAAGAACCCCGAGAAGATCTACAGAACCTATGTTGTCCACCACAGACACACATGGGCTGGGATTGAACCAGGGATTCTTAGCCACCGTGTTCCCTAGTAAGTGAACAAAGTAAATCTTAAATACGAGGGTAGATGGGGACGTTCACCTGTGGTGCCTGGGGTCTCTGGTTCGATCCTAGCTCACGCCGAGTGAGCCTTGAGGTGAGGTGATTTTGAGTTTTACGTCCCATTCAACAGCGAGGCTATATGAGACGTGGACCTACTGATTAACGTGGAATCCGAACCACATGAGCTCCCGCCGGGAATCGAACCCGGGTCTCCCACGCCAAAGGCGCGTACGCTAACCGCTTAGCCATGAAGGAGCTCCCGAGTGAGCCTTGTGGTGGACAGACACCGTGTGTGTGGGTTTCCTCGGGATTCTTCCATTTCCAGCCACTTTCTTTCTCCCACCATTTCATTTATTTCTCATCATCACCGTCTCCTTTAGCCTAACCGGCATAACCGTGGGACGTAAAACTCAAAGATTTTATTTTAATTTTGTAAATTTTAGGCAGGCCGATGTAATTGATCAAAATATCTGTGGAACCTTTAACAAAGTTTTTATAATACTAAGCCCAGCATAGATAGGCTTCCCAAAATTGAAATTGTTTCCATGTTTCAATCTGTTTCTAATGCAACTTTTTCGAATAAACCTTATTTTATTTTCACTCGTGAGCTAAGGAATGATGTCACGGGTTTTAATAGTCTTTCAGAGGGCCGCGGGCTGTAATTTGCCCATCATTCAATTAAAAGACGACTTACACGTTTAGAGATAACACCCTGGGAAAATTCATTTCAGAAATCCTGTTTCAATACTTTTTATTTTAATACTCATGAGACGTTACAAATTCAGTATAGGTCATGAACTGTAACACCAATAATGTATTTTATATACGCGTATATATAATTTCATTACCAAGAAAAATCAATGAATGCAAAATTATTGGGAATGATTTGTTAAACCATTATTGAATTTATGCAGGGAACTGTTATGCAGCGTTAATAATCCTTAGTCTTTAAATAGACTTCCAATTTAATTATTGCTGAATAAAGATTTGGCAAAGTAAAAAAAAAAAAAAAAAAAAAAAAAAATCAATTATCTTAATAGTTTCCCTACGAGAGTGGCAGATATTGCTTGTATAATTAAACTTCCAATTAAGCAAACAAATTAAGAAGTTCCTGAAATTTCCTGTTTTTTACGGTCGTTATGTAGAATATTTTATAATTAATTTATAAGACTAAAGCTTCCAGAATATTATATGCTCTTATCTATAAAAAGCTTAGAAGTGTTTACCTTCCGTTCTAAAGAGCGTTGCTTTTTAATAAGAGCATGTAATAATCATAGATTAAATTCAGGTAGAGCCAGAGGAGACTGAACCCAACTTTATAGGGGAAGCTATGACCTTCCATCAGGGGCGTCGTTTGGGGAGTACAGGATGGGGCAATTCCTCCCTCTGAGTTTGAGAAACATGCTTTTCAATAAATAGTATAGTAATGTATTAATTTATTTATTTATTTAGAGTGATGAATATTACAGGTAAAGATACCCATTTACAGTATTCACAAAAAAAATGTTAAACATGTAACAATAGAATAAACACACAAGTGATGATTTTAATGACGGTTAATCATCGATTCTGGCACTTAAAGAATTACTACTTTTTTTAAAAATTTAGTGAAAGATATTTTGAATCAGTGTTGCCACACTTGATACAATTGTACCAAATTCAGCCCTTTTAGTCATTCATCGGCCCGTTAGTATACCACGCTGGCATTTTCAGCCCCTTTTGTGAAAAAGTTGGTACAATTCTGCCCAATTCAGCACCATTTAACAGATACTTGTCACATTTTCAAAAGTGTCAGTAAAACTGTTCCTACATCTCATGTTACTCATACTGTGTGTTGGACTCTTAAAAAATGCTGTTGAATATTCATTTCTGTAACGTTGCACCGCATAACGCTACGAACTTTGTGTAGAAAATTCGTAATTCGAACTATACCGGGAAAAATGACGCTAGATGAGCGCATTTGCGCTACGTATGAAGAGGACGAGAAAGAAGCAGTGTGGTAGAAATTTTAATCGTCCTATTTGGATGTTTTTAAAAACTAATTTTTAGAAAGAGCACTTTCTTCATTTGAACTCTTGGAAAAGGAGGAGTGTTATAGAACTTTACCTTTTTTAGTTTAATGTTATAGAGCCATGTATTACACTCAGGGATAAAAGTGCATCTGAAAAGTACGGGTACGCATGACGTCACGTTGTCCTCCGAGCCTATCTGTGCCCACTGTATTTTTTAGAAGTGGGGGACGCCACATATTTTCTGGAAGTGGGGAGACGGCGTCCCGGCGCTCTCCCACTTTTACCCCCGATAGTATAAAATAATGAATTCAGCCTTTTGTTTCAATTTGGTACTATTTTTCAGCCCACTCCAGAGCTAGGACTGTGGCAACACTGTTTTGAGTATATCATTATTTGGATCTACTACACAAACTTTGTTGTAGAGGTCACAAATGCTCCAAATAGGTGAGCTTTTCATTATATTGGTTTTTAATGTTCTATAGTGAAATAAGCCAGCTGTTGGACGTCTTCTAACGTTGGTAACTTTAAATTTCAGGAGTTCAAGTAATTGCGACACTTGGATTTTGTTGTTTAAAATTTTATATAGAAGACAAAGTAACCAAACTTTTCTTCTCCTGTTGAGGAATAGAATGTCCAGTTGTTTAAAAACGTAAAACTCTTATTCGGTGGCAAATATCCCTCCCCTTGACAAAATCTAAAACGCCATCAGTATCAAATACTTAATATACGTATAAAAATACGTATTTTATGGTAATATTTGTACAGCAACTTGCACTTACGAAGACTGACACATTTAATTGGTATTAGTTTCGTACTTTTGTTTGTCCTTTCTCCGTGTGCTCTCTCTGTATATATATATATATATATATATATATATATATATATATATATATATATATATATATATATATATATATATATATATATATATATATATATATATATATATATATATATATAACTTATTAAGATTCATTACTGGTTTTCATTAAAAGTACCGGTACCCTATTTTGTTCTTGTAACATTTTTTAAACTGGAGCTCCAACTACAATTTAATTTCTGAGCATATTATACTTTCTTTGCCAAATCAAATAACTTATAAAGCCTTTGCCAACTACACATTTTATCTGTGGTTTGTGCTGGAGTTCTCCTATTGCCTTCCATTACATTCATATATCATTTCTTTCGTAAGTCACTAATATTTATCTCAGTTTCTGTTTATAATAATAATAATAATAATAATAATAATAATAATAATAATAATAATAATAATAATAATAATAATAATAATAATAATAGTGTGTTGTGTGTTCTTATGGAACACTAAACTTATTAAGGACGGGGCCTGCTGTTAGCGTTGGTTCCAAACCATGCATTTGGAGATGCATATATCCCAATGATGGATCTATCTCGGGTCCAGGGGGGGCTAAGCCCCCTAAGTTTTTTGAGTAACAGAAATAATTGAAGCTATTATTTTCATATTTTTGAAAGTTTATGATAATATTGGAAAATTTATTGAAACATTTTCGAAACATTAAATCTAGTTTCAGCTGCATTTTTTTGTTATCCAATGTGTAAAACAATACGTGAGGTCCACAATGTTAAAGTCCCATCTAGCTATGATATCCATTGGGTGAAAGTTAAGTTAAAAATTTCTCCAGGATCCATAAAAAAAAAATGTAAAAAATGTAGAATATACCTATCATAGTCTGGGTTTTGGCTGGCCTCCCCAGTCTTTACCTTCTAGATCCACCAGTGCACAGACCATTATGCAAGATCAACTCTTACACTACAAGCCGTTCCCCACCATATTATCTCCTGTCCAAGAGAGCGGATTACAGAACCACGCTACGAACCTCGTCCGTTCCTGTTAGTCTGTTGGTCTGTAAAAGCTTTCATAAAACTTTATTGTGATTGTATGGAATTGAAGTAAAACGTGGTTAGTAAAATAAGTAAGATTCCCTGAAAGCGGCTTCCTAATAAATTAATATCTACAGGTGTTCGAGAAGTCCTCGTACTTCTAGGTTTGATTATCACAGAAAACAGTGTTGTATTATTAGAATATTTGATAGGTTTACGCTTGTTTTTTATTTAATTTTTTTAATAGCACAAATATACATCCTTATACCTTCCGATACAGCTCTGATTTAAAGTGAGAATACGCTTAACTATAAAAATTTTCAGTTTATTCTCCATTACATCTCTGACAGATCTCCAGATGTCAGTCTCAATGTCCATTTTGACATATTTTGTAGTGCATCTGAAAAGTTATCGTTCGAAAGATTCTCTCCGTACTTTATCGCAATTCTTTATCTGTCCTGTACCGATAATGAGGTACATATGACTTGATTATTCCCCCTTGTCTCGTATTATATGGTCTGGGCGTCGTGAAGGCCAGTTCAGTAGAGAGGAGATATTGGACAACCACACCCAATCCAGTGTTCTGTAAATTGTTCATTAAGGAATGGATTAGCCATTGCTTCACAATTGAAATGCTCCACATCATCTTGACTGCAGGGATGCATCTTGATTTACCGTGCTGTCTGTGACCATAAATGCAGTGATGCAGTATCACAATTGAAATTACACTGACATTGCTTTGTGATACCTAAACCTAGGGGTACGGTGATTTCTCCGTACTTAAAAAAAAAAAAAAAAAAGAAAAAAAGAAAAAAAAAGAAAAAAGAAAAAGAAAAGAAAGGAAAAGAAAACGTAGTCAGAAGACAGTTTAAAATTTCTTAATTTCAGCAGCAATTAATCTAATAAGTTTGACTAATAAGAATCATTGTTATTCTTTTTTTTTAATCAAAATAATTTGATTCATATTAAGTAAAGGTTATTCCTTTTCTTGACAGGCTATAAAGGCCGGAGGGTGGTTATGATTACATTATCTTCATAAATGCCGTGTCGATGTAAAGAACATACACTTCCTTGGTTTCAAGTAGATGATGTCAGTACTCGTTCCATCCTCGTTTATTTTCCCCGGTGAACAGAGAAGAACTAAGAAGCTAGGTGAACAGAGTAATATTAAAATCAAGTTAGAACAAAATAATAATAATAATAATAATAATAATAATAATAATAATAATAATAATAATAATAATAATAATAATAATAATAATAATAATAATAATCCAACTCCCACTAGAGGTGGAACCCGGGCCTCTCATTTGGCAAGTAGATGTCTAAGTAACTACGCTGCTGCGGCTGTAGTTATGTTCATTCACATACAAATCTTAAATCCGTCCGTGTAATAAATGAGTGATACATCGCATGGCATTAATATAACTAGATCTGCACTAAGCAATTAGTATAATATGTATATGGAAGATGTTCAATATTATCATGGATGAAAGTAAATTAACCTGAAAAATATTGTAATTTTAATTGATATGGAAAAATTTGATTCTCTCGTGTACATGATAAAATAAAAGAGTTGAGTTGATTTTTAGTTTAGCGTCCCTTTCAGCAGCGAGGCTATATGAGACGTGGACCTACTGATTAACGTGGAATCCGAACCACATGAGCTCCCGCCGGGAGATAAAATAAAAGAGTGAACAATGTATGTAATATACCTAAATATCAAATGCGAACAGCAGCAAGTAGTATGTGATTCATAAGCAGACTCAGCAGAACTAAAGCATAAATGTCAGCAAGGCATGATTTTATGATGATTTCAGAAGTATCACAACATTTCTAGAAAATTAATGATGAAGCAAGTCCTTGAATAATTTAACTTCCAAGTGTACAGTTGTACTCAAGTATAAAGGAAAGAGAGGCCTACCTTTTCTACAAAAATCCCTTTCTCCATCTCAAGGAAAAGCGTATATGTTTTACTGTTTTACACTTTTATTATCTCAGGTATTTGTAAAATGTGTATCGCAGTGCGAGCTTCGGGATTGGAGTGTCATTTACATGACTATTATACCATCTTTTATAAATAACATTAGGCATTCATACGACTTAACTCTATAAGATATTGTTGCATATGTTCATCTAACTTTGGTAGTACAACTGTAGTAAAGGGCGTATTGATCTCTAGTGTTTTTTTGATTTATTAAAAGGACAATTCTTATCATTTCCGTCTCCTGAGCTTCGCTCCAAAGATATAATTGATACTAAGTATGAAAGCTGAAGTAGTTACTGTCAGAGGTAAAAGTGGATCTGAAAACGTAGGGCGACGAATGAGATCATGCCATCCCCCGTGTCTATTTATGTTCATTGTATTTTTTAAGAAGTGGGCCATAGATATTTTCTGGGAGTGGGGGAACGGCGTCCCCCGTGTTCCCCTCACTTTACCATTGGTTACTATGTAACTGTCTCAGTTTATTTAAAGAATGCAAATTTCTGATTCATAATGTGTTTTCAGAGGATGAATCCATACTTTTTTCTTGGACATATATTTACTAATGATTACAAGTTACAATGATCTTCTGTGCCTCTATATTGCAGCTTCTGCATATGTTTTTTAAAAATGAAAGAACATTGTGAGATAACAGATTGTAATTTAAAATTACCACGTCATTACATAGCAGTCTCAAACAAGGAAATTAACGCGATCTAGTTGAAACTTCCTTGTAAATTTCTTCTTTACATCACATTACGTGCAATTTGAAAAACAGTTCTTCCGTTGTATTGCCGCCAGGGATAGGCCTATTATAAAACGTCTTCGTTGTCTTCTTTTTAGTTTAACGCCACGTTTATGATAGAGGATAAAGGAGATAGTGAGGATGAGATGGATAATAGTGGAATGATGAAAGTGAGAAGAAATGAGAGAATCCGGAGAAAATCCACGCACATGGTGTTTGTCCACCACAAATTTCACTTGGCGGGAGTTGGGATCGGACCAAAAATTCCGCACGCCAGAGGTAACCGCTCCAGGTGGTTTATATTGTTTTTAATATTCGAATTGACTAAAGCACCTTTTCATTTCTCTGTAAGATAAGATAAGTGGAAAACATTCGAAACAGGTTCCATCCTATGACTTCTAGCTTGGAAAATGTGTCGACGCGAGTTCAAATTCATTTTATATTAAGTCGAATTGCGAATCAAGCCGATCAACCGACGATTTTTAACTTGAAAATGTGTGGTCAGCACATCATTATCCCCATTGACGTGGTTGCTTGTTTTCTTGTTCGAATGTAACTTCTTTCAGGAAATTCCCCAATTGACCTCACGATGTTGTATGAACGCCCTCGCGGACTTCTGTGACTCCCCCCTTCCCCCCACATAGTTAATGATGCCCACGAGACGAGAAATTTCTCGTCTTGTCTCGGAAACAAGACGAGACGAGACGAGCAACAATTCCGAACTAATTTCAGTGAAATCTTTTGGAAAACATATAAAACTATTTCTGTGGAAACGGATTCAGTTTTCGGAGAACGATACACTATTCTGGTCAGAAATAGAACAAATTTTGAAAAAAAAAACGGAATCGGTTTTGAAGAAAACCGAAATCGGATCCGGTGAAAAATCAAACCGATTTTGGAGAAAACTGATAACCGGTTTCGGTAAAAATCGAACCGTTTTTTAGAAAACCGAAACAGTTTTTAAAATTCAAAAACCGGTTTTTGTGCCCACCACTAATGAAAACACCTTTTTGGGGTGTAAACGTGGCATAGCTGTACTGCGTCGCGATTCATTAGGAGAGAGTCTTTGCCCGTTACGTTTTGGTTTATCATACATAACCCATTTTTCATCTCCGGTGATCAAGTGATCAAAAAATGGCTCTGTATTGTGCCGCTGAAGCAAAATAAGTTGCATATGTTGGACATGCTAGCTTTGTTTTCTTCGGGTAGATTATGCAGGACCCAAATATTTGTTCTGCTTACCTTTCCAATCTGCTGCTAATGTCCTTAGATGGTCCATCAAAGTTGGTTGAGAGAGTGTTACATTTCTTCGATTGTCTGACACGGATTTGCTTCCACTTCTGCCCTTAGCATGTCATTGTTTTAAGTCATGGGCGCCGGAAGGGGAGGGCAGAGTGGGGACCGAGCCCCCCTTAGCTCACGAAAATGTATTAAATTTCTTAAGATTTTCTTAATACAAATAAAAAATACCAAACGCAATATAGCAACCAGCGATTTGAGCCCCCCTAGAAAATTTTGTTCGAGAGCCCTTGTTGAAAGTTGGTCTTCCTGATCGAGACGAGTCGGAAAGATCAAAATTACAGGATTTGAACCTCGCAAACCATCATTGGCATTTACGACCGTCTAATACAGTTGGATACACAGCACAAATGTTCTTAGTAGCAACTGTTGCATTACTACCCTTGTGAAACCCAAATAGCATATAATACCGGATATGGACCTTTTCTGATATTTGGCTAACTATTTTAACATCAACTGCAAAACAACAAATAAGATTGCATTATTTACGAGTAAACAAGTCACTCTAACCGACAAATGTATTTGGCACGACTTTTGAAGTGCACAATGAGCTGTGCTAAATTACCAACGAATATCGACATGCGGAAAAAACGACATTACTTTCCGGTTCCTCCAATATTAAAGCTCGTGCGTTTGTTTCGAGAAAATAATAATAATAATAATAATAATAATAATAATAATAATAATAATAATAATAATAATAATAATAATTTGTAAACCTAAAAATAGATGATGTACGAGTACGAGTACCATGCCACTTAGTGAGCTGAAATTTATACTAAAATATACGCTCAGGACGATACTATATAGTAGGGGTATGGTTAACGAGATATAAATTAAGTTGTGAATAAATCTTAAATTTTAATTTCTGTTTAAGTAAAATATTGTCCAAATATAAGACGTACATTAGTCGATAGACCGCATAAATAAAAAACTTTTAGGGTAGATTCTCATGTGTAGTTTTCGAGAAAATCGAAAAATTCACATTTTCGAGCGAACTTTTCGACGAAATTAAAAAGTCCGTCCTTCGTTGCCAATAACACTTGACAATTTATTATTATTATTATTATTATTATTATTATTATTATTATTATTATTATTATTATTATTATTATTATTATTATTATTATTATTATTATTATTATGGAAGATATTATTTATTTAGATACTATATACTTATAATAGCAAAATGCACTGTTAACTCTCAGATAATAATTATTTGTGTTTTTCTAACGGTGCCACACCACATTCTCTTTACACTAGGGCCGTAACCTGTGGAGGGGGGCGAGGGATAACTTCCCCCAGGGAAGCTCATTGCCGTTCGAGGGGGGGGGGGATATTTTAAGACAAAATTTTCTTACTCCATATACGATACAAACATGAAATTATAAATGAAGCTTTAAACAGGTTCACTACATTACACAAACAAAACACAAAAAAGGTAAATAAAATGAGTCGTGGGTCCATTTCAGTAAAAAAAAAAAAAAAAAAAAATGTCTACTATTACGGGCCCTAGAAATAATATTTATTCGTATGGCTTTGAGGTTTGTCAATATTGTCCCCTTAATTAATTTGTCATGTACGGAATGAGCCTAGGGGCGTAACTAACGGCCCCGCAGACCTTACCGTGCGGGAGGGCTCACAGGCTCCAGGGGCCTATAAAGAGTAAGAGAAAGATGGGGCCCAAGAATTAGAAAAACAACTTTTCTGTGGGGCCCAAATACGCGTATTAATTCCCCCACCCCACCCAGAAAAATCTAAGTTACGACGCTGCCTTACACACTGTACATATTACGTGCCCCCAACGGTATCTAGTATTTAAGGGTTTCACTTCAAATATTCACTTATTCTACACACACTTCAAAAGAGAACTATGGACTAGAGCAATGCTTCTCAACAGGTGTGTCGCGCAGTTTCACAGGATGTGTCACGAAATGTTAGAATTAAAAGTTATGATGCATTGAATAATTAGTTAGAATCAATTTTGAGACATACTGTACTAATCAACGTCTCCAGTTAAGGCAGCAACAATTCTCAATATTACATAGAGTCAATACCTCATAGAATAGTCTGAAACTATTGCAATTTATATTACTGTTAATTAGAGAAAAAATCAAGTAAGTGTGTGGGGATGTCGTGGTAATTTAATATAGTGTGCTGTCAATTAAAAAAGTTAACAACTACAGGATTAGAGAGCACTTGTGTTCTGAAAAGAAAATTTAAAGTTCGTGGGTCAGTATTCGCAAAACTCATTTCTACTCTTTGTGTCTGGTGCTCTCGATTTATTTTTATGGCCATTTCCTACAATCTGATCATGATAAAAATATATCTAGATGCACAGGAGCAATTTCTTGAAAGTACCATCGTAAATTTCTAAACTAATTTTTGAAAAGCGCAGCAAGTATAGGGGAAAAAGAAAAATCGGAAATGAGTTTTTTTTTTCTAACACATGCACACCCATTGTACAGCTGAAGATGTGAAAGAAACAAATTGCTATGATTGGTTGCAACATAACAACCATCTCTCATTTTCATGTCTGCTTTTTATTCACAGCAATTCCAGTTTCTCGTATTTCCCTCAGTCGCCGTGTTTTAATTAAAACATGAATTGGAAGTCTAGTCGTCCAACGTATTACTCGATCCGGGGATAATTATTTCCTGAAAATAGAAAGAAAGGAAGAAAAAAAAAAAGAGTTGATTAACTCGGATAAAAACTTGGTATGTGACGTCCGCTGCAGTTTGCTCATTAGACACGGAGTCAATAGAGATCGAATTTTAAGGGTGCTGACGTGAAGCACATATTGTATATAGACTCCATTATATGACCAAATAGGTTTTCTTTCTTCTTGTGACGTGTTCGTGTTCGTTGTAACTTCTTTTCGAAAATATATTTTGCAGCAGAACCAGGAGGCATGATAGCTCAGTGGTAGACCGCTGACGTCTGGTGCGAAAGTTCTAATTCAGTCCGAGGCCGTGTTGGTTAATTTTGATTTTTTATTTGATTTGAGTTTAGCGTCTCTTTCAGCAGCGAACCTATATGAGACGTGGACCCACAGTTTAAAGTGGGATCCGAGCCACATGAACTTCCTTTAGGATTCGAGCTCGGATCTCCCGCGCCAAAGACGCGTACGCTATTCACATATCTACACGAGAGCTTGGCAGGTGTTTGAGTCAGGCTATGAAATGAAATAAAATGTTTATAACTTTTTAAGATTATGTCTTATAGCAGTGATTCATAATCTATGTGGTAAATCCTGAAAAATCCTGATTTGGCGGATTACAAAATGTTCACATCAGATTCTGCTTTCACTTTCAGATTAGCGATTTTTTTTTATAAGGTACTAGTTGAAATGCCCATTGTTTGCACAGGGAGAATAAGTTTATGGGAAATATTTAAATCTCCCTTCCCCTTTGAATATTTCAATGAAACTGTTATGATAAAAATACAGAAAATACTCTACTTTTGACATAAATATTGAAATGCCCTACCCCCACAGAATACGCCTTTAATCAAATTAATATAATAAAATAACTAGCTTGAAGTGGGTAGTATCTATCTTCCAAAAGTCATGTTAAACGAGTCAGACGTTTTTTCGATTCCGAAAACTGTAAATTCTATAGAAATCTCATTTCTATGGATTCTACACAAATCATTTTTCACATTTTATTTTTCAATCCGATGAGGGCTGAACTTGAATGCTATTTGGAGTGTAATTAATAATCTTAGCGACAACGAGAACTATGGATTCGAAAACACTATCGGTCATTTTCGATTATTTTTACATGTCAACCCCTTCCCACCACCATAAGGATGCTAATGGAGGTTAAATGTAGAGTTAACAGGAATAGGGAGCGTCGCCAATCAATTTAGGGACCACGAAAACTAATATAGGCCCCCACGAAAATAATATAGACGTCGTTTTTTTATTTTTTCTTCATGTCAGCATTTTCCCCCAGGGGTAGTAGTGGGGGCTGAACTTGGATTTAAACGGCATCGGAAGTCACTATTCATCTCAGCGACCCTGCTAAAATATGGACTCAACTCTAATATCGGTCGTTTTCGATCATTTCATATGTTACCCCATTCCAGCTTTCCTAGATGTGCTAGAAGGTCTTATCACTACTGAAGGTTGAACTTGAACTTAAAGGTGATCGGAACTTCCACCAATCAGTTTGTGGACCCCAAAAACTATGAATTGGTCAGTACTAGCGGTCGGTGTCGACTATTTTTATATGTATCCCCTCCCCCCAGTTTCGCCTAGGTGTGCTAGGGCACAGACAAGAATGAATGATATTTTTGTCTGTGTGTTAGGGGATCTTATCACGAAAGTACTCTTTTCCAAATTGTAATATATGTACCAAGGTTGGTTCAAATTGTTCCAGAATTATATATATTCCAGCATAATTCATATATATAGATGCATCCATTTTTATACGTATGTTGAAATTTCACCTGAAGCACATAGTCGCTGATGGGGCTCTTTAATTTAAGTTTGATGAACATTATTATATCCTTGAATTCAAGTGGAAAACAATTATAAGAATAGGCTTGATGCACTCTTAGATTTAGAACTTGGTAATCGCTACTGAGCAGAACATGCCTAGTTTATCCTTCTTATTAAAGCAAAGCATGTTAGTCTGTGCATAGCGCTAATTCATAATAATTAAGTCACGCTAATAAGTGTAGTTACTTGTGCTGTGTGCCAGTTTGATGCCAATAAATGACGCTAGCGTGCAGATAATGTGTAGATTTAAAACTACATTTGATGAATCAGCAGACTGAAGGCTTGGGCGGAACAACTAGTGAAAAATAACGCATTTAAAAACACCAAATCTGGTAAATACAATTTACATCAAATGTGTGGATACAAAATGGTAAGGAACATTCTTTATTGACTGTTTCATTTCTTTTCCTTCTCTGGCGATAGAACCCGATAAGACCATCAGTTCAAGGAAATGCTTCAATTTCCATATTATATTATATATCTAAATGAGACTTCTATATGAAGAATAACTGTCCGGTGAAAAAGGGTGTAAGTAAGCAGAGGGTCATTTCGGGTTTTGCTTGTGTGTCGGGGCGACAGTAGTGGATCTAGCTTGGGGCCGGGGGCTAGGCATTCCAGTTTTCTGACTGACAAAAATAATTTAAGCTGTTATTATCTATTTTTTAAAAAAAAGTTTATAGTAAACTCATGACATCATAGTCTGGTTTTGGCTGTCCCCCCCAGTTTTTACATTCTAGATCCGCTAGTTTTTACATTCTAGATCATATATATAGAGTACCGGGTGTATCAAAAGTTCGGGGCCATAGACCAATTCCGTTATAAGTAAGGAACTATGGGGAAAAATGTTCTCATTATTGTGTAAATGGAACTTTGAACATCTCGAATTTTATTCCCAACAGTGTTTTTTGTTGGTGTGGTAGGGCAGTAGGGAACAGTCTGCTGAACTGGCAACGCTGGTTTTTCATTTAACAGGGCACTCTACCAGTGTGAATTCTAAACGGTTGGTGTAATTTAAAAAAAATAAATAAATAAATTGAAAAAACACATATTTCCAACAACTTTCATCTCTTTCTTTTTTTATTTATTATTTTTTAAATCTTTATTCATAATGCAATTAAACTATTGGCCGAGACTTTTGACACCTCTAACTCAAAGGGTCAATTGTTCCACTATAGCCCGAACTGACGCCTCTAAATTAAGGGAGAAAAGAAATTTATGTGGATTTTCACGTCTGTTTTTTTTTTTTTTTTATGCACTTGTTTATCTGTTCGTGAGTATTACAAACTGTATACGTCACCCTTATGTGCATTGAATCATGTTTACACATAGATCGGTCGACTGCGAAACCGGTATTTTTCCTTTAACATCATACATATTCAGCTGCTTGGACTTCTTAGCGCAGCGTCCTCGATTTGGGCTCATATTCTCGTCCTAGCATATAAGTGAAATCGTACTCTCGATGGGGAGAGTCAACGTAATATTCAGTTTGTAATAATGTATATAATACCCATTTTTAGGTTCCTGATTCTTTGAACTTGATGCTGAAAAAAAAAAAAAAAAAAAAAAAGCGGATGTGAAATGACAAGGGTTGCCACCCGTGCTGCTTTTGCAGGATATGCCCTGGTTATTATCATTTTTCACCATATCCAGTAATTATTTAAATAATTTTTAAGTTATCCGCCATTTAATTGAATTTTTTATTTAATTTGTGTTTTGTTTTTAAAAGGTACAAGAAATGATAGAAGTACGGTAAGTGAGTAAGCGAGCTTGACTCATATTGTGGTCCCGATCTGATGTTCGTATCTGATGCAAATAAAAATTTTAACTTTTGACGACTAATGCTGTGAATTTTTCAGAAATAAGGTAACGATATTGTTGAAATGTTTAAGTAACTTAAAATTTGTCAATTTTATTTTGCAATTTCAAGCAGTAAAGCAATTACTAGAATACTGTTTGTTTTCTCTGGACAACGCTCAGTGGACAAATGAGAGAAATCACTTACTGATACAGTTAGTTAAACAAATCATTGTAGCAAAATGCAATTTCAAATATATGACTTGTCAAGAATTCTACAAATAAGCCTATTTGTTTGAAAGATTTTTTTTTTTTTTTTTCGTGAAAACTGAAGGCTGCAGACAAGTAAACTAATACAGTTTAATATTTATCATAAATACATTTATAAGGTAAACTGTTTTCAAAGTTATGTATGTAAATTGGTCTTTTAAAATAATAGTAAGAGATATTTTCTGAAAGAAGACTCTGTATTAAATAATTTTGATAAAGGAATCTTAGGAAGGACATTTCTAAACATATTACTTAGATGTTTCGTGACCTTGATTTATTAGTCTGCGATCACTTTTTCTTCATGCTCGCAATATTTTACTCTCTGTTGCTTTGAAATATAATGTGGGAAGCATCACCATTAATTTTGCTTTATTTATTCTGTGATGAAGTAAAACAGGTGCATTTTTTAATATTTAGTTTTACGTATTTTAAATTAGCGTAGAAGGGGATCAGCAGAATTACATTTTTTTTGCGGCAATTTCGCAAATTCCCGTAGGCGCCGTTTTGCCATGTGTGGTGGCTCAGGTGCGGTCGCCAGTTTTGCTATCGATTTTCAACCCGCAAGCTTGAAGGCCGAACCGAAACATCCAAGCACGTTCGTTGATTGATTTTCCTGCATTGTGTGCTTCCGTTTTCAAGAGTTAAAACTGATTTGTACCAACATATTTTGCGAATACATAAATCAGGAAAAGAACGCTTCTTTTTAAAGAGTTGCGATCCGAGACGTAGGTAGATAAACTAATGCAGCGTCACCTCGTCGCGAAGGCGATTTTCTGAAGATTCACTCAAAGTGAAATACTTCTCGTGGATAAAAATCATGGCAACGTCGCTTTACCGAGCCGTGCCGAACAGAGCCAAATTCAGCGTTGCTACTTCCACGTATATTCCACCATAGTGTAATAACTACTTTTTCCTTTTAAAAAAGCATGCATGGTCTACACCTTCTGTACAGTAAGAAACGAACGATATGAAAATGTAACAAATTATTAAATTTGTCCCCAGTCTTCGAAGAGGAAAAACGAGCTCGTTCTTGTAGATAAAAACTTCGTTTCGAAGAAAATAATTACAAAAATTGATTTTAATGTCTGTTGCTTTTATGGCATGTGATTCGAGATTATTTTTTACGAAAGCAGCTACTTGCTGGTGATGAACTCGCTTGATGGACTCTTGGCTATATTCCATAAAACTGGGTATGATTACTCTAAAGTGTAACTTTACGACATTGAATTTGTAGAATTCTCATTGAGTGCTTTTACGATCTCCCATATGACACGACTGGGACCTTCATTTGTTGGTTTGTATTACTTATGATTCTATGCAAGCTATATAATAAATGACGTACAGTATTATATAGTATATTTTCAGCTTGAAAAGAAAAGGTTTAAAAATCTGAACATGTGTTACCTTTTTGTTGTAATTTTACGCTTGTGGGACAGGTTATGTGTAATTGCCATAGTTTGAACCCTCGAGACGACAATTCGTGAGTTAATAGTTAACTGTGCTCACCTTCTATGCAGAGGTTATTTGTCCCAATTCCGTTGGCAGCTAATGTATATGACTCAAATTCCGTGTGAAGATTGCCAAGTGAACTTTGTAGTAGACAAACACCGTGTGAAGGGGAGGATTCGCGGGGTTCTCCCGTTTCCTTCCACTTTCTTCATCGTACCATTTCATTCATTTTTCATCGTCACCGTCTTCTTTAGCCTAGCCGGCATAAACGTTGGATGTAAACCTTAAAGATTTAATTTTCATGTGAAAAATCTAGAAAAACGTTTCTCAAACTGTGGTCCGCGAACCGCAAGTAATCTTCAAGGTTTTCACTTGTCGGCCTCTGGTTTCAACATAAAAAAAAAGAAAATAAAGAAAATTTTAAGTGAGTTATGTATCACATGTTATAGTTTCTTGAGAACCTTAAAAATGTGTAGATTATATACAAATAATAAGCTACACTGTTTACTAAAAGGTAAAGATTATGCAAATCCTAATAACTTGTCTAGATGCGCATTTATTTATTTATTTATTTTTTTATCTGGCCGTGCGAAGCAGTGATAAATGTATTATTTGACGTCTGTCTTGGTTGCCCGGGTTTGGCTCTCGTTTCTCAGAGCAATCTGATCCAGAGACCCGGACATACCCGGTAACCTGGAAGCATTATTGGAACATTTTGTATTGTATTAATGATGTTGACAACTAGAGCTCGAATATTCATGTGTTCCCGTTGTGGCACTTCTTAATGATGATTCTGTATCTTGACTATTTAAAACCTAGTTTCGTGTATATTTCGTGTTCCCATACTGAAATACTGTACAATACAGTGACTTTGAATAAAAACCATACAAAAAGATTTAACAGAACACTGTTTAGGCTCAGCGTCATCTTTTATATTCTACACTAAAGGTTTGCAAGCGCAGGTTCGCGGACCGTCATTGTTTTACGAAATCGTTTTTGCTTAGTGCTACCAGAATCTTCAACATAGTATCTCAAAGTCTTTTGTCGGTCCACTGTTTTATGCGACAAATTGTGTGGGTTCGCTCGATTAACTTTGACGGTCCGTCATAAGAAAAACATATGGCTTACCATTTCTGCGATTCGTACGGCTTTATACTTTTATTTGGGGATAAACCTTGTAGTTATCTTTCAGTGCAATGCTAGAAGAAAATTATAGATTTAGTTGGAAGAAAGAGAGAGGAGAGTATCGTGTTTCTCATAATTACATTTGCAATCTCTACATACTCTCCATGTGCATGACGATGTTTCGTTGTCTTCAGGTCACACAGATCTGTTTGGATCATGGGTTTGTCCGGATTAGATCTGATTACCGTTTCTGGTGATAGTATGTCGTGACATGAAATAGATACTGAAATAGAAATGGGTCTGACTACCTCCAGACCTTTCGGAATTTGGAACTTCGTGACCTCCTTCATCATTTGTACTTCATATTAGTACCTTTTTCTGATTTTTTAGAAAATTGAAATTCTGTAGCCATTTGTGTAGTTTTTGTAGTTACAGTATAATATGAAGTTTTATTTTTAATTTAAATAGATTTGGAGACTGAAGTAAGAGAATATTACATTCCATTTAAAAGGTAATATAATCAAGAGATGGCAGCAGCTGCTAATTTCTTCCACATGTTTACATTTTGACATTTTGTTTTCGCAGCCAACCAGAATGTGTAGAATAGCATGTTTATAGTGAGTATCGGTACCTTTTTTCTCCAGAAAAAGCACTGAAAGCAAAAATACTGTATATGTATTATCATGGAAGAGAACCCTCCCTTTTACAGACATTCTCAGATACGGACATGAACAGTCTTTGTTTTAGCCCCAACGTTTTAGCAGTCTCTTCATAACGGACAGGAATTATTATTGATTTTGAGTTTAACGTCCCTTTCAGTAGCGAGACTACATGAGGCAGGAACAACTGATTAACGTGGAATCCGAACCACATAAGCTCCCGCTGGGAATCGAACCCAGGTCTCCCACGCCAAAGTCGCGTTCCCTAACCGCTTAGCCACGAACGAGCTCCGGACATGAATTATTCTTGCCTTATACGTATTTAGGACAGAAAATACTTTCTGGAGTTTGATTCCTTCAACTGATTCAGCAGTTACAAGCAAATTTCGATAAGAAATTAGCAGAATTAGGGCAACTTATTGTAGATGTTTCCCCAACGTCATGATTGTTTAGTTCGGGTTCCACTCTTAATATTTAATAATAATATTGGATGTCTTTTTATTAGATTAGTTATACTTTTAATAGTCAGTAAGCAAATTAAGTTATTTTTATAGAAGTATTGTACTTGAGAAGAAAATTGTCACACACGCATTACATTTTGCAGTACTGTTATACCTAGGTGTAAACCACTCTACAGCGATACCTTTGCTTCTCCACATATGGAATTTTCTCCTTATTCCTCCACTAATTCAAACAAGATTTTGGTATTTGCCTATATTAGCATTTATAACTAATATATGAATACTACATACGATTACTACATGAGCTATGAGTAATCTAAATTTGTTTGTCTAACCTTTTGTTGTAAATCTAACCTTTTTGTAATAAACACACTGAGAAAAATCCGTTATCCAGACCACGATATTGTAAAACTATACGGGATCCATATGTTTAGTACGGAAATCTGTAAGGAGCATGTTATCCATATGTTACATACGTACTGCTTTTTCCCACTTAGATGTTACATCATGCCGCTGCAGTATGTCTCACATCTAACAGTCTTCATGTAAGATCATGATCGCTTATATACAGTTCTTTGTTTCATACGGAAAGTACGTACGGATAGAACAGTTATACGGAAAGTATTATAGAACATACGTTTTCAGTTATAATGTTTGCTGCAGAAAATTACACATAATCGTGCTTTAAGTCCAAAAACTACAGGATTAATGCATGTAACCTACGTTCTTACGTACGCCACATATGTTTTTTTTTCTCTCTCTCTGTGCACCTTTCATTTATTGACAAATAATCTTATATCATCGGGGTTTGTTGTTCAGGGGGTTTCATTGTACAGTCAGCGACAGTAGAAACTGGAGGTTGGATACATAAGAAATGATAGCTTTTTCCAGTAGCAGAATAGTTTCACTCGATGTCTGATAGTTGGACAACCAACATGACAGCAAATACATGCCCGAAAACATAACATGCCAGGATATTCCTCCATTTGGAGGAAAAAGTATTGCTATCTCAGAGCATCACTTAGAGAAACAACCACGAGATAAATCTGCAGAAAATCCATTCACTTTAAGATCAAAGAGATAGGAATTAATGCAAAGGAAACGAAAAGAATAATACGCATCATGTAGAGACCGAAAAAGTATGGAAAGCTAAACAAAATGAGAAAAGAAGGAAAGAGGGAAAGGAAAGAGCAAAAGACATGGGAATAAATTAAATTTTAACACTTAAGGATAAACAGTGTCCGTCTTTCCCCCTGACCCCATCGTGGGTTTTCTCCCTTCATAGGATAAATCTCTTTCAGTATCAAACGCGAACATCATTTATAGTGTTGAAAAAAAATTAACTCAGTCTAGGCCGAGACCCGAACCCCACACCCTTAGAATGACAGTCTCACGCGGTATCCACTTACCTACACAGGCTCTATCTATAAAAAAGCTATTACCCGCGCTGTTATCAAACGTGTCAAATCAGCCATTGTCGGTGAGCCACCCCAGTTCCATTTGAAGTTTAAATTTTATTTACCTCACTTAGCCATCTATGGGTAGCAGTCCCCTTGCTTTCATAAAAAACATTTGTTCTGTAGATTAAAATCAAGAATGAATTAATCTGTACTCTTGGGAGCTTACTGGTGCACCAACATATCTATCTATCTATATCTATATGTCTATCTATCTATCTATCTATCTATCTATCTATCTATCTATCTATCTATCTATCTATCTATCTATATATATATATATATATATATATATATATATATATATATATGTGTGTGTGTGTGTGTATGTGTGTGTGTGTGTGTGTGTGTATGTGTGTGTGTGTGTGTGTGTGTGTGTGTGTGTGTGTGTGTGTGTGTATGTGTGTGTGTGTCGAATTTATTTTGGATTAAAAGAGCGACTTCGTAAATTTACGGAACGCGTGTTAACACGACAGTAAGGACATCTCGTAACGTTGTTAGGTAACACACGCAGTGTAAATAAAGTTTCAAAACCAGAAATCGGAAGATATGCCGTGGGTAAGTCGGTAAGACGTCTGCTTGCTGAGTGGAGAAATTCGGGTTCAAATCTGGGCTGTTACTTTTTTTTTTTTTTTGTTCCGTTGAAAATACATTTCTATATTTTTGCGTTTGAAATTGCTTTCTTTCATTTTTTGTAGATTATCTTAAATTAGTGAAGGCCAAGTAAGGTCAGATTACATATATGTCTGCTTTATCTGTGTGTACAGTCCAGAGATGGAGTGAGTCAATTGGGTCAAGATTTGTGAGTAGGTCAGTGGATCGTGGGTCAACAGGACGTGACTAACTGTGACACACCACCCCCCGTGACCTCTCTGACTCACACTGACCCTACGTTTTAAATTTTAAGGTCTCCCTCTTTATTCGGCCTCCCTCCTTATTATTAAATTCAATGTATAGATAATTATTGAGTTGAGTTGATTTTGAGTTTAGCGCCCTTTACAGCAGCGAGGCTATATGAGACGGGACCTACTGATTAACATAGAAACCGAAAAACGTGAGCTCCCGTTGGGAATCAAACCAGGGTCTTCCACGCCACAGGTATATAATAGTGTCTTATATAGCAGTTAATATTCTTGCTATAAAGTATCAAATAACTAAACATTTGATGTAAATAAATGAGAAACCTAAAATATTGCAGATTACTGCAATTGCGATTTAATTCAATTTTAAGCATTATACATCCATATGATTGTTAAAGTTGCTTTATAAAGATGCAGATTATGAATTATAGTAATTTTTTCAATGAAATGAAATTAAATTAAGTTTGACGTCCCATGCTTATGTCGGCTAGGTAAAGGAGACGGTGATGATGAGAAGTGAACGAAAATTGTGCAACGATGTTGGTAGGAGGAAACAGGAGAATCCTGAAGAAACGAACGCACACGGTGTTTCTTCACCACAAATCTGACTTTGTGCAAGCTGGGATCGAACCAAGGACCCTATGCACCAGAGGTGAACGCTCTACCACTAAGCCACTTTGGCCCTATGAAAAATACAACCATATTTATTCTCTCTCTCTCTCTCTCTCCATTTTTACATAGGTATCAGAAGCATGAATAATTTTCATTTTGGGGGGTGCGGTGGCTCAGTGGTAGAGCGTTCACCTCCGGTGCTTCGGGTCCCTAATTCGATCCCAGCTCGCGCCGTTTGGACTTTGTGGTGGACAAACGCCGTGCTGGTGGGTTTTCTCGGGGTTCTCCCGTTTCCTCCCACTTTCTTCATTCCACCATTTCACTCCTTTCTCATTATCACCGTCTCCTTTTGCCTAACCGGCATAACCATGGGACGTTAAACATAAAGATTTCATTTTATTTCAATTTTTGTTTTGAACGTATGGTTTCAAGTTGGTATTAAACTCAGAACTCTGATCTTAATGAGTTGAGTTGATTTGGAGTTTAACGTCTCTTTCAACAGCAAGACTATATATGACGTGGACATATTGATTAACGTAAAACCCGAACCATGTAAACTCCCGCCGTGTGGTGGTGATTGTGATTTTGAGTTTAACTGCCCGGTCAGCAGCGTGGCTATAGGAGACGTGGATCTACTGATTAACATGGAATACGAAACACATGAGCTCCCACCGGGAATAGAACCCGGGTCTCCCACGATAAAGTCGTGCGTACGCTAACTCCCACCGGGAATTGAAATCTGTTCTCATTGTAAGAATGTTAACGTTCCTTATTTTACCGGTTTTTGTATAACTTCATGGACCAAATTTCACAGAAGTAAATCCCCACGGTAAGCAGGTTTGCATATCCAGACTCCTAAGTATGAAAACATTTACGCTCACTTCAACCTCAAACAATTCATGAATTGAAGAATAAAGGATAATATTCCCGATAAAGTATATGGTTTGAAAAATACCATATAGGAAAGGGACATATCAGTCCTTTCTGCTCATGGAGTTATTAAAACAGGATCATCGGGCAGTGGTCTTTACCATTGAAAGATATTGCTTCTAAAATATTTCCAAGTAACTTCCAATTTTCCATCTATGGGTAGCAGTCCCCTTGCTTTCATAAAAAACATTTGTTCTGTAGATTAAAATCAAGAATGAATTAGTCTGTACTCTTGGGTGCTCACTGGTGCACCAACATATCTATCTATCTATCTATCTATATCTATATGTCTATCTATCTATCTATCTATCTATCTATCTATCTATCTATCTATCTATCTATCTATCTATCTATCTATATATATATATATATATATATATATATATATATATATATATATATATATATATATATATATATATATATATATATATATATATATATATATATGTGTGTGTGTGTGTGTGTGTGTGTGTGTGTGTGTGTGTGTGTGTGTGTGTGTGTGTGTGTGTGTGTATATGTGTGTGTGTGTCGAATTGATTTTGGATTAAAAGAGCGACTTCGTAAATTTACGGAACGCGTGTTAACACGACAGTAAGGACATCTCGTAACGTTGTTAGGTAACACACGCAGTGTAAATAAAGTTTCAAAACCAGAAGTCGGAAGATATGCCGTGGGTAAGTCGGTAAGACGTCTGCTTGCTGAGTAGAGAAATCCGGGTTCAAATCTTGGCTGTTACGTTTTTTTTTGTTCCGTTGAAAATACATTTCTATATTTTTGCGTTTGAAATTGCTTTCTTTCATTTTTTGTAGATTATCTTAAATTAGTGAAGGCCAAGTAAGGTCAGATTACATATATGTCTGCTTTATCTGTGTGTACAGTCCAGAGATGGAGTGAGTCAATTGGGTCAAGATTTGTGAGTAGGTCAGTGGATCGTGTGTCAACAGGACGTGACTAACTGTGACACACCACCCTCCGTGACCTCTCTGACTCACACTGACCCTACGTTTTAAATTTTAAGGTCTCCCTCTTCATTCAGCCTCCCTCCTTATTATTAAATTCAATGTATAGATAATTATTGAGTTGAGTTGATTTTGAGTTTAGCGCCCTTTTCAGCAGCGAGGCTATATGAGACGGGACCTACTGATTAACATGTAATCCGAAACACATGAGCTCCCGTTGGAATCAAACCAGGGTCTCCCACGCCACAGGTATATAATTGTGTTTTATATAGCAGTTAATATTCTTGCTATAAAGTATAAAGTTAAAGAAAACTTGTAGCTTCACGAAAGGCATTTGTTGGTCCTTCCAGGTCAACACAAGAACAAAAATGAAAAACTAATACTAGGTGTGCCTTTACAAGTGACTACTATGATAACAACAGAATGCTGCCTACGTTTAACATATTATGCCTCCGGGGGTTAGTAAAACGCTTAACTGTGTGAAAATCGTTGCACTCAACAGGTCTTAGGAACACTCACAAATACGTAAAATTGAAAGAACAGAAAATAGTGCATTTTTGAAATGAGCATACAATTCACACTTCACGCAAAGTTCCAATATGGGAAATCAGTCAATATCTTCAGTTGGAATTACTGAAAAAGACAGAAACTGGCTATTTAAAATTCCAAGTGTAAACCTGCGCTTCGAGCGATTCTATTAGCTATATCACAACGCATTTTCGTGAGTTGCCTCTGTGGTCAAGCGTGCTTAATAGCGCTGTTAAAGTTCTAGAACCGGAGGGCGGCGGTTCGAGCCTGACTACAGTAATTTTTTTTTTCAAAATAGGGATGGCTTTTTAAAAGTATAAATAAAGTTGTATTTTGAAGTGATTGTAAAACAAATTCAGATGAACTTTCACATTTCCAAGCTCACTCGTGTTTATTCGCCATGTCCCAAATTTCACAGAAATAAATCCCTACGTTAAGCGGGTTTACATATCCAGACTCTTAGTATGAAAACATTTACGCTCACTCCAACCTCAATCATTTCATGAATTCAACCTGATTTACATATGTTATTAGGACGTAAAATTGAATGTGATTTATTCTACAAACACTTTTATACATTGCAAGAGTTGTGACGTCTAAATATTCACTGAGAACTCATAGTCGTATCGCAATAAACAAAAGAGAGTATGGAACAGTAAACTGCTTTCACAAAGGTTAAAAGAAAGCCTGCAAAAGCATGCAAAATGGTCGAGTGGTTTAGGTCGATACTCTATTAATCATATGTTTGTGTGTTAAAACCCGATAATAAGTTTTTCTAAGTGTCTTCCTATTTTCATTTGGAGGCGGAAAACATTTCTTTGAATAACTCATTGGAAACTTCTTTTGTTTCAAATTCGGCTAAGACGGAACAATATATCAATTGCAAATCTAAAATCCATAGCTGAAAACAAAATATAAAGTATGTTTTCCCATTATTATCCTCCGATTTGTAACGAGACCCGGGTTCGATTCCCGGAGGGAGTTCATGTGGTTCGGATTCCACCTTAATCAGTAGGTCCACGTCTCATATAGCCTCGCTGCTGAACGGGACGTAAAACTCAAAATCAATCAATCAATCTCCAAGAGAGAGAAATAAAAAAAGTTTTTTTTTGGTAAATTCTAGTTCAAAGTTCGAAGCACTTGCTTTTGCACGTGATTTTTTGTTTCTTTTTTCAGGGAACAGAAAAGTTCTGGCGCCTAAGAAATTATACCATATAATATTGCAAATTTGCAAGTGGATGTATTTACATTGCAATTTGTGGTAATAAAGATATTATGATTAGAAAACAATATTGTAATAAGTAAGTTTAATTTCTTCATCCATCGCCAGTCTTAGGGGCCCCTTATACCTCGCCGCCCCCCGAATATCGATATCGAAAATTTCGAATGATATATTCATGTCCATATATTCGCGATATCGAATGTTGATATATGATAATATATATATATATATATATATATATATATATATATATATATATATATATATATATATATATATATATATCGACGATAGCGATTTATCGACATATCACAGGCCCAGGTCCGAGAAGTGATGCTTGAAATATACTGGAATCAACAATCAAATTCTAAATAAGTTCTCCATTTCCGTATTCAATGTTGAGGGGGAAGAGTGTGAACCCGAATAGAAGTTTTAAGAAAAACAAATGTTAAGATAAAAGTAGGTTTTCCGTCTCCCCTTGAATATAAAAATTAACAGAAAACTATTACTGCAATTTACCTTTTACTTCTGTTTCTGATTGTTATCACAAATCAGCGACAATACACATACTTTACATAGTATACCAATACCAATACACTCTATAACTTTTCACAACCAAGCAAGCCGGAAGATGAATTTCCTGTAATATTAAAGTGGAATGTTCTACAAAATAGTAATAATTCATTGGTCATATTTCTATCAGTACTTTGGTACGGACTAAGAGCTACAAGACTAACAGAACTAGAAATTAAAGATTTCATTCCTTTTTTCTCTCAGACTAAAAGACTTCTGCATTTTCCTAAGATTTTCATTTTCTTAATATAAGTCCCCTATCCTGGGCTAATTCTGGCTACCGCGGTTTCGAGGTAATCGGTAAACGAAAGAGCAAAGTTTGTCGACTCTCGACTCTCGACAGTTTGTAAGAAGATATTTCACAGTTCATGTTGTTATTTCTTCGTTACAAAAACACTTCTAGTTGACTCTATTCATGGTGAATTACTGAACTTATAAACATTGACAATTATTGAAAAATGAATAATTATTTTTAAACATAAAAGGCGTTACAGTTCAGTAGAATGCAGTAGTAGAATGCAGAAGTGAAAGAAAATATTGTTTATTTGTTGAGATGCGCAAACTGAATGTGAATAATAAGTGTTTCCCATTCCCTTGCCCAGAGGTGGATCTACGATGGACTTCTGGGGGCTCGGTGGTTGGTAATACTCCTATTTAGAGCTACTTTTAAGAGCTCCAAACTCTGGAATGGGTTTTATTTCTATATAAAAACACAAATATTCCCTTTCTGGGAGGCTATCGCCATGATCGCCCACTGGATCCGCCCCCGCTCTTGTGTAGCAGACTTTGAAGATATTTAGCTCCTGCGATGGTGATTAAGGATTGTAACATCTGGATAATTTTTATACTGATATCGGATAGAAACTTATCCGGATTTGCAATATCCGGTTGACGGACAACAAAACGGATGACGGATAACGGATAATATCAGGATAATGGATGACTGATAATATCCGGATAGCGAATGACGGATAATATAGAGGTAACGGATACTATCCGCATGATGGATAACGGATGTCGGATAATATCCGGATAATGGATTTATCCGGATAATTTATAAAATTAAGATAACGGATAATATCTGGATAATAGAACATTCGGATAACTGATTACATCCGGATGACGAATAAAGGATAATATCCGGATAAAGTATGTGGTTTGAAAAAGACAATATAGGAGAGAGACTTATCAATGCTTTCTCCTCATGGAGTTATTAAAAGACGATCATCGGGCAGTGGTCTTTACCATTGAAAGATATTGCTTCTTAAAATGTTTCCTAGTAACTTCCAATTTTCTTGTTCTTGTTGGGCGCGGTGGCTAATGGTAGACCTCTTACTTTGGCGCGTGGGGTCCTTATTGTTTCGATCCCCGGCCAAATAAGTTTGCAGTGGATAAGATCGTATCCGTAGCTTCTGTCAGGGTACTCCCGCTTCTTGCCACTTTTCACTCCATCAATTCTACTATTATCATTGACTTGCTTTAATCATTCGGCACGGCAGCTCAGTGGTAGAGCGCTTCCTCTTTTGTATGGGGTCCTTATTGTTTTGATCACCACCCAAGGAAATTTGTAGTGGACAATATCATATCCGTGGTTTTTCTCAGGGTACTCCCGCTTCTTCACACTTTCCATTCCACCAACTTCTCTATTAGCATTGACGCTTTAATCGTTGGGCGCGATAGCGCAGTGGTAGAGCTCTATCTCTGGTGCATGGGGTCCTTATTGTTTCGATTCCCGGCCTAGTAAGTTTGTGGTGGACAAGGTCGTATTCGTGGGTCTTTCCAGGTACTCTCGCTTCCTCCCAAATTTCATTCAACCAATTCTTCTATCATCATTGACTTGCTTTAATCATTGGAGATGCCTTGGTCCCTTGAGGATTGCGGTGATGTAAGAAATCAGATTCGATCCCAAGCATTTGGGTTGTGATGTAAACCTTTGCTGTGGTTCAGTCTCAGTATTTTATTACGCGAGATAAAACCATCCATACAGCTATAAATGTTGTTCTATCTTGCGCAAGCAGGTATTGATTTTGAGCCAATTCGGAACCACATTTTTGGCGCTTTGAGGCCAGAAACCGATTTCAAACATTACGCTGTTTTCAAACTACTAGGATCTTTTCAATGTTACCATCCGCGTCCAACAACCCCATGTTTAAAAGGGAAATAGAAAGGACTCGTGTCTAAAACTTCCGGACCCAGTTTCTTGAGGTTCAAGAGTAGGGATCGATTTCTGATATCACCATTGTGCTCAACGGATCAAAACCTTTGAAATGTCGCCAACGCCGTCCAATAACTTCATCTTTAACAGGTGAATAGAAGGGACCTGAGCCCATAACGTTAGGACCCCATTCCTTGAGCTTCGTGGTCTGAGCCTGATTTCTGACATTACTACTGCACTCAGGGGCAGTGGTTAGGGATGGGCACGAGCGAGTTCGAGTGTTTTTTTTTTAAACTTGATTCGACTCGAAACAGACATCTTTTAGCTCGAGTCGGGAACTCGACTCGAAAAATTTCTTCTGACTCGACTCGAAACTCGACTCGAATTTGGATCGAGTTTCGAGTCGAGTCGAGCCAAATCTTGTGTGTAGTTTCAAGTTCCTTTTTCACTTATTCTAGATAAACAATATAATTATTATCAATGTTGCTACTTCCACTACAGCTTATTATTATTATTATTATTATTATTATTATTATTATTATTATTATTATTATTATTATTATTATTATTATTATTAAATTCTGTAATTAAGCTTGAAAGATAGGCGGTTTCCATCTGAATACTAAAAACTAGTTAACTGCCGATTTCGGTAGTCGTGAAATCTAGGACACAAAGACATCGTTCACGAGGTTCTGGGTTTGAGTTCCGGAGGATCAAGTATTCGTGCTTGGGCCAAAATTTGTTAAAAGTTATAGCGTGCCAGGAAAACATGTTTAAAACTGTTCTGCCTGGGTCTACGGTTGTCAACGACTTGTGCGGCTTGGCTCACAGCTTATTCAATATCGAACCGAACCGAGAACCGAACCGGATGTGCACGAGTCGAGACACAATTTGTAAAATTCGAGTCGAATCGAGACTGCTCGTAAAAATCTTGATTCGACTCGAATGTCTCAAAACTCTTCACATATTTTTAAAAATAGTTTTGAAGAAACTAATCACTCAGAAACAGTTATATATTATACAGGTGCGGATCCAAGGGAAGCTACAGCCCTCTTGACACTCAGGTATACACTGGATAAAATAGGCTTCAATCCTGCTTTACACTGGATAAAGCGGCAAACAGTGATTTAGTCGCTCCCTTGATCATATCCTGGATCCGGGGCTTTAAGGGTTCATAGCTGTAAAACTATGGGACCTATCGTTAGGGATGCGCACGAGACGAGTCGAGACAGAATTTTCCTGACAAATTTCGAGTCGAGACACAGCTCTTGCAATAAAAAAGAATACATTTTTCGAGTCGAGACATCACTTTTACAGCACATTTTCGAGACGAGAAAGCCTCAAATCTTGTCTCGTGCGCATCCCTACCTATCGTAGTCGGGTTAAGACTTCACTTAGAAACTAATATGTGCGCTATCCAAAAATACAATGTTTCAGAATCTAGAGTACACATGCGACAATTTTTAGAGAGGAACTTTGGTTATGTGCATATAATTTGAACTACTCACCAAATACCAGTATAAAAATTGTTGCAGAAGTATGTTAGAATTCTGAAACATGGATATTTGGACAGCGCACGTACTAGTTCCTAAATAAGGTCTTGACCGTACTACGGTAGGTCGCCTAGTTTTGGAGCTATGGACCTTTAAAGTTCATTTCTTCATGTTTTTGGCAGCCTATAACTCCGAAATTAAGCATTTGTGCGCCCAGGTTTGTTATTACCTTTTGTCTTATCTTGGTGTCAGGAACAGTATTTCTTCCAGATATGTTTTTGGTGCACTGCCCCCCTCCCGGAGCTCTGAGAGTGCCCCCCGGAGGAGACCAAAATATTACGTCTATAATACAATAATAAATAGAATAGTACCAGCAGTGCTCCCCTCACCCCGAACATTTTTTCTGAATGAACAACTGGTCAGGAATCTCCTTGCATTTTTTTAAATGGAGTATCGCATCGCAGTTTGCAGTGCAAATGGGAATGCAATGCAGCGCAAACATGGAAATGCAACATTGCATTTACATGTTTGCACTGCAAATTGAAAAATGTATTGCAAATTGCGATACATCTTTGTGTCTTAAATTACTACATAAGCTAAAATAAGGAGCAAGTTAAAAATATATTACTATTATTTCAAGAATCTTCCCCCGACTTGAAGGGTCGGTTATTGCAAGAAAAAATGCCTCGACTTTGGATTACAATAGTTTTCCACTTTTGTATTTCCTTCCCTTTGTCAGTTTATTGTTACTGGGTCATTCTCCAGATCTTCTCAGGTTTCGGGTGATTATCCTTGTTTCTGAGCGTGTAATAATAAAAAAAAAAAATGTTCCTTGAAGAAAAGGCGCATTGGCAGCAGATTGGACCTAGCCGATATATGGTATATATAGCATGATTGTGGGTTGGTTAGTAAAACGTAGAAGTGCGTACAGTAGATCAATAAAACAGTAACGGTATTCTTCAATGCCAAAAATACAGTATAGGAAATTACTCATCTTTATCTCTCTTTTCTTTTTGCTTTCCATTTGAAGTACTGATATACCTGATACCCATTTACGTTCCTTGTTAAAAACAACATACTGTATGTTTTAGCAAGATTTCTTGGGAGACGCCGCGAACCTCAAAAAACATCCCGAACAAATGGACTCTCTCTTTCTGTGTGTGTTTGAACCAATGAGTTGTTTTTCCTAAACCTAATTGTTGAATTTGCCGCTGTGGTAAAACTATTTCGCTCAATTTGACAAATAATATAATAAAATATAATACTTATCCAGCAATGAGCGTGGATTGCAAGGAAAAGCAGTGAACTCTAAAGTACCCCTGTAGCAGGGGCGGATCCAGAACGGACTTCTGGGGGCGGCGTGGATTGTAATACTGCTACTTAGCTAGTTTTAAGAGCTCCAAATTTTGGGATGGGTTTTATTTATATATAAAATAAGAAAGCTTCCTCTTCCGTGGGAGGGGGGCGATTGCCCCGATCGCTCCCTGGATCCGTGTCTGCCCTATAGCCTCTCCTCGAAATTAAATGCATTGATCTATTATTTCCAATTCGAAGTCATTTTCGCTTCCATGTTAATGGTGACGGAGTTCTTGTTCTTTGTATCTCTGTACTCAAGAAAATAATAATAATAATAATAATAATAATAATAATAATAATAATAATAATAATAATAATAATAATAATAATAATAATAAAGCATCTGAATAATAACGATATTTTTAACCCCCCTTCTTTAAACTTTCTGTGTATTTCTCTGAATCTGGATATGTTGTTTTATAGTGTATAATACAAAAAGGCTTCAAACAGCAATCAGGCAAAAATTATTTGTGTAAAAGACACAAACGCCTTATCAGTGGCTCTGCAAAGAAGTACTAAACAACTGACGTTGTTTCTGCTTGCCTTTAAACATAATGTTACGATTTACAAGGCACAGACAAAAGTAGAGAGCAACGTGAAATTTCGCCTAAGGGCACCTTCGTTGCAAAACTGAAGACTAGCACTCTGTCAACATATTGCATAGCTATCAATAAGTCACACTCAAAGGTTCTTTCCAAACGTTTTGGTATAACAGGTTAATCAAACTACGCTGTTGTAGGTAAGGGATGAGACTCTGAATGACCGATAAGTGTTGGAGTTCAGAGCCGTAGCTAGAAATTTCGTTGCCCGGGGCGAAGTAGAATTCGGCGTCCCCCGACACTCACCTTACCAAACTTTGACTTTTTCTTTCTGTGCTTTTATTTTTAACATATAAGAGAAACACCTTTTTGTTGTTATGCTACGCTGTTTTTTCTTTTTTATCAAGCCGCTTAGACAGACCATTGCAACAACAAAAGCGATCGTTATGTATTCTTTAACAAATAAGAGCCACTCTCAAGAGGCTTATTTTAGACCTGCTGCTAAACTTGCCAAACTACCTTGTATACAAATCCATTTGGAGAATAATTATGAAAAAAGCATGGAGTCGATTCTCCTACGTCAGGACGACCATGTTAGACATGGAGTTGCTGGACGCGAGTGGTAGCGTTGGAAAGGTCCAGGTCCCCTGAGTGCAGTAGTAATGTCAGAAGTCTGGCCTAGGCCACGCAACTCAAGGAATGGGGTCCTGACGTTATGGATTCGGGTCCCTTCTATTCACCTATTAAAGATGAAGTTGTTGGACGGCGTTGGCAGCATTTGAAAGGTTTTGATCCGTTGAGCACAATTGTGATGTCAGAAGTCGATCCCTAAACTTGAACGTCAAGAAACTGGGTCCGGAAGTTTTAGACACGGGCTCTTTCTATTCCCCTTTTAAACATGGGGTTGTTGGACGCGGATGGTAACATTGGAAAGATCCTAGTCGTTTGAAAACAGCGTAATGTCCGAAGTCAGTTCCTGGCCTCAAAGCGCCAAAAATGAGGTTCCGCATTGGCTCAATATCAATACCTGGTTGCGTAAGATAGAACAACATTTATAGCTGTATGGATGGTTTTACCTCGCGTAATAAAATACTGAGACTGAACCACAGCAAAGGTTTACATCACAGCCCAAATGCTTGGGACCGAATCTGATTTCTTACATCACCGCAATGCTCAAGGGACCAAGACCTCTCCAATGTTTAAAGCAAGTCAATGATGATAGAAGAATTGGTTGAATGAAAAGTGGCAAAAAGCGGGAGTACCCTGAGAAAACCTACGGATACGATCTTGTCCAACGCAAACTTACTTGGCCAGGGATCGAAACAATAAAGACCACACGCACCAGAGTAAGCGGTTTACCATTGAAAAAAAAAATGAAATGAAATCTTTGAGTTTTACGTCCCACGGTTATGCCGGTTAGGCTAAAGGAGACGGTGAAGATGAGTAATGAATGAAATGGTGGAATGAAGAAAGTGGGAGGAAACGGGAGAACCCCGAGAAAACCCACGCACACGGTGTTTGTCCACCACAAAGTTCACTTGGCGGGGGCTGGGATAGAACCCGGGACCCCTAGCACCAGAGGTGAACGCTCTACCACTGAGCCACCGCGGCCCCCGGTTTACCATTGAGCCCCACAACAAGAACAAGAAAATTGGAAGTTACTTGGAAATATTTTAGAAGCAATATCTTTCAATGGTAAAGACCACTGCCCGATGATCCTGTTTTAATAACTCCATGAGCAGAAAGGACTGATATGTCCCTCTCCTATATGGTATTTTTCAAACCATATACTTTATCGGGAATATTATCCTTTATTCTTCAATTCATGAATTGTTTGAGGTTGAAGTGAGCGTAAATGTTTTCATACTTAGGAGTCTGGATATGCAAACCTGCTTACCGTGGGGATTTACTTCTGTGAAATTTGGTCCATGAAGTTATACAAAAACCGGTAAAATAAGGAACGTTAACATTCTTACAATGAGAACAGATTTCAATTCCCGGTGGGAGTTAGCGTACGCACGACTTTATCGTGGGAGACCCGGGTTCGATTCCCGGTGGGAGCTCATGTGTTTCGTATTCCATGTTAATCAGTAGGTCCACGTCTCCTATAGCCACGCTGCTGACCGGGCAGTTAAACTCAAAATCACAATCACCACCACACGGCGGGAGTTTACATGGTTCGGGTTTTACGTTAATCAATATGTCCACGTCATATATGGTCTTGCTGTTGAAAGAGACGTTAAACTCCAAATCAACTCAACTCATTAAGATCAGAGTTCTGAGTTTAATACCAACTTGAAACCATACGTTCAAAACAAAAATTGAAATAAAATGAAATCTTTATGTTTAACTTCCCATGGTTATGCCGGTTAGGCTAAAGGAGACGGTGATAATGAGAAAGGAGTGAAATGGTGGAATGAAGAAAGTGGGAGGAAACGGGAGAACCCCGAGAAAACCCACCAGCACGGCGTTTGTCCACCACAAAGTCCAAACGGCGCGAGCTGGGATCGAATTAGGGACCCGAAGCACCGGAGGTGAACGCTCTACCACTGAGCCACCGCACCCCCCAAAATGAAAATTATTCATGCTTCTGATACCTATATAAAAATGGAGAGAGAGAGAGAGAGAGAATAAATATGGTTGTATTTTTCATAGGGCCAAAGTGGCTTAGTAGTAGAGCGTTCACCTCTGGTGCATGGGGTCCTTGGTTCGATCCCAGCTTGCACAAAGTCAGATTTGTGGTGAAGAAACACCGTGTGCGTTCGTTTCTTCAGGATTCTCCTGTTTCCTCCTACCTACATCGTTGCACAATTTTCGTTCACTTCTCATCATCACCGTCTCCTTTACCTAGCCGACATAAGCATGGGACGTCAAACTTAATTTAATTTCATTTCATTGAAAAAATTACTATAATTCATAATCTGCATCTTTATAAAGCAACTTTAACAATCATATGGATGTATAATGCTTAAAATTGAATTAAATCGCAATTGCAGTAATCTGCAATATTTTAGGTTTCTCATTTATTTACATCAAATGTTTAGTTATTTGATACTTTATAGCAAGAATATTAACTGCTATATAAGACACTATTATATACCTGTGGCGTGGAAGACCCTGGTTTGATTCCCAACGGGAGCTCACGTTTTTCGGTTTCTATGTTAATCAGTAGGTCCCGTCTCATATAGCCTCGCTGCTGAAAAGGGCGCTAAACTCAAAATCAACTCAACTCAATAATTATCTATACATTGAATTTAATAATAAGGAGGGAGGCCGAATAAAGAGGGAGACCTTAAAATTTAAAACGTAGGATCAGTGTGAGTCAGAGAGGTCACGGGGGGTGGTGTGTCACAGTTAGTCACATCCTGTTGACCCACGATCCACTGACCTACTCACAAATCTTGACCCAATTGACTCACTCCATCTCTGGACTGTACACACAGATAAAGCAGACCTTACTTGGCCTTCACTAATTTAAGATAATCTACAAAAAATGAAAGAAAGCAATTTCAAACGCAAAAATATAGAAATGTATTTTCAACGGAACAAAAAAAAAAAAAAAAAAGTAACAGCCCAGATTTGAACCCGAATTTCTCCACTCAGCAAGCAGACGTCTTACCGACTTACCCACGGCATATCTTCCGATTTCTGGTTTTAAAACTTTATTTACACTGCGTGTGTTACCTAACAACGTTACGAGATGTCCTTACTGTCGTGTTAACACGCGTTCCGTAAATTTACGAAGTCGCTCTTTTAATCCAAAATAAATTCGACACACACACACACACACACACACACATATATATATATATATATATATATATATATATATATATATATATATATATATATATATATAGATAGATAGATAGATAGATAGATAGATAGATAGATAGATAGACATATAGATATAGATAGATAGATTTGTTGGTGCACCAGTAAGCTCCCAAGAGTACAGATTAATTCATTCTTGATTTTAATCTACAGAACAAATGTTTTTTATGAAAGCAAGGGGACTGCTACCCATAGATGGCTAAGTGAGGTAAATAAAATTTAAACTTCAAATGGAACTGGGGTGGCTCACCGACAATAGCTGATTTAACACGTTTGATAACAGCGCGGGTAATAGCTTTTTTATAGATAGAGCCTGTGTAGGTAAGTGGATACCGCGTGAGACTGTCATTCTAAGGGTGTGGGGTTCGAGTCTCGGCCTAGACTGAGTTAATTTTTTTCAACACTATAAATGATGTTCGCGTTTGATACTGAAAGAGATTTATCCTATGAAGGGAGAAAACCCACGATGGGGTCAGGGGGAAAGACGGACACTGTTTATCCTTAAGTGTTAAAATTTAATTTATTCCCATGTCTTTTGCTCTTTCCTTTCCCTCTTTCCTTCTTTTCTCATTTTGTTTAGCTTTCCATACTTTTTCTTCTCTGCATAATGCGTATTATTGTTTTCGTTTCCTTTGCATTAATTCCTATCTCTTTGATCTTAAAGTAAATGGAATTTCTGTAGATTTATCTCGTGGTTGTTTCTCTAAGTGATGCTCTCAGACAGTAATACTTTTTCCTCCAAATGGAGGAATATCCTGGCATGTTATGTTTTCGGGCATGTATTTGCTGTCATGTTGGTTGTCCAACTATCAGACATCGAGTGAAACTATTCTGCTACTGGAAAAACCTATCATTTCTTATGTATCCAACCTCCATTTTCTACTGTCGCTGACTGTACCTATTTTCCTTTATGAATACAAATATAAAATTAAGAACATTTTTGATAAATGTAATTTTTTTCAAAACATATAGAGGTACTGGTATATGCTGAAAACATATAAAAAATAGAACATTCTAATAAAAGCGGTCCCCACATGAAAAAAAGTTTGAAAAACACTATTCTGCATGATTTGTCACATAACTTCTGGGTTGGAAAAGTAGTTAAAACTTCGAACAAGGAAATCAATTAAGTATTTGAAGAAACTTTTGTCGAATTTTATTTTAAATTTTTAAAAAAAAAGTATTAGTAGTAACTTTTCTTGAATTTTATATATATTTCATGCCTAGTTGAGACTCACTCTCTCTCTCTCTTTGTAGTGTGCAAAATAAAATGGAGAAGGAGAAGTAGGGTATTTCGTTGTGAATATTCTACTTGCCGAAAGCCAAACGAAATAAATAAAAAGCATGTTGCCACTAGTAGAAAACATATAAAACAAGAAACGAGCCAAAGTTTTTCTTTTAAAAAGCGTACGTTTTATCGCAAACTTTATAGAAGTTAATACAAAGAATTCGGATTGATATATTATTATTTGTTTGTCTTTAATGTCACGAGATGGAGAAGTAGAGAATTAACAATTTCCGTTTATACATTAATTGCATTAATCAAACCACTGACCTCAATGTTAAGTAACTTGTTGAGTAACAAGAAAAATGTGGTAGATGTATAGTGTACACCTACCTAGTATATAAGTCACCAGCAAGTTTAAGGATGATGTGGAATTTGGCCCTGGAGCTATCATAAACTGGCCTGTGTGTAATACAACAAGTTTAAATGTGTAATAAATGTAAACATTTTGAAGGGAGAATCAGGATGTCTTGCTACCTCCTTTTCCATTCTGCACTTGGGGGACACGACGGCTCAATATGTTAGAGTTCTTATCTCTGGTGCTTGGGGTCACTTGTTCGATCCCTTGTTAAGTAAGTATGTGGTGGACAATATCGTGTCCGTGGGTTTTCTTCGGGTACTTTTTTTCCTCCCACATGCTTATTCCACCGATTATTCCATTATCATAATCATTCGGATCCCTTAGCCTAAAGGCCATATCGTGGAACGTTAAACATTGATTTTGTTGTTTTTCTTTCTCCACTTTCTCCATTGTCAATTACAGAAAGAATGACAAACCCTTTCTCATTCAACCAGATAAAGATAATGCACGGTGAGGTCGAGATTTTCACGTGGAAGAAATATTATTCAGCATTTCCTATTTTCTTAACAATTTTGGAATTTACAATTTATTATGTTCGTTTCATGGAGGCTTGTAAAATGGAACAGTTGATGAACAGAAGAACACATTTTAACACCTAATTAGGCATTTTTACCCCCGAGGAAGAGGGGTAAAATGGTAACTGAATGTAAAGAGTAGCAACAAAGAAAATGAACAAGCATCAGTGGCACAGAGTATACCACGTGAAAAAGTTTGGTTTGTAACGTGAAAAGTGAAGTTTGAATTTTTTTGCATTTTCCCCCTCACCCTCCATTCCCCACTCAAAATCTTTATAAAGATTTGTCGAGTAGAAAGTCATTTAGTTTTGTTTTGTTGTTGCGTTCCAACCATGGACGCCCGAAGGGGTGGGGAGGCGTTTCCCTGGCACACAAAAATGTATACATAATGTAGCAAATCACGTATATTAAATACCAGATGTAATATAGCAACCATGGTGATGGGCCCGCCTAGAACATTTTCTTCGGGTGCCCATGGTTCCAGCAGATTAGTATGTTGTGTTCAGAGCATTATGCTGAGACTTAAGGGATTCCCAATTACTTCAGAGTGGTTATGTATGGCGTAGTCGCTGACGCTCTCGTCTTTGGTGCGAGCGGTCCCGGGTTCGATTCCCGGTAGGAATACTCGGTCGAGAAAGTGTACCAGGTTTTTTAGACCAGCCATCTTGAGTGAGGTTTTTCTGGGTTTTCCTCATTCACACCAGGCAAATGCCGGGATGGTACCTAACATACAACTCCCAAGCCGCTTCCAGCCCTCCCCAATCCTGTCTTCCTTCCCTTTCCTCGGATAGTGTGCTTGCCGAGAGACGTCATCTCACCTACGTGACGGATTAACATGGCCGTAGATGCTAAAAGCCAAGAAATATTATTCCTAATTCCAATTACTTCAGAGTTGCATATACCCTTTTTATTTTTAAGCCAAGATATAGACCCCATATACTTAAATTTTGATACGTTCGTAGTAAACAAATAGTGGTTGAGATGTACAGGTAGAAATTTTAACAACAGTTAAATTACTAACTTTTATTTACGTTATAAGCATACAATATATTCTACACAGACACAAGGGGCGTATTGCATTATTTTATATCTTTTTATAAACTATGAAATGTAAATAATGCCACGGAACGCTTAAACGTCTTTCCACTTATCCCTAGGGCTCTGCGGACAGCTAATTGGGAAAGCCTGTAGAACGCGCAAATCTCAAGCACTGCGACTAATTTATCGAGTAAGTATGATACCCGTTCAGGCGCGCACTCAGAAATTTGTACTGGGAGGTGTTCAATCTTTGGGGAGCAGGTCCAATACTATACGAGCCACTACGTTTATGTAGTATTGAATGGGTATTATTCTGCACCTAAAAAGACAATAAATAATTGTAAAATACTTCCACCTATATTTTTAGAAAAAAAATGATAGAACTTGATTGTTTTTATAAGAGAAAAAATACAGAAGAAGCTTAAAATCAAATTTTCATGCTAGATCAATCATTTTCTGTTAAACAAATATAGTTTTATTGGAAAAGTGTAAAAATATAGTTGTTAGGAAGTTTTTGGGAGAGAGATACGGACCCCGTGGACACCCCGTGGGTACGACACTGTACCCGTAATTACTCTAATGGGAATACATGGAGAACGAGTTTTTAATTGAACATATCTTGAGATCAACTAGATCTGTCACCGTCAACAAACTCGATAGTGCTGTCGAAAGTGTGGGAGGAGGAAACCGGAAACCCCCAACAAACCTTACAGATACTATGTTATTCACCACAAACTCACATGGTTGGAATCGAACGAGGGATCCCTCGCTCAAAAAGTGAGTGCTCTTGCATTGACCCAACAAGGTTTCTTTTCTTTGTTTCCACAAGGCAATTGATACAGGGTGTCCAATATACAATGCAGCAACCTGGAGTTTGGGATAGTAGAACTTTTGAACCTGAAGTGATACACAAATAATGGCTATACCAAAATGAAGCCTTCTTCATGCATATATTTTTAAACTAGGAAGCAACGATTGAAGTACACTAGAAACCACACAGTGTTGCCAGATGTAACCGAAGGTGTAAATCAATTGTTGATGTTTCAGTGCATGAAAAGGTGTGTTAAGGATCTGTCTACATTATGCAATTTCTAAAAACAATGAAAAACAAACTTTGAAATTATTGTGATAAAATTTTTACTTACATGCATCTGGCAACACTGCTATTCACTTCTATGGGGCTATTTAAAGCAAGATGTATAAAAGAGCAGTTCTTGAACTATTCAAAACCTGGAAAGGAACATTCGCAGTGCCATTGTAAATATTAACACTTCTAATCTTTGTAAAGTTACTGCCAACCTGGTGAAACGTGTGAACCAGTGTTTGAATCAAATCAGGGGACACTCGCAGCATCCGCTGTAGAGCTGGTGACTCATTTCTGATAGTAGCAGTGTTGCCGGGTGCATGTGAATAAACGTTTTATCATGATAATTTCAAAGTTTGTGTTTGATTGTTTTCAGGAATTGCATAATGTAGACAGATCCTTAACACACCTTTTCATGCACTGAAACATCAGCAGGGTTGCCAATTCAAAGTGTTAATTTATCAAAACTACGATTTCCCTAGTTCCTCTTACAGAGGCCTCATCCGATTAGTTATCGGTAAAAATGAAAAATTATTTTTCTGCTCCATAGTTTCTAAGCCATTCCAACTAAAGAAACTGAAAATTAACGACAGAACATCCATACGTATGAGTTATGAATCAATTTACATGTTTTACAAAAAAAAAAAAAAAAATGATTTACACCTTCGGTTACATCTGGCAACACTGTGTGGTTCCTAGTGTACTTCAATCGTTGCTTCTTAGTTTAAAAATATATGCATTAACAAGGCTTCATTTTGGTATAACTATCATTTGTGTATCACTTCAGGTTCAAATGTTCTACTATCCCAGACTCCGGGTTGCGTTGCATATTGGACACCCTGTAGTATGCCATCTTTACATATGGACTTCGGTCGAATTCGAAAATTTCGTACTCTTATATCTAGTGATAATTTTTGTCACTAGATATACTACTTGATGGATAACACGCAAGAAATGATATAACAAGCAACAGTACTGTACGGTACGGTACTTTTGGGGCACCCTGTATTACGTAAGAATGCTGACAGAGATGGCACAAACTCCTTTTAGAGTACTAAAATTGTACTGATGTTTAGCTTAAAAGCGCAACATAATCTTCGAAGCACAGTGTATATTCTAGCATCTATGTATTGTTTGGAATCCAGATTATTGTAGCCTTATACTATTCATTCGAAGTGTTTTATGCGCAGAAAGATACTATGCAGCAAAAACTTGAAGAAAAATACCATTGTGCTGCTGTTTCGTATCACTGTTTTTATTTTTAATTTTTTTTAAATCTCTTTTACGTCGGCATTTATTCATTCCGTTTGAAACAAAAGGAAATATAAGATGTTCTATTGCTTTAGAAATAATGGTATTCTGGTTCATTACTATTTTCTTTCTTTCGTTCATGATTCGTTGTTGTTGCATGTCTCAATTGATGTTGCGTTTCTGTGTTTTAATTCGTATTTCGTATATGACCAGTAGATTATGTCCTAGTAATCAAAACTATTGTAAATTATTCAATGATCTATACAATACTTAAACCTCTCCTTTTGAAGTTCGGTTTGTGTACTCGTGTTGTGTTAAAAATAATTTCATTCCCTCAGAAAATTGGATGGGCTACAGAATGGTACGCCTTTTCTCGAGCCAGCTATGGAGCCAGTATCATGAGTTTGTTTTAAGATCATTGGATGATCATAATATTGCTCACGAAACCTCTTCTCACAAATGAGGCGAGAAGTACATTTGTAAATTCGAGGCGAAATTGAGAAGATGACAGTTTTCAAGACAATACGAGAAGTTTCACTACTAGTTCACCCAACACTGTTTTTAGTGTTACATGATTTATAGTAAAGTAAAGTAAATAAATAAATAAATAATGGATTGATAAAGTGATTGTACAAACACAATTAAGAGCATTCATCAACAAGCAATGTTTTTTCAGACATGTTTTTTGGGAGAGCACTGCCCCCCGGAGGAGACCAAAATAATACTTCTTTAATATAATAAATAGAATAGTATCAGCAGTGCCCCCCGGAACATTTCTTTTGAAAGAACGACTGTCAACAAGGGGGCCCTTGTTGAGGTTTTCAGAGGGGGGCAAGTATAAGCGATATTTCAAATATAGTTTCAAATTTGGCAGTAAAGTAGGTCTATGGCAGTATGTAACCTTCGTGTGAGGTATTATAGACAATAGATAGCCGACAAACACCATTGTAATCGTACCAGATGCTTCTTTTGAAGCTGTCACGTATTTTCATCATTATGTCAATTAAGGAAGTAACAAAGTGTCAATTTAATGTGACATATGGATGTTGCACAATACTTTAAATGTTGGAAGGCGGAGAAACATGAGAAACATGAAAGAAAAGGATACAATTTGAAATTGACAAGCTTTTTGTAACACTGTTACAATTTGAACATTGTGTCATTAAAAGAAAGAATATATTGTTATTGAAACGTAACATATGGGTGTGTGAGAAAGTTTAACTGTTGGAAGCCAGAAAATAGTGTAACAGCAGGACGTGAGAAAGTCATGTAACCTAAGAATGGCATGAGTAGGGAGAGAATTCTTTGATGTGTACTAAAGAAAGAAACATATACACAGGTGTGCTATATTTTTGGGTGGTCCAGTTTTTTGGAGGAGGAGGGCGAACTATGCTCTGGACATTGCTTAATTGGGGGGCCTGTAATTTCCACTGCATGGAAACTGAAAAAATATGTGAAAAAGAAAGAAATAGGAGACACCTGCTTGTATGTGTGTGTTCCAAGTTTTTTTTTTTTTTTTTGGAGGTGAAGGGGGGCGAACTGTGCTCTGGACATGGGTTAATTGGGGGCACTGTAACATGCACCCTATGGAGAGGTACCGCTCATTATACTGAAGGAGAGAGAATGTAAGAAATACCTTGAAAATGTTAGATTGCCTCATACTGAGAGACGGGGCATACAAGATTGCATAGGGAAAGTGTAGTGTCCTTTTGACCAAAGGACCAGTTTAAATTAACGTGGGAATAGTTAAAATTACTACAATAGAAAGCGAAACTTTTTTTGTGTGTGGATGAGAAAACGTTATGTTGGTTGCGACACACGTGCATGTGTAAGTCTTTTTAGAAAAGAAAAAAAAAAAAAGATCTTTTAAGTTGTTAGGATATAGAAAGTTATTTGAGAAAACGTATGTGACATTTATTGTTGAGGGATGAGACTCCCTGTAATTTCGACTTGAAGGTAACTGTTTTTAGAAAAAAAAAAAGATTTTTCTGACTTGTCAGACAGAAAAATGTTCCATTTAGCATGCCCTGATAGAATAAAAAAAGCCCTTTTTCTGGAAAAGATTCTTGTTAACTTTAAAGAATAGCTATTGTACTTGTTTTTGTGAAAAAACGAAAGGGCGAAAACAGACAGGTTGTGAGTAAGATTGCTATTATGCCAGTGGTTTAACAGAGTGAGAAAAAAAAAGAAAAAAAGTATTGTTGAAGTTAGGGATACTATCATGAATGGATTTTTGTAGTTTCGAAAAGGAGTGTGAGAAACTTACGTGGAAAATAAGATAATATTTGCAATAGAAATTTAGATATTTCGGGGTTATGGATTTGTTTGAAGTTTTAATTTAGTTGAATTTTTATGTTATATAGTTGAAAAGATGCAGATGAGAAGAGACATGATTGATTTGATATTATATTATACTTGAGAAAAAAAATAGAATAAAATATGGGAAAATATATATGCTGTGAGCTGAGGATTGGAACATAGATGTTTGATACATTAAAGATAAATATTTTATTAGTGTTGTGATAATTGGATTAAAATTGATAGGAAGATACATGAAAATTCGAAGGAACACAATATGAATTGAATGGATTTTGACTTGACTTGATGTTAGTTTTGCTTTGGTTTCAACAGCGACGCTACATGAGACATGAAGTTAGTGAATAATTCGTGTATAATACTGATGCTTACAAACTTATATTTTTTGTAGTTGGAATATTGAAATTGAAATTTTTAAGATTACGTTGCATGGTTATTTGGATTAGGCTAAGGGAGACGATGAGATAGTGGGAGGAAATGGGAGAATTGCGAGAAATTGCAAGATGATAGTATTTAGATGCTTTTTTATATTGACGTAGTAGCTAGGGCCCACACATTTGATATGTGTGTGTGTGTGTGTGTGTGTGTGTGTGTGTGTGTGTGGGTTAGGCTAAGGGAGACGATGAGTAAAATGGTTGAATGAGATAGTTGAAGGAAATTTAAGAATTGTAAGAAATTGCAAGATGATAGTATTTAAATGCTTTTTTATATTGACGTAGTAGCTAGGACGCGCACCTTTGATGCGTGTACGGCTAGGGTGAAGGAGAGGATAATAATGAGAGATGAATGAAATGCTGGAAAACGGGTTAACCCCGAGAAAACCCACGAACACGGTCTTTGTTTACCATAAAGTTGAATTGATTGGGTCGGGGATTGAACCTTTGCTACGTTAGATGGGATAATGTATAACGTGAATTATAGATATATTAAAATATGTATGTGGTGTAAAGTGTGACTGAAGCTGAGACTTGAAGCACGAAAACTGAACGCCTTAGTATTGAAGAATTATGTTAACGTATGGTGCGATACTTACAGAGAGAGAGAGAGAGGGAAAAGAGCTGTTCCAGTGCTGAATAAGATAATAAAACTGAAAAAAAGGCAAACCTTTGGTTTTGTTTTCGTTTTGCAGAACCTACAAAAGTGTATTGTATTTTTTTTTTGGCTATTGTGAATTATGTAGACGCTACAAGCTGTATTTAAGGGCTAGAGTTTCTTTTATGTGTGAATTTATTGTTTGTAGAGAGATAGTTGCGTAAATTTTGTGTTGTATTGAAGGGAAGTTGTAGGGGGTAGTCTTTTAAAAGAATTTTGCTTTAAGACATACAGTAATTGGACGAAAGTGTTTGCAGGGGACGCTAAGATTTAAAAAAAAAAAAAAAAGAAAAGAAAAGAAAGCGTAAAATGTTTGGCGTTAGTTTGAATCTTTTATTTGTGAAAAAAATATAAATATGTTGTTTTGGAGAACACGATTATTTGTATTTTAGAGCTTACTCGGTGCTAGTTCGTCTGTGTTTAATATTTGAGGAAAGGAGTTTTTAGTTGACCGGAAATATCTATATTTGGAAGGTAAGTTGAATTTTGTTTTTTATATTTATTCTATAAAGTAATAACGAAAGAACTTAACTTTTATAGATAATTGAAGTGAGAATATAATATTATTTTTATTTATTGACTTTTAAGAAAAATAAAATGAGAAATATTGAAAAGCTGATGGTGGAATTAATTTTAAATTTATATAACAGCATAGAACTTAATTCTAAACCACCCAAGTAATTTTTTTTTATTAAACTTTTATATATATATATATATATATATATATATATATATATATATATATATATATATATATATATATATATATAGAATGATATTATGTGTTTGTGAAGGAGGTGCAGAATTTATACTAAATTATTTTTTTGTTATTTTTGTTTTAGATTTTTTCCTGGATCGATTGTGAAGAGATTTTTTGAAGGAATTTCTACATTTGAGGTAAGAAATAAATTATTTTATTTATTTTTAAACTTAAGAGAGGAAAACTGTGGAGCTTATTATGTTTAATTGACTTTTTGGAAAAGATTAGTTTTACTTGCGAACATTTTGAGTATAGTATGTGTAGCCTAGTTTTATTGAGAGGAAAGCAGGAAACGATGGAAAGATAAAAGCTTATGAATGCCAAAGAAAATGCAATATTTCAGTTTATCGTGCCACGATTATGCCCTTTAGGCTAAAACTGATGTGTTATTAAGGCAAGTGAATGATGCTGGAAGAATTGGTGGAATGAGAAAGTAGGAGCAAAAGGAAGTACCCCGAGTAAACTCACGAACACGATGTTGTCCACTAAAAAGTTACATGTCTAGGGATTAAATGAAAGACCTTACGCATCAGAGATACCGTTGAAACATATGTAGAGGAAACGATGGAAAGATAAAAGCTTATGAATGCCATAGAAAATGAAATTTTTAAGTTTAACGTCCCACGGTTATACCAGTTAGGCTAAGACTGACGCGTAATTAAGGCAAATAAATAATAACTCAACAATTGTTGGAATGAGATAGTGGGAGGAAACGGGAAAATCCACTAACAGAATATTGTTTAACAGAAAGTTAATTTGCGGGAAATTGAAGGAGGGTTTGCATACACAACAGGTGAGCGTTATAACATTAAGGTACCGTATGAACATAACGAAAGGAAAGCAAAAGATGGTGCAAAGATAAAAGTTTATAAATGCTATAGAAAATAAAATTTTTAAGTTTGACGTTTTACGCTTATGCGGGTTAGGCTAAAGGGTAATAATGCGAGATGGATGAAATGGTGGAATGAGATAGTGGGAGGAAAGGGAATAATTGCTAGAAAACCCACGTTTACGGTGGTTTTGCATAGTGTATACGAAACAAGAAAATGTAATAAGGCAGTACTTACATGTCTTTTTACAGTGACGTAGTAGCTAGCGCGCACATCTTTGCTGTGTATTTCTGTTAGGCTAAAGGAGACGGTGATGATGAGAAATGAGTGAAATGGTTGAATGAAGAAAATGGGAGTAAGCGGGAGAACCCCGACAAAACCTATACATATGGTGTTTGCACAGCATAAATTTGACTTGTTGTGGATTGGGATTGTATGAGAGATTTGAAGCACCGGAGGCGCGCGGTACCGCAAACTGGCTTTAACAAATATTGGAATTTATTATTAGAAAGAGGATATGAAATATAAACTTTTAGTTAATTCATGAATTGGAAAAACAAAAGCAATGTTATGTAAGATAATGTGCAATTGAAATTAGTTGAGTGAATGTGATGAATTGAACTGAATTGTTTTACGTTTAAGGCAGCGCTAGCTTAATTGGAAAAGTGTAGTTTGCCATATATTTTTTGCGTGTAGATAGAAGGTTACGTAATAGTTCCATGGATTTAAAGTACTGTTATTATGTACCAGTTTGGCGATGACAGTTTTTAATATTGGAAACACTCACCAACATTTATGACATGAAAATTGGTAATGTAGGTGCAAGTGTGCCATAATTATTTTGCAAAAGAGATAATTGAATTATTAGTAATTTATTGTGTCTTAAACTAATTATATTTGTTAGTTAAAGAATTGGGAAAACCATGCATGTGTAATATTAGTATGGATTTAAGTAATAACGTACAGAAAAATGTTTTAATGTCTAAATTTAATTGAAATTAATACCTATATGGAGTTTTTATTGGGAATATCACTATTTGAGGGCGTGTGCTTGCGACTTAAATATTATTATTATTTTTGGAATATATATATATATATAGAGTTATACCTCTTGTATAGCTTTATGTAACTGCCCTTATGTCCGAAAGAATAAAAATTAAAAATACAGGAAACATAAAAGCATTGGGGGGCTAAAATATTTAGTCAGACTGAAAGTAAATTCATGAATTATATTATTGAAATATAAGTATAGAAAAAATCAAATGACCGTATTTAAAATGTATGTATAAAGAAGATTTCAGTTGAGTTAAGTTGATTATGAGTTTAGCGTACCTTTGAGCAGCCATGCAATATGAGACGTGGACCTACAACTTTACGTGCAATGGGAACCATATGAGTTTGCCCCGGGAAGCAAATGCTGGTTACCCACGCGAAATGCGCGTACGTTAACCGCTTAGACATGTAGGAGCTTATGAACGACAATACTTTTTAGGAAAAATGGATTTTGTTTTCTTATAATAATTTATTGAAAATATTGAATTGATTTTATGGCACTTAGCACTTTATATTGCACGGTAATGCGAGTCAGGGTAAAAGGAGATCATAATTAAGGATGTGGAAGGAAATGGAAGCATTGCGAAAAAATTATGATGATAATATTGTTTAGTATAAGATTAGTTAACCAAATCTCTTGTTAAGGAATGTTCTAGAGGGTATGTTAACAAGAAAGAAAGGGAGGGGGCGAAGAAGACTACAATTAATGACTGATATTAAAACAGAAAGATTATACGTAAAAACGAAAAGGTTAGCGGAGGACCGTGGTGCATACAAACTTGTTAGCTGTGGCAAGTGACATGGTATTAAAGGCAAAATATCTATAATTATGATTTAAGCAGAAAATAGAACTATGAAGCAAATGTACTAGAGGAAATTAGTTTAGGATTTGTATGGAAAAAGTAAAATAAAAACGTAATGATAACTGAATATTATCTTGGTAGTATTGTAAATAGAAATGTTTCCTAGGAAAAACTTTTGCTTAATTTTTATGGAATTTCATATAAATGATACGAATATGTTGATACAATGGCAATAAGGACGTATGTTATTTGATATTTTGAATATGTAGGCAAAGACAGACATTGAAATTTTTTGTTGGGAGGGTTACAAAGTAATTTTGTTAGAATATGTTTGAAACTGGTGATTTTTAAGACCTTGTTCACATTTATATGTAGGTTACTTTTTAAAAGTAAGATAAAAATTGTAGAAAAAAATTAGTTTGTTTATGTTTGAAGGAATGAAATATTACTTTTGTTGGAAATATAGGTAAATTGCCTTATAATCATAATTTAGGGAACTTAGATCCCCAGAGTTTTTTACTGATGGAAAATAAATAAATAATACCACTTTGTTTAAAAGAGAACAAATAAAAAAATAATTAGAGTCATTATTTGTATTGAAGATTCAACTTTTAAGAACTGATATTTAAATAATGAAATAACTTTGACAGATTAACTTATAGGCGCTAAACGAATAAGTATAAGAGTGATAACTGAGTATTCAATGTACAGTAGCTATTTATTTTGAGAATAGAACAGTGAATTGATTGGATGAATTATTGAGAGACATAAAAAATAAGATGATACTTATTTTGATATATTTTTTAACAGCACGTCTGCTTAAATATAACATGTAAAATTTTATAGTATTATTTGATATTTATAAGTGTTTATTTTTTCATTTGTTGCAGGATGGCACACCACACACAAATTGCAATTATTCATTTAACTAACGAAGATTTTGATGTGATTGAATTAAATCCCGAAGAGAAGGAGGAGGATGTGGTTGAAATAGATCCCAAAGAGGAGGAGGAGGATGTGATTATATTAGATCCCGAAGAGGAGGAGAAGGAGGATGTGATTATATTAGATCCCGAAGAGGAGGAGAAGGAGGATGTGATTATATTAGATCCCGAAGAGGAGGAGAAGGATGATGTGATTTTATTAGATCCCGAAGAGGAGGAGAAGGAGAATGTGATTATATTAGATCCCGAAGAGGAGGAGGATGTGATTATATTAGATTCCGAAGAGGAGGATGAGGAGAATGTGGATGAATTAGATCATGAAGAGGAGGCGATGGAAGATGTACAAGAGGAGGATGAGCGGGCTACGATAGATGAAAATGGTGAACAGGAAGAGGAGGAGGTGATGCAAGATGATGTGGGGGAACAAGAGGAAGAAGAAGAAAACAATAGGGTGATTGAAATAAGTGAAGAGTTTTTAAAAACAATGATTAAATTACAAAAATTTTTAAACGTAGCGACGGATGCTAAAGTTTTACATACATTTAATCAATTTTTGAATAATTGTCAAGATTTATATAATGAAGGGAATAAATTGTAAAAAACGAAAAATGTAAAAAAAAAAGAAAAAGAAAAATGTAAATATAAGAAATAAAAAGAAAAAAAAAAGAAAATTAGATTAGACAATATAATTTGTGTGTTTTATTAATTCCAATATGATTACTTTAGGTAATTTGAACTGAGAAAAATCAGGTTTTAAGGTTACTTGGTTGTTTGGGTGATTGGAAGGCTTTATAGCGAGCACATTTTTATGGTTTTCTCTTTCAGTTTTCTGGTGGATTGTAGGAAGACTGCAGCTAACAAATGGAGTGGAGTAAGGTATTGTATAATTTTTTATGGAAGACCCAGCAAAGAATATTATTTTCACAGGGATTTAAGATTGTTTTGCTGTTAAAATTACAGGGAAAAAGTCTATAGAAACCTTATAAGAAGAAGAAGAAGACTGCTGAAAATATAATTTTCAGTTACTGACTAAAGATGCTTTTTTGAACTTGATTAAAAGACAAATTTTAGGTAGTGCAAGCTGGAATCCAGCTCAGCTATCTAAATATTTATTATTATTATTATTATTATTATTATTATTATTATTATTATTATTATTATTATTATACATTTGACAGACTTGGAAAATAATTTTGACTGTTTTTTTAAAAAAAATTATGCTTATCTTATTCTTCGTATCCATTACTTTCCTTCTACTTTTTCCTTTTATACTCATATAAAGAAAAAAAAAGACAATTTTTCGTAAACTATATGCATTGAAATTGTTGTCACACATAATCTCTTACTCTGAGTGAAGTATTTGAGAACAGAATTCTAGGAAAAAATATTTGGACCCAAAAGAAATGAGAATGGTGATTGGCAAAAGCTTCATATTGAGGAACTACATAGTTTATAGAATTACCCATCATTGTTAGGGTTATCAAGTCTAGGAGGCTTAGGTGAGCATGTCATATAGGTTTAATAGAATGCTTTCAAAGTCTTGACTGGTAGACTTATAGGAAAACGACCAATAGAAAGACCTATGCACAAATGGGAGGAAAATATTAAGATAAATTTCGCAAAAAGTGGAATACAAAGTACAAATTGTATACAATTGGGTACGGATAGAAGTGAGTGAAGAGCTTGTGTGAACCTCTGGGTTCCATAGGTCATAGACTTAGTTAGTTATTTTTATATGCAATGAAAATAATAATAATAATATTAAGAACAAAAAAGATAAATAAAATTCACCTCTTTTCTGCTACCCGTTTTTTAAAATAATTTTGCTTGTTCCCCTTAAAAATACTATTGAAGCTTTATAGAATGTGTATTGGTAACGTATTTTGATCTTGATTGAAGGAACACTGATAATCAAGACCAAGTTTGTTTCTAACTGCAAAATTTACTTAAAATTTTGATATATAACTCATAATTTCCACGGGATTTTTTATGTTTTACAGTTTATGGATTATTTCCATATTTTATCGATTGCTGCATTTTAATAGATTAATTTGAAAAATATGTCATAAAAAATCATTATGTGTACAAAAAACAGCTACTTGTCATTTCCCGTGCACGAGGATACATCTTACTGTTGCACTACGTGAACACTTTAAGTACAAGGGCAAGAACTCAGTCTATTACCTACTTTTTAACATCCTAGATAATGAATGAATAATTCCTAAAAGTATAGCGTTTCTTGTTCTTCCCTAAATGCAAAGTATGGCTCCTTAACTATAAGCGAAAATCAATGGGAATATTAAAATGACTTGTGTTTGCTTTTATTTATTGTATAAATGTCAGATAAAACCGTTGTTATGAGACTTATTTGTGAAGATTGAAATACGGAAACCAGAAATGTTGTGTATTTTGTGGATATTTAAACGCTAAGAAACCTATAGTGAACGAACAAGTTATCTACCTATCTAGGAAAAGAGGTATGAACGGGAATATATAACAAAGCGAGAGCGAGAGAGGGAGGAAAAAAAAAAAAGAAAAAAGTTTGCTTCATTGTAGGCTAGCGACCAGGCCGGAGGTATGGCGGGGCGGGAGGATTTTGGTGTTTGTAGTTTGAAGGAAACAGCGATAGAGAGGCGAGGGGAGTTTTTGCTTCTAGTTTGGCGAAAAGAGCAAGAGAGGGAGATAGGGAGAGAATGTTTGCAAGGTTGGATAAATGCGTTGGGTGCGTGAGAGGAGAGGAGACGTGCGGGGGCAGTTTCACGAAAAGAGCAAGAGAGGTAGAGCGAAGCGTGCATGTATTGGTGAGCGGAAGACAGGGGGAAGGCGCGGGGTTAACCTGCTTCAGGGCATTTTTTTTTATTCCTAGTTGAATGCAATGGAATTTACGGTCTTTTAAAAGGTAGGGAAAAACCGTGATTTTGAACACAGAAACTGCAAGTTTGTGTAAGCCAAGAGAAAACAAATACATGAACGAAAACGAATAATTTATCTGTTGATATCAGTAGTGTATATGCACGCGTTTATTGAAATTTTAAGTGACTATTTTTTTTTCTTTTTAAATATGTAAAGTTACATTATACTGTATGGGAAACCACATGTAAAGTATAGAAATGTTAATACTTACGTAAGATAAATTGTCTTTTCTGATGTTTGAAGCACATACGAAGCACTAATATATGCCGGAAAAAAAAGACGGGAAACGACAAAAAGATTTTATCGGTAAACGTATAAGGCATTCCCGGTTGTACAAATAAGACGAGGCTGATACGATGTGATGTAAACCGCACAAAAGCATGAATGGTACTGACACGTGTTTGTATATAGGTGGCGTTGATGCATAAAGACTAAGATTTTTTTCCGTATAATAACTTTAAATAAGCATAGCTCCTAAACGATTGATTATACGATAAAATGGACTACAGAAATCGATTTGTCAGGTCGAAATCTATATAGAAAGACACCTTACATGATAAAATTGAACAATTTTTTGTGGGGGCTAACAGTGGCGGCTGAGTATGTATGGATCTAACATTACATTTTTGGCTTTTGACGGCCAACTATTGGTTGTAGAAACAAAAGAAAGGTATTTTCTTGAATGTTAGGACCTAACGAACACTACTATACAGATTAGAACAATGTAACTTGAAAATAATTTTAAATGGTCATAAATCCTAAACGGTTCATCGCAGGTGAAAATGGACATCAGAAATCGATTTATCAGGTCAAAATCTATATAGAAAGACACCCTACATGATACATTTGAACAATTTTTATTTTTTTTGAAATTTATATACAGGGTGTTTCAAAAGTACAGTTTTTATTTTTTTTGCTTTTCTGGCCAAACTATTGGTCGTAGAAACAAAAGAAAAGTATTTTCTTAATCGTTAGGACCTAACGAACACTACTATACAGATTAGAACAATGTAACTTGAAAATAATTTTAAATGGTCATAAATCCTAAACGGTTCATTGTAGGAGAAAATGGACACCAGAAATCGATTTATCAGGTCAAAATCTATATAGAAAGACACCCTACATGATACATTTGAACAATTTTTATTTTTTTGAAATTTATATACAGGGTGTTTCAAAAGTATAGTTCTTTTATTTTTTCGCTTTTTTGGCCAAACTATTGGTCGTAGAAAGTAAAGAAAGATATTTTTTTAATCGTTAGAACCTAAGGAACACGACTATACAGATTAGAACAATGTAACTTTAAAATAAAAATTTAATGAATTTGCATAAACAATATGGCGTCGATTTTTTTTCAAACTTTGGAAATATGTTTATTAAAGGGTATATTTTTATATGAATAGGTAAAATGAATAATATTACTAAAATAAATACCTTTTTTGCGCGTTTTTTACCGCAACCGGTGCGCGCCGCGCGTTTTTTACCGCGACCGGTGCGCGCCGCGCGGTATTTGCGCCCGGAAAAAGGTTTTAGCGACGCGGGACGCGTAAAATATTGCCGCCCGGAAACTGCGCGGGGTATTGCCGGTTATAAAAAACAAACAACACTCGGTAACTTGCTATGGCACATGTACACACACGCACAGTCTTATACACACTAATGTGAATGTTATGGTACAGGTGGCGTTCTTTCAAGAAACAAACATGGCGGATGGATTTTAATGTGTTTTCTATGCATTAATCTAGTATACATTATTTTTAAAAACAGTAATAATTAAAAATTTAAACAAGTTAACACGAACTTAACCGAACTTTTCCGAACATTGCCGAACAAACAAAAATGTATGTAGAATTTTGTACATATTGGTTAATGTACAATACGAATAGTTCCGAACTTAACCCGAACATTGACGAACATAACAGTTTATATACAATTTGTGTACATGTTTATACATGTATTACACAAACGGTTCCAAACATAAACATAAAAATGTATTATGATTTACCGTACACGTTTAGTATACGTATACTATGCATTAAATATAATTTAATTACCGTTAAAAATAATAATTATAATATTAACACGGAATATAACACTACTAGTATAAGCTACAACACAGTTTGTAGTCTCGTACGCAAACGCAAATCGTTTTGTAGTCTTGTACCCAAAAGCATTTCATTTTGTAGTCTCGTACCCAAACGCATTTCGTTTTGTAATCTCGTACGCAGATGCTTTAACATATTTTAAATTTAGTAACAGTAATATTACACAATATGATGTAGTTTGTAAATTTTAGTTGCTTTTTTTTTAATAGAACACTCATAGAGTGTGATCGTATTTAAATTGACGTGCAAACTCCTAATTTTTATTGGATCGTTTGCTGTGCAAACTCTTTATTTATTTATCTTCTTGTATTTTTTATTGTATTGTTTCGTTTGCTTTGCTGCAGGTGATTAAACCGGTTTAAACTAGTTAATGTTTTTGTTATGCAAATATTCAGTTCTGCAAAAACTTCGGTGTTAATTTTTTATTGGTTCGTTTGTTGTGCAAACTCATTATTTATTTATTTAACCTCTCATATATTTTATTCCATCGTTTCCTTTGGAATTTTAGTTGGATCGTTTGTTACTCAAACTCCGAGGTTGAACACATTATGTTACCTCAAAATGTGAGCATGCCATAGATGTTCTACGAATATTTTAAACATAAAGGATATCACTGTGTTATAACCCATTTACATATAGATATATTTTTACTACAGTATTCTAATGTCTTATATTGATACCTTTACTGACTTCTAAGATGCTTGTTCACCTTATAGAAGACATTATGCCAACATTATGGTTTTCAACTTAGAGTCATTTATTGTAGGAACATAAAACACGTATAAATAACCTTATATGAAACATAGGTATTGTTCCTTTATCTTATATAGAATAAAAATACTACGTATGATATCAATAGTTGTTTGGAAAAATAAAACATATTATTATAATTTGTAACGCTTTATTGTATTTTCCAATATTGATATACATATTTAAATAAGATATTTACATTATATATATACGTACAAGTACCAACAGATAGCAAAACTTATGAACATCATGATACCTTTAGACAGTCTACTATTTACATATTTACGGAATACCAATCATTTAACACAGTTATTACTTTGATAACCATATGGCAATGTTCTATAGTCAGTAATACTGTTATGATTTAATCGTCGTCTTTTATTTTGAACTTTTTGATGTGTTTTAGTTTCAGACTTGGATACGATGACAAACCCAGGCTTACGAACAATTCTTCCTGGATTGTGTAACTGTTTTTTTTTGTCAGCTTTATCTCGAACTAGTTGATAAAAATGATCAAAGTTAATTTCTTGTCGTGTACGATGATTTAAAGTAATTCCTCTAATTTTAAATACATAATCTACTTTCCCTGTTTGAACTTCTTTCATCCTATAGGCATAATTTTTTGGCCCTAAGCCTATAAAGGCATCAATTTCCCATCCATCAGGAACTTCAATAGTTAACTGACCTAAATAGAAACCCAAAGAAAGTGGAGGCTTTTCATTCCGTTGTTGCACAAACATAATACTATCAGTGTCGCAGTACATTACACGCTCAGGATCTATAGCTGTTAGTAACTCATAAAGTTTTAAACGTGCCCAAGAGGTGATGAAGGCTGCAAGGACAACATTGGAAAATTTCCATGGCTTGTTTTTGTTTTCAATGTTTTTATATGATACAATGAAATGCCGCTCTCCAATAGGCAATACAGTTTGTACCTCATATTGTGGTGCCCATAGATAACTTAAAAATTTTTCTGGAGTATCTACAATTACAGATTGAGATAAATCTGTTCTTTGTCCCCATTTCCCATACAAGGAATTGAGAAATATTTTGGAAATATATCTTAGACCAGGATCTGATTCAATGTTATTTTCCGTTAACTGAATGCATTCATGTTTATAATAGTCTGCAATATATTTTTCTTGATCTTGTTTAGTTTTGCACCAACTAGGAAATCCTGAAGACCCCTGCTTCATTTTTAAGAAGGAATTGACATAATCTTTAAACAAATTATTTTCTGATCCAGATAATTTGAATTCCCAAATTTCAATAATTTGTAGAATTTTGTATCCGAGATCTAAAGCTACATGAAGTTCAGGAGTACAGTATGTACCAGTAAGGACACGCTCGGCATCATTATGCATACAATTGTTGTCACTTTGTTCCATAACCCAAACAAAAGGCGATCATTACATGTATATGGTAAAATTGAAAAATATAAGTCTTTAGGAGATACGTTTCACTAATCCATGAATACTTTGCACTTGTGGAAAGTCATGTCCCTTGTATATTATAGGTTTACGTACCATCACCCAGGGGTAAAGACTTGTAACATCACAATATAACACAGACTGATCGCTGATACATTCGTACAAGGCATTAAAACATTCCACCATAAAAACTATCTTTAGGTATCAGATGATTAATACTTTTTTTTCAGTATTTTTATTACTATGTAATATGCGATTTCAACTTTTTAAGTTGCAGTATTTGTAATACATGTTTACTAAGAAATCTTTTTTTATTCCTACTGTTATACTTTTAGGGAAATATTAAAATAAACTGTTAACGAAAATATCAATAGCATAAACGAATAACGTTTATAATAATTTCTCGTAAACTTTTTGTAAACGTTGTGTCTTATTTTTTTTCATTAATAGTTATTCTCTTGCGTAATAAAAAAGTTATTGTAAAAAACTTGTGCTAATAATATTTACGTATACTAAAAAACAAACTCGATGTTAAAAATTTCTTCTTATCATATTAAAGTATTAATATAAACAATAGTTCTTTTCTACTTACCTTTGAAAAGTTTTTTTCTTTACAAATGTTATTTCATTTTTTTTAATAATTTACCTAATGATATTAAAATAATTATGTAATTCAATTTTATGCACAAATATAAAATAAAATCATGTATGTAAAATAAATTCCAATGCGTGCAAAATTACAACTAAATCCGTTTGCACATAACATTACAGACTATTTGTGCGTACAAAAATTACAAACTAGGTATTTAAAACAAATAAAAAATAACAAAAATACTTTTATAGAAATAATATTTTTATTTTTCACATAATTTAAACTGATTACATATAAATAAATATGTAATGTTATATTCTATTTTAATTTTAAATTCATGTACATGAAAACAATTTCATCATACTAAAATTATAATAAGTATTGTTTTCAAATTTACTATATTTACAATGTATAACTTTTACTTCGTTTACTTATTTCACTAACACATCAAACAAATTAAAAAAAATTATAAAAATTGTAAGCAAAATCTTTTTTTAACAAAAGCTCTGTAATTAAATCAACATAATTTTTGTTTAATAAAATATTATATAACATATAAACAAAGGTCCAATCATCTATTTCAATATCATGATATGATGAAAAAATTTCATACAGTTCATCAAAAGTACGACCTCGTACCATAACACACCATGCATTAAAGCACATCATTTCATATTCACAAGTAATACAATCATGGTGTTCTATAATATGAGAGTTTTCGAAACATCCTTCACATACTAGTTTATATTCTGGTTTCCATCTTGAAATACAATCCAACACGCACTGTTCATTCACAAAAAAAGAAGTGCAATAATACAGACACGGTCTGATTCCTGTAGGCATTTTTGTCACTTTTTAAAAACACTTCCACTAATTCAGAAATATAACTATCACAAAATGTGAGTGATTCATATGATAAATTAAATCTATTTAAAAGCGTTTTGTTTTGTTTGTAATTATCGTGTAAACAATGTTTCTTCAAATACAGTTTAAACACTATGTCACGAGTTGTCTTCTTAATTACAAATTCCCACACAGAACGTTTTAATCGATTATTATATGCTAATAAACATAAATGAAGGCGCTCATCTGGTATTCTTAATGAACAAGCAGAACAAAGTAGTGGTTCATTCAGTTTATAATTTTCAAAAAGTTCTTTTATGCACAACTTACTTACTTTAAAGCGATTGCACTTACAGTTTATAATATCTAATTCACGAATTTCAATATCTGTATTAGGATACACTTTTTCAAATTGTATTTCATCATCATTTCGATAAAATCTTCTAAACGAATTACAATGTTCTTCATTAGAATGTAATAATTTCACCTCACAAATAACTTTCTTCCTATTAACAAGTTTAAGTTCTTTCTCTCGTGGCGAAATATATTCGGAATGGGATACTTTTCTACTACACATCTTCACAAATACTATACTATTTAAGTATTGTTCCTGTGTATACATAAATAAATTTGCGCATGCGTATGAACTTTTAACGAATGCGCATGCGTGTTACAAACTTATATTTACTTTCCATTGGATACCACAGCTTCCAACTCCAACATGTGTTTTCCTTTTCACAAATAAATTTGCGCATGCGTATAAACTTTTAACAAATGCTCATGCGTGTTATAAGTTAGTATTTTACTCTCCATTGGTAAATATAGTTTCCATTGGCTAACAGAGCTTCCAACTGCAACATATGTTTTTTACTTTTCATTATGCAGGTATGTATGTATGTTTACATGTATTTTTCATCAAACAAAATAAAATTGTGTTGTATATTCAAAACAATAAATATTAATATATGTTTTGCACATTTTATTATTAGTTCACACAACATGGTCGTGTAATTTATTACGCAATATTAAATAAATACTTTTCGTAAAACAGTTATGATAATAATACGTAAGTTTAAAAATAAAAAATTAGTTAGTAAAACAAATTCTCCAAACATTTTTACATAATACAAAAAAAGTTTATCCAAAACAAACAATAAAATATAAATGTAAGGTTTTCTTTGCAATTTTTAACACGGCAATACAAAGTGTTCAAGTAATTTAGTATTTTCAAAAATCATTTGTTTTCAACATAAATTATTTAAGTATTAAACTTTTATATACGTATATATTTTATTATTATTATTTCTATTTATCTTTAAATATTTTCTTAAAATGTAAAATAATATTATGAAAAATTAAAAAAATGCAAGCGTGTGAAACAATACTAATTGTAAAATAATATAAGTAAATGCAAAAGAAAATAAATATCAAACAAATGTTACTTGCAATCATTTTCAAATTTTTCTAATTATTTATTTCATTACTCATTTTAAAAACAAAAACAAGAAAAATTATTATAATGCATAAGTTTATTTCTATATATTTTCATCACAATACAATACAATAAAATTACATTAACAAAAAAAAACTTTATGTTATTTTCATTCAATACATAAAATAATAATAATTATTATTTCTTCTTTGTATACAATACAATTAATGTTATAAAAATTTTAAATATTACAAAAATATTTTTAATACATGTGATTTTTTTTCTACACCTTTACAATAAAAGGTTGCATCTTGTTTTCTAACAAAAAAACGTAACATCAAATTCGATGATCACGCATTTTGCGTGTAAAAATTATACTTAAAATTTTAGTATCATGTTCTTCAAATAAATCATTCAAAGTTATATCGTTGGATAAATATCCTACAGCAAAATTTCCAATATCATAATAAAATAAACATTGTTCACAAGAAATATTATTATTATTAAAACGTAAGTATGCACTTATATGTTGTTCACTATACGATACACAAAAAATTATTTTCAAAATACGTAATATGTATACATATATAATTAAAAGTTTAAAATTTAATTCTTTCTTTCACTTTTTTCTGTCTTTACACAAACACAAACATAAGGTTCACTTTTCATCTGTAGTTCAGTTCACACATGTTTTCTGTCTTTCATTCTAAAAATTTCAATTACATCACTTAAAAATGTCTTATCCCTTTCTTCAACCAAATCATAGTATAGTTCATAAAACAATTCTTGAGTACATTTAATTCTTTCTTTCACTTTTTTCTGTCTTTACACAAACACCAACATAAGGTTCACTTTTCATCTGTAGTTCAGTTCACACATGTTTTCTGTCTTTCATTCTAAAAATTTCAATTACATCACTTAAAAATGTCTTATCCCTTTCTTCAACCAAATCATAGTATAATTCATAAAACAATTCTTGAGTACATATGCCTATTATATGCGATTTGGCATATGTATAAAACAGTTCTTCAACTTCTATATCTATTAAAGTTGATATGGCACGTTCCATCAATTCTTCATCAGTCATGAATAAACATTCATCGCCCATTTGATTGTTAACACTTTCATAACATCCGCTACAAATTAACATTTTATCTGTTTCCCACTCTTTAATCGCTTTCACAATACACTTCATGTCCACTTTATAATTACTGCAGCGGCAATTCAACCTCCACAACCTTGATGTCCTCGATAGTAAGGATGGTGATCCTCCCACAAATTCTTCATCTTCTTCAATATCAATATTATTATCATCATCATCATCCGAAGATGATGATAAATAAATAGTTTTTACACTGTCTGGAGACTCTGCTCTGCTATTTACCGATAAAATGCTATTCTCGGTATTCGGGTTATGCTCCACAGATGGCGGAGAAAACAACGTCTCTTCATCCGCGTACACAAAATCTTCTTTCTGTATAGCAGCCATAGCTAAAATACATACAACATTTTCCAAAACTCTCGTATTTAAACAGTTCCAACAAACAAGATGGCGTCCTCTAATACCATCAAGTTCATACAAGTCACCTATTCCTTTTCAAAACAATATTTAAGCATGTTAATAACACAATACAAAAAACATAAAAACTTTTCTTTGCACTAACAAAAAAAAATCCCAAAATTCTTTTCATATATACGTTCAAGGTCCTCTCTTTTACTTCATTTTCAACTTTATTACCATCCGCGCCCAACCGTTCGCGTCCCCGCACCTTTCCGCGCCGCGTCCGCGTTTTCGCTGCCAGGTTAAAAAGTCTTTTTATAACAATCCGCTATTGTTCAGCACCTAAATTATTATTCTTTAACGCATACAGCTGCAAGGTTTCTCTTTTATTATTTTTACATACACCTGCGAGGTGTCTTTTTATAACAATCCGCTATTGTTCAGCACCTAAATTATTATTCTTTAACGCATACAGCTGCAAGGTTTCTCTTTTATTATTTTTACATACACCTGCGAGGTTTCTCTTTTATTAATCTTTATAACAAGCTAGCATTGTTCAATGATTTTCCCAAGGTTTCTCTTTTATTATTCTTTACATACACCTGCATGTTTTTCTCTTTTATTATTCTTTATAACAAGCTTCACATTGTTCATTGATTTTCCCAAGGTTTCTCTTTATATACATCTGCAAAGTATTGTATACTTCTATTATTCTTTATAACAAGCTTCACATTGTTCAATGATTTTCCCAAGGTTTCTCTTTTATTATTCTTTACATACACCTGCATGTTTTTCTCTTTTATTATTCTTTATAACAAGCTTCACATTGTTCATTGATTTTCCCAAGGTTTCTCTTTATATACATCTGCAAAGTATTGTATACTTCTATTATTCTTTATAACAAGCTTCACATTGTTCAATGATTTTCCCAAGGTTTCTCTTTTATTATTCTTTACATACACCTGCATGTTTTTCTCTTTTATTATTCTTTATAACAAGCTTCACATTGTTCAATGATTTTCCCAAGGTTTCTCTTTTATTATTTAAAAATATACATCTGCAAAGTTTCTCTTTTATTATTCTTTATAACAAAACACCATTGTTCATTAATTTTCCCAAGGTTTCTCTTTTATTATTCTCTTTTATGTCACTACTATACATACAATAGTACAACAGCCATTACCTGTCATCATATGTCATTTCAACAATAGTGTATTTCTATACAACTATACTCTCTATCTATTGTCTCCCGGCGCCCCGCTGGTGCTTCTCAATTACGAATACAATAGGTAATTGTCTGCAATCCATTGTTCTAGGGCCACACACGAAGGTTACATACTGCCATAGACCTACTCAGTAACTATTCTAAAAATTCTATTGGGTTTTCGATCTTCCGAAGTACAATTTCCTCTCGAGGGGGCAAGCGCCCTCTTAACTCACCTAATGGGGGCCCTTGTTCATCAACGTTTAACGACATACAAGTCATAACATGATACGCTCCAATAATAAATATAGTAACTAGCCTAATTGATTCATATCAACTTTGCTATCTTAAATAACTTAAACTAGAAATACAAATCACTGAATAAAGCAACGTTTCTTTTAAAATAGTAAATGTGTAACATTTTCGCCAACTAACAACATATTGGCTTCATCAGATACTGTAAAACAAGAGGGCAAGTCAAGTCAAGTCAACTTATGTCATTTACCAACTCATTAAGTACCCGGCTATTTAAAGTGTTTGCAACGTGTTTTTATTGTTCATGCGTACGCTTGGAATACGCTGACCATGTATTTAAATGTGAATGGCTAATCACAAACGCGAAAGCAATAAAAACGCGGAGAAAGCGTCAGCTCGAGCGTATTCGGTGCGTTTCGGAACAATAGACCTTCTGCTGTTTAAAAGATTTCAAAAGGAAAGAAAAGAAAGAAAAGACGTGCTGCCAGGCAAGGGAATTGTAACAAGAAACAGCTGCTTGGAAGATGATTTGTGCAGAGTATTGGAACTCTGCTATTACACACCTGGACCTGGCAAAAAGACCCGGAAACCCTGACTGGCTTACAGTATGATTTACAACTCTGCTGAAAGTAAAATTACTGAATAATCAGCTTGGCCGCGTTCGCTACAGGGGGTAACGCATCAAAAACGCTTTCTCAAATAGCCTAACCCTAAGAGAAGGAAGGATATCTAGCAAATGCTACTTTATCCAGTGTATTTAAGTGTGTGTGTGTGTTTGTATGTAGATGAAAGAAGTCAGTGAATTGTGAGTTGGTACTGTTCTATTGAGAAATTCTGTTTATATTTTGTGTGTAGGAGTGTGAAATTTGTGTGTGTGCGTGTATGTGTGTGTTGTTGTTGTTGTTGAATGTGGAAGTTCTTCAATGTGATATTGTTCTATTCTCCTGATTCTTCTAAAAAAAAAATGATATTGATGGTGTTACACCGCATCCTTTGTAGTCTGCGCCAGTTCAGAGTCCACCTTTAGCCAAAAAAAAAAAAAAAAGAAAAAGAAAAAAGAAAAGTTCGGTCATAGTACAGCTCACAGATGATGAGAAGAACCCTAAAACAGGGGAAAGGTCAACGACACGGTCAAGTCCATTTTCGGTTTTTGAGGTGTGGTTTATACTTAGATGGCGTCTGCTATTCCGGGTAGTTATCTGTGTGCTATTCCGTGGTGTAATTTGAAACCCCCGTGCGAAAAGTGGGCGAGACCATACCTACGTCACACTACTTGTGCTAGGGTTCTTCTCGTCATCTGTGAGCTGTACAGGGTGATTTTTTTAAAACACGGATTTCATTTGGGTCTAGTATTTCTAACTGAAATCCAATTTCATGCGGTTTGTGGCAATGATCATGGAAAGACGGGAGATTTATGGGATCACGTTTACTGGTTTAAATTCGTCTGGGATAATATCGACCACGCTTCAAGAAAAACAGCAAATAGTCGCCAGTGTACCTTACAATTGGAATGAGGTTTCGGATTTTTGAAGCCAAATTGCGGGATATTAATTGTTAGTGAGAATACAAATCAAGTGTTAGTAGTAACATCCATAAATCACATGTTGAAAAGCTATAGCAGGTTTCTTGCGACAAACGACGGAAAGATTTCTTGGGCGACCTAAGGAGTTGATAACTGACGTCTTCCAGAACACCCGCCTGCGGGTTCTATGCTTCCCTGTCTCACTCAGAAGTGATCCTGTTTCTTCCAATTTATTCACTAGCGATCACATTATGTTCCTGTTTGGGGCAAAACGTGAGACAAATTTGTTTCTAAATGCCCTTTGCGTAGCAACAACAGATTTCGTTTTCCAAGAACTTTTAACAATAAAATCATGTTGCTCCAAAGAGTACACTATTCTCACTGTGTCCTGATCATACACAGTAGCACATAACTGTACAGCACAATTCCCAATATACAACGGTCTAGTTTCGTATTGCTTATTGAAATTGGTGAGTTTGCCATCTAACGAAGAAAACTCAAATCTCCACACCGCACCGCATCTCATTCCGATTCTAAGTTACACTGGCGAATATTTGCTGCTTTTCTTGAGGCGTAGCCGATATTACCCCGGATGAATTTAAACCAGTAAGTATAGTTCCATAAATATCCCATCCTTTCTTGATCATTTGCTCCAAACCGCATGAAAATTGAACTTCAGTTAGAAATTCCAGACCCAAATGAAACCCGTGTTTTTTTTAAATCACCCTGTAGTAGTTTGTTAATGCTTGAAGGATCGTCGTTGGATTGTTGTTGTATTTCTTGTCGTCATCCGTAAATTGCGTTTGATAAAAATTTTTGAGTTGGAATTTATGGAAATATTTAAAATTTAAGTTATTTGTGGTTTGGTCGATAGCTAGAAGTTCAGCATGTTCATAGATGGTGTCGGTGCTACCCTCAATCTGTAAGACACGTCTGAGCCAGAAGCGTTCTGTTTTTGCAATTTCTATGACATTTTCCCTACTCTAAATAGGATGACCATATCGCCTCCAGAAAGCAGAAAGTTGCTAAGCGCCATTTTCCAACTAAGTGTATAGCCTGACTACCCAGTTCATGTTTAATGTGCACAAAGAGAACAAGGGCAGGAGACAATACGAAACGTCTGCACTGAAAACTGAATTCTAGAAGAAAGAAAGGACCGGAATTAATTAGTATTTTGTTCGCTTTTATTAATCTCCTGAGAAATTTGCATTTTGGCGCTTAGCACCTTTCTATTTTTTTATGGGCGATGTAGGAGTATTGTTCTGATTATGATTTTGTAAATATGACTTTTGGCTTTTGGTGTTAGATGATTTGTTTTAATTTGAAAATAATGATAATGGCTGTCTCCTTGGCAGAAGCTATGTGGGCTTTGAGATTCAGTCGATTATCTAAGGTGACCCCCAAGTATTTCACCGTCCGACTTGGAAATATATGTGTATTATCAACCATAATTGAGTGGTTTAGATCTCTCCCAGTGCCTTTGCCATTAGGATAACAAAGGAGAATCTGAGCTTACTGCGGATTGAGTTGAAGAAACCATCGACTGCACCATCTTTTAAACTGAGTGACAATCTACTTAGTATGAGTTGGGTGTTGTTTCCGGAAGTCCAGTAAGCAGTATCATCAGCAAAGAGTGCTAAGTTACAAGTATTGTTTGGTAGAGTAGGTGTGTCATTTACTTATAAGATATATAATAATGGAGCAATGATTGTTCCTTGTGGTTATTGTTAAAAAGTTGGCCATTCATCTTAATTCTTGTTTGGCGGTGTTGAAGGAAGTTCTAAATCCATCGGATGATAGTAGTCGGTAAATTTAGTTGTAGTAATTTGGTGAGAAGGTCATCATGCCAGACACAGTCGAAAGCTGAGCTGAGATCCTAAAAGATTGCTGCAGTTTTCAATTACTTTTTGAAAACTTTCTCCAGATGGCTGTGTATAAGAAGAATTTGGTCCGTACTGCTATGTTGTGGCCGAAAACCAGCTTGTTTGGATGCGCAGGGTGTCTATCGGTCACGAAAGTCATGAAAAGTCACGAAATCAGAAAACGGTCATGAAAGTCAAGGAAAAGTCACGAAATTTAGCTTTTGGGTCACGACTTTTTAAAAATCTGTACAAATATAAGTATAGACTGGAAAATGTTGTTCTATAAAAGGTCAAAATCCACCTTCAAAAATGTCTATGGTCGGCTGTAGAGGCTACCAAATCGCAAGCAAAGCACGCTTCTATCGCATGCCTGAAAATTCGGCTAAATTCGTTCTCAAGTTTGCTCTTGAAAATTTTACGAAATTTTATGGTTTGGGAAAGAAAAGGTCACGAAGAAGTCACGAAATTTCATTTTGGAATTTTAGTAGACACTCTGGTGTGATTTGTTTAGTTTCTTGAAAGTAGTTATGGAGTCGGTTGACTAAAACTTTCCCCAATAATTTGGACATAACTGAAGCGAGGGTGATAGGACGGTAGTTGGTAGACTTGGAGTGATCTTTACCTTGTTTAGTAATTAGGATTGTATAGAATTTTTTCCAGGAGTCCGGTATAAAACCTGTACAAAGGCAATAGGTAAATATTTGTGCAAGGGCTTGTGGAAGACAGTCGGGTGCGTTTTTGATACATATGTTTGGTAGGGCATCTGAACTAGGAGTCGTATTCTTCTTTTTGGCCGCTTCTTTAATTTCAATGGGTTGAGTGTCTGCCAGGAGTGTTTTGACATTTCCAGGGTGTTCGACACCAATGTCTTGGGTTCGAATATCTTGATTATGTTGTAGAAATATTTTAATTTTATTTGCCAAGTTTTGGATGGCTTTCTGTTTCCTATTTGCTGGAAGAGGTTGGTCGAAGTTTTTATTGCATCTTCTTTTGGAAGAAAAGTAGCTTTTTGTTCAATTGTAAGGAGTATTTGACCAATTATATTAGTTGGAATATCCGAGCTATTAGATTTCTTGTATTTGGTAGTTCCTTCCAAAATTTGGGGAGGGAGTTGCTGGTAGAGATTTGTAAATATTCACATTTTTTAAATTAATTTTTGTTCTCTGAATGAAGTGATGTCTTGTCTGATTTCTTTGGTTAATTTGTTGATTTCTCGTTTAGTATCCTGATTAGTTTTCCTGTAGAGTTTGTAGAGGAATCTTTTACGATTTATTTTGTCGAGTAAACTTCGAGGAATTTGTTCTTCAGGGATATTAATGGTTCGAGTTGGCACATGTTTGTCGAGAGCAACTTGTATTATAGAGGTAATGTGATCATATACTTGCGAAATGGAAGTTTCATTGTTGTTAATTTCAATCTCTGCTAGTGAGTGGTTTATATCTTCCTTGTACCCTTCCCAATTGGCATTCTTATAGTCCTTGATCGTGATGTTGTGTTGTTCAAGAGAAAAGGTATTGGTAGTGGTACTTCTATAGCTTCATCGTCAGAGGGAAATTCGTATTTAGTCTCAGCGGCTTGGATGACTGCAAGTAATTTGCTGATAATCAGAATCTTGTCTGGGTTGGTATCTTGCTCATTAGCTTTTTCTGGTCGTCTAGTTGGTTTGTCAGTTTTTACAAGGAATAGTTAATTGGAGATGAGAAAGTTAAGAAGTATTTTTCCGTTTTTGTTGGTAATGGGATCTCCAAGGAGTTGATGTTGGGCGTTGAGATATGCCATGATAACGGAATAGTGGTATCTAGAGAAATGCGTTAATAACGGAAGACTTTGAGATAAATCCTGATTGGGTTGATTATAGAGGGTGACCAACATAATCGGGATATTCTGGATGGTGATGGCAATAGGCGTAGTATTATCATTTTGAAGGCGTTTTGGAATTTTGTATAGAGAGAAGGAAAATTGCTTTCTGATAAGGATGGCAGTGCCTCCAGTTGGTGTATTGCGATCATATCGAATGGTTCGATAGTTAGGAATTTGAAGATAAGTAATTTTGCTGAGGTTGGTTTCGTTGATGACGATAATGTCTATATTACGTTTCACGGCATAAACGGATAGTTCCATAGACTTTGTACGAAGACCTTGAATGTTTATGAATAGAAATTTAAGATTAGTAGAATTATTACGTCAGTAGGTGGTTAAGGTTTTCTCTGAGGTTGATCCATTTAAGAATCAGGATTTTGGTGAGTGTTTCATGTATTTTTCATGACTTATATGCAGGTCCTCTTCGGTGGAAATTAGTGTGTTGATTCGCTCGTTAAAGAACGTTTTCGTTGCTTGTTTGATGGCACTCTGAACTACGTCGAATTGTAATTTCTGGGCGTCAGAGATGATGGTAATGATTGATGTAATCTATTTGATCATATTATTATTTAACTGCTGGAGTTTCTTGTCGATGATTGCCTGACAATGTTGGTGATGAGTGGTACAATCCTTCCTAGGAGGCTAAGATCATCTACTTCGTTATCCTCATCGTGAGTGGTGATTGTTTGTTGTGGCTGAATGTTACAAATTTTGATAGCTTTGATTTGATTGATTGATTTATTTGATTTTAACGTCCCGTTCAGCAGCGAGGCTATATGAGACGTGGACCTACTGATTAATGTGGAATCCGAACGACATGAGCTCCCGCCGGGAATCGAACCCGGGTCTCCCATGCCATAGGAGAAATTTTGATAGTGTTGATATACGATGTAGTTTCAGGATCTTCTGGTTGTTGATGGGAGTTGTATCTAAATGTAACAGGATTCGAGAAACTGGTTCGAAACGTTGATTGGCTGGTCAGAACTTTTGTCAACTTTTGTCATGATTGGCTCAGTTCGTTCTGACCAGCTAATCAGCGTTCAGAACCAGTTTCTGGAATCCTCTTACATTTAGATGCAATTCCCTCTTGTTTTTCTTGAAGCTTCGACTTTGTATTATCTTGTTATGAATATAGATGTCATCAGTGATGAGTCGGTTGATAGAATCTGGACTTGTTGAGAAGATCCTGAGCAGGGGAAGGGAGCCAGCTGAGTTCTAGATAACTGCCGCCACAGAAGTTGCCATCGATTCTATTATGAAATGGATAGCCTCCATTCTAACAATAGTCACTGACCCCTTTCCCCTGACAGAAAGTCCTTCACCAAGCCACCCGCCACATTTTCCGAAAACAACTCAATGTTTTCACTACGACTCAAGGGAACCTTTACATCACCCATACACAATTAAAACAACCTACAAAGCCGAACAACAAACAATCATTCACACCAAGCTCTCAAACAGTACTTAAGTACATACCTCATTCGAACACATAAATCTCATACACAACAATTCCTATTATACACACACTCATGCCATGTTTTTGAACTAAATACCATGTGCCTCATGCTTTGGCACTCTCCATGGATGTTTGGGTGTACCAAGTTCAACCAGAAGACCAAGTTTCATCTCCGAAACACATGATCATCGTATAGAGAAGACATCATCTCCCACGCCAGGCTCAGTACCATTTCCATGAACAGGACCACTTGACCATCGACATCCCACGATTTCGGCAACGCACAGAAAACAGGACGACCAGTTCCAGGGAATTCACATCAAAACACCATTCTCACTGCCCTGTCTTGACTTTCTACTCTACCACACACATCAACATTCTACTCTGGATAAAGTAGCCTGTGGCTAGACACCTTTCCACTCCCACAATATTACGTGAGACTAATAAATTTCACTTGTCTTGTCTTGTCCTCTTTGTTTTTACATTATCTGGTGAAGCCAATATGTTCAATTACTTGGTGAAACTGTTATACAGTTACTGTAAGATAAACGTTGTTTTGTTCAGTGATTTATATTCTAGTTTAAATTAAGTATAGTAATATATACTACACGTTGCACCTCTCGGTCATCAGGTAAAGTCGTTTTTCTCAAGAAATCATCAAGATCGCGGAAGAGGTGGTAGTTGAAGGGAGAGATGTTAGCAGAATATGGTGTGTGAGTTAGGGTTTCATACTGCGACTCATGGAGAACCTACGTCGTCCTTTTCGCTACATGTGGGAGAGCAAAATTGTGTAATATGAGGATACCATTTCTGTTGATCATCGCTGGACGCTTGCGATGTTGCGAAGTTCACCATTGTAATGATCTGTATTGACGGTTTCATCTCACCTGAGAAAGGTTGAGTCTCTAGTTCTTGTTGTGCATTATGCACGTTAAGTACAGCATGATTATTGCTATGTCTGTGAATAATCGGTTTTTAGTTGGTTAGCGCATTCCAGTGCTGAAGTATCAATCCGTACTCACTGAATTAGATTTTAACCTCCTTTTTTTTCGAAAAGTTATGAGACGAGATTGAAAATACTCAATTTTCAGTGTTGTAAGGAGAGAAATTTAAAATGGTATACCTGCAGGATCGAGTAACAGCTGTTGGTATGCAGCATGGCTTCACTCAATAGAAAATTCATAAATAGCCTAGTCAAAATTTTTAAAACAATAAAAGGTTAATTATTAAAATATTATTAATGAATTATTGAATTATTTCTTTTCTTTACCAACTCGATTTATATACACATATATGCAATATTAATTCTGTATTTCGCCTCAAAATCTGAAACTTCGGATTTTGATCTCGGATGTAGGACATCCTCACAGTGGGAATGTCGGAATGATACTTTAGATAATATAGAAAGAAAGTGACTTGATTATCTATTTTAAAATCGACAGTTTAGTAACTTTACTTCTCAAAGGAAGATCAGACTTCAGCGTGACAAAAGAGAAAGCTTAACAGAATGAAATAAAGAAATAAAAAGTAATCATTAATGGAAATCATATGGTAACAATTTCACGTAATTGTTAACTATTTCCCGTTTCTTTGAGAGAAGTAGAGAACGTCGTGGCAAGTAGCAGATAAAAATATATATTGTAAAATTATTTGCAATATTTTATGGATTAAGTCCTTTGGTGTCTAAAACACTTTTTTGTCATTATCACAAGAACGTAAATCTGACATTATAAAATCACCTATCTCGAAACATAGCGGATGCCACGACTTCATTGTAGCTTTTTTTACTCTTCTCCGTACATTCTGGGCAATAACCGCTAACCAACAAAATTCCAATAAAACATTAATTTTCTCTGTCGTAATATTTCCAGGCTTACTTTTCATCTCTGCATAATGATTGCTTTTTGACAGAAACAATGAAACAATATTTTCTCCAAATAATTGTTCAAATATTTGTAAAGCAGATTCATTGCGGCCATTCAAATGTAAGAGCTTCAAGTTCTTTGTTCACCCACTCATAAACTTTATTCTTTACTGGAACACACGATGTGTCTGTATGTATTACTAACTTCTACCTACTTCCTTAGTGTCAGCTTCCAGAACCTCTGCCTTAGCTCTCAATTGTGAACCAAATAAATAGTTATCTGCTACGTCCTCGTCCCCAGAATCTTCGTCTGTCAAATCATCAGTCACAGAACAAAGTGACTGAAGAATTACAGCAACTTTTCTTCATAACGTCATCGTCCTCTTCTGAAAAGGTCAATATTCCAAGAGTCAAACGAGAGCCAAAAATATAATAATTAATTTCATAAAAGAATATGGAAGTATTCGGGAACTAAAAGAATTGTAATCCTAGATATTACTGCACAATGGATATCAAATATAAAATTGACTCCACCTGTTTGATTGTTATACTGTACCTACATTTTTTTCTGTACGGAAATGGAGCATCAGATTCGAAGCCTGTGCATGCTGAACAAAGCTATGGAGCGTGTCGTATTACCTGTACAGAACATATGATTGATACTTCACGCTTGTAGAAATGAAATGAAATCTTTGAGTTTTACGTCCCACGCTTATGCCCGCTAGGCTCTAGGAGATGGTGATGATGAGAAATGAATGAAAGGGTGGAATGGAGAAAGTGGGAGAAAACGGGAGAATCCCGAGAAAACCCACGTATAGGGTGTTTGTTCACAACAAAGTTCACTTGGCATGAGCGGAGATCGAACTAGGGACCCCACGCACAATAGGTGAACACTCTACCACTGAGCCACCGCGACCCACCTTCACGCTGGTAGAGTAGTGTAGCACCATTATACACACTTCAATTTCTGTGTCAACAATCCAGTGTCTGGCAATATCAAATATTACCAAATACACGATAGGAAAGGATAATAATTCTCTTCTTAAAGTGGTTTACTCAAATATTTCATGTGTTATATTCTGAAGTTAGAAATGCAAGATAATTATAGAACCAAATGCAGTCGCGCATTCACATTTTTTGTGAAGAGTTCAAACTTTGGGGGGAATTCAGTGCTACTCGAGCCACTCCGTTTCTATGTAGTATTGAACGGGTACTATTCTGTACCCAAGTATTATGCATTGTTTCTGCAGTGATTAACTTTTTTACCACAGAGAAAATAATTTTAGAGAAAATTATGACATGGAATGGAAAAATAGATAGGGCTGCGAACGTTTAAAGCGCTTTACGGAATATTATCTTTCCTGCTGCTCTAGTGGATGGCACATGTGCCTTTGGTGGACAAGGTCTTGGGTTCGATTCTCTGTAGGAGAGCATTGAACGCATTATAGTGGTTCGGATCATAGGATCCACGTCTCGTATAGCCTTGGAACTAAAATGAGACATTAAATCTCAAGAAGTAAAATCAAATAGACCAGTAGGCCTATCACAAACTTATCTCTGATAAGAAGTGACTCAAAAACACAACTTATTTTTGTTTCATAGCGTTTTCTAAGTATCGTATCAGAGCGCATTATTATTGTTGTTGAAGAGCGGTATATTATGAAAGAAATTAAACAAATTATGCAACTATCTCCATCACGACTCTGAAACTCACTGAAGAAAGAATTAACACTTCCGACCAGAGTATTTACACATATTTATTAAAACTAAAGAAACAATGTAACGATTTCGACAACTTAATGTTATCTTCATCAGACACTAACTGAAAGAGATATTTTCAGAGCATAAAAATATATACTGTATATATTTTTATGTTTTGAAGATATCTCTTTCAGTTAGTGTCTGATGAAGATAACATTAAGTTGTCGAAACCGTTACACTATTTTTTAGTTTTATTAAATAAGTGTGTATACTCTGGTCAGAAGTGTGAATTATTTCTGAAACAAATTAATAGTATACCCTCCTCTTGATTTCTTTACATGCATAATCATCCAGAAATTTACTGTGTTTTCAAAGATACGCTAATAGCAATAATAAATATAGAAAAATATACGTATATTTTTATATATTCTTCCTAGGAGCTTTTTTTTTTTTTTTTTTTTTTTTGTAAAATATTTTCCATTCCTCGTTAGAGACTCTTTTGGTAGATAAAATCATTTCTTCCTTTTGTTGTTGCTTCTTCAGAGCAACAAGGAAGGAAATCCTCTATAAACGCAACAGAAAATCCAATAACATTTCGTTCTCCAATTATCGTCTTGACAACAGACGGAGGAAAGGGAATTTTGTGAGGTTGCTTATACCCATTATATGAAATTAAAGGATTTTATGGTCGATATCTTTTGAACATTCCTAGCATCTTGTAAACTCGTTGAGATTGTAGGTACATTGATGAACACGCTCACAGGAACAATAAAATGTAATTTGTGGACCGTAGTCCCAATGGGAAACGTAAATGTCAGATGCAACTGAAACTACCAAGGGATTTTTTTAAAGTTTTTTTTTTTTTTTTTTTTTTTAACTATAGGAACAAATGAAGAAAAGCGAGACAAATGTGAAGACAGAGTAATGTACTGTACTAACTTCTCTGTGTGTTTTGTGGTGAGCAATAACGTGCCGTGGAGTTTTTCAGCCACGTTCTTGTGTACGTTCCACAAATTCAACCATCCATTGTGTTGATCATCCATCTTCTTAATCCTACGGGAATAAACGAGGGTCGTTAAACTTAAAATATATATATATATATATTGTCAGATTTGGTATTAGAATGTAACACATTACGCTTTATCTTTTTGTCACAGCTATAAGACAAAATCATATAGATACAATTTTCCGTTTTTCCTTTCTTCTTTCTTTCTTTTCCTCCTTTTTTTTTTAAAAAAAGTATTATGACCATAACACGAAATTAGTTAATTCCAGTGCTTGCAATCACGGAGAACATTACACGAAGTAATTTTTACTTCTTTTGAAATGAAATCTTTCAGTTTAACGTCCCATAGTTATGCCCTTTAGGCTAAGGGAGACGATGAGTGAAGTAAATGAATGAATGATGGAAGAATTGGTGGAATGAGAAAGTGGGAGGAAACGGGAGTACTCCGAGAAAACCCATGGACATGATGTTGTCCGCTGTATTGGCCGGGGATCGAACTAGGAACCACACTCACCACGCACCACTGAGCTACCGTACTCGCATATACTTCTTTTGACTCCAGTATGACGATTTACCTACTAAAAACCAAGAGTAATACAGTAAAATAATTATCAAAAAAAAAAAAAATAGTAAATTATTTAGTCAATAAAATGTCACTTTTCCTGTATAAAATATTACGTGTGAGAAAAATGGCAAAGTGCGTTTTTGTTGATTTATTGATTTTTATGATATTGGTTGATATGCAGAGAATTATTAAGAGCCAATGTTTTACACAGAGCAATTCTCTGATGGGATTATAATCAACAAAATATCAATTATTGTTTTACATAGTAGTATTTTATATTGCATTTGACTTTTTAAAATTTATTTTTTGAATTATTTTAATTCATTATTTCTTGGGCTGATCAAAGTAAAAATTAACCTTGCAATGAACCCCGTGATTACATACACACCAATGATTGAAATCGCAATTTAATTAATTTTCAGCTCCCGGCGTAAGGATACGGGACCTTATGCAGGATGTTTATCGGTCACGAAAGTCATGAAAAAGTCACGAAATCAGAAAACGGTCATGAAAGTCAAGAAAAAGTCACGAAATTTAGCTTTTAGGTCACGACTTTTTAAAAAAAAAAAAAAATTGTACAAATATAAGTACAAACTGGAAAATTTTGTTCTATAAAATGTCAAAATTCACTACCAAAAATGTCTGTTTTCGGCTTTAGACGCTACCAAATCGCAAGCAAAGCACGCTTCTTTCGCATGCATGAAAATTCAACCCAATTCGCACCTAAATTCGCTCTGGAGAATGTTACGAAATGTTATGGTTTGGTAAAGAAAAGGTCACGAAAAAGTCACGAAATTTCATTTTGGAATTTTAGTAGACACCCTGTTATAGATTCACTCCAGATGTACGTACGTATATAGGTATGTGTGGGAAGTGTATGTATGTGTATATGATACTTTATTTCTCGGAAACTATTGGCCGGATCTAGGCCAAATTTGGTGGACAGGTAGCCCATCGTTTAAAGAATAGAGATAACTATATTTGGTGGCCAAGGCTGGCCAGGCTTGTATGTGGTATTTTATTTATCAGTAACTACTGGTCGGATCTGTACGAAATTTGGTGGTGAAGTAGCACGTCGTCTAAGAAATAAAGATCGCTATATTTGGTGGCCGAGCTCGGGCAAGGACAGACTCGGCTCGACTTGTATCTTGTACTTTCTCTCCATTCTTCTCCACACCTACATCGCAAAAGCTTCCAGTTTTTTTTTTTTTTTTTATTATTATCATTTTTGCGTAATGTCCATGTTTCTGAGCCATACAGAACAATAGTTCACACGAAGCATTTTATGAATAGTAATCGAGAAACAAAATCCCAACTAAATTTGATGAACAAGTAGCCCATTGCTTAAGGAATAAAAATCACTATATTTGGTGGCCTAGCTCGGTCAGGGACGGGCTCTTCTTGGCTTGGCTCGACCACAGCTTTCCACACAGGAACCTTCTGATTTCAGTTCACCAACTGTCCCAGACAATTTTTTCTTTTTTTTAACGCTGAGAATAATCGTTGAGAAAAGAAAAGGAAAAAAATCAAAATACGAATGTGGTTGTAAGCACAGCCACCTTCTTGAACAAGTTACGGTATTTCTCAACAAGTAAATGCCTTTATAATTTGATTCCGTTCTAAGAATTGATTGATTGGGGTTAATAGAGACGTTGGGCCTTATGCAGAGTCGTTTTGACGTATGATTAGCGTCATACTAAAGGTCTGACTACTGCAGGAAACATATGTTAGTCGAACTCTTTAGTATGGCAGTAATAATGCGTCAAAACAACTCTGCAAGGGACCCCTTGTTTTATGTCTCCGGTTCTAACAACAATTTCAAGCATGTATACATAATGTTTAGAAGTTTCAAGAAAGGTTTTAAAGTTTCTTTGATGCAATTCAAAACTAAATTATTGTACTAACAATCAAGTCATCATTAATAAGGCCTCAAACTACCGATAGTCCACCAAAGTTATTGACTAATCATGCTTATTTGTATTTGTTTATGAACTGTATATAACTTACGAAATATGAAGGAATGTGGACTCTTTACTATCTTCAACAAAATTTCCCAAATTGGGGTGGTATTTCAGAACAGGAAAATTACAGAGAAGGGAAATCCCAATCATGATACCAATTGGACCCTGACAGTATATTTGAATGATTAAAAAAGAAAAAAAAAATGGGAAATCAAAACGCGAGTGAACACTTTACCTTTCATATACTTAGGTTTAAATCCGAATTTGTAGTCTAATTGCGCAAAACGGGGAATTTAAAGTTAGGTGGAATCAGGGGCGGATCCGGGGGGGGGCGATCGGGGCAAACGCCCCCCAGAAGACGAAACTTTCTTATTTTATATATATAAATAAAGCCCATCCCAAAGTTTGGAGCCCTTAGTACCAGTATGACAACCCACCGCCCCCCCCCCAGAAGTCGGTCCTGGATTCGCCCCTGGGTGGAATCTGTCGTAACGTTCGTAAGTTACACACGGAAAATAGCAGTGATACCAAATTAGAATCTCCCGAATGAATTTCTTTATTATTCTTTTTCCTTAATACGTCGTTAAGCGTCATCATCCTTCAGATGCTTGACAGACTAAGGACTGAGAAGCGCCTTTGGCGTGGGAAACCCAGGTTCGATTCCCGGCAGGAGCTCATGTGGTTCGTGTCCTACGTTAAGCTGTGGGTCCACGTCTCATATAGCGTCGCTGCTGGAAAGGACGCTAAACTGAAAATCAAATCAAATCTACTAAGGACTGAAAACCAAGTAAATATCGCGCTCGTCTTTTGTGCATGTGATCCTACGTTCGGTTCCCAGTGGAAAAGCCGTGAAATTTGGACGCATTATGGTAGTTCGTATTCTACCTTAGGCTTTCTTCCATAAAAAAAAAAAAGTCCACGTAGGACGGAGTATGAATATATTATTAAACTTTATAGCAAACTTTTGGCACACGGCACGAGTTGTTTCCATTACCAACTATCATACATGCAATGAAAGAGAAACTGTATCATAATACATAAAGCACGAACTCTCCATTATTTAGCGCAAAAAATAAGACAAAAGACAAATATATGGGAACAAGAACGTTTTGTTACTTTCAATTCTCCCCCTTCCCTTTTTGTAGAACACGAAGAAGAAAAAGGAACTGAGCATTATCGTTGGTACGTGACATGCGAATTCTATTTCCTTTTCTGAAAATGAAATGAAATGAAATCTTTCAGTTTAACGTCCATTAGGCTAAGGGAGAGGGATGATTATGATAAGTGAATGATAATGGAAGAATTGGTGGAATGAGAATGTAGGAAGAAACGGGAGTACCCCGAGAAAACTTACGGGTACGCTGTTGTCCATCAGAAACTTACTCGACCAGGGGTCGAACCAAGGACCCCACGTACCAGAGGTTAAAGCTCTACCAGTGCACCACCGTGCCCACTTGATAATGTTTGGATATCGATAAAATATCGAAGAATATAGAATACCAAAATAACGAAATATTTTTTAAAAATACTGAAATGTTCGAATATCGTATATCAAAAATATCAATCAGTAATGTTATTTGATATCAATATTTGATCATATCAATCTGTCGAAATCTCGTACGGTACTGCTGCCACTTTTTTCATTAATATTTTCTGTCAGCTCTCTGGCTGTTTTATGGTCAGCAGTACTTTCAAATATTTAAGATCAATATTAACAGAGGAAAATCATATTCACGGAGAAATTAAATGTCGACTAAAAGCAGGGAATCCGTGTTACTATTCGGTTCAAAATCTCTTGTCGTCGCGAATTCTGTCGAGGAATTTGAAGCTTAAAATATACACAACGATAATCATGCGTTTTGTTCTGTATGGCTGCGAAATATGGTCACTTACTCTGAGGGAAGAACATAGACTGAAAGTATTTGAGAACAAGATCCTGAGACGAATATTCGGACCCAAGAGGAACGGGAATGGGAAATGGCGGAAACTTCATAACGAGGAACTACATAATTTATATGGTTTACCCAACATTGTCGTCAAGTCTAGGAGGCTTAGGTGGGCGGGTCATATAGCTAGAATGGAAGAAAGTAGAAACGCTTTCAAAGTCTTGACTGGAGCGCCAATCGGAAAACGACCATTAGGAAGACCTAGGCGCAGATGGGAGGACAATATTAAGATGGATCTCGGAGCTTTTGTGAACGCGGCATTGAACCTCCGGGTTCCATAGGCCTACTTTGAAGAAGTTTTATCAGAATGCTGACTGTTCTGTTATATTTTGCAATGTCACCTTAGAGATTATGTGAAACGTACTTAACGTTTGTTATGTAAGTAACTGAAGTGTTCGTTGTTTGCGTTGGAAGTATAAGGTTTGTGTGAAATATTTGACAGGTTTATTTGAACTCCATTTTCTCGTAGGATTCACATGTTAGTGAAAGTGACATGATAAAACCCGGTTCCAGCCAAGTGTGATGTTCCCAAATTCATTTCAAACAGTTCAGCCGTTGTCCCGTGATGATGAGACAAATAACGTCGATTTGAACGTGAAGGGAAAATTTATGGAAATTTTCTTTCTTTCTCTTAGAAGGGGAATTTTCCAAAACGGTTGAACTGTTGATCAGCTTATTTGAGTCGATGATTGCAGAACGAATCTGAGTCAGTTTTTGTCATTCTTCGATACATTTTTAAAGAATTAAATTGAAGACTACAGACTTTTGTTGTCCTTTTTACACTATTGTAACACTTTCAATTCAACGCCTGCCCTTTGTATTCATAAAGTTGCATATAGCTTAGAGAATCGGAGAAGTTCATAAATCAAATACTTAAAAACAATGTAACTCAGGTTCTCACAATCATCGATTCATTTTAACAAGTTATATACCGTTTCATCTACTTAGCAACTTTAGGTACTTGTGAGATACTCTGTTTTTGACAATTTTGAACGCCTTTTTTCCCCATTAGGATACGCATCTTGTATCCTTCTTCCAGTTGCTGTGTGAAAATCGCTGTGTGAAAATGGAATTTCTGTCTATCAATGGTTAAAATGTTATGTTAGTATAGAATGCTATCTGTAGTTGTTTAAAGTCAACGTATTGCTGCGAACCACTTATCTTTTTCGATCCCCTCATTTTCAGTAAGTCTTCTCCGAATCTCTGTCTCAATTAATATTCCAACCTTGTGTCAAAGATTTCTTACATATAGCTTGCCTTTCCACTTTCTTTTGAAAATCTCAGATAAGCAGCAAAGAGAAATGGAAGGAGAGTGCAATGTAGACGCTGATTAGAAAGGATAGTTCGCAACACTGTAGCAGACTTCGTCAAGCATGGCACTTGGCCGTTCGGTTTGGTGTGATGCGATCGTCTCGCCTCGTTCCTCAGTATAGCATGGGAGTAACCAGGTCGCAGTGAGCGAAAGCGAACAATGTTGAATCGTGAATCGTTGCGGTTTTGTGTGTAAATATGCTATGGTATGTATGCGTGCGGTTGCCTGTTTTGAGTGTATGTATTTCGCCCTCAGTGCGTGTAGATGTGTGTGAAAATATTTTAGAAAAATAAATTTTTGAAGTGTTATTAAAGTCTGCTAACTGCAGGAGAACAGCGTGGTTTTGAAGCTGGCTTATCGAAATGGATTGTGTACTTAGATGATGAAGACGGGTACAAACAGATGTGAGCGACAGATTTTAGTGAAAGTTAAGCAAGAGGAAGACGTAAATTTAGTCACAGGTGTCGTTGTTAAAGTTGTGTGGAGCAGTTGAAAAGACCTTGGCCAACATGGCCGACGTTTCTTAAAGACCTAGGAACATAACGCCGTTTTTATTTTCTTCATAAAGTTCTTGGATAACTAATCTTCTGTCCAAATATTTCTACACTTCGGGAAATAATAATCAATTATATTTAGACAGGTTCGTATATATTTCTTTCTTTTTTCCTTTTTAAATACACTTGACTTGAGCGCTACTTTTGTTTATATCAAGGTATGTTTATGGCATTTTGTTTTATTTTCACTTACAACAATGGTACAGTTACATGATTTCAAGCTGTAATTTGCCTGAAATCAGAAGGCCTTGGTACGATAAAGAAACCTTGGTGTTGCCGAGTTCACATAAGGGCGGAATCGGAAATTGCAGTATTCACCTTCAAGATTTAAAGATAAATACATCCATTCTTGTGTTACTATTGTTATTATTTTCATGTTTTGTATTTTCAACGTTAGTGAGTGTCAGGTATGCGAGATAAGCAATATTTCCTTCTTCTGGTTAGAATTGATAGCGGTTCGGCGCCCTCATTTTTTTTAAAGAAAGAATATAGAAAAGAAACCATCTAGATTCCTCAAAAAATATTACATTAACTCAAACCCTTTAATTGTGTGATGATGTGCATTGTAGGAAAAGCAATTTTTTAAAGCTTTTTTGTTGGAGATTTTCAGCACCTTATCCTTCATCAATTTCACAATGCTTCATAAAAATATTAGCATTTCAATGACATTTTTAGTGTAAAATTTTTAATAAGGGGGGAGGGGGTTGTACACCGTCATTGTTGGCTAATTTTGATTCCAAGCAGGAAGAGTTATGGGAAAGCATTAGAAAACAACTACTCCATATTCTGTCACAATTAATGATCAAAGTATGAAACTTGCCTCTGATATTAAACCCAAGTAACAGAGATTGCGAAGCCTCGGAAAAAAATATATGCAAGACTCCAAAGTAATAGAATAGTTTCGTTATGAACAGTGGCGGATCTAGAAGCCACAACCTGGACTATGATAAGTATATCATTAGTACTATAAACTTCCAAAAATACACAAATAATAGTTTAAATTTATTCCTGTCACTCAAAAAACTGGGTATCTAGGCTCCAGGTTAGATCTGCCACTGATCACGAAAGTGTATGTAAGAACAGTTTTTCGCTGTGGGAGTGTAGTCCTCCCCTTTATTCTTCACTGATTTTAACTCCTTATCGTGAAGATCATTTCAGTAGCGTTTTATAGGGGGTTGAAGTGGGGGCATGATGGTCCACCGACATGTCACTGTTTTTTTTTTAATGGTAGATATTATGCCAGTATTGGCAGGTTACTTGCCACAACCAGGCCCGTAGCCAGCCCAAAAATTTAGGGGGGGGGGGCGACCCAATCATATTATACTTCATCATCATATTATAGTTCATTTGCAAGCCTACCGTGAAACTTTTAGGGGGCCAGCCAAAGTTTAGGGGGGGCCCGGCCCCCTAGCCCCCGTGGATACGGGCCTGGTCACAACTGAGACTCTTCCATGCTCCACGGTCTTCTGCTAATTCTTCATCTTTATGTTCAGTTTTTTTCTGTTTTGATAGTAGTCTCCTTCGCCCCTCCCTCTACTGCTACCATACCCTCTAGCACGTCCCTCATTTATTTTATTTATTTATTGTAACAACACAAACATTCTGCCCATTTCCGAAGACCACCCATTTTGAAAATTGTAGCAAGAACTAATCCGTACATATCATATGCATTTTGACATTTGATACTCTTTTTCCAACTGCACATCAGAACTGGTTTTCACTATCCCGGCATAAAGGCCAATTCTGGCTCTCTATGTACTTAATGTATCGCCCATGTCGCCGTTCGTTTTTAGCCCATGTCCAAACCAGTTTCTCTTCCTCTTTTTAATAATCTAAAATTGTTTTTTTTTTCCTCGCCATTTCTAACACCCACTCATTCGTTTTCCGCTTGACCCAGATAATTCTTTATATTCTCCACACCCACATTTCGAATGATTCCAATCGTTTTTCATCATTTTTGCGAAATGACCATGTTTCTAATCCATACAGTACAATACTCCACACTAGAGGTCTGCACGGGCCGGGCCCGAGCTCATGTGATAATCAAATGAGCCCGAGATAAGCCCGAATTACATAAACTTTATAATTTACGCAAAATTGTATTTTTATTTACAGCAATTAGAAGCTTAATTTAACAGTTGTGCTTTAAAAGCTCCAGAAAGAACGGTCCAAACGTCCAATAAATACCGCTGTACAGTACATTTACAAAGTTAGATCCGAAAAGGCCCGAGAAATATGGTTGTATATTTAAAAATTTACGGCCCGGGCCCGACCGGTGTCCGAAGTGATATATGCTTTGTAGGCCCGAGCCCGTGCAGACCTCTACTCCACACGAAACATTTTGAGAGTGCTTTTCTCAACACTTTATTAAAGGTCTTACAAGATAGTATTTTCTTCGTCCAAAGTCTTTTTTTTCGCCATTCCTATCCTTGCTTTTATTTGACGTTCACACTTCGTTGGAACTTTAACTGGCAGCAGAAAGAGAACACTTTTTTTATTATTATACAATTTATTTAAAAAAAAAAGGAATGTGTTCGTCCGACTCAGGAAGCAATATGCCCTCCCCAAATGGCGCCCCTGGATCATTCCGAAGCCTCAAAGGAAAATATCATACTGCTTGATTTTTTTTTGTAAGAGTGCACTTTGTGCAGAACATTCATAGGAACCGATACAATACATAGCAAAATATGAGCAATTACACTGTTAATTTTAACAAAATGGCATACTTCTCTAAGTTAACCCGACCCTACTCGACTTATTTCTACCTTGTGTCATGTCAGCAACATGGCAAAATCACTTGTTGTGCATAAAGTGCACTCTTCCCCCCCTTTCCTGTGAAAATGAATTTGAAACGTACTTTTAAAAGGGGGGGGGGAGACATTTCATTCTTAATATACTTTATTCCCAAGCAGTGAGAATGGCTAATAGGAAAACTTATAATGCATCAAAATCCAATGAGGAAAATTAAATAAGAAAACCTTGAAGTTAGAGGATACTTCCTTGTTTTGACCAATTTATTCGTGTTCGATTTAATTTTTTATCCTATCTTTTCCTGTCTAATTAAAGTGAAAAGGGGAATTGAAGTTAGCTACATGGGGTTTAGTTTCTCCTGGCTTCATAACTATACTTTGAGAATTTTTAGAAAGAAGTTGATAAGAAAGATGCAACCATGTAAAAAGGAATAACGATGTCTCCTTCATTTAACATGTAAAATCAGGTTGAAATGAAATAATCGATTGTAACAGTTTAGTCATGTCCCTTAGTATGGTTTCTTCACCTATTTTATATCAAGACACTCTTCTATCACATATAAGTAATAATAATGTGTGTGTGTAAGCCTTAGGACGGCCTTACATTGACCAGGGATAGGACAGCCGAGCCAAAGTTGAGTACACTTTGAGCAATGCAAGAAAGTCTTCTACTGCATATTCACTCGAGCATGTGTTGGACAAAGGCCTCTCCGACGCTGTAGTTGACACACACGGTCAATACACTTAGACCTCTCTGCCTGGGATTGGTTAGTCTTCATCTACTCAATATACGGCCGGCCTTACATGAAAGAATTATAGCCACCCAATCGATTTGTTCAGCTTGAGCCAAAAGTAAGTTGCAGGAACAGTTATGTAGGTGAGAATTCTATTGCAAATATGAATAATAATAATAAACATCTTGGCATTTCAGCTAAACGAATAAAACGCAAGCTCTGACGCGACGTCGCCGAGTGCTAAGGGGTGTGGCTATGGCTAAGCAGACGAACTATAGTGCGATCAGGTGGCAGACGATAGACGTGGATGTGTACAAAATAAACATGGCAATACCGCTGGCCTCTCATTGCTAGCAGCATTTAAAGGGAACTTGGAGCGCCGCCTTCAAATGCCAAGATGTTTGTCACGACGTTTAATTATTTTGCGCCAGGTTCGAAATTTTCATTACCAATTATAGTAATATCCCATTGTGAATGCACTTCGCGATATTTATCCCACTGTGAATGCACTTCGCGATATTTATAGTATAAAGTCATAAAAGTATCTTACAAAATCCCAAGAATGAATTAGAAAGGTATTTTTAGTACTCTTTTTGAAAGACTTAACTCTTCCTCGAGTCCCGGAGCAACTACCCCACCCATGGGACTGCCATGTAGGACGAGAAGTGTCAAGTTTATCGGATTCTTAAGTTGCCACATCAGTGGAACAGCGTTCACCTCTAGTGCATGGGCTCCTGGGTTCGATCCCACCTTTTGCCAGGTGAATTTTGTGGTGGACAAACACCGTGTGTGTGTGGGTTTTCTCGAGGTTTTCCTTTCCTCCCAGTTTTTTCATTCCACCACTTCATTCATTCCTCATCATCTCCGTCTTCTTTAACCTAGCCGGCATTGGGATGTAAAACTTAAGATTTCATTTCTTGAGTTGCCACAGGCTAGTACAGGCCGGTAGCCAGCCCAAAAATCTAGGGGGGCCGGCTGAAGTTAGAGGGGCCCGATCCAACCATATTATAGTTCATTTGCAAGCCTACCGTGAAAATTTTAGGGGTCCGACACTCCCTAGTACCCCTGGATACGGGCCTGGGCTAGTAGTCTCCGCTTTGTTTTGTAATGGACAGGTTAATTAAGCATGTCGCATTTCTGCCATTCCTTTATGTTCATTTGTTGCCGTTAGGTTCCAATGACGCAAGGTATATATGGAATTTAACAATGGTTGTATTTCGTATTGACTTATAAATATAATGAGAAAGAGAACTACAACTTTCGTAGAAGTTTCTTAAATAAATAAATAAGTAAAAAACCTTTAATGAACAAGTAGACAAATAGATCAAAGGTGAGAAAGGGAGGAAAACACATATTTACATGAAAGTAAAGTGAAAATACACTGGCTTATGCTTTCTTTGACAAACGTATTGTTTGGAACTGAAAATAAGAATGTTAGATCCGTGCACTTAGGTTGAGAGCGAAAGTGACGAAATCAGTTGAACTCGTCCTTTGACTTGTCTCGAGTTGAAATCTAGCAGCAAGTCATGTTAAGATTTTTATAGTTTTTTTTTTTTTCTCTCAGTTTACAAGAGATGCTGATATGATACCTTTAAATATTCCCTTATCGACTTCCCGACACTTTTCTATTGTTGGTGAGTGATTTTTAATTGTTTACATATGACTTGCAGCCTATATCTCAAATTTGTTAAGTATATGGATACAATCTCGTGATTGCTTACTCATATTTGACCACGCAAATGCTGATAGATTTTTAGGCTAAAATTGATGTGCTACATCTTTTACTTAACAATCTTACTCAACACTTGACTTTTCCCCCTCGTGGTATTTTGTTGAGGATAAATGAAGTTTAGTTTCGACTTGCTAAGGGTTCCATTCAGTCAAGTGAAATCTGCCGTTACCGGCAGGTCACTTGCAGAATCTTCCATGTTCTCATATCCTTAGCTAACTCCATCGTCTAACCTTTCTTAATACAGACCATCATTATTAACTTATCCAAATCCTCTGTTTCCCTTTCCACTGAACCTTTTATTATTTCCCTTCACAGCCAGCTTCTGTTTCTCTTTTTAATTACATCTAGTATTGTATTTTCGTAGTTTACTGTTTACTACCCTTCTTAATTTGTTTTCCAATTTCCATTCTTCTCCACACCTAGATTTTGAAAATCTCCAAGCCACTTTTCCTCGCTTTCCATTAGTAAGCATGTAAAAAAGTATAATTTGATGGCTACAAGGTAAGGGAAGAACACTTGTACTAATTTTTGTATGCTTAATACAAGTATAATCATAATAATAATCATCATAGTTATTCTTCCATTACTGGCAGATCACGTGCCGCAGCTGAGAAGCTTTCATGCTCCATGGTCTTCCGCTAACCTCTTCGACCTCACATACGTTTTTCCAGTTTTGAGTCGTCCTCGCCCTCTCTCTCTTCCGTGCCATCATACCCTCCAGCACGTCCCTCATGATATAATTCCTTCTTAACCAATGTCCTAACCAGTTTCTCTTCCTCTTCTTAATAATATCTAAAATTGTTCTTTTCTCCCCTACCATTTCTAACATCCTCTCATTCGTTTTCCGCTTGACTCAGCTAATTCTCTCCATTCTTCTCCACACTCATATTTCGAAAGCTTCCACTTGTTTTTCATCGTTTTTGCATGTTGTCCCTGAGGTTTCTGATCCATACAGTACAATACTCCACACGAAACATTTTATGAGTCTTTTCCTCAATTCTTTATTGAAGGTCCCACAAAATAGTATTTTCTTCCTCCTATAGGCTTCTTTCGCCATTCCTATACTTGCTTTTATTTCACATTCACACCTCGTATCATCACTAATAATACTACCCAAATATCGAAAACTAGACACCTATTCGATTTTCTTCCTCCTACTTCTGTACTTGACACCGACCGCTTCGCTACAATCATCGTGGCTTCTGTCTTTTAGTATAATAATAATATACTGTATTATATAGAATGTTTTTAAATATAAAAAGGTAATTAGAAATATTAGTCCCCTTTTTTAATATAAAAAGGTATCTAGAAGTATTACTCCCCTTTTTAAAAATAAAAAGGTATCTAGAAGTATTACTCCCCTTTTTAAAAATAAAAAGGTAACTTAGAAATATTAGTCCCCTTTTTTAATATAAAAAGGTAATCTAGAAATAGTATATTACTCCCCCTCCCCAGAAGTGAATGTTCTAAGCTACTACTCTTGAGGGTTAAAACATTTTGATGGTATAAAAGAATAACACATCTTAAATTGTAACAAGATTTATCTTCTCTAGATTCTAATCACAGTCGGGGAGGGGGGGGTTGCCGCGATCCTAAAAATGATGGAGGGTTTATGTGTTAGGTTCAAATTTTCTTTTTTGGGAAAAATGAAGAAATTATTCCTTAAGCGTATTTTCATTAGAAAAATGAGCTCATGCAACCTGACATAAGGAGCATTCTTCATGAGATTTCTCTCCCCCCTCCCCTTTCTTTGAACCTTTATGCACCAAGTTTTCAGTCGACATTAAAACGTCTCCAACTGGGGTCTTTGAACTGGTATGTAGGTCTTTTTCTATCGATCTGCAAGAAGAATAGAACGACGAACATTATCTGCTTTATTCACCCGCGTTTGCCCCCTTTTCTGAAGGAAATTTTTAATTTTACATCCTAATAATCTAGCATGTGCTGAATTCATTGATTATGCTGTCAAAAGCAATCTTCTCTCCTAATACTTGGAACGGAAAAGGAAGTTAATCAAAACTGGGAGAATTTTGAGTTAAAGTTAATAGCATTATGCGGTATTCTGCAACAAAATTGTCTTTTTTTCCATTATAGAGGAGTTAGTGTAGAGGCTGAAAGCATAATTGGCTTTTACCCAGATTCAGTTCATGGAAAATATTTCTGGATGATATACTGTTAGATAAACTTATATACGGTAGGCTACTAGGGTTTTTCAAAAGTTGTTCCCACATGTAAATTCACTATAACTTTGTAATAAACGGAGACATTTCAGTGAAATAACGTTTGTAATACACAACAATTTTCAAAGTTTTACTTGGTAACATTAATGTTGAGAGGATCACATGACTACGAAGGATTACATGGTTCCAAGATGAGGTTGATTCAGAAGAAGTCGTAGTGCGTGCTGTGGTGTGCGTGTCTGACAGTTAGACGTTATGTTGATTCCCTGCGCTGTTAGGCGTAGTTTTACAATAAACTTACATGCTCATGTTGCAGTTTTTTTTTCTGCGAACTGTACCATTGAACTTCTCATATCTAAGGGTGGCTTAGTGATAGAGCACTGATTTCTGTTGCATGGAATCCGGTGGTTTGATCCAAGCTCTCGTCAAGTGAGGTTAATGATGGACAAAAACTGTGTGTCGAGGTTTTCTTGTCTTTTCTCACTTTCTTTATTCTACTATTTCATTCATTATCATCATCACCGTCTACCCCTTAATCCCGTAGCCTCAAAATCAATTAAAAAAAAAGAGAAAAAACGTGAACTGGCATAGCAGGAATAGTATCATATTATCTTTTTGGGTCAGGTACTGTTTTTTCATGTACTTCATTAGAAACCGGAATGCACCACTCTGCATTCTATCATACTAAGTAAATGTGACACCACCAGGGTAGAACGTAAAATTTTGAACAACAAATGAAGAAAATAAGCTCAGATGCAATAAATGTTCGAAATGCTTCAACTTTCTTCAATGGAGCGTGTGGTACAGATAAGCTTATATATTAAAACAGTAAAGGGTGCACTAAATTGACTTTGTATATTCGATGGGCGTTACTAACATTCTGACCTGCACATATAAAAGTATATTGAGTTGAGCATTCAGCACTTAACATGTGTTTGCTTACACGTAAATGGAACGGTATCCTGTGTTATGTAGCCGTGTTATTTTTGTAATTTCGTAAGAGTAAGCATGCATTATCTATTATATTTCTATGATCAACACATACGTGATGAAATATAAGACGCCTTGTCTCGATACGTAGGCATTTTTGGCGTCTTTAAGTGCTTCATGGTTACGGGAGGAGTATTATGACATAGCTGAGCTTCTCATATTTGAGGTAGAAGAATGTTACTTGTTTAATTTGGTAGTAGGTAATCAACTAACCAGTTTGGCTACTTTCCGGCGACAAGCATTCACGCCCCTGTGAAAATTCCTGAAGAATGTATACCTATCAGCCAACTATGTTCACGCATTGAAACTTACACCGTACTTTTAAGTTATTTTGTTTATTGATAGAAATTAACATGTTTACATTTAGAAAGCTACATTGTAAATTATTTACACAGTCATTGACTAAACTAAGGTATTATTTCTTTTGAAAATTTCGGTAAATAAGTACTTCTTATTTTTATTGTGTGACTTCGAGGTTCGCCAGTTTGGAGCTAGTACCATAATTAGGTCGTTTTCTTTCTTTCTTTCTTTCTTGTTTTTCCTTTTGTTCATCAGATTGAGAAGATTCTTTTGAAATTTCTTAATTCTGTATGCATTGATCATCAGCTAAGTCTCACTCTCAACCCATTAACCATGTCCTTGAACAAACTTTGTACTTCTGTTTTTGTCCTCCAGACTAATGATCTCATGCAATGCATGGGAAGACAATAGGCAGATTAATTTGAGCCGTAGGGTGTGTGTGTTCTGGGACTTGTTTTTTCAGCCTCGGCTTAAATTGATTTCATGTAGTAGTGACACTGTTGAATGATTCGTTGCAGTATTTTCATTTGGCGAATGGTTGAATTCCCGTACAAGAAGATATCAGGAAGGGAAGGAATATACACAGTTTAGTGGTGAAATAGATGATTCAGATTACGGTGTTTGTAACACTTCCTAATTTGATTTTCCGTTCGACCCTTTTCATTCTTCTTCACACCCGCATTTCGGAAAATGCAAATCATAAGCATTGTAAGTTCCAAGTGTAGCAAATTCTTTAGAAATTATTATTATTATTATTATTATTATTATTATTATTATTATTATTATTATTATTATTATTATTATTAAGTATTCTGCCTATTGGCAGATCCTGCGACTAATGAGTTTTTTTCTCCTTTACTTCTTAATTTTCAGTTTAAGCCTGGAAATGTTTATTCCACATTTCTCGATTTTCAGCTTCCTCTTTCAACTCTGTCTTTTTTTCTAATTTTCAAGTAATCGATCAGTTGTGTTCCTCTCCCTGCTCTTCGCTTTCCGTCCATCTTTTTCTTTTATGACGGTATAAAGAATACAATTTGCAAGATGTGAAAAAATCCGGGTTTTTCAAACCCTGATATGCAGAGTAGATCACACCTTCAAACAGCCTTCTAACTGTTAAACAACAAATTGACAAAAAATCAATGAAATTTTGCAAAATGCAAATATCGACAAGGGATTATTGACATACTCTGCAATACCACCATGTTAACAGTGTTGCTAACCCAATATTAACTTACAACAATAGCACGTGTATTACTCAATGTTACAAAAGTAAGGACAAGACAGTCACAAACATCCAAATTTTGGAGGTCTGTACAACAATAATGCAAATGAAATGGAAGTATACAATGTACACTCATGTCCAAAATTATTGTCGCATGTCTATAAATATGTTGTTGTAGGAATATAATTTGATAACGAATTTAACCGGTATTTCTTGCAACGTTAGTATAATCGGCAAAGACATGTAAGTGGCAAATTTCATGTCAAAAGAGCAGTAAGTAAGAACAATAAAACGAAAACAAAACTTTCTTGTCCATTTTACTCACTCTAATTTTCGTATTTATAATTCTTTTCCTATATGAAATTTACCACAAATATACATTTTCCGATTATACACACAGTATCAGTATTAAAAGTACCTTGCAAAATCATTATCAAATTATATTCTTACAAGAAGACAGTTATAGATATGCGACAATCATTTTGAACATGAGTGTACATTGACACATTCGTCTTACTTGTGTTATTACTATTGTAGAGGCCTCCAAACTTCAGATGTTTACAGGTGTTTATGATTATGATACTAGAGTGTCCGTTGTTTGTACCACTGAATGTTATATTGTAAGTTATGTTCAACATGTAAATTTGAAGTATGTAATAACCTAAAGTAGTGTCATTTTAAAAACTGTAAGTTTATGTTGAGTTGGCAATACTGTTAACCTGGTGGTATTACAAAGTACGTCAAACAATGCACTCCTGCAGATATTTGCATGTTTCAAAATTTCGTCGAATTTTGTGTAAGTTTAATACCTATAAGGACGTTTTAAGATAAAAAAACAAAACACCCTGTATGTGCATTGACACTTGTGGTCAGTAAGAATCTACGGAAAAGGGAAGGGAAAAAAAAACTCGATTCTTTGTGTTTGCTCTTTGATCTAAATTTCTTTCCCAATGGAATCATCAAAGTAGACGAAAAAGGTGTTCATTCTCAGTGAAGATCTTTCTGGAGGGAGATATCATTGTCCTTTCTTTGGTTCCAATTTATTTTCCCTCGAAAGATCTCCTTTTGAGAAGCTGAGACGATTGACTTGCTGGCGAACAAGGAAAGGAAGATCTTATTAGAGATACGTTATTCTATAGGATCTGTTTTTTCGATTTTCTTGCTTCGCTTTCCTCACTCGTCTAGTGTCTAATGGCACAGTCCCGGTACCTGGTTTAGATCTCTCTCTAAGCTGTAGGTCTCGTCCTATAAACTCTCCAGGAGCGTCATTTGAGGGGAGGACAGGGGACCAATTGTTTCCTTCTGAGATATGCAGATCTAATCAAGAGTATAGTGACATACCAACGAAAAATATGAATGTCTATTTTATTTATATCCGTCGAAAATCTTGTCCCACACCCTTTCCCAAAACAGAATCTGAAATGATGTTGCTCATTGCTTCGTTGTTGACAAACAAAGTAAATACGAATTAATTAATCATTACTATAGTTACATTAAAAACAAATTAGTATTTGTAAAAGATATTACCAGGAAACGTATACTCATGTCCAAAATAATTGTTGCATATCTATAGCTCTTCTTGTAAGAATATAATTTGATGATTTTGCAGGGTACTTTCAATACTGATATTATGTGTATAATCTGAAAATGTTTATTTGTGGTAAGTTTCATAGGAAAAGAATTATAAATACGAAAATTAGAATGAGCAAAACAAAATGTTGCTAAATGGACAAGAAAGTTTTATTTTCGTTTTATCGTTCTTATTTACTGCTCTTTTGACATGAAATTTGCCAGATACATGTCTTTGCCGATTATACACATACTAACATTGTAAGAAATACCGGTCGAATTCGTTATCAAATTATATTCCTACAACATATTTATAGACATGCGACATTAATTTTGGATATGACATTTGTAATTGCAAGATACATAAATAGAACATTCTATTATTTCTACTGCATCGAAGGTGGTTTTGATTTGATTTCAGTTTAGCGGCTCTTTCAGCAGCAAGGCTATATGAGACGTGGATTTACAGCTTAACGAGGAATTCGAACTACATGAGCTCCCGCCGGGAACCGAACCCAGGTCTCCCACGGCATCGAGGGTTATGAAGAAGTGCGTTCGAAGTAGAAAGGGCTATCTGTACTTGTTCCTTCTGATTTCAGCTTTGGTTTAGCGAAAGGAAACATTCGATGTAATAAGATAAACTAAAAATTAAAAAAAAAAAAAAAAAAAATGTATATGGTTAGTGCGTGCATCTTCGTATGTCATTTACTCGGAGATGCCCTTAAATATTTGACTGTGTTCTCTATAATGTCCATGCTGCTGTGTTAAAAGTTTGATTCGTAAATAGGAAAAAGAAAGCTCCAATAATAGCCATAATAACTAATAAATTCCAATTTGATCAACATCAGCTGTTAGGGGCCAAACCTTACAGTTGTAACAAGGAATGCATGTATAATGAAATTGTCACGACCTTATTTTGGCGTAACATCGAAGTGACAGATAATAATTTTTTGTTGTCAAATTTGTGACAGCTGTTGTGACTACACATGTCACGCGACAAGCGATGATGAGAGATTTAAAATAGTAAAAGGTTTGAAAATCTTTTTATTGTAAAATAGTTAAGTGTTTGAATAGCTTCTTAAATTTTTGGAAAATACCCCGTTTGTATCACTGGACAGTATGCCGTAATTAATTTGTTTATAGATACATATATATAAACAAATCTGAATATATATATATATATATATATATATATATATATATATATATATATATATATATATATATATATATATATATATATATATATATATATATATATATATATATATAATATCAGATGATTTTTGGAATAAACTTTAAATAATTTCTTAGGGGCCGCGGTGCCTCATTGGTAGAGCGTTCACCTCTGGTGCATGAGGTCCTTGGTTCGATCCCAGCTCGCGCCAAGTGAGCTTTGTGATGTACTTTGGTTTTGGTTTTCTCGGGGTTCTCCCGTTTCCTCCCACTTTCATCATTCCACTATTTGATTAATTTCTCATTATCACCCTCGTTTAGCCTAACCGGCTTAACCGTGAGACAACGTAAAACTTAAAAGCTTTCATTTCATTTCACTTTCATTTAAATGATTTCTTGTGAATGTTTCACTAACAAAGAATCCTGATTTCTTGTGAATGTTTCACTAACAAAGAATCCTTTCCAAACTGTCAAATAGATTTAGAAAGTCTGAAAAATAAATTCCTTATATTTTTTTAAATGACTTCTTGCAAAGTCATAGCTGTTAATGATTAGAAATAGTAAACTTATTGCGCATGCAAGATTTGAAGATCGCGAATCAAATTGGTAGTTTTCTTTCTTTCTTTTCTTTTCTTTTCTTCTTTCTTTTTCTTTTTCTTTTTTTTTTTTTTTTGTGATAGGCTACATATCCAAAAAAATTCAAATACAGGAAAACAATTGTTGCAAATTTTCGGTAACATAGGAGGCTACAATACATACTATAGAATCATTATGAAGTTGTCAACAATATCATAAATAATACGATGTTACCACTTAGTAGAAACGTATTTGGGTTAAAGTTGAATTAATCTATCATATATTTATATAAAACACACATTTTTATAAGAAAATTATTACTAACTTCGGAAGCAGCACTAGGAGATAAATTGCTCGATTTCTGACCTTCAAGTGCAAAGTGCGTGAGAAAAGTAACACAAGTAGCACTAAATCCTGACTCCTGATGCAGAATACATGAGAAAAGGCAACAGGAATCGATAAGTTGCTCAAATCCTGACTCATGATATCAAATGCATGAGAAAAAGCAACATAAGTAGATAGCGTGGTCATATCCTGACCCTCAGATACAAGATATATGAAAAAAATGCCGATTGATTTTGATTAAAGGAATTGTAAATAGAATTGCCTTAATCTCGCGTAAAATAATTACAATAGGCAAATGTAACAATGTTACCAGAACATAAAGTTATCTGAATCCATTACCATCCATTAGGAAGACCTAGGGGCAGATGGAAGGACAATATTAAGATGGATCTCACAGAAAAAGGAATAAGATATGAAATATCTCAAAGTAGAAACTGGATTCAGTTGAGTAAGGGCAGAAATCAGTGGAGAGCTTTTGTGAACACGGCATTGGACCTCTGGGTTCCTTAGGCCATAGAATTAGTTATTTTTAAATCCAAGGAAGAACAGATCGAAGAAAGTAGTGAAGTCACTAATGTCGATAGCCAATTTTAAAATCTGTTGAACTGGCAATACTGCATTATCCATAACTTTTCGGTATAGTTTGTAAAATATATATTATTTTCTAATTTATTTATATTTGAATTATCTCAAAATTTTACAATTAGGATTTATGATTCTCAAATTCGTATTGCACCACGACTTCAATGTTTACTGCCATTAGCAGCTACAGTTTTTTATACAGTAACACCTTTAAGATGTCTACTGGATCCACTTTTCATATCTCCGAAAGCCATTTTACAATTGAGAAGCATTTCTTATGAGGCGAGGTAAAGATTTATCCTTTTAAACCTATTTGCGTGTGGTCTGATATTATGTGTAAATCCCTACTTTGGTACGTTGAGTACATTTTCTGTGATATCTTGCAGGAACAAATAACAAATAAATAAATAAATAAATAAATAAATGCGTTTTTTAAATTATTATTTTAAATGTAAAATTTGTCGTGTAGAATAGAATTTTGAACCTTTTATGATAATTTCAGCAAGTTAATTTGATTGTACTTCTGGATTGTTAGGTTCTGTTCATTTCTAAGCTCATATGTTTGATATGAAGACTGTAATTTATTTTTCCTTGTGCATTTTCTTAGAAGACTCCGTGGCCAGAGTCTAGGAACTGTTTCTAGGAAAAGGACTCCCCAACGACAAGATAGACAACTTAAACCAATCATGGAGATCTTGTATAAATGATTTTAATTAGCTAACTGATCACGTGCATTCTCAGTTAGTACGATAATTTATACTTTATGATTACCTTTTGCGCAGTTCTTGCAGTTTAATTCTTTTTCTGTGAAGATGGATTAAAGCGAAGATGGAACCCACATTTTGTCAGTCAACCATTTTTCGGTTCCTGTTATTGTATTTGCTCTGTAGACAAGCCCATAGCCAGAAGACTAAGATAGGGGGCGATTTTTTGTTGTTGTTGTTGAGGGTGCTAACTTAGTATCCCTTATGTTCATAGCTTCTTAGTAAATTATTATTATTATTATTATTATTATTATTATTATTATTATTATTATTATTATTATTATTATTATTATTATTATTGTTATTATTATCTTCATCCCGGCGAAATTAAAATACCGCTAATTTTACAGTAATTATGTGATATCTTCAAATAGATAAAAGATAATCAAAATGTGGATCAAGAGCGCCCTAGAGAATATTATTTTACATAAAAAACCGTTATCACGACTCACTTATCTGCTTTCGATTTCGAGCCATTTTGAAAATCGGCATTTATTTTCGCGTTTCTAAACAGCTGAAAACGGAAAGTCACTAGGTGACTTGTGATAATGGTATCTCACGCAAAATAATATTGTCTAGGGCGCTCTTGTTCCATAGTTGAATTATCTTTTATCTATTTGAAGATATCACATAATTACTGTAAAATTAGCGGTATTTTAATTTCGCCGGGATGAAGACTCTTATGTACGATTTTTCGTAACGAGCTATACAGAAACAAAAAGCATCAGAAAAATACACTTAACAATTTGGACAGTTTATTGTAATTTTAACTCCTTTTAAAAACTGAAAGAGGACTACAGAAGACAAAGTTATCTGTAACAACCATGAAAAGGAAATACCAGAGCAGCAAACATAAATGAAATACTACTTCCGAGAGAATACGTAAATTTCTGGTCTGGTCTGATCTGGTATATGACAGTTTTATATTGAGTTCCAGATGAATTTCTGGAAAAAAGGAGTGACTATGAATCCATCTCTCCTTCAGCGATGCAGAGAATCGTCAAATCAATAAAAGCAGAAACATTCACGATAACAAAGCGTCCTGACTTGAAGAATATTCTGTTTGTAAATTGTATGTTGATATCATCATTTGTCTCAAATAACAGACGGTTGAGTAATAATAATAATAATAATAATAATAATAATAATAATAATAATAATAATAATAATAATAATAATACCGAAGCGATAGCATACGCCTAGTAACGACGCAAGCTTTAATTTGTTGGAAGATTTTTTTGGGTGGGAGGCGGAGTTTTTTCTTGTTTTTGTATACTGTTTTATGTATTGGACATACCCTACAATACAAAATGTCTGGAGGCCGGGCGATGCCACAGGGAGTGTATTTGTCCTCTTTTCCCCTATAGCACTGTCATGTCATGCGTTTTTTTTTTTTTTTTTTTGTAGTATTTTGGTAATTGATATTGCCTGAGGACAGTCTGTCATGGTCGGCATCGAAAGGTATTTCTGTAGCAATCAGTGTTTCTTCCGGACATAGTTCCGGAGGGGGGGAGGGCTTTGCCCTCACTCTGAATTGGCGAATTGCCCCTTCGGCCGCAAGCTAAGATAAAATAAATAGCGGTTTCATCTCACATTTGTACACGGCACGTCCTTGCAGCTCCTCAAAATTTTCTGGAAGAAACCTGGCTGTAGTTGTTAGGTAAATTTCATTATTTAAAAACCAGGTTCTTCCCCGCCCAGCTTTACTTATGTTACTATTGACAAACCTAAAAACACTCAGAAATATTGTATAAAGTAAACAAGTTCAACGCAGGACTGTACACGTTGAGAAGGAAGGGGGCAAAGAAGGCTTAAGAGGGAGAAGGAGTGCGCCACAGCGGCCGGAATATTGGTGTTCAATTTAACATGGGATCTCAACCATTTTTTAGGCAAATCATGGTTTCATTTCGTTCTTTCGCAAAAATGTCTCAGTAGCGCACTAAATATGATGCATCTCATTTTAAAGGTGCAATTTGAACGCTGTGCGTGATATTTTCTTCTTATAAATACAGATAATTATAATCCAAATTCCCATAAGAAAATGATCAAAATTAGAGGGAAAAGTCTTCTGTTTTTTTACAGTAAGGAAAAGAGCTAAAAACTTCGGACTTTTTTGAAAATGGAGTACTATCTTTGTACTTGTGCGCTACTGTACTATTTTTTCGCTGTTTCCAAAGACATTCATTACACAATCGATGAGAAATTATATCCTTCATTATTGAATCTACAGAAATCAGAAATCAGATTTTTTCGTGTTCACGTACTTGGCCGTCTAACTGCTAGATGGCACTATAGTCATTCCTCATCCCACTTTCCTTCTCAGCGGGAGCCAGTCCTTTTGAAAACCTACTTTGAACTTCTTAACAGGGGCGGGAGGAAGGAAGTCGTTGTGAAGAACGGGAATTTCAAACACGAGGAATGGCAAAATTTATGACCTCTTTAGTTGATGGTTTCTGTTTCAGCAGTACAGTGTATTTGTAGATGGTTTCTATGAGAAGTAATAATTTGTGTTTGTAGCGATAAAGTCAACCTTTCGACAGAGATTTGTGAAGGAGAAGCCGAACCAAAGTCTTCGTTTATCTATTCCAAGAAAGAAATGAAAACTTCCTGCAGGACTGAGAATATACATACAAGAGAAAAGATAAAATACAATATTATAATCTTATTATAATAATCGAGTAGATTAATCCCCGAAATATTCTTTGTTTACCTGTCAAAAAATCAAGAATAATATAAAGCTCTTTCATCAGCTTCCATCGTACAACATACTAAACACAAACATTATATATATATATATATATATATATATATATATATATATATATATATATATATATATAGTGGCGGATCCAGGATATGATCAAGGGAGGAGCTAAACCATAGTTTGTCTCTTTATCCAGAGTAAACAGGATTGAAGCCCATTTTATCCAGTGTATACCTGAACGTCAAGGGGGGGGGGGCTATAGCCTCTATAGTCACCCTTGGATCCGCGCCTGTATGTGTATACTGTTTACAGTGCCGGATTTACGTATAAGCTAAACAAGCTATAGCTTAGGGCCCCGCTCTCTTGGGGCCCAAAAATCTAAAGAAAAACTGGATATACATTTCTAAAATATAAGAAAATTAAAAAAATAAAATAAAATGTATATATACGTAGCAACAATGCTTCCTGCTGTGTAGCCTACGTTCATGTAATTAATGGGGCTCCTTCTGCTAGTCTGCTTCCTAAATTATCTCTAGTTTGTTCATTTCTGTATGTAGGGTGCCTATGTTCATCTGGACACATAAAGGACCCCATTACCTTAAACAGCTTGGGGCCCCACTAAACCTAAACCCGACTCTGACTATCTAGTTATGCATGTTTGCTCCCTCTCTTTTCGAAGCAGTGTTTCTTTGATATTGCTTCCAATTCCGGCAGGTTTTACCAAGGGGGGAAGAGTCCTTACCCATTCCAGACATTCAAACTAGGGACTGGACTACTTGCTTCCAACATTCTGTCCCCCATGTATCCCGGTCTGAATCAATTGCCTAAAGCCCATAAAACATTCAAATTCAAATGTAGATGTTGTTCATCAGTGTCGACACCGAAATATTTCTCAATCAACGGTAGGGGTGTTTGGTATCCTCAATCTGTCTCCCTCTTATTAGCGGAGAAATACTCTATATTCGGTAGTAATTTTTATTAAAAAAAAAAAAGAGTACTGTTTAATGTATCGCATAGGAAACTAAATTTTAATATACCCTAGTAGTATAGAAACGCACCATACGGTACCTTACCAAAATAAACATCCTATGCCAAGGATGCAAACATTAACAATAATAATAGGAAAACATACTAATAAACATTTTAAAGACATTCTTTCATTAATCAAGTCGCACTTAAAAGTAAAAAAACAATTTTGGTTATGCGTGACTTAAAAAAAAAAAAAGGATGCGCTCTAATATAGGCTTACATACAGTTACTTTATAAATTCTTAAAATGACGCGCCCCATTTTTTTTATGTAGGCTTGCATAAATAAAATTATTTTTAACTTTTTAGTGCGAATTGATTAACAAAAGAATGTCTTTAAAAGGTGTTTTATCATTTTTTTATTCGTTGGACATATTTTCCAAATCCTAAAGTGATATGCAACCAGGGAAATAAGGGCTGGTTAAAGGCTAGTATTTATTTTAGGATAAAATAGTTGAAAATAAAAACATATTAAAATTTGCTTTTAAAATAAATAGATATATTGCAAAGTATGAAAGTAAAAATGAAATATTGTATTGTCGCCGGACTTACGTCGCTCTGTGACAGTTCTTAGTTCTATGACGTCAGGAAATAAGTTCAATGTATACGAACACTTATTCAATGTTTGAAACAAACACCTGTTACGTCCTTGTACACTCATCTCCAAAATGATTGTCGCATATCTATAACTGTCTTCATGTAAGAATATAATGTAATACTGATTTTGCTGGGTACTTTTAATACTGATACTATGTGTATAATCGGGAAATGTATATATGGTAAATTTCATAGGAAAATATTTATAAATACGAAAATTAGAATGAGTAAATCATAATGTTGCTAAATGGACACGAAAGTTTTATTTTCGTTTTATTGTTCTTATTTACTCCTCTTTTGACATGAAATTTGCAATTTGCATACATGTCTCTGTCGATTGTACACATACTAACATTATAAGAAATACCGGGTGAATTCGTTATCAAATTATATTCCTACAACAACATATTTATAGACATGCGACAATAATTTTGGACATGAGTGTACCTTCCTGAAGAAGGTGACACATCTTTTAATTCTATTGTTAATGAAGTGGTCTATTTCCCCAAATAAAAACCAATTCCAAGCAGGGCATATGCTCCCTCCTGTCTTTCTAAACCGGTACCCAAGGCTAAATGTAACATTGCGCCCCTTTCCTGTTGTAATAGGAAAAATTCAGGATGGTCAGCTACTGATATCGATCCCAGGACCATTCGAATGTGAAGGAGAGACAGAGGGTAAATCTGGTGATCATATTTTGAAAAAAAAAAAAAGAAATGGATTCCACTGAAAAAGAGTCACATTGCCAATACATTTCAGATCTTTGTCTGGGTTTTCTGCCTTTCAATTCCAAGTTTTTTTTTAACCACGAAGGCCGAAAATAAATTAGAATATCGACTCTCCCGTTTATATATCAGACTCTTCCTGCACTATTCCCGCGTTATTTACCATAGGTAGAATCCTTTGAGAAAGAGACAGGCGATAAGTGCTTTAGTTCTCTATGGTATGTTTGTGACCGTTGTAGATACGTATTTGAGTGGCTGACGGCTGATATCATGTTGGTCCCTCTTAGAATATCTCTGTATTTATTTTTTCTTCAGTTCTGTTTCTCTTTTAGCCAAAAGAAAGGAATTTCACTCTTCTGTCCCATTTACATCCGTAACCATCCCCCTCCTGCGCTGACCAACTTTGACCACATGCAGGGGAAAACGAAGGAAAAGGAGGGGTGCCATTTGCTTTGACGGCATTTCAGCAACAACCCCATCTGTTGCCAAAATAAGGAAACACTTTGCACTGCGATATCTTCGATTTGTCAAGGTCACTTGACTCCCGCCGGCTCTTAAAGGATAACTTTCTCGTTTCTTTGAAATATTAACCCTCGCACTACCTAGTATTTTTTTGTAACGCGGACTACCAAAGGGGAGTATTTTGTGCCCACCTGTTAAATGTATTTCGCAAAAGAAACTAATTATAAACTCTCACAAAAATCTACAGTGACTAAAGGGAACAATACACAGGATAAAACTAACAGCTGTTTATAATACTGCCATCTAGGAGTGACCATTCTAAATGTTAGTCATGTCTCCTACCAACGGGGGGTACTTTATGCCCACCAGCTTAAAATAGCAAATTTATGAGACAGATTAACGCAAAACTCTGAAAATAAACAATACAAGGATAAAACTAACCGTCAAATTCAGAAAAGGCGAGATTCTACTATTTATTATAGTGCCATCTAGGAGAGAGAGATATTACTAAATGTCAATCACATGTCCTACCTCGGGGAAGGGGACTTTGTGCCCACCAACTTAAAGTAGTAAATTATATGAGACACATATACGTTCAATTTAAACTACCATAAGGTATACGCTTTAGCTAGACATGTTGAGCAATAACATATTTTCTTACGATTTTAAAGAAACAATTAGAAGAGTAATTTTAAGAAAAATATACTGATGTAGACACAAAGTACCTCACCCCCATTGGTAGTCCGAGGGTTAATCATAGATATAGCTAACTTACCAAAGATCCGAACCACGTGTTTCCCCTCACTTACGATCGAACCCCGGAATTGTGGAATAAAATTACGTATTCTAATCATCCGATTACTTGTTAACTTTTAACAAATTGGATATACATTAATTTGAAAGGGTAAAAGAAAGTAACATGTCACTGCTATTAAACCACATAGCCTTGCTGTTATAAAGTTTATAAAAGTACAGGTGCCAAATTGTAGGCCTGAAACTTATACACGTATTAGCTCTTGACACTTCAGTGATAGTTTCCTTTGATGGAAGAACGTAACTTCCAGTTTTAAAAAAAAGAAATAAAGAAATGAAACGGAAAAGGTCATTTTGGGATGTTGCTACGACTGATATTTATGCTAATGAAACCTCATATGTCTTTGTTTAACAGCATGATGTAAATGAGGAAAATCCGTTAGGAAGTGACTTGCAGAAATTACTTAAATCGTTGAGTTGCTAATATAGAGAGAAGTGTGAGAATTCTTTTGTTTTCGTTACTCGTAATACAAGTACATGTATCATTGTATGAGTGTCGTGATTGACATTGTTATAATAGATTATTTCTTCTTATAAAATAAAATAGAGAGAAAGGAAAAAAATAATGACAAAGATATTCTTTTTCAAGTTAGAAAGTACCTTCTTCAAAGTCTAGGTAAATATTCTATGCTGTGTCAAAAACCATTTGTATTTCTTTAAACTTAATATTTCGGTATTTATAAATCCAGTTTGATCTATGAATATTCAACTTTTCAGTCACAAAATTTAATTTTTACGAAATATAGAGCATTTAAATAGTTCAATAAAATCAAAACATTCTAGTTCATTTCTAGGAAAAGAGATTACTAGGACTTTTTCTGGCGGTACGCAACGATATGTAATTCCAGTACTTTTTTGTGGTTTGTAAAAAAACTAAGCTTTTTATTTTAAAAAAAAAGAAATAGAAAAATAGTTTCACAATACAGTACAAGATCAATATTAAAATTTAAATCTATTTGGAGACGAACAAATATACGAGGAGTGATCAGAAAGTAAGGTTACAAAGCGTGCTGTGAAATGCGCATATATTACTTCATGCAACCAATACAGCCAGTAGATAGTACATAGATTAGATTATTTTTCGACATAGTATCTATATCTGTCGAGGCACGCGCATTGGGGGATGAGTTTGAAGATTCCCTCCTGGTGTTAAAAAAAACTGTCCTTGTATGTTCAGCCACGTTGTCACAGTGTTTCACCACCTCGTCTAAAGGGAAGCGACGGCCTACGACATGCTCTTTGCAGCGGTGCAAATATGTCTTCCACATTAAAGGGGGGGGGGAAGACGGGTAAGACCGTTCCCATTATATATATATATATATATATATATATATATATATATATATATATATATATATATATATATTTATATATATATATATATATATATATATTTATATTTAAAGCGATGTTCAAAATATTTATGAAGTTGGACAAAAATGCTGTGGAGGATCACGGGAGCAGAATTGTGTTCAACATTATGAGGCGGGCAGATTTGAGGCTTATTCTGGGCGAACATCAATTTCATCTTACTTTTCTGTGTGTGAATGGGACACAAATCATCACATTTCTTCCCCAAAAAACACATTTCAAATCGGATTATTGGGGGGGGGGGACACAGTCCCTCCAGTTCCAAGATTGAAAGAGGCGTGTCCCTCTCGACCCTCCCGGGATTTGTGTCAGTGCCTCTTTCAAATACGCTTCTGAACGACATCCCCACTTCTGCCATCAGATACTATAACGTGATACTCCTGTTGTCTTGAATCAGCCCCTCTACGCGATCTGTTTTCAAATCTGTTGATGCGTCATAAAAATTTTAGCGCCATAAAGTTTGGATCTTCTGATTTCTCCCTTCGAAAACTAAGTATGATAATTTACCTTCAAGTATCTCGTGTTCTTCAGTTTGATGTGATCTTTCGACTATTATCGTATTTCTCATATTTGCGTACTTTTATAGTGAAACAAAAATCAACTTCCTTAATTATCATTTTGGGCTATATCTCATTAAGAATAATTATCATTTTGGGCTATATCTCATTAAGAATAATTATCATTTTGGGCTATATCTCATTAAGAATAATTATCATTTTGGGCTATATCTCATTAAGAATAATTATCATTTTGGGCTATATTTCATTAAGAATAATTATCATTTTGGGCTATATCTCATTAAGAATAATTATCATTTTGGGCTATATCTCATTAAGAATAATTATCATTTTGGGCTATATCTCATTAAGAATAATTATCATTTTGGGCTATATCTCATTAAGAATAATTATCATTTTGTGCTATATTTCATTAAGAATAATTATCATTTTGGGCTATATCTCATTAAGAATAATTATCATTTTGGGCTATATCTCATTAAGAATAATTATCATTTTGTGCTATATTTCATTAAGAATAATTATCATTTTGGGCTATATCTCATTAAGAATAATTATCATTTTGTGCTATATTTCATTAAGAATAATTATCATTTTGGGCTATATCTCATTAAGAATAACGTGTCCTGACGTGTTTGCTAATGTCGTGATGAAAATAATGATGATATACTTCATTATCATTTTCATGTATGTGACATGGTTATAAGTACAGCACCAATTATTAGGTTCATAATGAAATTAGTTTTCTCTCAATTTTCTCTAAAACTATGTATGAGAATTCTAACCAAGTGGTTCTGAAAATGGACGTTAAGGACCCCTTCCTCAAGGAAATCTTTGAGTTTTACGTCCCACGGTTATGCCACTTAGGCTCAAGGAGACGGTCATTATGAGAAATGAATGAAATGGTGGAATGAAGAAAGTGGGAGAAAACGGGAGAACCCCGAGAAAACCCACGACCGCGGTGTTTGTCCACCACAAAGTCCACACGGCGCGAGCTGGGATCGAACCAGGGATCCCAAGCACCGGAGGTGGACGCTCTACCACTGAGCCACCGCGCCCCCACCCCTTCCTCAAGGAGGTGGTATAGTAGAAGCGTTTGGGATTTCATGACCAGTTAAACTTTTTCTTATTATTGGACGAAATCTATTATGCATTTCTGTAAATTATCAAAAAATTAGACTTTTTTAAAAATAAATTATTATTATTATTTTTCAATCAACAACTAAAATTTTAATGATTTTGAGAAATAGCCACTTGGTAAAACTTAAATTTTAGCTCCCTTTATATACTGAGTCGTTCAACCGACACATTAAAAGAAAAAAATATAATAATAATAATAATAATATCGGTCAGAAAAAAAATCGTTGATTTTTCTTTTGGGAAAATGAGGGGCAAGCGAATGTAATAATAATAATAATAATAATAAATGTGAAGAATTGCATTTTTCGTGGGAAGAGGAGTTTGTAAGGAAAAAGATGGCTAATGTAAGACTAATTATAGAAACATTTTCTCTTGCGATATACATACACATTCTTCAAGGCTGTTTCTTAAGGTTGGTTTAAAGGGACAAGTTTTGCTGATAGATGACACTACAGTCTTCACATCTCTCCCATGTATTTTTTACCTTTCACGAAAATTCACGATTTCTCTTACAAATTTCAACCTAGAGTCTTCAAATTTTTAGAAAAGGAACTTCATAATCTATCGAAGGCAATAATCCGTGCCAATTTTTTATTTAAAATTTTCTTCATTGTTGAAATGGGTTGATTGTTGAAATGAATATCCAAAGCTTTAACAATGGAACTGATTTAACAATGAAGAAAATTCTAAATAAAAAATCGACACGGATTGTTCCCTTTAATACGTTATGAAGTTCCTTTTCTAAAAATTTGAAGTCTCTAGGTTGAATTTTGTGAGAGAAATTGTAAATTTTCGTGAAAGGTAAAAAATACATAGGGGAGATTCGAAGACTGCAGTGATATCTATCGGCAAAACTTGTCCCTTTACACTAACCTTAAACTGCTTTGTCTATTCTCAAGTTCAACTTTGTGCATAGGTGGATTGGGTTAAGCGCGTACCCATAAATTTTTGTTGTGAGGTGTCCAATACTGCAAGCCATTGCGTATGTGTAGTATTTGAACGGGTGTTATTCTGCATCCGAAAAGACGATAAGTAACTATAAAATACTTCTACCTATAAATCTAGGAATAATAATTATAGAACTAGATTGTACGGAAAGAGTAACAGTACAACCCCTCAAATCCGAATCCCGGCAAATCCAAACACGTTCTTAGGGGAAAAAAAAAAAAATAACTATAGCTGGAAAATGAAAAAAAAAAAAGATTTAATCACACAAATTTAGTTTTTTTAAAAAGGTTTTAACATATTTAGACTTAATGCTTATTCAAAACGTTATAAAATACAGTTAAGTTTAGATAAAATAGGAAATAGTTTAATAACAACACAAGATTAAACAAACACTGATTTTTCACTTGAAGTCAGTTATCTTTAACTGTCGAAGATTAGAAAATCTTCCCGCGGAGGCAATTCCAAGCCAGCGTCGCATGAACATCACGTCGTTCGGAGTGGCTGACGGGTGTTGTTCCAATCATTTTGGACATGAGTGTACACCCGCCAGTCAAGGTCAGTGCCCTTTCGACCACTGGGCCACCCTGTCTAACCTCAGTCGTTGTTTTACCGCCAATTCAGTGACGAAATAAGTACGTAATATTATTTCCCGGGTAATCCGAATCCCCCGAAATCCGAACAAACTTCAGCCCCAATTAGTTCGGATTTGAGGGGTTCTACTGTACAAAGATTTTTGGGAGTGTCCGGACACCCTGGATTGGGTTAAGATGTCGAGGAGCGCTCTAAAACAATCGCCCAGGGGTCACGAGGCTCGGAAAGGTTAATACCCACTGTTCTAATCCATATAATTTTGTTCACTTAATGAAATCTATCGGATAATACATGCCTCATTTTTGGGCATTTTTATTTATTTTTCGTAAAATACATCAGTATTGTAGAAATACCATAAAATAAGATGTTCTAATAAACGTTTGTAGTGATGTTTTGTCGTAGCAACCATTATCAAAGACGTAAATACAGATAAAACGGAGCATCTAAAAGTGATGTTTGTGTAGTTGGCGTAGCAGTCGATTGTTCCAAGGTAATTGTAGTTCAAAGAACTTGCAACGGAAACCGACAAAGAGAGCAACAGCACACATTCTCGTAGTTTTGTGACGTCTTCAGCAGTTGACAAAACTTCTTGTTTAGAAGAGAAAAGCTATAAAATAAGGTAAAATCGTGGTTAAATCGACTCCATTGACAGTCCGATACTGAATTAGAAATAAAAATGATTATGGCAAAACATTTCACTTAGTTGTGCAGTTCTTTTCAAGATATTTGTTTCTTTATGGTTTCTAGGCTTGAAAACTACTTCGTTTCAGTTTGCGAGAAGGAATTACTGTATTCATCGATTTCCTTTCCTTCATTTGCATCGAAATAAACAACGGTAGTGACAGTCAGTGACTGAATCCATCTTGGAGAGACCGCAGGCAATATTGGAACAGCTTCTGAATTTGTTTATGTGGGGAATTGATATTCAAATTTCTACTTGCGTGAGTTGCTAAGCATAAAAAGCAGCAGCGTTAAGGAAGTATGTTTATACGTTCTTAGAGGATTTTAAAAGGTGTTTTGATTGATATACAGGGTGTGCAAGGAGAAAACGACTAACTTTTTGCTTGTTCCTCCAACAAAACAAGATGAATAATCGTACTGTTGGCTGAGATATGTTTTGGCATAGTAACGAACTCTCGGCGCTCGGCAGTTGCGTTGTCCAAATGCATGATCTCGAAAGTCAACCGAGAGAAAATCGATAAATTTTGTACATGTGTTCCTTACATAAAAACTACAAGTCATCTTTAGCGGCGGCTCTTGAGGGAAATCACATCCATAAAAGTTTTAATTTTATCGTTACAAACTAATACTAACATATAAAAGAATAAATCCACTAACTGAATCACATATTCATTTATCAACAAATCTACGAAACTACTACACTTAAAAACCTTGAAAATTCGTATAAATGTTCGGGCCCTAAGGGAAGATAATAGGGTTTGAATAACTTTTTGCTGTTCGTCATATCTCCAAAACTATTACATATAGAATCTTGTAGTTGTATGTAAATGTTCTTCTGTAGATTAGACGGAATTTTTCGAAATGAGGCCCCTAAGAAGAGATAAAAGGGTTTAAATGATTTTTTTTCTTTTTTGTCAAATCTTTGAAACTGTTAAGCGTAGAACTGATATCTTGTATAAATGTTCTTCTTGGACTCTCTAGGCTGTAGGTAAGACACGATTTGTTGTTGTTGTTGAAATGAGGCCCATAAGCGGATTGAATGAATATATATATATATTACTGTTCGCCAGATTTCCGAAATTACTACGCGTAAAACCGTGAAATTTTCCAATAAAATCACAAATGTTTACTGATGTCACATCTCTCAACAGCCGCCACTGAAGTAAGTTATCTGCACTTTACTTAGATGTCTAAGACGTCAAACTGACGTATCGTTTGCTTCGCCTATTCTCAGTAAAACATATAGAGAGATCAAGGAATAGATAGGAACTTAAAGTTGGTAAAAGGCAGAGGTGACACGGAAACAGGCGGAATCAATGGTTTTGCAGATACAGTACTCGTGAATTCACGACTTAATTGTACACTGCTAACACGTATCTTGTTGCACTCTACGTCGTACATGTGTCAGTTGGAAAAGACTGGAATTGGCTCTTGATTTAAATTTCTTGGAGATTTGGTTTTCAGAACCGGTTCTAGGCCTGGATCCGAAAACCCGGTTCCGGAACTGATCTTAGGAACCGGTTCCAGACCTGAATCCGAAAACCCGGTTCCAGAACAGGATCTTAGGAACCTGTTCCAGACCTGGATCCGAAAGCCCAAAAAGACCCGTAAAAAAATGAAATGAAATCTTTGAGTTTTACGTCCCACGGTTATGCCGGTTAGGCTAAAGGAGACGGTGATGATGAGAGATGAGTGAAATGGTGGAATGAAGAAAGTGGGAGGAAACGGGAGAACCCCGAGAAAACCCACGAGCACGGTGTTTGTCCACCACAAAGTTCACTTGGCGGGGGCTGGGATCGAACCCGGGACCCCAAGCACCAGAGGTGAACGTTCTACCACTGAGCCACCGCGCCCCCCAAAAGACCCGTAAAGGAGACATGAAGTTCACCTTCAAAACACAGCAAAGAGGACCACGCGTTTGTGCTCTCCCCGCCCAGACCCACTTGTGCAACCTCCCCCCCAAAGTTTTGATCCACCACTGGGTGTTTAGCCAATTGAGTTTGCCTGTTTAGCGAATGAGTTTGCCAGTTACCCAGTTTGTTTAGCCAAATAAGACAAGCGGGCGCCTGCCTGTCGCTTCCACCATTTCATCTAGCACATTGTTCACAGCCTGCCAGCAGCTCGGTTTAGCGTAGGTATGGCCACAAAGTTCTGGCGGTTCTTGGAGATTGATTTTCACAACCGGTTCCGGATCTGGATCCGAAAAACCGGTTCTGGAACCGGATCTTCTAGAACCAGATCCATTTAGAGCCAGAAACCGGTTCCACCAGGAACTGGTTTTGGCCATCCCTAGTAGATGGTAGGTGATGAAACTAGGAAAACTTTTTCGAAAAAACGAAAAATGAAATTTCGGAAAATTGTAAAACAGATTTTTCGAAAGAGGCCATCCCTAGATGAAACTGAAACTACCGCGTTACGTGTTCTGCGAATAGTGTGCGTCTGGATGTGTAAAATATCAAGTGTTAAACTTGGGTATCGATTACAGTGTAGAATTCCTAAATGTTTTCCTAATAAAAGAGTGGAGTAGTAGTTTTTTTTTTTTTTTTTGATATGGCTGTTGTAATTATACAAACATTTCTTTTTGTTTAAATGTGAAGAACATATGGACAGTTTATCAATTTCCCGTTCTCCACTTATGCTTTGTAGCAAAGTACAAGATTATTTTTATTTTGATCTAAGTGTACGCATAATTTTTCGATTTCTTTCTGAAACATTCTGTGTATATAAGCACAGATTCTTCATAGCAAGAAATCATTTACTTAAGATTTCTCATAATATGAAAGGAACTCGTGTCTTGGCTCCTACTTTAGGTATTTCTGTGGTTAAAGATAATTGAAGTCTAAAGGGCAGCTTTTGAAGTATTTTTTGTAAATCCATATATAATTACGTTATCACATGTTTTCATTCTATACGATAATTTATTTTTAAGATGTGTGAAAGTATAAAGAAAAATAATTATCCCAAGTTTAGGACAGTTCATTCCTAAATTCTGAAACTAAGTTAGAGCATTTTCTGAGAATTTATGGCAAATAGCTGACACTTTACTCTCACATACGTAATTCCCCTAGAAGACCTCTAAGATGAACTGTGATCACAGTGGTTGTATGTTCTGTCTAATTTATTTTGCCTCCATTTCGTCTCTCAAGGGAAAATGTCTTAAATTAACTCCAAACTGAGATCTCGCATGTGAAGCGAGAATAATTTGTTTATACAGGTACTTCAAAGAGACACAGAAGATTTGCTGATGCCACAGGAAGACTTACGGCTTGCATGTACAATTCTTCCATTATCATTCACTTGCCTTATTCATCCATCTTCGTTTATTCTAAAGAGCATAATCGTGGGATGTTGAACTGAAAGAATTCGTTTCAGTTTTGTACTTAGGACAGCTAATTTAACTAGTTTTTGGTTCGTTTTCTACCAGTTAGTCAATTTGTAGCTCGTACTTTTGATTTTGAAAGTATTACCTAGTATTTGACGTAACTCCATTGATAGTTATATTAACGGGATAAAAAATAAACGTGAGTTAGATAGGATATAAAATTATTATTATTATTATTATTATTATTATTATTATTATTATTATTATTATTATTATTATTATTATTATTATTATTATTAAGAGGTTCCATGCGTTAGTACTGTCAATAAAACGTGTGCTGTAGAAGCGACCTGTACAAACACCGGGAAGCGCTGACCAAACGGAAGTGCTCTTGATGTAATTACATACGACATAAACTTTGCCCAGCTTACTACACAAACAAATTAATTTTGTAACAAGATTTTGTAATGCACAATGTACGCAAGACATTTTTAGTGCAAGATAAAAAAAAAAAATTAAAACTCTCACTTCCTTTGATCGTTAAATGAGAATTAAACATTCGTTATGCTTCTAGTAATTAGCTCATGTTGAAAAACCGATCAGCAGAGTATATGTTTTAGAAGTACTTGCATTATTTGCAATACCAGGTCCAGTGTTCTCGAAAATGTCTTTAGTTACGTAAAAACAGAACATTAAACGCTGTAGTCTCCAACAATAAAAGCGTAACCACTAGTTCAGTATATAGCTATATTTGAAAAATTCGAGTAGGCTAATATGAACAATATTACTACAAGTTATCTTGACAACCGTAGAATAATTGAACACAGACAGCGAGGGGATGTGAACATTGCTACTGCAAAAAATATTGGTAATCCACATAGTGCACGATCTGTTGATTGGTTCAGAGTTCCGCGTTAATTCCCTTTCAGCACCGAAGCTATATAAGACGTGGATCTTTGCCTTACTGTGAAATCTGAACTACATGTGCTCTCACCAAAAGTCGAACTGTGCCAACGCCACCTGGATACAAGGCCTTACAGCTCCAAAATGACGTCATCATCAGAAGGCCACAGGAGTCTTAAGGAGAACTCAAGTCCTAGCCACATTATAATGACTTTTACGATAATTTTGTTCGTATTTTCGCAAATTCGCGTAGAAATGACTACTTGTAGGATAAAAATAAGCTAGTATTGTCACAATAAAAAAATATGACTCGCGAAAGAATGCGAACTTTTATTATGCAAGTTTAAATTCGCAACCAGGTTGAAAAACAAAATAATGATTTCATGACAAATTCAAGTGGGACATACTTAGATTTAATTGCAATTCTAAAACTGTTGTTTCAAGTTTAAATAGCATTTTTAAAGCTAATTTTATTCCAATGACACACCTAAAGATACACCTAAAACCACTTACTATGAATACTTTTACATGTTTACATAGATATAACAAATGTAACTGCTACAACATGCGTTTTCTACACTATTTAACTCTTGATAAGAGTACTTAATTTTCGTTTCTTTCCACATTGTGGTATGCTGTTGTTTCGGTTTTTACAGTAATTATTTAATATCACATTAGTAGTGGCACAACAAATAATTTTACTCAATTCTTTCAAATCATGTTCCTTACTACTTAATGTATCCAGGTGGCGTTGACTGTACACGATCGGAGACATGGCCCAGAGAAGTTTCGTAGTTCTGAGTAGACAGTGACGTAACTAGGGTGGGGCAAACGGGGCTTGTGCTTCGGACGCTGGATTGGGAGTGCGCAAAATTGACGAATATTTGAGGAAGTGTTTTTGTTTGGTTGGTCAGAGGGGCGCTAAGACGAGTTCTTGCCCCAGGCCACAACTAGCTTAGTTGCATCGCTGTGAGTAGAAGGAAAGTTTCTCCGGACCACCCCCTGCAGTCACCATTGAATTGAATCAATTTATGTAGGTTTGTTGTAACATTGATTCTTGTAGAACATTAAACGTATTTTGATAGTTCTGGCTGTACGAGGGCTGTCTAAAAAGTATCCGACCTTTGGCCAGAAAAATAGTTGCGAATACCTGACAGATTTGGGACCCTAATCCCCTTCAAAGTAGGCCCCTTGTGCCTCAACACACTTAGCCCACCGATCCTTCCACTGCTGGAAACACCGCTGGAAGTCTTCTTTTGGAATGTTGGTCAGCTCCGTCGTCGTGTTCCGCATTATGTCTTCTCTACTCTCAAAACGGGATCCCTTCAGAGGCGTCTTCAATTTTGGAAACAACCAGAAGTCACAAGGAGCCAGGTCTGGAGAGTAGGGAGGTTGGCGAACGGTTGTAATTCCATGTTTGGCTAAGAACGTGTGGATCAATTGGGATGAATGTGCTGGGGCGTTGTCATGATGGACGTGCCAGTTCTTCGCTGTCCACATGTCTGGTCTTTTGCGCCGGACTGCGTCACGGAGTCGCCTGAGAACATCTTGATAGTACTCCTTTGTCACTGTTTGTCCTTCCGGTGCGTACTCGTGATGCACAATTCCACGGGCATCGAAGAAAACAGTCAGCAACACCTTGATTTTGCTTCGCACCTGCCGCGCTTTCTTCGGCCTTGGAGAATCGGGATGCTTCCATTGAGACGATTGTTGTTTTGTTTCTGGGTCGTACCCGTACACCCATGACTCATCTCCAGTTATCACGGAATTCAGATACCCAGGATCAGTGTTGGTGGTGTCCAGAAGGTCCTGTGCAACGTCAAAACGGGTGTCTTTTTGTTCCTGAGACAACAACTTGGGTACAAATTTAGCAACCACTCGTTTCATGTTCAAATCGTCACGCAAAATTGCATGTGCAGAATCTTTACTCACTCCAACATCTTCTGCAATCTCCAGCACTGTCAAACGGCGATCTGCCATCACCAAATTTCGCACCCGCTCAACAACAGCTGCATTCCGAGCAGTTTGGGGCCTGCCGCTACGCTGCTCACTCTCGACTGATGTGCGGCCATCTTTGAATCGGTTGAACCATTGTTTAATTTGTGTTACACCCATCGCATCTTCTCCAAACACCTGCTGAATCTTACGAATTGTTTGGCTTTCAGAATCACCCAGCCTTTGACAGAATTTGATGCAGTATCTTTGCTCAATTCGTTCAGTCATCTTGCGAGAAACACTAAATCCGACGAACACTGCCAACAGCACCTCACTTCGCGACCACCAGCTCACGACTGGCACACGCGAACGCGGTGAAAAAATTCAAGCATGCGCATTAAGGTTCCTCCTTCCACCGTGCACGGTGGCGCCGCCTGAGAATCAGTACTTTGCGTGGAAAAAATTAAGGTCGGATACTTTTTAGACAGGCCTCGTATGTCTATGTTGTACAGATATATTTTCGGTGACAAGTGATGCTAAATTTCCAGAAACAAAAGTACAACTACTTAAACAAAGTTTTCACACAAACAAAACCAACCTTTTTCTCAAGGGTCAAGATTTAAAATGGTAGAGCTTATGTAAGGGAAGAGCTGGTCAGTACCCGAGTCAACTGCTATAAATATAACTGGGCGGCACATTCGACGTACTAACAATCCACACGTAACCTCCAGTTCTTTTACAACAAATTTTCTGTTGATACGGAAGATTGGCTAAGTTCGTGAGTACATTATATATATTTTCAAGCAATCATATTAAAGGAGAGTGTCTTGTAATGGCCATAAAAGAATGTGAAATTTTGACGAATTTACCTGTTTCAAATTCTTCCATGTGAATGATTTTGGATATCTGTCTATAAGTACAATGGCTTAGTTGGCACGTTATTAAATGGATGAGAGCCAAATTTTAAAATTAGATTTTTAACAATTCTTCAAAATGTTTCTATTCTACTCATCCCTAAGTTTTACTTTTTTTCGTGAATGAAATCAGCAATAACTAGCTGTTCCGTCGGATACATTGTGACAATTTTATTCGTTTTTATAAATCAGCATGAGCTAAAATCATGTAGCTAATAATTGTAATCCAAAGCCAGAAAGAAAATGATAATTAGCTCACTAATAAACGAAAATTACAAACAGGGACGTACGGAAGGGGGGGGACACAGGGGTCCGGACCCCCCCCCCCGAAATTTCGACTTTTTAAAAATTTAGCCTAATTTTAGGGGCAATTTTAGCAATTTTAATATAAAATAGCTTCATATTTAGTTTGAACCCCCTCCGAAATAAATTCCTGGGTACGCTACTGATTACAAATATTCCTTTTATTGTACCAGATGTCTTGCAATGAAAACCGGTAACTGGGTCTCATACGCGTGGAGCCAAGCAGGCATAGCCAAATGCTGTTATTAGGATCATGTGCTAGTGGGCTTTATAAGATCGTGGTATTAGTACGTCCATTACTTCGAACAATAACTTTTCAATGAAAGCGAATTTTTGAATTCTGTTTCTGTGCAATTGATAGCTAGTGGTTATTTCGACCGAGTTTATTAATGAAGTCAATCCGTTATGATCTTCAGAAGTAAAGGTAAATTTAACGATGACTATCCACATCCTATTTTCTACTATCGAAACAAAAGATGTATAATTGTAGAATACTTGAAGTTACACATCACACTGTTAGATGGCAGCAGACATCTTCCAGTGATTGACATCTACCGGACTAAATTGAAACTTATAGTCGTGATCCTTTTTACTCTCTCAAGCAGAATTTATTACTCCGTTAAGTTGCAGAGTTTCTATAGAATTGAAGTTGAGGTTAATTTAAAATCTTTTTTTTTTTCCTCATAAATGAGAACTTGGACTGAGAGTAATAGGAGATATCGTAGACAAAATCTTCATCCCCCTATTTTCATATTTAAAAGATCAGAAGAAAATTATTACTAATATTAAACAAAATTCCGTGGCTTTGAAACTGAAAATTCCTGTGTTTTCAGAACATCGGTTCACATCGCCATGATTGCTGTCTTTGGGACAAGAGTTTGCTCTTTCTTAATTCGATTGGTTAGTTGGTTGATTGGAGCCCTTTTCAACATCGAGGCTATATGAGATGTGGACGTATAGTTTAATGTAGAATTCGAATCAAACGGGAATCAAACCTGGGACTCCATGCAATGAAGGCGGTGAAGGCTAGCTACTAGATTTGAATTATTTCTAGTTGCTAGCACGATTCTTGTGCACGGGGTTCGAGGTTCAGTTCCGTATGGGAGAGCCTTGAAATATTTGAGCGCATTACGGTGGTTCGGATTGCACCTTTAACTCTTCGTATCGTAGCTCATTGTTAGAAGGAACGCTAAATTTCAATCGAACCAAGAGTTAATTCTGTCACATCTCGAAAAGGTGTAATAGTAGTAGCCTCGGAAAGCGTGTTTATATCGGAATAGTTTTGATAATCCGTGTCGTATCGTATCTGATCAAGAAAATTTTGTCTCGTACTGCCATATCTCCAATGCCTGACGATGCCGAATCAGCGCCGAGAATTTGTGACTTCACCGAGAATCGAACCCGGGACCTTGTTTTACCAAAACCACTGTTTGGTTACAGAGGAGCATCATTCGACTAATAGTACATCCCAAACCCTCTCTTTGTAGAATTTTTTCATACAGTATTGCCAGGGCGGAACTCTTGTGTAGTTGATCGAGGTGAACAACGGAAATTTTAGAAAAAGCAAATATAAGATGTAACCTGAAATATTATATTTTAAGAAATATTATATTATGTTAGCTGTTTCTGTTGTGTATTGAAAGACAAGTGCACGTGGTTTGTTATGAAGCGAGTATTCTATCAAATTCACTGTATATAATATTTCTTTTGAGAATACAGTCGTGTTTGGTCTGACTTCCTAATTTTATTTCCCGTTTCGTACATCTTGCGCAAACTAACATCGCTTTTGCTCCTCTTTACGAGCCCTCCTAACATTATTATTTTGTTTGCTTCAAGATTTTATTTCATTATACTTTTCCCTATTCCACTTCGAATAAGCATGTAGACGCTACAAGGGCTCCTTGAACTGAAAAGGGAGAAAGAGATACAGCTAATATTTAACTTCCTGAATATTTTCCTTGTGTAACTTTTTTTTCTTTTTTTTATCTGTTTACACACGCTTCCTCTTTTGAGGTACGGTAATCGATAAAAGATTTTTTTTCAACTGCCTTTGAATAAACAGGAAATAATTTCTTTCTACAGTTAATTATCTTCAGCTTGTAGAAGCACTGTTGATAAAGGTTGTAATATCGTTTGGGGCTGGCTTTAATCTAGTTTATTATTTTTTTTAAATATATAACTTTTTTTCTTTGTACACTAGCAAATCTTACAGCTTTCCGCTGATCGAGGTAGGAAACGCGGGACTTCCTGAGAACAGTTTATATTAGACGCTATCAGAGGTCCCAATTTTCCCCGTGTGGGGAAAGTTTTTTTTTTTTTTTTTTTAATCTCTCTCGATTATGGTTCGAGACTAAGGGAAACTGTGATTATGATGATGAATGATACGGTGAAATTAATAAAATGTGAGGAAACAGGAGAATTCCGATCAAATTCACGCAACGGTGTTGATCCACCACAAAGTGTACTTGGCGAGAACTAGGATTATCACCACCTGTATGCTGGAAGTTTTACACTTCGTTCAAAATATTCGGATATGATCCATAATCGAATTCCATTCTACAGATGTGTTCAGATCACTTAAGTTCAGAAACGTCTCATAAGAATTTATTCTGTTGAATTCGTATGTACGTGGTTATTTTCATCTTTTACGTGGTTTATATATTTGTATATCTATGTCAATAATATAATTTTCTAAGTTCTAGTAGGTTGCACTCCCTTTGAAAAACGATGGTTTTAGAATTCTTTATACGTATATCGTAGGTTCTACGTCAAAGTAATCAAATTGCAAAGCTTGTTTGGAACAATTTGCAATTTAAGGTTTTCGTATCTTTCTGAGCAGACATTCGTCTTTTGAATTGAAAGTTAGATTACTGTTATATCAAGGAGATTTGTGCACACTTTTTTTAAACAGAATGTACATTTTCAGGATGTCTATCGGTCACGAAAGTCATGAAAAAGTCACGAAATCAGAAAACGGCCATGAAAGTCAAGAAAAAGTCACGAAATTTAGCTTTTGGGTCACGATTTTTCTTTTGTGTGTACAAATGTAAATACAGATTGGAAAATTTTGTTCTATAAAACGTCAAAATTCACCACAAGAAATGTTTATAGTCGACTTGAGACGCTATCAAATCGCAAGCAAACTACGCTTCTATCGTATGGATGAAAATTCGGCCTAATTCGCATCCAAATTCGATCTTGTGAGTGTTCTGAAATTTTATGATTTGGTAAAGAGAAGATGACGAAATTTCATTTTGGAATGTTAGTAGACGCCCTGAAGCGATAATTGTACATCGGAACGCTAACGATATGTCGTTTTTAAACACTGCTGCAATTTTATTCAGAACTTATAATAGATATGTTTGAAATATTTGTTCATGTTTATTCGAAATGTAACTTCTCTTTTCATGATTAAGGTTATGTAGTAAAGGCATAAATTAAACGTAAGATCTGCACCACGAGTCGATCACTGGTCTTCCGCTCCAAACGTGGAAACTCTACTTTTGAAGTGAACTATGAGTGACATCCCGGATGTAAAGTTTTGTTGCTATTATTCGCTTCAGTGAAAATTTTCTTTCTTTTAGTGATTTTTTTCTATAAGAGCAATTGCTTTGCTGAAGTTGAATTGTATTTTGCATAACAATGATAGTACAGGCCTAAATAATAGAATTTTCAGTAATAAACGCTAGCTTACGGTGCTGATCACTTGTTATTTTAGGGAAAGTAGGCATCAGGATAATTTACGTTAGTTATTTTAATATTTATATTACTAGGAAGAATAAGTACAATTAGCTTGCACTGATTTTTTAGTATATTGCCCATTCTTTTTATTCATCTTGACAGATTATATGGAGTTTATTGACTGCTTGTCTGTAGTTTCAATTGTTTCCGTGATATACCTATGTAGTATTTATTGGTGAAACACACACGTATCGTTATGTGTTGATAAGAAAAAAAATATTACATCCGATAAGAACAAGAGTTATTACTATGAAAGTACATTGTGCAACGTTGGAGGTTTACTCAGCTGTGTTCTAGTTTTCAAGTCGCTTGACGAATTGAAGGATATATCATTGCATTTATAATAGAGAGTTCAGTGAAGAGCACTGTGTATAAACATATATGTACAATCGTGTTAAAAATTTAATTTCTCACGTGTCTTTAGAAACAGTTTTATATTACTCAATGTAGAATAGTTACAAATCCTTCCTCTTCGGTCTGTGTTAACAAGTCATTAACAGATCAAAGTTCAAAACTCATCAGAATCTCAGGATAATGATCTATCGCTAACAAGAAATAATTCTTTACATTATTACTCAATTCTCTTCTCCCAATTATATGTAATTAATTACAACAAATTTACAAATATTTTATAATAATTATATACATTATTCATATCAATAAACTTGAGTAATTGTAATAGGCATAAGTGTGAAAACAGTGCGAGCAATTCACCTTGCTGTTCATTTTTCAATTCACTATGCAAGTTGGTCACTAATTTCAGCAAGTTGGTAAGTATAGCGTTAACACCTAGTTAAGCACTTCGCTAGGATCCTCACACCTTTATTCGAGAACCATGGAATGTCAGTGATATGTGGCTTATATTTGGCACGAGGTTCGATCTCATGCCACATGAATTTATGGTAACTATACTTATCCACTAGTGATTAAATGGTAAAATTTCCCGTTAAACAGTGAGGATTGCTACATTTGATGGGAAAACTACTAAGTTGGCAACCCTGCTTGTAGTAGATCCGTGGTGAGTTACAATATAGTTTTACGTCATGTAACATTAAATTTAAGAAATAATTTGATAATTTATTTATTTATTTACCAAAATTGATATCAAGGTAATTGAAGGCCAAGGCATTTAGGGCAATGGTTTTTAAACTTTCCGATAACGCGGACTCCTGTTCATTCGGAAAGTGATCTGCGGACCCCTTGCAATGCTATCTGAAATTTTACATATTAAACAGATATACTAATTGGAATTACCACAGACAAGAAAGAGAACAATAAAAAATAATGCAATAAGTAATATATTCTGAAGATACATGATTGTTTCCTACTGTGGAAACATGATTGATATATGATTGTTTCAATTCAAAATATAGTAACTTTCAAGACTGAAAATCAATGTCTTTTTTTTTTTTCTTCAAGGAAATCCACTTGATAAACAGTTCTCAGATGTGGGGTCACTAATGTGAGGACTGAAATTCTTTGTGTTTTCACCGATTGCATTGAAATCTGGAATAAGTTTCGTCACCATCAATCTTAGAACCGATTTCACATTAAGATGATTTCGTTTTAAGGTTTTAATACTGCAAAAAGCAGAAACGATCTGCTCACATAAATAAGTGGTAGGGAAAGGCATCAAATGTTGCAATGTCTTTTTAGACAACTCTTCATATTCACAGTGCACACGCAACCATAAGCTGTGAAGTTCATTTTCTTTGAAAACTTTTTTACTTTTTTACATGAAGTATCGCAGGATATTCCAATAGCCGTTCTTGTTCTGTGTTAGGGAGATTGATACCTTGTATGTCATGGATTTCTACAGTAGTGAAAGGATTTTCAATTCAACCTTTACCAGGTTGTGGGACAGAGAAATATTCTCGAAAACCTGCAGCTAATGCTTTCAAGTGTCCCATAAGTGTTTTATGCATTTCAGCAGAATTTTTTCACCTGAAGAATTAATGAAATCCTTGAACATTGGAAATGATGAATAGTTATTGTTTTGTACTCGTACTGCCCACAGTTGCAGTTTCTTACTTTTAAAAATACTTCTTGCATATCACTTGTGAGCTCCATTTTATTACAACACATTTTAATTTTTAGACGTCGCGGACCTCCTGGCTAGGTATCGCGGACCCCACTTTGAGAACCACTGATGTAACATGTTAAAGTGCGGCAAGGAACATCAGGAAGCGATTCCTTAACTCCAGTAAAAAAAAAAAAAAAAAAGCCTTCAGACACGTGGGAGGAAAAATGTTTAATAGCTTAAGAGAAAGGGGAGTTTTGTTCCTTAACGTAAGCAAGAAATTAATCAAATATCTCCTATCTATGTTCGGAAATTGTGTATTTCGTTTGAATTTTAGTCGCGAAACCTAATTTTGAATATCACAAGGTTCATCTTAGAATATTATATTAGATAATGTAATAGCTACTTCGGAGACACGAAATATTTGAAGGTGTGTCATTTTTAATTTCCGTTTTGAGATTTTTGGAAAGTCAATGCCAAAACTAAAGCATATCGTGTGCTGTAAAACGAATTCAGTAATCTTAATGCGTATGTTCTTGTTAATCCCCTGAGTCAAAATAGCGTTCGTGTAAGTTTTTTTACCTTTTGTTCAAGTTCTGGATACGTTTCGATAAATGCATTTCAAACAGTTGTAAGAAACCATGAAAGAAAAGTTGAAACTTTTGTACGCAGACTCTTCTTAATCCTCTGAGTTTTCTGTTTTCCTTCGTTCTCCAGATATTTTCTTGCATAGATTGTTTGCGTGCCTCCAACGGCAGCACCAGAGTTCAGAGTTACTGCACCGTTGCTTTGCCAACTATGAAGAGTGAAGTGGAGTCAAAATTACGAATTTAGAAAACATAAGAGTAATTCACATGATTTATAACCACATATAGTGCCACAGTTCGTATATTTGGTTCATGTATTCTAATTATTAATTATATTAGCAATAATTACACTGAAATATACACTAATCTCAACTTCTAAAACATTATATTTGATGAGAAATTACTTATATTTTACATTACAGTTCAAAATCGTACATCTAACTGTCATGGCGATTCTCTCTCAAACACATTTCCTTGAGAACTGTTTACATCACTATAGCAACATACAAACAGAAAAATAAATATTAATCCCAGGGTGTCTACTGACCTGGAAAACCTTGAAAACCTGGAATTAGCCTGGATTTTACTTTTGGACCTGGAAAACCTGGAAATAGCATGGAATTGGACGAGAAACTTGGAAGTTTTAAAATTGTTTTTAAAATATTGTTTTTGGGATTGGTATGGAATAAGTATATTTTTGTTAAATGCAAGAAAGTTATATACTACAGCATCAGTTAAAAGCCAATAATAACTTATTCAGTGGAGACGTAGTTGAGAAAGATAGATAGACGTGAGCAGAGTGCAGGCAGTGAATGTTTTCGTATGTTGAGGGTACAAGAAGAGACTGAATAAAATTTTATTTGTTTGGCATGGTCGTTGTGAGTAACAGTGACTACAAAAATAGCTAAATTAGTCCCCGATAATGAGAGTAAGATAATTTAAAAAAGTTAAATTTCATGATCTATTAAGTTTGTTGAGTTGATTTTGAGTTTAACGTCCCGTTCAGCAGCAAGGCTATATGAGACGTGAACCTACCACATGAGCTCCCGCCGGGAATCGAACACGGGTCTCCCACGCCAAAGGCGCGTACGCTAACCGCTTAGCCACGAAGGAGCTCTCTATTAAGTTTGTGCCTTACACTGAGGGAATACTGGCACATAAGCCAGAAGCTTTCTCTGTAGTTGCTGCTTATTTGCATAGTATGAATTAAGCTTATTTGCTGCTTTGTGAAGACATTGGTTTACATGTTTCTGTAGCAAGAGTAGAAGACAGGTCTGGAACAACATTCCGCTTATACTCCTGTGCCGAAGCTTTTTAACAGGAGTCCAAGCCCGCATAGTCCGGCACCTTTTAGCTCGGAAACTATGCGCCCTGGAGACGAGTTAAAGAGGATTTTTTTTTTTCTTGTTTGGGTGCCGAGAATCATTTCCCGAAGTTTGTCGGTTTAATTAAAGTTCACCCCTGTATAGTATTCCTACATTAGGATATTTAAAGCTACTGCATATTTTTCTCAACCGGCCTTCTGGTAGGGGATATTTTAATTAAACATTTTCTTGTGTAAAATGTTTTGAGAACCTACATTTCAGTCAGTTTCATCTTGTCACTTAAAGAAACTATCATTTTGCCATATGCATTCTCTAATTATTACCAGTTTTTGTTAAGAACTATATAAACTTGCATTAACTTATACGTACGTATTACAATAAATGTCACTCTACTGAATAGACCTGGAAAAATAGGAAAAATAAACCTTGAAAACCTTGATAAAACCTGGAATTTGAAAATAAACATTTAGTAGACACCCTGAATCCACATATTGCTTACATTATATCTTTCTTCTATTTTATGGCAAAATGCTTGAGCACTGCTGTCCTGATCATGAACGAATACAGCGATTACAGCTGTTGAGGCAACGGCACTGCTATTGTAAAGAAAAATATTATTGGTGATTGTTGATATTTTTAAAGGTTATTGCTAATCTACTGTTTCATAAAAGCCACATTTCGTAAATGTAAATTCATACTTTTTCCCTGAACCGAAAGTTGATGGACAATAGGAGAGACTTTAATTTTTGTAATGAATGTTAGCTGCTGTATCTGTTAGAATGGTTGTCCTTCCTTCATATAATTCGGAAGTCTTCCACAAATATTCTAATTCATTTCAAATCTATGTTGAAAATGCATTGTGCTTAACATATATACTGCTGAAAAATAATAGGATATGGACAAAGTTGAATTCATCCTATGGGAGGAGGAAACATTGATAATTTGGTATCCTACGACTTCCTTCAATTGTGTTTTATGTCATATACGTGCAGCACAAGGAGGTTTTACATCATCTGGGAGTTGCAGTCTCTTTTGTGTCTGGGGTTCATTGGACCGCAAAGGCTACTGCTGGAAATGAGCCAATGCATATAGGAATGACTGTTTGGGTAGCTTCCTAATTTCGTTAAACTTACAGCTTCTTTAAAACTGTGTTCTAGTATTTAAGTGTCGTAATATTGACTTATTTACTTTGGTAAAAGAAACAGTTAGAAGCACATGAATAAGCGACTAAGTGGTAGAAATACATTGCATTGCGAATTGTATCTCTGAATCTTCTGGATTGTTATGTGTTAGGACGAGAACGAGGCACAGAAGCGCCAAGTAATGTATAATTATACCGTATTAGTATAAATTATTCGGTTTGTTTGTTTACTTGCCGAAATTTAAAGTCCCTTGCCAGTACCGAGACTATAGGAGACGTGGACCTACAGTTGAAAGTGAAATCCAAACCACCGAAATGCGTTCAGATTGTTAATGCTTTCCCACCTGGAATCGAACTTGGGGCCACATACACAAAAGGGGCACGCGCTAGCCGTTAGACCAGCGGAAAGGGCTAAAAATTCGCAGTTTTCTTAATTTGAATCTTGGTGGTCCTCTGTTTTCTGTTAAAACAGTAACGTAATGCTAGAATATTTTGTAGGTATACGCTTATTCTTCCGTATATTTAAAGTAATGATATGCTGAACTATAAAAATATTAAGTGGATATACTTCCTACACTCCCGTATACCCCCAATTATATCCCTGGTTGAAGTCTTTATGCATCATTATTTTAAAAATCCGGATCGAAGGCTCAAAAATCAGCATTATGTGGGTTATATAATTGGTTGTTTACTCTAGAGCCTCTCTATTTGAAGTGTCCCCTATTGGCGCTGCTGTCGATGTGTGTTTTTCGTACCCCACTCGAAAGAGGAGGAACAAGTTGCTCTGGGCGAGATCTTTCAATAGTTAGATGCGGAAGCGTTGCCAGAATAAAGTATTTCACGGACTTCGCTGTGCACTGTCTTGTTAAACATTCTAAGTAGCCTACAATCTTCACTTGTCAAGACCAAACAACTGAATGACAAATTGTCAACACAGCCGTCATTCACTTCTTTCACCAAAGTAAAGGGACGGTTTCCTCCGTGAGAGGATGGCGAGGTTGGGGCCAAACTATGTGCTTCACATATTTTCCGAGGGCACACTTGAAATTGATGGTAAACAATAAACTTAGCATCTGTTAAGTTGAAACTCATGCTGAAATTAATCTCTGCTAATTTCATTTTCTTCCATGATAATGGTTACTCATTTCACTCAAAAATCACTCACTCACTTGGAAATAAGGTGGGAATCACAGTGGCTTAGTTGTAGAGCCCTCACCTCTGGTGCGAAGAGTTCCTGGTTGTATCCCAAAACAAATGAGCTTGTGGTGATCCGTTTTCTTCTGCATTTTCATTCCAATACTTATTTCATAATCATTCACTTGCATGCATTAATCATCCTTCAGCTTCTTGAGCCTAGAGATCATAACCGTAACTTTAAAACTTGAAATTTCATTTCATTTCGTGGAAATATGCAACTGTTAATTGGAATTTGTTTTTAAATTAAAAAAGCCTGCGATACATTATCTATTAAATAAACATATTACTCTTTCTCTCTTCTGTTACACAGCGTTGTGTTATAATAAAAACTCTAAGGTATTTTTGCAATTTTTTCGCCCTTCATTTGTCGTTCCCTGAAAAGTCAATGACAAGTTGGCGCTAGACCTCGTCGTATGAGTCCAGATGCTCTCCATATGTGTGGATGCTCTGAACTAAATTATGTGTGATGGTAGACCTTTACCTGTTACATATATACAGATAGTGATTAGAAAAACGGAAACACCTGTAGTTGGTAACACGTCAGATGTATGGGTTGGCAGTGGTGTCGTGGCGCCCGCAGCGCGGGACCGCTGGTGGTCGTGTGTTAGGTCGGTCTCCATACTACGTCAGGCGCAGTGGAACAGCAGTGTCCAGTGGCTGCAGCAGACGGAGGTAGTGTAAATGGGAGACACCTCAGATTTTCAAAGAGGGCAAATTGTTGGTGCGCGGTTATATGGAGTGAGTGTGACGGCAGTGGCTACTGTGTTAGGTGTGTCGCGTGGGACAGTCGAAGGTGATGACGGCTTACACAACACACGGGAAAACCACATCGGGGAAGCGGAACAGTGATCGGAAGAAAATCATGAGTGACAGGTCACGCCGGGTATTAAAGCGCATTGTCACGCAGAACCGTCGTGCCACTGCGGAGCAAGTGACGGAGGAACTCAATCAGCACCTCTCCCACCCTATTTCGACAATCACAGTCCGCCGCGAATTACATGACATGAACTTACGGGGTCGTGTTGCACGGGCCAAACCGCTCATCAGGGACCATAACGCTTTCGCACGCCGCAAATGGTGCCGCGACCATGCAACTTGGACCGTTGAGGACTGGAAAAGTGTGATATGGTCGGATGAGTCATCCTTCACCCTAGTCCCAACCACGGGCCGTGTTTATGTGTGGAGAACGCCCAAAGAAGCTTATGATCTGCAGTGTCTCCGCCCAACTGTGAAACATGGCGGCGGCTCGGTGATGCTGTGGGCCGTCATATCATGGTTTTCATTGGGTCCTGTGGTCACACTTAGCGGACGAATCACTGCCAACGATTATGTCGAAATTTTAGGAGACCACTTGCATCCTATGGTCCGGATGTTGTTCCCGGACAATGACGCCATCTTCCAGGATGATAATGCACCCATTCACACAGCTGGCGTTGTTGCAGCGTGGTTTGAGGAACATCGGGATGAAGTTCAACACTTCCCCTGGCCCGCCCAATCCCCAGATTTCAACATAATTGAACATCTGTGGTCCGTCTTGGAAACACGACTCCGGCGACGATTTCCACCTCCAGCCTCTCTCACAGAACTGGCCGATGTCCTGCACGAGGAATAGTGTAAAATTTTACTTGCTACCATTCGCGACCTCTATGCCTCCATCCCACGCCGCATCAAGGCTGTTCTGAAGGCGAAAGGTGGCCCGACACCATATTAATCTGGTAAGTTGCAATTTCGTTCAGGTGTTTCCATTTTTCTGATCACCATCTGTATGTAATACATATGCGTAAATTTAAACTACTTGGCGATCTTTTTCATTTCCTATTCAATACAAAACGCTTCGCTGATATTTTATTTCAATGTCTGAAGCCGCCAAATTAGATGTTACATGACGTCATACTCAATGTCAGTCCTATAATTGACATATTATCAAAAGCTTATTCAGAAAATTCTATTAATCCATTTCAATTTTAGATGGGACTCAAAAATTGTACAAACATGCCTATTCTTGTTTTAGGTTAGCCGCAATCGATTAAAAGTAAAAAGTCAATTTTGGAAAAATACTCCACAATAATTTCAAAAGGGTAATGTGATCACTAGTCTAAAAACAAAATAAAATAATATCTTGTTACTTTAATATTATGCAAGAAATACCTTTTGACTATCATTATTATTCAAAGCACGAAGGCCCAAACAAGATATGTATAAATTTCGATATTCAATATATACTGGTTCTTGGTTCGATCACAACTCGCCAAGTGAGTTTTGGTGTGTATAAAGGAAACACCGTGTGCGTGGGTTTTCTCGGAGTTCTCCCGTTTCCCCCCACTTTCTTCATTCTACCATTTCATTTCTCATCACTACTGCCTCTTCTAGCCTAGCCGGTATAATCATGGGACATAAAACTTAATAGATTTAATTTCATTTCATTTTGTTCAATGTACAATATGATGTCAATTCTTAAAATATTCCTAAGAGTTGCTCATGAATCTTTTTTCTGTTTCTTTACAGGTACGTTTTCGAAGGTAGATCATCTTGAAACTGCTTATGGATTGTAAGTACTGAAAAATGTAACAGAAGGATCATTTTGATAGACGTAAATAAATCAAATCAATACAACACTGCCTCACAGTTGTGATGTATGGAATAATCCTTTCTGAAGGACAGAAATATGGTTAATTACCAATCATTAATTATACGTGTTTCTAATTAGTATGTTGTTTGATATTGATATGTGATAATTAGCGATCAAGTCTTTGATTTCTGAAGCAAAATAAATTATGTATTACCGTTTATTTCTGTCTCAATACCAGTTTATTAACACTGAGTTTGCATTTCAAAGAGATAGTCCGCATGCTATTCGCGTTCATATCGCTGTATTATAATTGGTTCTCTTCCTTGGTCATGAGCCCATAGGCATAACTACGCATATTCTAATAAAATAGTTTGATACTCTTCTTTTTTCTTCAGTTGTCGTGCATTCTAAAATTTTCTTTCTTCTGATTCTTCAGTTCACCGAAATTTTTAAATACTCTAATATACTTAAGATATTTTTAAATACTTAACATCTAATAAAGCGAGAATGTTACAATGAAAAGGTGGATGGGTTTTAATTACGTTTATGCACACCCATATGAGAAGATCTGGCTACGCCTATGCATGACATTGAGAGTTATTATGCGCGTCAGGTGAATTTACGTTTAATCTTGAGAGGTGCCTTTTTCATGTCAGCCAATCCGCTTGTAGCGACGTTACTAACTGATAGAGAAATAGTCTTCCAACAAGATTGTGCGTGTTCTTAGTATGAGGTGAGAACTCTTATCAACATGTCGGAATTCGTTCTCTGGGAAAGCTTATTTCTTACCGGAAATCCGATAACAGGGCGTCGCGCTTTCTTTGGTTCATATCAAACACGAATTCGGCTGCCGCGCAGCATAATCTGTTAAAATTTTCCCAGTTTTTGTTTGTTTGTTTGTTTTGAGAACATGGATTTTAAGTGTATGGACTTTAGATTTTTTTTTTTTTTTTTTTTGTCCTGCACTCGGAATAGAAAATAGGATCTTAGACCACTTAAAACTGTGAGGAATGTAGGGTAAATATATTGTAAACTCGAAAAAGACAAAAGCAGTAGTGGTTGGAACGGAGAGTTGTAGCCATTATTGAAGTTAAGGCGAGTTTGAAGGAGTGCTTTTCGTCGATAGATGGTAGCACATTTCCGTATCTTTTCAATATATTTTGCAGGTGGCGATAATATTCGTAATAATTCAAATTTAAGAGATGGATATTGGAATTTTGCCCAAAACCAAACTGAATCAGTAATCAGAAAATGACCCGCTCAATTTCTTTTTTCTTCTTTTATTCTTTTTCTGTCTTTTTTTCATTTTTTTAATGTTTCACTGTTGAAACAGTTTCATTATTGGAAATATATTTCCGAAGAGTGCAGTTAAGCACTGGCGTGCAGACACTTTACAGACAAGGGGAATGGTTCATGGGAGCAACTAGGTACAAAAATTAAAAAAAAAAAAAAATAATAATAATAATAATAATAATAATAATAATAATATCAAAAGACAATTTCTAATGTAAGAAAAATTCATACTGTTGCAAAAGAAATTTAGGAAACCTAACTGAAGTATGTCTTACATGGCAAAATCAAACTTTTGGCATGCTAATACCACTTCTGTAAGTTCTGTTCTGTTCTTTGGAAACTTCTAATTGAAAGTGCAGTCTGTAGGTGCGTTGCGTGACTATTTTGCACTCCTCCATCTTAGCCTCATGGGAATAGAAGAAAGAACGTATATATATATAAAAAAATAAAAGTACAAAAGCTATCCCAAAGATCCTGCAAGTTCTTTACCGACTTCCAAAATTACACGATGTTGAAACTCCACCCCCTCCCACGTTCAGCGATTATTTGCCAACTTTTCAAAACCTGTAAAAGAAAATTTCTTTTTCCAAAGAAAAGAAGAAAATAGTTTGGTCTTATATTAGTGTGTGGTGTCTGGGGAAAGGAAAAATCGATCGTTGGAAGTCTTAAGATTCTGTGGGTGATGGTAGGCAAAGGACGTGCACCAGGAAAGTAGACGCTGTGTGTGCTGCACGCTGCTTGTCAGGAATTTCTATTGATCTTCACACTGCGCCTTTACAGAAGCATCGTTTTGAGGGGAGGAACAAGTCCTGCGTTGTTCCTTCGTGGTCTAATATCCAAGATAAACACATAATTAGAATTAATTACGAACGGGAAGTAATTCAGAAAATGTGTGATAGAATTTTCTAATTTATCAGCTTACTGAGGTAATCTTAATAAGGATTAAAAAGTAAATCGGAAAATACCTATCTGAATTTCCAGTTCATAAACTTGGTAGGAGTTCTTGATGAAGCTCATAGGTGGAGTGCATTGGTTCAACTTCCATTTTTGCATCAGCCCTCCAAAATGAAATGCTCGGGGTGTAGAAGCTTTCTTACTAATTTATAAGTGGTAGAGCTTTCACCTCTGGTGTGTAGAGACCCTGGTTCGATCCCAACTCGCACCAAGTAGACTGTGATAGACACTGTGTGCGCGGGTTTTCTCGAGATTCTCCCGTTTCCTTCCACTTCCTTCATTCCACCATTATATTCATTTCTGATCATCACCTTCTTCTCATCCTAGCCGGCATTATCGTGGGACGTAAAACTGAAAGATTTCACTTCATTTCATTTTTTACTAATTTAAATAAATATACGCAGCAAAAAATGAGGTGTTGAAATAACACAAAATTACTACGACTTTAGCGTGTTACTTGTGTGTCAATCCAGCACAAAGACATCGCCTTCCGAGCATATCAAAAATAAGTAGTTACTACCTGAGAGAATTTGCATTGGTATTTATCGTTTAGTATGAGCAAAGCTTTGCGAAATATCTTTGGCACTTCTGCCAAGTAACGAATAATGTTCTAGGTTTTCAGTAATCGGTCACAATAATATTGTTGTAAACCTGTGAATCATCTGACAGTTACACAGATAGCTGTGCTAACATAAGATGGCAGACTATTGCGTGTGTTACTGTTGTCAGACGATTCACAGGTTTACAGCAATATTATTGTGACCGATTACTGAAAACATAGAACTATTCATTACTTGGCAGAAGTGCCAAAGATATTTTGTAAAGCTTTGCTCATATGAAACGATAAATACCAATGCAAATTCTCTCAGGTAGTAACTAGTTATTTTTGATATGCTTAGAAGGCAATGTCTTTGTGTTGAATTGACACACAAGTAACACACTAAAGTGGTAGTCATTTTGTGTTATTTCAACACCTCATTTTTTACAGTGTACAATTCCCAGAATAGACAGAAAAGAAAATGTCCATATTACTAATCATTTAGGCCTATTTATCTTCTATAAAGTAATTCTTTTCTGGTGTATAATGTCCCTGGTTCGATCTCATCGCACACTAAGTGGGCTTTGTGATAGACAAACACCGTGTATGACGGATTTGACGGGATTCTTCCATTTTCTTCCACTTTCTTTTGTTCCACCATTTCATTCATTCTCATCATCACTGTCTCCTTTAGTCCACACGACATAAGCATAGAACACAACACATTTCTTCAATGAAGTGTTGTGTCATTGTTTCAATAACATTTACAGCGTGAAAGTGATCGAGCTTTACGCTTTTGTCTAACAGGAATAGTATGAAGGATGAACCCCATTATTAAAGGCCCAAACTACTTCTTGAGTTTCTATAGAAATTAAAGAAGTTTTAAGTATGCATGGCATGAAATTTTGGTAAGAGTATGCTTAATCGATATATTTTAATAAATTATGAAGTCCATTTGCGGCTTAACTTTGAATCAACAGTTTCTGGGTAAAACACTTTTAATTTGAGAGTTTCGAGTTTTGAACCTGTATACTTTTGTGTGTTGTTTCAATTTTTGCATTGATTTTCGTGAAAGTGGGACATATAATCTAATTTTAAATGTACCGAAAGATAGTATGACGTTTCAGTTAAAAATTTTAGGGTAATAGTACAGGATACTATTGGCAAGAAAGAACAAGGCGGAGTAAATGTTAAAAGCCCTAATAATACGAGTCCTAAAATTGCGGTGTAATACATTCATGATACTTTGTAAAATACCAAATATCTGTTAACTACATGTTCGAATATTATAATATGTACTCCAGTGCAATTTGTATATTTACCTAGGATTAATTTCATGGTATGACACCAGTATGTAAAACTTTGTTGTTGCACAAAATGATATAAAGGACGAGTAAACATTTATTCTAGTGTTCATTTACTTTCTTATCGATGTACAATACCAGGGGCTGAGCTCCTGACGGCGTCCGTCCCTGGCTTGTCACCTTGTTTTCTTAGCACTGGGACAGTGCTAAAGAATGTGTCCTGCACAAAAGTGACATATAATTGTAATTTAATTTGTCTTAGCTGTAGGAGAGGGGCGGTCGACTTACTCTAGGACGGAGGGAAACCCCCTTCCGGAAGTATGCCTAGAAGAAACATGAACTGTTACCGCCTTCAGCAGCCTGTATTTGTAAACAGGTACACAAAAGTGATGAATCTTTCGAGCTAGACGGCGCCCCACCTTCGAGCTTTCGCCATTTTCGGCCTACAGATTCCACAATTCCAATATGCACTAAATTCGAAGTTAATTTTAATAGGGAACCTTTGAGTAAAGTGTATTTAACTTACTGTTATCATTGTTATTACAATAGCTATTGTAAGTATTCAGATCTCAATTGTGGTAGTCACTACCTCTATTGGCATAAAACTGCAACTGCAAGCAGCTACGCCAAGTGGGTGCTTCGTTCAAAACTATTCGGGGACTAATTGTGGACTATTTACGTTTACCACTGACAGTAGTGACATCCTTCAGAGCAGCTGTAAAGCTTCTGCTTCCAGTAGAGTCAACTGCGATCAGTGATGCCAATTCCTTCAGAGCCGTTTTCCCTTCACAAGCTTCAAAATTTCCCTTTTCCGGGCAAAATTTCCCTTCACCCAAACCGTTCAAGTACTTAGTAAACGTATTTTTAATCGTTTTCGTTTCCACCCCCTCACCCCAATCTTATAACCACATAGAAGCACATACCTGATAACCTTCCTTTGAGCTTACGCAGTCTGCGATATGAAGGGCTCTGCTGCTGATTTAGTGGCTAGCGTGCGCATCTTTCATGCAGGAGGTCTTAGGTTCGATTCCCGGTGCAAGATCATTGAGAGCATAATGGTAATTCCGTATTCTATCTTCAACTGTAAGTCGTATACTGTACAGCCTCTGTAGATTATTATTGTATGCAGGGCCGGATTAAGGGGGGCGTAGGGGGTATAGCTCCGGGCCTCCAGGTGAACAGCGGCCTCCACTTTAATCAAAATCCCCACTGGCTATCTAAAAAAGAATCATGAAGATACAATCATCATCATAAAATAAAATATGACTAAAAATATCAAACATATTTCCTTAATTTCCTAGTGTACTTTCACAGAAATGTATTGGTTGAACAGGGGCTACATTTTTTTTAAAAGCCCCGGGCCTTCAGATGGGCTACATTTTTTTAAAGCCCGCTTAATCCATCCCTGGTCGTATGTCCTTATGAAATACTCATAGATTACTCATGTACTACGTTTGTTGCATGACTTCATTACCTCGATTCTTTCCCCACTTCAGTTCTCGTCGCTGGTCAAGTGGGTAGCACATATATCTTTAGTGATCCACGTTCTGAGTTCAGTTCCCAGCGGAACTGCTTCAAACTCACCTTAAAATTTATGATTGGTTAGAACCCAGGTTTCACGAGTTGTCGCGGTCATTTATAATATCCCTTCATAACCTTAAAAATAAAAATGTAACCGCAAAACAATAGATTTAGTAGAGTCTTCTCAGCGTACACATAACCTTCCAACTCCCAGGCACTACTACTAGTTAAAGAAATTAAGAACAGAAAATTCTTTGCATGAAGCGATATTTTCCCAATCATAAACTAATAAATATTAAAATATTAGACAATATTTCCGTCAGTATATACGCTTCTGTATAATGCGTTGATCAAATATTTCTTTCAGTTTATGGCTAAAGGTATCCTATGACAATGAGATATGATGCAGTTTTGGAGGAAAAGAGGTTGCAATAGAGTTCGGCTATAAATCATGAACTATTACTGGCGACCAGGAAGTTTCCAGTGAGCTAACACGAACACCAAAAGCAAATTCTCTTCTGTCCCTTCACCATAAAGCTATTGAAGAACGAACACTATTAAACTTAGAAGTTAAGTGTACTGTACTTTTGTATTATCAAGTATTACAAAATAAAAGTACTGAATTAATAGTCGACAATAGATCCTGTTCAAAATTGGATTCCTACTGATGAAATTTGCTTCTGTAACTTCAGAGTGGATGAACCGATCTTTATATAAGCGCTTTCATTCGTCAGGGACCAGTGAATCGATTCATTAAAAATTTATTAACGTAAACAAGGAAAAAGGAAAGTACTCAGAAGACCATGCCTTACGAGTAGTTTCTTTCATTAGTAGAATATTTTGATAACAAGGACTTTCAAGAACGATTTCTGAGAGACATCAAAGTACGAACACAAGAAATCAGAATATCGGATTTTCAAGAAGAGAAGACACAAGTAGTGAACAGAAAGTGTTTCAAGGGAAACACTTCATTCTCCTGATTTTTCATAGAACGGAACACCTACTTTTTCATCATCATAATCATTATTATTATTATTATTATTATTATTATTATTATTATTATTATTATTATTATTATTATTATTATTATTATTATTATTATTATTATTATTATTTTAAACTTCATAAGAAAGAACTTGCTTTTACGTCCACTTTGTGTATCATGGTATACATAACACTCTGTACCTCGAGACTGAAAAGAATGTTCGATAAACGGTCTTCAAATTCCAAAGATGATTCATAAAGTGAAGTAGTAGTTTCCAGCCATATTTGACGAGCCACTGTAATGAACTCCCACGATATCCTTCAGTGTTTCTTCCAGACATGTTTTTTGAGGGCACTGCCCCCCCCCCCCTCTGGCAGCCCTCTGAGTGTGCCCCCCCGGAGGAGACCAAAATAATACATCTATAATATAATAGTAAATAAAATAATACCATCAGTGCCTCCCGGAGTACTAAGTGTGGCCCCCGGAACATTTTTTTTTTCTGAAAGAACGACTGATCGTGACATAGCTGTTTGATTTTGTATTAATAATAATATAAATTAAAACAGTGCAACCTTCTATAAAGTAAGTGACCAAATTTTAATACTGAGTCTTGGGGCTGTTTCTGGAAGCGTTGACTGGCACTCTTTCCCTCAAAATGGATTTTAAATAATTATGTAATGCTTCAGGATGTTTAAATTCAAATATTTCGCAATCTGTGGTATTGAGGGACACACGAGTGTGTCGAGACCCACCGCTTGAGAACTATTGAAGTACAGTAACAAGAACTCATCATGGACACACATTATTCTACAGGACATATACACAGAGTAGTAGGGCATTGCTACGTATTAATGTTGTTGGAATTATTCATTATTCGAATATTTTTCTTTTATTACTAGCTGAACCTCCGCTCTCTACACAGTACAGCATTCACATATAAGCATGAATCTCCTTGTCATTCCTCACATCATCTGTTAAAACATGTCCTTTCACAGACACAAGTAAAGGACGTCTTGATAAAATCGGCAAGAGGCATCATAAAGGAGAGATTTTCGATGATTTTTTCAATATCTTGCACCGTTTGCAAAATTTGAGCCTATTTCCGATTGGAATTTCTAATTCATGTCTGATCAGTGTTTTCTGTCTTCTTGTATGCAGTATGTAATAAGCAAATACATTACATACACAGTTAATTAGCATGTCAGTGCATGGTGTTCATTGGGCAAAACACTCCAAACAATAAAGATTCACCTTAGAGTGGACAAACACCGGCGACATATACTAACCCTGTATACAAACGTGTGGTGTTGGAATGTATGACTCGTAGGATATGATGCTTTTTAAAATTTCAATACTTTCAGTGCACCCCTAAAAATGTAATAAAGAAATAACGGACATTTTAAAAAAAATACTCGAATATTCGAATAATGAATTACCGGTATTCGAATTTTTACAGCACTATTAAACATTAGTTTCAAGATAGTCAGTGTGGTAGGTGAATCATTTGTTCCAGCATCGATATACCAAGGCATCGAAGAAATCTACGTGAAGTCCTCCCAGAAGCTACATCATGACGGCATGCTCAATTTCCCTCTCGGTTGGTTCTGAATCTCCTGCAGGGCCCCAATCCTTCTGGAGACGCCACTGTTAGAATCCACCTAATATTTCAGTCTCAACACTTAAATATCAGCCTCTTAAAACAATGAAATGCTGGTCCTGGCGTTATTAATAAATCTCAGATGTTTCTGAATTACAAGTGACAACGTACCCGCAGAACGATTTGGTTCATTGAAAGCTTTTAAATTTATTCCTTTTTGTTTTCTTCTAACTTAGTGAAGGTCCAGAACACTGTTTAATATGAAAATGAAGTCATATAATCAATATCTCCATATTTCTACGTACAGATCATCTACTACGATTTTGTCATATTACGAAATTTGTGGTATCTTTTAAGAATGTTTTTAGTTATATATTTTTTTCTCATTTGTTGTTTTATTTAAAACCAAAGGTCAAACTTCGTCTGTTCTCTCACAATAAGTTGTTTGTTCGACATAAACAAACGCAATGTTGTCGCTTTATTGTCAGTGATTGTGTAACTTGTCGGGTAATGTCACCATTTCGTGGCGATCAAGAAAAGTAGTTTCCGTTTCTATGACGAAAGTTTTTTTTTTTTCTAACTGATTTCCGATGTTTCGTCACATGTGGCATTTATGTTTTTAAGAGGATTTTAAAGAAGTTGACTATAGTACTCATATTATTTCATTATTTTTTAAATACGTATATAATTGACAGGACCGTAATTTGTGGGGGGCAGGGGGACAACTGCCCCTCAGGGAATCTCCTTGCTGTTCGAGGGGGGGGGCATTTTAAGACAAAATTTTCTTACTCCATATAGAATACGAACATGAAATTTAAATGAAGCATCAAACAGGTTCACCACAATAGGTAAATAAAACAAAAATGAGTCGTGGGCCCATTTCAGTAAAAAGAAGTCTACTATTAGAGGCCCTAAAAATAATACTTATTCGTATGGCTCTTCGATTTGTCAACATTGTCCCCTTAATTTATGTATGGAAGAGGCCCAGGGACATAACTAATGGTTCGTACACCTTGCCGTGCGGGAGGGCCCACAAGCTCCGGAGGGGCCATAAAAACTAAGAGGGATATGGAAATACGGGAGCCCAAGAATTAGATACTTTAATTTAACAAATACATGTGAATGGTCTGAATTAGTGTAAACAGTAAATAGAGCAGAGAATATAAAATAACACTAGATGCTATTCTAATATGCTCTTCTATCTGTAATGTATTCATCACCATTTAATTATTGGAGCCATGGCTGTATGGTTAGCAGCACAGGAGACGGGTTCGATTCCCTGTAAGAGTTAGTGTTTTGGTTGAAAGGGACCTTGACTTCCAAATCATCCTTTAATTCTGTTACGTTTCTTAGTTTTCACTTTTCACCTATAATTCGCACCAAAACAAAGCTCTTAGACAACATCCTATCCGTAGTTATTTATAAAGCCGTTTAAAAAAATAATCATATACAGTTGATAAACCTGTTAATTTATGTCATTTTTTCAAATAACTTGTTTATTTGTATAGACTAATGTTTCCCAACCTGAGGAAGGGAGTCGTGAAGAGCGAGCAAGCTGACAGGAACAAACGGCGTTCCTAATTAAAAATATTACGAATGTAGTAACAAAGATGTATTAAATTACAAGGTAAACCAAAAAGTTTTTTGCCGTTCATGCGTCAGGAACAGATGGACAATAGAGCGCATGGTACTCAGCGTTAGATCTCGAAGTAATCTCCATCAGCGTCCAGTATCCTTTGTCATTGTTCTTGCAGATGCGTAACGCCTTGGCCATAAAACTCGAGGCTCGTAGACACACAGACCTCTGTAAGTGCGTGCCTAGGTCTGCCTTTATCGAAGGATTTCCCACGGAGTAATTGTCCAAGGAATAAAGCAAGTGGTGATCTGATGGCGCTCGGGCCGGCGGGCGAGTATGGTGGATGGTGTCTCCCAGCCAAAGTGAATGATATCCGTGGTCATCCTTGCCACGTGTGGTCTTGCATTGTCGCGGACTTGCGATTTAACAACGCTGGCTCCTCCTGATTCATTCCATATTGCACCCGTTGCAACTGCTGCAAGTACAGGTTCGTAATGAAGGTGTGATGTGGTGGTAGGAGCTCATGGATCACTTGGCAACTAGTCCACCAGAAACAGACATCTTGTGTTGGTACAGATGTGGTCTTGAGGTATAAGCCACAGGGTCACACGAGTGACAACTGATGTTTAGTACGGTTGGAAATGACATACTGGACCCACTTTCTTCATTCGTGAGCACTTGACAGAATATGGATGTGTCGCAGTTCCGAGACAGCAACATCAAACAGGCTGTTACACGTTGTTAAGGCTAAAGCGGTAATCGAGAAAGAAGAGTAAGGTTAGAGCTTGACGGAAGCTCGTGATTTCTTTCAATAAAGGAAAATTCTACGTTGCAAAAGCAAGACGACGACATATTTTTTTGGGTACGACATTTCAGCAAAATACCTTATTTTGGATTCAAAAATATATATGTGATTTCTTTTGTGGGGCTCAAGACATAGCAAGTTTACCATCAACAACATAGAAAAGAGACACAAGAAGAAAGATCCAATCAAAACACTTCAAATGCATACGAATCCACCAATTGATGGACAAGGTCACATTCTGCGGGGGGGGGGGGGGGATATAAAGTAGTTCCAAAAGAATGGGTATTCAGTCTGATCTCCAATCGAAAGACGGAAGACCAATATCTTTCAACAATTCAGAAAACGGATCTATTTGAAAGGACCAACCTCAACGATCATAGCAAATTGAAGGAGCAAGGGGAAATTCAATCATGAACATACAAGAAATATTTCGATTCTCTTCCCAGACTTCTCGTAGATTATAAAAATTAAACTAGTTGAAAGAAAACGCTCTGGATGAAGTACCTTGGGCAGCTAATCGCTCACTCATCTCCTTCGGAGAGTGAAAAATAGACATTCGTTGAATGAATGATATGAATTATTATATACATCTAAAGTCGCAGTCACACTTAATTCCCGAAAACTTCCCGAAAACATACAAACACACAATTTCGCACACATGTTCAACATGTCGTGCGAGTAACGGAAAAAATCCGAGATCGCGAGGAAGGCCCCATTTTCCATACAAATGAAGTGTTGAAATTTTTCGTCGTTTCGAAATGCTGGTTTTTATAGTAGTTGCACACATCATAGAAACGTCATATTTTATCAGGTAGTGAAGGCAGGAACGTAGTTTGTGTTTTCTAAAAAAAAAAATAGCATTAAAATAAATTTTCGTTTGACGGCTGAAATCGAAAAAAAATTGTAAAATTTGAAATGGCTGTAGCTAGAAGTCGAAATTTCGTACGCATGTTTATTCTAATGCGTAGTTTGCGAAACTGTGCTTAAACTTGAAGAAAATATCAATCTTCGCTATAAGACTGTGCTAGGAAAGATTCAGGGGGGGGGGCTCTAATTCTAGAGTACTTGCAGATACGGTGGAATCACGAAATTGCCTTCAAATATATAGATTACAGGGTAAGTAAGGGGGGAAATGTTGGAAGTCATCATCTTCGATTCAATATGGCGGTTCAAAAGTTTGTAACCTTGAAAATTGTAAGTTGTGCTCACGGTAGTACAGTCACGTGTTGGTGATGAAGGGTGGTTTAAGTGAAGAAACAAATCATTGGATAAGACGCCATCTTGAATGCAAAGTTGCCATGTTGTTGAATTGGCTTGATTTGCTGTGTTATGTGCTATGTTAAGGGTAATAGAACAGTCATTGATCAACGTAGTAACTTGGCTCAGAGGTAAGGCGTTCGCTTACTAAGTGGGAAGTCTGGGTTCGATTCTCGGCGAAACCTTGCATTGTTTCTTATCACCATTGCTTTGTACTAGAAAAGTAGTTTCTGTTTGTATTGCGCGAACAAAATATTTTCGTTATTACATACGTGGAGGGAAGGGATATCTTTATACGGCAACTGTTGGCATCTCGAGACGAGGCAGTATCTTCGTGCGAAGCTTCGCGACGAAAGAGAACTGTTTAAATACAAGCATATGTAGCTTTCGATACGGGGCATCACTTGCACGACATAGTGTCAGACGACTAAAAGAAAGTTACTTTGACTACACTACTTTTGTAGAAGATAACACAGTTCATGGCAAAGCCATGACCGGGGTCTGGGATGCAGCCCCCAGCGAGCGTAAGCGAGTACCTTCTAAAGCCCCAAACTGTCAGTATAATATTGTTATTGCACATACGGAATGTCTAACTGCTAGTGGAGTAACTTTGTAGTTTTATTATTATTATTATTATTATTGTATATTGAGTTTCGTTGCTCCTATGTGTATGACATTTGCCTCTGTTAACTCTGTGGGGTCAAATGTGATTTCATTCCGACACTAGATGTACTAAGATGGAAGTATTACATTTCCTTTGAAAAGAAAGAGAGTGCGATGGCGTTACTCCCATTTCATAGCCTGTGACGCTGAAAGGAAAGTAGGTAACGGTATTATGCTTCACAAAGACAAAAACAGTGGTGTGAGTGTAATGCGAGTGCAGAATATTATGATTCCCTTTTATGTGAATCAGACTTGTGTAACGGGAAAAGTGGTTCCGCGGCGTGGCGCAGTGTAGAGACAAGAAAGTCACAAGGCTGAACAAATTAACCTTACAAGAACCCATTTAAGTTGCTTTTGACTGAAAAGAAATGTATCTGGTTTCTAGCTCTTAGGAGAAGAAAATGCTTCCTGAAGTTAATTACGAAAGGTGGATTGAACTTGAATGTGCATCACAGCTCCAAGAATGTTCCTTGAATGTGCATCACAGTTCCAAGAATGTTCCTTGAATGTGCATCACAGTTTCAAGCATGTTCCTTTCTTTGAATTTTTGCACCTAAGTTTAATAGTCAAAACTTGAACCATATGATTGCCCTCAGCCACTAGTGGTTAGCGTACGTGCCTTTGGTACACGGGGTCCCGGGTTCGATTTCTGCTGGACGGATTGAAATTTGAATGCATTATGGTAAATCGGATTGCACCTTAAATTATAGACTGGAATTCTCTTCCTGCTGGTCCACTGGCTAGCATATGTGCTTTTGTTACACGTGGAGGGATTCAATTCCCAATGGCAGTGCACAAAAATTTAATTCCACAATTATTCACTTCATTAATTGTCCATGTTCTTTAGCCTAAAGGGCATAAGGTAAGACGTTTGAAAAGAACGCTAATCTAACCAATTAAACGTACGAGTGAAAAAATGTTCAATAGCTAATTTACGGTAGTTTATTTTTTGTTTCGTTTTCAAGTAAAGTTTAAATAACTTTTAAAAAAATCTACAAACAAACGCTGTTATAATTATTGGCGGAAGAACATAATTTTCCTTGACATGTCATGAGAAAAATGTGTGGATATACGAGGTAGGATCAAATGAAAACCTTAAATATGCAACCAAATGCCGTAAAGTTGGACGACTGCTTCGGTACATGACAGTAATATGCCTTGAGGTGCACTTAATGATCGACAAGTGGCAGAGTGTTGCTGGTAGAACGACGAACGCGGCAGCGTCAGTATCAAGATGGCCGCCCCACTGTCTACATGGACCGCGTTAAAACAGCGTTCGGTGATCCGGTTTTTGACCAATGAAGGCGCGAAACCAATTCATCGCGGGATGACAACGAAGTATGGTCATTCGTGTTTGTCCCTGCAGCAAGTATACGAGTGTAGAAAGTTTAAAAGTGCTATAACATCTGGAGGATGCTCATCGACCGGAACAGGCTCACCGCGTAGTGACCGACGAAAACACTGCGTTAGCGAAACAGCTTGTAAAGGAAAACATGCATATTACGCTAAAAGAAATCGCACAATCATGATATTATCTTTGGTTCAGCTCAACACATTGTGCATAATGTTGTGCACTTCAATAAGGTGTCTGCAAGATGGGTCCCACGTGAGTTGACTGCTGAATTGAAAAATCGTCGCATCGATGTTTGTGAAGAACTTTTGCGTCGTTTCAACACCGAAGTTGATGCATTTCTGGCCAGGATTGTTATAGGCAATGAGACCTGGGTTCACTATATTAAACCAGAAACCAAAAAAGCGAGGGAGGAATGGCGGCATAGCTCTTTACCGAAGCCAAAAATGTTCCGTACCCAACCATCAGCAGGAAAGGTCATGTTCACTCTCTTCCGGGATGCAAAGGGAGTAATTTTGGGACAGTACATAGAAAAAGGAGTTACAGTGACCAGTGTCTCGTATTGAAATCTGCTTAAAAAATCATATTCACCCTGCAATCAGGCGTACTGCATTACAACACCCGAACACATACTGCCAGTTGTACCGTTGAGCTTGTCGATGACATCAAAGGTGTGTGTCTCATTCATCCACCTTATTCACCAGACGTTACCCCCAGTGACTTTCATGTGTTTGGATCATTCAAAGAAGCGATGAGAAGCAATCATTTCTATAGTAATAAAGAGGTGAAAAATACGATGCATGAATGCCTACAATCTCGACCAAAATAATTCTTCCAACGTGGAACCATGCACTTCCGAACCTGTGGAACACTTGCATTCAAGAGATTACGTTGAAAAATAAAAGATTTCCTTTTCATTGTTACATTCTAAAATGTATTGCACTTTTCGTTTGATCCTCCTCGTATGTTTTTTTTTTCGTTTATTGCTGATTAAAATGTTAGATCACTGAATATGCTAAATATTGATTTTGTTTCAAGATAGTAGTGAAATGAACCATAAGAGCACCTTATTACTAAGTATCCTTCTCACTTTGATGATTAATATATACTATTCGAGCATTAGTATGGTTCATTAACATTGTTTAGGCGCATAAATTGTAAATATAATAATCGATAAAAGCAACCAGTTCCATGTCAAGTTAAGTTCTTCAATTAAAAAATAAATACAAAATAAAATTAATACATAGATCTAATTGATTATGAATAAACAAATTAAACGAATATAATTAATTGTGAATTAAACGAATGTTTACGAAATATCTAAGTATGTAAATTATTAATCCTCACGATTGCTTAACCGCTGCGTGTTGAGTACGCGCCTTTGGCGTGGGAAACCCGGGTTCGATTTCCGGCAGGAACTTATGTGGTTCGGATTCCACGTTAATCAGTAGGTCCACGTGTCATATAGCCTCGCTGCTGAAAGGAACGCTAAACTAAAAATCAATCAATTAACCGCTGCGTTTTAGTAACTTCATTAAATCAAATGTGTGTTTGGCGCAATCCGAAATTTTGTAGTATATATCTGGACGTTTTTCTGTTTTATTGTGGGTTTTACCCCTCCTCCCGAAAAAAAACTTCGGATTTTTGGGTTGGAGAAAATTCTAACAACCTTGCTTAAAACAGGAATTTTCAAAAATCTGGAACACGTGTCCGCTAATTTTTAATAGGGCATTTGTAAATTTTATCTTATCTTGACAGGCTTTTTTTTTTTTTGTATAAATTTCAATCGTCCAGTTCCTCTTACGATACGCATTTTAATCAAAGTGATAGAAGACCAGTTCGAGGCAGGTGATAACTATATTTAGAATTCGTTTCTAACGATTTCCATTGATGCGATTTCACCCAAAGGAAACAAAATTCTCTTACTCATTTATCGTGTCTGACCGTCTGTTTGGCCGGCCGTCCGGGAGACAAAAAAAAAAAAAAAAAAAAAAGTCAAGAACTACTTGATAAACCATCACCAATTTTGGCCAAAATGAAGATCAAAAGTTTGAAATCGAGTTCGATTATGAAAGTGATATTCGAACCGGAAGTGGTAGAAACCAACCATTAACGTTGATCATTAAAGCAAAAATGGTCATGAATAGCGAGAAGCGGTTACCTGCAAATCTCCACCACTCTGTCTCCACTACAACCGGAAATGATACAAATCTACGACCACTTCCAGTTGCAATATCGAGAAATTATCATGCCATAAAAACTGAATTCTATACCTGTACAGATAAAGAGAGAATCGTTTTTCGAAGGTATTACAGAAAAAGAAGAGGAATGTATAGTGGTAATTCAATTGAAACATATTTGTAATACAACATCGTGACAATGGATAGTATATGATGGTACGAATAGAAGTTACGTCCGTAATTTAAGATTCAGAAAGAATATGTCGGTTGTCATTGGTCTCAGCTAAGAAGGAACTGTATCATGAGGGACGTGCTAGAGGGTATGGTGGAAGGAAACAGAAGGAGGTGACGAAGGAGAGTACAATTAATAGACGACATCAAAACAGAAAAAGCATGCGTGAAAACGAATAGGTTAGCGGAAGACCGTGGAACATGGAAGCTTCTCAGTTGCGGCAAGTGACCTGCCAATAATGGCAGAATGCTTATTATGCTCATGTTTTTCTAACTACCCAATGGAGAACGCATAATTAAGAAAGATGTTAGAGAGGATTCTATAGATCTGTAAGATGTTACCAAAACTAATTTTCGAAATGTTACTTGAATGATTTATTTATTTATTTATTTTTGCTTGGATAAAAAGCTTGCAGATTAGACCCTATTTTGTATGTAGACGGCTTACTCCCGATAGTACGGACACATTTTCGCTTAGAAAAGTATCTCAGGGCTTAAGAGGTCCTATCACGGCGAAATTAAAATACTGCTAATTTTACAGTAATTATGTGATATCTTCAAATAGATAAAAAGATAATCAAAAATGAAAAAAGTGCTCCCTAGACAATATTATTTTACATGAGATACCGTTATCATGACTCACTTATCTGCTTTTGATTTCCAGCCATTTAGAAAATCGACATTTATTTTCGCGTTTCTAAATGCCTGCAAACGGAAAGCTACTACTAGGTGACTTATGCTAACGGTACCTCATGCAAAATAATATTGTCTAGGGCGATCTTGTTACACATTTTGATTATCTTTTATCTATTTGAAGATATCACATAATTACTGTAAAATTAGCGATATTTTAATTTTGCAGTGATAAGGCCTCTTAACAAGATATAGATAAAACGTTTTAAGCAACTGATAGATTATTTACAAATGAAACTTCATTTCACCCTCTTCGGGTAGCTTTACCAGGATTCGTTAGTATAAGCTGGCTTCACTTTGTTTCGTACTAAAAGGAAACCTCATTCTTTGCTCAAGACATAGCCAAGATGAAAGCCAGGCTTTAAAATAATAATAATAATAATAATAATAATAATAATATTAATAATAATAATAATAATAATAATAATATTACGTGATGCTGCAGGCAAGATTTCTCGTTCCTCCTCCTGCGTCTTTAATATAAAATTCGTGAGAACTCGGAAATCTTGTACGAAATTGTAGCATCACGTATGGATATCGTAGTGATCCACCGGTACTCCTTTTTTTTTTTTCTTTTAGGTTAAATATCAATAAAACTCAGAAACACGGGTTTAGTTATTTTAAATTTAAAATTTCGAATACCAAATTTAAAGTCTAACCCTAAGTGATTTCGAATTCTAGACAACTTAGTATAATAACTGCAAATCCTCCTTTCATGTTGAATTTCGAAAAGTTCTTCCTTAATGGCACCCTTACGTCATAAATCCTATATTTTGTCCAAATTTTAAGTTTCTAGCTTAAGCAGTTTGGTGCATGTTCGTCCGTTGATCAGTCAGTCAGTACTTTATCTTTTATGTGTAAAGGTTGATTGTTCTCATAAAGAAAATAAGCTTGGAATAAACAAGAGTTCTCAAGTGTGTAATTCTTTTAGAATGTTTCAGATTTTTGTCAAATTATTTTCATTAGTAGAGCTGTCATTCAAGAACATTTAAATTTCTGTCGGGGGAGAGAGATTAATTCATAATCATTGATTACGAAATGAAATCTGTTCATATCTTGACAGTATTGCCAGAAACTTGATTTGTTCATAATATATGTCACATGCATATGAATTACAGCAAATACGCCATGTCAGTTGGTCTTGACATGTAGACACATAAACAAACGATATTACCCTTGTTGAAATTCTATTCATATAGTTGAATCTCAGCACAGTCACGTGGTTGAACATGCAGAAATCTGTCTTCTCTATTATATGTTTGTATGGAGAGGAAATTCAGAGAATATTTGGGTACTCTCATGCATATATTTTTTTCTTTTTTTTATCCTTTAAACAAATTTCTGCCCTGTTTGTTTCTTTATTACGTTGTTTGCATAAAGGTAGGTTTCCATTTTACATGAATCTTGTAGCTGTCATAAAAGAAACCTTGCAACCTGATCTTTCTATTTACTGTTTACATGTTACAAACTTCCTGAAAGCAAGAAAGGTATCTCCACCCCTGCAGCACTGCACTCTAGTAGACAAATAGTAAACCTCCTCATTAAACACGTGCATTTTGGCGCACTTCCCCTCCCTGTCCAAAAGAATCCGTTGTTTCGGAAGCGGCGAAACTATTTTTTCCTTTATGTCAGCGGGAGGGTGATAGTAGGTAGCAAGCAAGACGACCAAGAAAGTTGGACATGGTTCAACTTCTTGCAAGAAGAGAAAAAATGTTGTATGTCCCTTTCAAGACTATGTTTACATGGAGAAATATAATAAGGTTGCAAGTTTTTTTTTTTTTTAATGACAGCTACAAGATTCATTTAGAGTGACAACGTACCATTGGAGTTACGTTTATAGAGTCAGGTCTTGCAACTTAAATTTGCTTACTTTCATACCAAAAAGTGAGCCCCTGGTAAACTGGGGGGAGTGAACTTTTCCCCAATTAGAGCTCCCCAATCTTTGTATTATGCTTAAACGCGATTACAATTCAACATTTTCACATATTTTTTGCTGTAGCTCATCGGTTTGCTGTAAAATCAATAAAATTAATTATTTAGAATTAATTATCGAGCGCCTGCTGCTTATACAACCAAAATCATGATAGAAGTTTGGATGGTTGCAGGCAAGTAGGTGATCTGTTCAACAACTTCAAGCACCTTTTCTTTTTGTAGCAAGAGGAAAGAGCTATTGCCTTCCGAAGTGCAATTAAAAATATTAAATAAAAAGACATACTTTAAAATAATTATGAACTTTTAAAATGCAGAAAAATGAGTTTTTTGGGGGGAGGGAAGGGAATAAAAATAAAAGAAATAGGACTAAAAGCATTGGGCGCGACCGAACCACTTTACTAATATTCATGAAAATTTTAACCCTCAACCTTAGGAAGAGCAACCAGTGCTTTTAGTCTTAGTTCTGTCTCTTAATTTTCGCCTTCCTTCTTCCCCCAAATATTTTTAGTGCATTTAATTCGATTTTAAACCTGCTGCTTGCTTGAACTTCCATCTTCTCGATGTGCATTAGATTGCTCTTGCTTTCTTCGCTAGGTGTAAGCAAAATCATTCAACAAATAGTTAAGTCGTGATTAATATTTCACAACCGGTTTATGAACATTATATGTAGTAAGCTGACTAACGTTAGTGTCAATATTATTCCTATATGGTATTATTTGTTCCAATGGGCACGGTGCTTCAGTGGTAGAGCGCTTACCTCTGATGCATGGGGTCCCTGGTTCGATCACCTACCAGGAGCACACCCTCAGGGGTTCACCTGATCCGGACCCCACAAAACTTACTAACTCAACATACACGTGTACGCTTTCTCAATAAAACTATACTTGTTTAACAGGGAAGTGATTGACGTAGCATAAAAATTTGATCTTACACTTCATTTGTACTCTTTCTCTATAAAAATCAATCTATTACAATGCTACAATAGCAATTAAAAACGCCTGAGCTCCAACGTATAACTTTTGATTTCAAACCTTTGATTTATGGTTATTTGTGATTTCACGTTTAATAAAGACAAATATTTTAAAGTATTTGTACTTTAAATAAATTATTTAAATTCATCCGTTTTTCATAAAGCTTAGCTTTTTTTAAAAAAATATATTGTTCAAAGCCTTTTATTTTAATAAGTCTTTTCCAAAATCAATGCAAATGAATTGTACTGCCATCTTTGGAGTTCTTTTAAACAATACGCTTGTGGCCAATCTTTTCGACAATGAGATCTCGGGAACTACAGGCTCTAGAAAGATGACGTTTTCACTGATCGATTGCAAATTTTATGTAGATTATCCAGTTCTAATTGAATATTTAAAGAAACATGGTTATAATTTCTTTATTACATTTTTACGGGTACACTGGAAATGTTGAAATAAAAAAAACTAAAGCATCATATCCTACGCATTATACATTCCAACACCACATATTTGTAAATAGGAGTTGCATACCTCTCAGGCATTTGTTTCATGGCCAAATTATGAAAAACGAAGGATAAGCATTTCTACAGCCTAAGTTGAATCTTTATTGTTTGGAGAGTTTTGCCCAATGAACACCATATATCACTGACATTATAATTGTGTATGTAATGTATTTGGTTTTACCGCATGCAAGAAGAAAGAAAACACTGATCATACATGAATTAAAAACTCCAACCGGAAGTAGGCTCAAATCTTGCAAACGGTGCGAGATATTGAAAGAGTAATCGAAAAAATCTCCCCTTTATGGTATTTCTCGCCAATTTTTATCAAGACGTCTTTCACTTGTGTTTGTAAAGGTACATGTACAGATGTGACTAATAACAATGAGACTCATGCTCATATGTGAATGATGCGCTGTGTAGTTTCGGGTACAGAATAATACCTGTTCAATACTACATAGTGACGTAGTGGCTTGTAGTATTAGACCTTCCCAAACCTTTAAACCCTCCCAACAAAAATTTCTGGGTGTGCGCCTATTACTGACCAATTAAGTTTGTGGTGACATTATCTCTGAGTTTTCTTGGGGGTACTCCCATTTTCTCCCACATTCTCATTCCATTGATTCTTTCATAATCATTCACGTACCTTAATCATCCGTTTCCCTTAGCGTAAACGGTATAATCGTGGAGACGTTAAACTGAAATATTTTATTTCAATTTTTGCAACGGTATTAATAATAGTGACTAGGATTAAATCATATAACATTTTTATGTTTATATTTTGTACATTGATTTTCAAAAATCATACTAGAGAATCATTTTTTTTTTCTCGTAGTACTGAATCTAGAAGTGAAGAGAGACCTTTAACAGAAAGTCCCGGGAATTAGAGAAATTTGAACAACCAATTCGGGCGAACCGACTGAATGGCATTTTTTGGGTATACAATTCACTTCTAAGTTTCTGTTCATTAGCTGCGAGTAACCATACGCATATACTGACTTTATAATCGAGAGTCGACGACGAAGACGAGGCTAAGCATAATATATGTTCATTTTCGGTCATTGTAGGCCAGAAAATGGTGAATTTTGTTCTTCTTCTTCTCCTTTTTTTTTTACCTTTTTCGGCTTTTTTTGTATATTGGTCTCTCTCTCTCTCTCTCTCTCTCTTTTTTTTTTTAACGCTTTCATAGATCTTAACTTCTTTTTTTTTCACTTCATCTTTCCACAATAAATTTACTGGCCATTAACTCGAATCACCACCTCCTCTTAAACATCTTTTCTTTAGTAAAAACAATTCAAAAGATATGACATTTCTTCAACGATTGGACTGGTAAGACCAGATCTGCAACAATCACAAGTCAGATAAGGAGGCGTAACAATATCGTCCAGCAAGGGGGTATGAAAGTGGGGAAGTTTTCTTATTTTAGTTTGTACTTCAGTTTGTAAAAGGACAGATCGATAAACCTACCAGAAGCTTGTATTCCTTGAACATTATATTCACTAAATATGTAATTCTAATTAAATTGGGTCTTATTTTTACGTACTTTTGTCAGTTTTTAGGTTTTTAGATATCTGTAGGTCTTTTTATAGGTCCTTTTTAGGCAATTTTCGGTGTTCAACTTCCGAGCACTACTAATAACCATGCTTTTCGTTTCTTAACAACTGCCTCCAACGAACTGAAACAACTAGACAGTTGAAACTGGTACATTATTTGTACAGAAACTTCCATAGATGGCACATACACCATGAACAACGTTTTACCAATGGTGCGATATTTCAGTATGAGGGCAGAAACTTTTAGAAATACCCTCGTACAAGTGGTTCAGATCTCATGTTAAGTAATATATCCATGTCTTCTATCATCCCAGTCTGGGGCGCACCCATGAGTGGGTCCACTTGGTCTGGGCCACTCAAATCTTCCCTTAGCGTAAAATTCATTTGTACTTTCTCAAAATTCATTTGTACTTTCTTAATAAAACTTGTTTAACAGGGAAATGATTGATGTAACATGAAAATTAGATCTTATACTTCATCTGTATTGTTTGTTTTATAAGAACAAACTAGTTTCTATATTTTTTTTCCCCTGAAAATATAAGTGGAAGTATTTTACAATTACTTATCGTTTTTTTGAGTGCAGAATAATACCCGTTCAATACTACATAGACATAGTAGCTATAGTATTGGACTTCCCCCCCCCTTCCAAAGCTGGACCCTTCCCAACAAAAATCTCTGGACGTGCACCTGATCCCAGTACCGTACCAAAGAAGACACATTACGGTTCAATCAAATAAATTATAAAGTTACAATTAAATATTTAAATAATGCATTTTTATTTGAATATATTAAGAACACTAAAATCTGTAATGTTACGTGAAATAATACATAACCTGACTATTTATCAACTATTACTTAAATTAATTCCTTTGGTAAATTGGAGTTTATATAGTTTGCCTTAAAGGAAGGGGTTATCAGTTATCACAAATAACCAGATTTTATTTATTTTGTTTGCCCATTTCGTCCTGTTAATATATTCATAGTGTAATTCATCTTTGTTTTGGGGCGTTTTTCTTCAACGTTACGGGTGTCTTCAACGGTAACAAATTGTTTTCGTCTCAATTTGTCTGTTTGTCAAGGTATAATCTTTATGGGTGTAGTAGGCTCTTAGGTAAAATTTATTATATTTTCCATATATACTAACTTTCGAAGATGATCGCTGTATATGAAAATAACGTTTGATAAACGTTTTGAAGGTACAATGCTTCGATGTATATAAACTAACTAAACCGAATAAAAGTAAATAAAGCTTTGAAAGTGAACCATTCGTTAGTGTCATCGAGCGCCACCTGTTCCCTGTAAATACTGAAGAAAGTCTCATGCCCTCATTTAACCTTGGATTGCTATCATTAATTTTAGTATCATCAACCCTTACATGGGGTTACTGTTAACCCCAGACACATTAAATGGTTATGAAAAGTATTTATCGTGCACAAAACGTATAGTTATTATTATTAAGTATCCTACCTTTGGTAGGTCTTGGGGCTAATGAGGATTTTTTTTTTTTTTTCAATTTTAGATTTGGACTTGGAAATGTTTCTTCCATTTTCTCGATCTTCAGCTTCCTCTTTTAACTCCCAATATTTTCTCCTATTTTTCAAATCATCGAACAGTTGTGTTCTTCTTACTATTCCTCGCTACTCTTCCATCTTTCCTTCTATGGCGGTGTGAAGAAGACAATTTCTACGCAAGATGTGTCCAATCCAATTGGCCTTTTACGAAGCATGCTGGCTAGAAATGTCGTCCTCTCTCCTATCCGTTTTAAAACATCGTGTGTTCTCTCTGTCCATTTAATCTTTTCCATCGTTTCTCCAACACCACATTTCAAAGCGCTAAATATTTCCTCTCTAACTTCCGTAATGTCCAAGTCTCTGAACCACCTTCCAATGCTCCAGATATAGCACTTGATCAACTTTCTAAATCCAATATTGAGCCTGCTAGTTAAGAGCGATCTTTTCTTGTTGAATACTTCCTTAGCTATGGCAATTCTTGACCTGATCTCTTTGGTGCAATAAGCGCCTCTCGTCAAAATACTTCCCAGATAGTTGAAATTATCGACCTCTTCAATTTATTCCACTTTAATCCATACGAGCATGTTTCCACGGAATATTCTCATGACTTCGACTTTTTGATGTTGATTTCCATTCCATATAGTTTTCCAGTGTCAGCTATTTTGTCAGTCATCTTCAGTAGTCCTTCTTCGGTTTTAGCTATTATAACCGTATCATCTGCATACCTGATCTTGTTAATGATTTGCCCTCCAATCTTGAAGTCTCCAATTTCCATTAATGCTTCCTTCATTAAACATTCACTGTAAATGTTGAATAATTGGGGCGACAAACTACATCCTTGTCTGACTCCTCTTCCAATCTCCACACTCTTGGTTTCTCCTTCGCTCAAGCGCAACTTCACTCGTCCTATGTACAGGTTTTGAATGAGTCGTCGATCTCTCCAGTTGACTCAGATTTCTTTTAAGTATTTTCAGAATCCGGTCAAAAGCTTTTCGTCAGTCGATGAAGCACAAACACAACTCTTCCTTTACACCAAGAAGAAAACGTATAGTAAGCTTAGAAATAAGGTTAGAAATAAATCTGTGTGCATATCACTGTTGTGTATGCATAGCCGGATTTAATGTTTGCCGCCTTAAGCCCAGAGGTGTTTGCCACTCCTTACCTGATGTATAAAAATTCAACGAAGTAGGAAACCAAAACAGGCTTTCTTTTTTTAGGTTTCAAGTCCCACGGTTATGCTAGCTAGGCTAAAGTAAAGGTGATGATGAAAATCAATGTAATGGTGGAATAAATATAGTAGAAGGAAACGGAAGAACCCCGAGAAAAACCCACGCACACCGTGTTTGTCCAGAAAGCTTTATTCTCAACTTTGATAGCTACATATAGAATTTTTTTTTATTTTTTTATTATTATTTATTATTATTTATTATTATTATTATTATATTATTATTATTATTATTATTATTATTATTATTATTATTATTATTATTATTATTATTATTATTATTATTATTATTTTTACAAATACAAACGTGCTACAGAACAGAAAAATGTAAATAGGTATGGTCAGTGAGGATTTCAGGATGGTCCAGGGGAATACTCCCAAGTCTCGAAACCCACCGTTCCTTCCGGGGTATTTCTCTCATCGGTCTTAACCTGGATTTCAGAATTTTTGCAACACTACTTTTTCAATTCTCGGCTGCAGCTCATGTGGTTCAGATTCCACGTTAAACCGTAGATCCACGTAGCCTCGCTGCTGAACGGGACGCTAAACTAAAAATCAAATCAAATCAATACTTTCTTTTTAAATTCCCTCCCGAAAGAAATCGTCATTGGATGTAGTTAAGTGGAATTCAGTGGAACTGTCCTAATTATGCCCACAGCGGTTGTGAGGACTAAATATTGCTAAGTATGAATGAAACTGCGCATTAACGTAAATAAGATTCATTTTCTTCTAGATCCGTTCTTTTTACGTGCTAGGAATAATTACATAAATACAGTTTTACATAATGTAATGTTACTTTTTTGGGAGGAGGGTCATTGCATATTTCCTCCCCCTCCCGTGAATTATATAATTAGATATAGGATTTGAAAGTTCAGAGTACAAGGTAAGAAATATAAGAATAATGTTTTACTTACGAGATTATATTGTACAGTGGTAAGTTATTACTCATATTTGTCACCGCACAAAGGAAAAGTTAGATTGTGAACAGTTTTATGAAGATATTGCTAATGGTAATCCGACCTCTCCGCTTTGCATAATACATATTTATCTTCAATGAAGGAATTCTGTATACTTATAAACATAAAGAGTGCATCAATAGAAATACAAAACACTCTCAGGGCAGTTAGGAAAAGTAAGCATATTTATTCATTTCTGTTGCATGTAACTGAACTTGCTGACGTTAAACTTCGTATTCTCAACATAAAAAAAAAAAAAAAAAAAAAAAAAACTACCTACCTTGCGTCGTGTCAAGAGGAATTTGAGTGGTGACGCCGAACTCACCCGCAAGTTGTTCGCGGAAATTAACCTCAGCAAAAGCCTGCAGACGGTCATTGTTACAGCTGGAAGGACGTCCGCTACGGTTTCTGTTTTTCCACTGAACGCAAAATTCTTCGAAACGTGATGGTAAACTAACATAATCGTCATTAAATAGAAGTCTATATATTATTACGGCATATTCAAGATCGTCAAATTACTACTTCGGAATTAAACAAAATCTAGAAGATAATGAATTATCATTTTGTTTGGATGGTTTGTTGAAATATAGCACCAAGGCTATGAGAGCTGTGGACCTGTAGTTTAAGACGAATCCGAATCACCGCAATGCGCTCAGTGCCCTGTCACTGGGAATCGAACCCGGGACCGCTTGCACCAAAGAGGCTTGCACTAGCCACTAGACCAACTGGGAAGCTCATTACAGACTGAAACCACTTTCTAAGTAGTGTATTGTTAGACCGCTACACAACCCAAGGTTTGAAATGGTCCTTTTCGCAATATTTTTTAATGGTAAATAAAATAAAAAATAATCCAAGATACCTCCTTACATTAAGAGGAATTTTTTAACAACCTACGATCATGCTGAGAGGCTAATGGAGATAGTGATGATGATGATGATGTTAAAGGAAATGGTGGAATGAAGAAAGCGGGAGGAATTTCGAGGAAACTCACGCACACACGGTGTTTGTCCTCCATAAAGCCACTTGGCGCGAACTGGGATCGAGTGAGGATCCCACGCACCAGAGGTGAACACTCTACCCCTAAGACATCGAGACTGGTTAGAAGGATACTACTACTACTACTACTACTACTACTACTACTACTACTACTACTACTACTACTACTACTACTACTACTACTACTACTACTACTACTACTACTACTACTACTACTACTACTACTACTACTACTACTACTACTACTACTACTACTACTACTACTACTACTACTACTACTACTACTACTACTACTACTACTACTACTACTACTACTACTACTACTACTACTACTACTACTACTACTACTACTACTACTACTACTACTACTACTACTACTACTACTACTACTACTACTACTACTACTACTACTACTACTACTACTACTACTACTACTACTACTACTACTACTACTACTACTACTACTACTACTAATAATAATAATAATAATAATAATAATAGATATAATGCAGGACCATACCGAAGTATTGACGAAAGAAATATAATAAATATCAAAGAAACTGTGTTGTAGTGATCACTATAAGTTATTTTGCCATTAATGATAGGTCATTTCTCGCAACTGAGAAGCTTGGCCATGCACTATGGTCTCCAGCTAACCTTTTTATCTTCGTGTACGATTTTTCTGTACTAGATGTACAAATATATTTGAAACAGGTAAACTGAATATTATTCTTTACGAAATACAAAAAGGTGTATTAGAGTTGTAAGAATAATCGATATTTTATCATTAGGTTAGAGAACGTCGCTTAGCTGTCAAGTCTCGATAATTCATATTCCGCCAAGGAGCGTTGGGATTTCGATGTTACAGCGTTTTTTTTTGGGGGGGGGGGAGGGAATGGATTTTCTTTAAGAAAGAAAGAAAAAACTAGTTAATGCCATGTAGGTGTAGATGGATGGGCAAGTTGTGACGTCAAACCACGCTGAAAGTGCATAATTTCTAGTTTCAGCGTCACGATCCTAGACCTATATATTTTTTTATTCGTATTCTGATGAAGCAAATTCAAGGATGATTTTTTCCTTATGTCCATATTTATCAGTGGCGGCATAAGAGGAGGCAGCGACATCCTCGCACCGGGTCCCGCCTTTTGAGAGGGCCCTGGCATTGCGTGACGCAAATGACCAATTGCTCGTTAATTAATTGAACATCCTGATGGAGGTTGGTGATGCAATAATTGGCTCGTTCCAGTGAATAACCGGCTAAGTCGGGAAAGGTAAATTTTACAGGAGAGCAGTTTAAAGGTAAATTTTACAGTAGTTACATGGTTAATTGTGACATAACTGATTGTGCAAAATGCTGTAACTTCCTCAATTTTAAGAATTCGTCTTAGCCGCTTCTACACAATGTAGAACTCACCAAAAGAAGCTTATACCTGTAAAATCTCAATTTTCAAAAAAAAAAAAAAATGTCGACTTAGCCGGTTATTCACTGGACCCAGCCAATTGTGCTTGTCGCAGGATTTACTTATGCACATCGCTGTACTTGCTAAAAGGAAGACTTTCCACAATTTCGATAATTATGACCATGCAATGAGAGAACAAGAAGTTGTCCTTTCGTATTACGAGTTACCGGTTGCAGCCCCGAACAATCCCGAATCCATGTCCCATTTTGTGTAATCGTGATACGATATTAACGAGACACCTGCGATAGGCTATTTGAGTTTCTGGATGGCTTGGTAGGTTGAGGAGAAAAGTGAGAATAACTTGGCAAAGACAGAGGTTTTTGACACAACTGACTTCAAAGTGAATGAATTATACTGATTTGCCGTTCTTTGAACGTGCTATGATAAAACAAAAACTTTTTTTTTTTTTTTAAATTGTAACATTGCACTAAATACTGAATCTCAACAGTAATTTCTTACGGTAGAGTTGAGTATAAACATATGTAGGCTTTAGATCATTTCGCTCAGTTAGCTTTGTGATGTGCAAATATCATTCTTTTGTCGCTCAAGATGAAGATCAATAACAGAAAAACGAAAAAGAAAATACCTGACAGAAAAAAAATACCAGAAGCTTTCAGAATGTTTATGGAAATATATCTAAAAAGTACACTTAATGCAGAATGTAAATACGTTATTGGAAAATTTAGTGGGCCCAAACATATACCAGAGAACACCTACGAAAATAATGCTTCCTCCAGTGTAAAGAATCTTTGTCCGATACCTTCATTTTCAGAAAGTTAGCTCAAGAACGAGCCTTCGCCTGTACGAGTTCGTCTAATCACAAAAGTCTTGTTGGAGTTAATGGCTATGACAATGATGATGACGATGATGTGTCAGGATATAAGAACAAACATAAACAAAAGCAGCTATCACCAACGAAAATATGATTGCCTGTTACTGTTGGAAATTACGCCACCGAGAAAAGAATCGATTTAGCGAGAAGCTACACTGCAGCCAGCACATCCTAGATGTTGCGTCTCATAATGTATTGTATGTTGGAAGTTTCTCGATTTCTGTTACATTTCACCATTTCAGTGGTTGAGATCGGTCCAGGGAAACTGCAGAATGAAGCTTGTAGATTTCTCAGAGATAAAATCGTTGTAGTTTGTGTAAATGCTACGTTTATTCTTATATCAAAAACACGTGTTGTATAGTGTAAAACTGAAACTAATTTAAATTATCATTAATTAGAACGCCCTTATTCGACACGTAAAGTAAATAGGTAACAAATAAAAGGATAATAATAATAATAATAATAATTAATAATAATAATAATAATAATAATAATGATAATATAATATATTCGTTTTATGTGAAAGTGGAAGGAAACGGAAAAACCTTGAGAAACACTTGGAACCGAGATTTTTCACCCCAAGCTTACATTGCCACGCGACTGAAATAAGGACTCTTTAAAAAGAGTACATATGATCGTCATATAATTCATTTCTACCTTCATTTTGATTCAGTCGCAACTATTTTTTAAAATTTATTTTTGTTATATAGCAAAAGAATCAATCAGCGTCAAGTAAATACGCAGTGATATCTCGAGAGGTAAAACAAAGGTAATGCATAACCAACATACAAAGAAGAAAGGCTTAAAGATACACGGTGAAAATATTGAAATAGTAGATGAATATGTGCATTTAGGGCAGCTAAAAACATCAACTGGCACAATGAGTGATGAAATAGCCAGATGATTTTAAAATGGCATGAAATCCATTCTCAAGTTTGGGTTTCACTTTTTAAAAACAAACTGCCAATGTGTCGTAAGAGAAAAATGTACAATTAATGTATTCTGCCAGTGCTTCTGTGTGTATAAGAAATGTGAACCTTGAATGCACAAGCAACCCAAAAATTAAGAGTTACGCAGAAAACAATGGAAAATACATGGTAAGAATAACAAGAAGAGAGAGAGAGAAACAAATGAATGGATTCACTCTCAAAAAACATGTGATGTGATCAAGATTGTGAGAAGCAGGAGTGAAGATGGGCGGGCTATATAGCAAGGCAAACAAATTATTTAAAGATGGCTACAACTGGTGTACATTGGATTTCCACAGATAAAAAGCGACCCGAAAGACGACCAAACACAAGATGAAAAACCAGACTTTTCTCAGGAATTAAATGGATGACAAAAGCATCTGACCGAAATCTGTGGAACAAACTGGGGGAGCCTTCATCCAGCAGTGGATTGACAATGGTTAAATATGATGATCTCTACAGGAGATAACTACATAATAATAAATTCGAGAAAAAAATATGAAATATTAGATAGTATGCCAGTGTAGCATCTCATAATATCGGGAAGTACGAATGTGCAGTGAATACTAATATACCTCATGCAAGATTTAAGAAAGAAGAAAAAATGGGTGACTCCGTCGAGACTACAAATTTGCATACAATAGAGCCGCAGAAGCTCATTTGCTTGTGGGGCAAAGCTTTGCCCTTGTGCTGATCTATTGTTATCCAGAGAAAAGGCTGCCTGTCTGGTTGCACTAACCCAGGTGATAACATGTATATGTTTTTCTTTTATTGAATTTACCCTTACTGTGAGGTCATAAGAGATTGATTTTCCTTCGAGTGCTACTTCGTTACTTTTTCTTGTGTGTGTGTGTGTGTGTGTGTGTGTGTGCGAATTATGTTGAAATTGAGATCACGTTGGTCGTGACAGCAATGGGATATTACGGTCTTAAATCTATTTAGTGATTTTCAGAAGCTTAAGAACGAAATGTGTGATTGTTCGAATACTCAACATTTGAGGCTTCCGTGCAAGATACGTACTCATCCTTAAAGAATGTTCATTCAAAAACACTCGTAAAATCTCCTGATTACTACTCAAATCCCTATCAAAGACAACATAAATTTGACCGGAAATGGCCGTAAGTAGCTTACTAAATACCGATACAATCTCAACAGTGACCCAAGAAGTAAGTTTTCGCATCTGTAAATACGTAGAAAGAAGGGAGTATTTACGAACTCTTACCATGGCTGCAGTATTGCTGTTGACCGTATACTTTTCTTAACTAAATCCTTGAGAATTTGCGACAAGTTCTGAATTTATTTTGCATGTGATGCCTTGTTTGTTAAAAGGATTTCCTGAAATTCAGCTGAGACACACAGACGTCAATAGAGAAACGCTTCAAATAAATTCGGGGAAAGTAAAAAGAGAAGCAGTTACGGTCAAGGGAAGATCAGTGTAGAAGATAATGCAGTGAAAGAACCTAGTTCATAAAGAAAATATACTTTCCAGAGAAATTGATATAAGAAGCACAAACGTGTATTCATGTACTGATAAAAGCATATGTTAAATATATAAATTTATTATTTACCTAGCGAAAACAGATTATTCTAAGATTTTTTTAAACGAAAATGATAAAGTGGGAGGAAATGGTAGAACCCCGAGAAAATCACACACGCGGTCTCGTTCACCACAGTGCCTATTTAACACAAGGTAGATCGAACCAGGAATTCCACTCACCTGAAGTGAGCGCTTTACTACTGAGCTGCCGCGGCCTCTTAAAAATATACACAGGGTGTTCTACATAAAACCGATACAACTAACTGTCTACCCATCTTTCATGCAAAAGACTTTTTACATTACTTCGTCTGTAAATATCGGAAAGTTATAAACTTAGAGTTACTATATTATTACATCTTATGTAAACTGCCTATTTAAAACCTGTTGATCGGAGCTGAATCGATGGCCTCTGGGAGTATCTTTAAGTGAATCAGAGAGACGGTAATCCGACAGAGCAAGATCGAGACTATATGCAGGATACTCCAGCACCTCGAAACTCAGCGTCTGAAGAGATTGAGCGGTATGAGCGGCGATATGTGGACGCGCATTGTCATGTAACACAAGAACGCTTTCCGACAACAGACTTCTGCGTTTATTACGAATTGCAGGCAGCTTGCTTATCAGCATATCTCTGTACCTTCTTTTGTTTATTGTTGACCCTTTTCCAGGTAATTTTCCAGGATTGGCCCTTGAGAGTCCCAAAACTGTGAATATCACTTTCCCTGCAGAAGGTTGACACTTGAATTTCTTATTGACGGGAGATCCGAGGTGCTTCCATCTCATGCTCTGGCGTTTGTTCTGAGATTCAAATTGATGAATCCACGTTTCATCTCCAGTGATATTTTGCCTGAGAAACGCTTCATCTTCGTTAGCGTAACGGTCCAGTAAGTGCTGACAGATTGTCACATGGTTTCACTTGTGCTCTTCATCGAGTTTTTTCGAAACCTATCTCGCACAGACTTTGTAAAAGTTGAACCTGTTATGTCTGATATTACATGCAGAACCGTGACTAATCTGCATATGAATTGCCACTTTATCAACAGTCACTCGTCTCTGATCCAGAATCAAGGCACGGACTTATTCAAGAATGTCATCAGTTGTTGCTGTAGCTGGACGCCCTGCTCTTTCCTCATTCTTCACGCTCGTTCGACCACGTTTGAACTGTTCGATCCACTGCTAAACACTTCGCTGTGGCAACACATCATCGTCGCATTGTGCTCAAGGTCTTCTATAAATTTGCACTCTGGGTACACCTTCAAACCACAAGAAAACGGATGACGGAACGCTGTTTTTCTTTGTTGCACACAGGGTATCGCGGTCATCTTTTACTTCGCAACAGCACAAAGCGGACTGATGTGATAACGCTGCAACCTACCACAGACGAAGCCAACAGACATCTAACGTCTGGTGACACACAATGCGGTAGAGCCAACCTGAAATGCAATAGAAAAATATTGCAATTACTTATTGACTTACCTTCGTATTTTTAGCAAACTATTACTTTTTTTTTTTTTTTTTTTTTTTTGTCAGAGAAAGAAGTTTATGCTCGAAATGTAGAAATTCTAGAAGCTTCATGGCAATGATAACATAGTTACAATCATTTAAGTCGATAATGCGGTAAAATGAATTTCAAGTGCAAACACGTGAGTTAATAAATTATGATAATCTTATCAGTGTATGCCTACTTATAATTCGGAACAGACGGAAGTTTGATGGTTTAGAAAAATACTTCCTGGTTTAAGTGATAAGCGTTATCTCTTATTGCATTTCTCTTCAAAATTGGATTTTACCTTGACTTATCGTCTAGTAGGTACTGACGACGGCAAATCAACCTTAAATGATATATTTTTTTAATGCAGACCTTGTTAACACATAATTGCACCGTGTTATTGCAGAAACGAAATAAGCGCCATTGTCGTAATTTTAAGAAACTGAGTTATTGATGATAACATTTGATGCCCCAACAATAATGTAGCCAAGGTATTGACGTTTTCCGCTCATTTCGTTTCTGCTTAACGTTCTAATGTGCACCATTAACCAACTGTCAATTTATGTTTTTTTTTTTTTTTTTTAATTTGGCGCTTAGTTCAGTTTTGCATAACGCAGTGCAATTATTTTCCATCTGCATATTAAAATGCTAGGTTTATATGTTTGTCTTCAAAGAAAATTTATATGTTTGTCTCCAATCCTTTCGACAATGATATCTCGAAAACCACAAATGCTAGAAACGTGCTGTTTTCATTGGTCTATTCCAAATTTTGTGTAGGTTGTCCTGTTCTAATTGAATATTTTAAAAAAATGGCCGTTATTTCTTTATTACATTTTAAGGGGTACACTGGAAGTGTCGAAATTTTAAAAAAGTAAAGCAAACTCATATCCTACGAGTTATGTATTCCAACACCTCATATTTGTATATAATGATTGCATATCTCTCAGGCGTTTGTTTGATGGCTAATGAAAAACGAAGGAAACCATTTCTCTAGTCTAAGATGAATCTTTATTGTTTGGAATGTTTTGCCCAATGAACACTCACTGATATTATAATTAATTGTGTCTGGCATGCTTATTACATATTGCATGCCAGAAGAAAGAAAACTCTGATCATACATGAATTAGAAACTCCAACCGGAAGTAGGCTCAAATCGTACAAACGGTGCGAGATGTTGAAAAAAAAATAATTGGAAAACATCTTCCCTTTATGATACCCTTGCCGATATTTATCGAGACGTCTTTCACTTGTGTCTGTAAAGGGACATGTATATACAGATTTGAGGAATGACAAGGAGATTCATGCTTATATGGGAAAGATGCGCTGCGCGCAGGTTAGGTTCAGCTAATATGCATTAAAATATTTATAAAACAATACTATCTATATCTAAGTTACTAACGTAAGATTCCATTGAGATTTATCAGAATATGAAAATTGTTGCATTCCAGACTCCTAGAATGTCTGACTCCTTGGATGGACTTGGTTGAAAAGCGTTAATTGTTGATTATATCGATTGGAATGTAATGCAAAAGCGCCCCTGTGCTTGTGCTATAGTAACGCGAGAAAACTTTCCGTATAATTGATTTTAAAAATCCATCGCTTAATAGAACAATTGGATTTTGCTTTACAATTTTTAACGGACGCAATTTCTTCCCTATACAGAAATCTATCCACTTTAAAGTGTTAAGCTTCCATACCAGATCGAACAATTTTCTCCAAAAGCCGCAAACTTCTTCGTAGTAACAGAAACCAGTGAGTAGGAAGTCCGTACATTCCTCCCTCCCTGTTCTTTCATGAATTTTCATTTTAGTTACTAAAATATATCTGAATGAAAGCGTTTGTAATAATTTCCCTCGTACAATTTCGTATATTTGGGTAATAATATCTGTCATTTTGACCTAGCAGTAAATTTCCCTATTGCCGAAAAAATAGGTCCTTGACGGCCATGCTAGAGGGAGGGAACAGGCGCCCTCCATTAGCGTCGTCCGCTCCCCTCCGAATACCCACCCAAACATGTTGTGTTGTAACATACGTCAAGTGATATAAAACTATTATTTTCGGTATACAAAAAAATAACTTCTTCCCAAAAGAATTCCAATGCCCCTCCACTTAACCCCACAATAACCCCACAAATTAAAACTGGCGTCGTCACTGTACATAGTGCGTTTACAACATAGCTAATCGACCTGTTATCATCCACTTTGTTACAGGTTTGTTGCATGTATTTTTATTGTAAATAACGATAGTTCTTTTCTTTGTTTTATTCTCGAAGATTTGATTAAGTCCAAACACTCAAGATCGGTGCAGTAGCGTTATTTTAGATTTTACAAGGGCGGGGGACAGGATTATTCACCGACAATAAGTTTGTTTGTTTGTTTGTTTGTTTTTTTTTTTTTTTTTGTTAATATAGTAGTATACAATTTATTAGAATACATGTGTTTCTCGAACTCAGGAGGGATAATTGTCCCTGTGCTCCCCCAAAATGACACCCCTGATATGATGGTCCATAACTCGGGAACCATAAACGTGCAAACCATATTATTTCATAAGCTCGTATAACAGATCCAAATCTGCTATCATTCCAGGTTTAAACCAGATCGGATAACCTGTAAACTGGAACTTTGATTTGTCATTTGTATATTACTTTTATCTCTTCTCCATATTTGTGGACTTTGTGGTGGCCAAACACCGTGCTCGTGGGTTTTCTCGGGGTTCTGTCGTTTCCTCCCACTTTATTCATTCCACCATTTCACTCATCTCTCATCGTCACTGTCTCCTTTAGCCTAACCGGCATAAGCGTGGGACGTAAAACTTAGATTTAATTTCATTTTTCGTCCCTATATTATATCTCCAAATGTGTTTTTGTGCTCATTCGTGTCGAGGCGGCTATAATGCGTGTGCATTTTGTGCACATAGTCCAAGGTTTGATTTTAGTGTATGAGGAATTAATGAGTAGTAAACTAAGATTTAGAAAACTAGACCTAATAAAATTGGAAGTTGATGTATTGAGCAAGGCGGTGGGCTGGCCCGCCAAACAATAGGACAAATGCCCGGTGCGCACGGGCGCCCGAAGAAAATCTTTTAGGGGGTCATCTCCATGGTTGCTATATTACTGTTGGTATTTCTAGTATTTAATATACGTGGTTTACTATATTATGTATACCTTTTCGTAAACCGGGGGAGCAGCCCCATCCTGCCCTCCCTTTCGGGCGCCCATGTGCCGTCCCCTTAAAGACACCCCAATCTATTTAATAATGAAAATAAAATTAATAAACTTTCCTGGAATATTTACATTATTTTTCAGGTGTAATACACAAAATAATTTACATATTTTGTAAATATTTGTTTGTACAGCGGGGGACACTTCTAAATGGTACACCTTAGCCGTAAATCTCCATATGGCTGTACCATTTAGAAGTGTCCCCCGCTGTACAATAATACTGTATAACTGTGCGTATAAAGTTGGCTGGCCTGAAGTTACAACTATATTGCCGGAGCGCTGCGGTCGTTTTCTGTAATCAAATCAACCAGCTGAAACTGTACCGATGTTTGAAGTATCTTTATTTCAAAACTATGTCACATGTCATTGCTAAAATCACATGTAATAAAATCATATATCAGATATTATGAGCGCTATGACGACACACATTTATAAATGACTTAATGCACCTCATCTAACAAGTTGATATCGCACCCTCGCAATATGTATGTACTAGTGCTGTTAAAATTCGACTAATTCATTATTCGAATATTTTTCGTATAATTGTTCGAATAACGAATATTTGTTCGAACTATTGTTCGAATAACGAATATTTGTTCGAACTATTGTTCGAATAACGAATATTTGTTCGAACTATTGTTCGAATAACGAATATTTGTTCGAACTATTGTTCGAATAACGAATATTTGTTCGAACTATTGTTCGAATAACGAATATTTGTTCGAACTATTGTTCGAATAACGAATATTTGTTCAAACTATTGTTCGAATTCGAACAATTTTAACTACTAATCTGTAACACCACCGTTTTCATGTTGACTTCCCAATATCTATACCACAGGCCACAGCCCTTTTCATGGGGCCCTTCCAAATTTTTCTAGCCAGCCATTTGAGGATATAGTGCCAAGTACTATTCAGTGTAGTAGTGGTATTATTATTATTTTATTATTATTATTATTATTATTATTATTATTATTATTATTATTATTATTATTATTATTATTATTATTATTATTATTATTATTATTCAAGTTACTTATTAGTGTTATCCACGAGACACAATTTGGGGTAGTATTGCCTCTAAAAGGTGACGTCAAATGCTTTCTCGTTTCGTATATCACTCATCGAGATAATCCTGTCTCGTCTCGTGGGCAGGGGTAAAAGTGCAGGGGAACGTGGGGGGACGCCGTCCCCACCTCCAGAAAATACGTACGGCGTCTCCCAGTTCCTAAAAAAGTTAGAATGGGCAAAGATAGATAGGGGGACGGCGGGATGTCATGCCGCTACCTACCGTCCCCCTACTCTTTCAAATCCACTTTTATCCCTGCTCATGGGCAACACTATTATTTATTAACTAGAGCAGTGGTTTTCAACCGGTGTGTCGCCACACACTGGTGTGTCACATGTCCTATATAGTGTTTGCGAAATTTTAGTATTTAAAAATCATGAAGCATTTACTAATGCGTTGAAATTAATTCTGAAACAGTGTACCAATCGACACCTTCAGTGGTTGCAACAATGCTGAGTACAACATAGAGGCGCTACTTTATAGAAACTCATAGCCTTACACTTATGTAATTATTAACCCTTAATTAGTCGCATGCGGAATTTTGTTCCGCACTTTTACATTTCTCTTTTTGTTTTCCTTACTTTCGATCGTATGCTTTTGAACTTTTGTCTAGCTGTCTTTTAAAGTTTCATGATTAAACAACAATACATATTTGAATTGTTGCCCAAGCCACTAGTGAATATTTTGTTATTTATTTTGGAGTGATGCAGTTTGCGGAGCAAAGTTCCGCGCGCGACTAAATAAGTTACCCTTTTTTTCTCCTACAAATTCTACGCTTTCTTTCAGTTTATTGTTTTTAGCCGACAACAATTAAGCGATTCGGTGACTACGAAACATATCACAAGCAAGCGCCACCACCACTATTTTTTAAAATTTATTTTACAAAAATATATTTTCAGATACAGTTCATTTGTAAGCAACTGAAGTTATAAGCGGTTTATATGTGCATTGTGCGCTCTGAAAATAAATACATAGAGAAGAGAGTTAGTCTTTTCTTTCAAAATGGATCATCATGAACGTGATGTGAACAGAATTAGAAACATGTTGCTGGAAGTTCTGGCTGAAGACGACAATTTAGATGTTCCGGATATGGAAGATGGCGATGAAGATATCATTGAAGAAAGCGACCACATCTCTGCCAGTGAAGAATCAGCAGATGAAGGTGAAATGTTGCCACAAGCAGATCATGTGAAATCACTCTCAAATACTACTGCACGGGGACCATATCTTCTAGGAAAGGACAATGTCACTAAATGGTACGCACATGCTCCACGGCAAATTATACGAAGAAGTCAGAATATTTTGACCCATTTACCAGGAGTCAAAGGACATGCTAAAGAAGCGAAAACGCCGAGCGAATTTTGGAGTTTATTCTTTAGTACGTCTATGCTGGAGAGAATCGTTGAATTTACAAACCAGTGCATTGAAACACATAGGGTCGCTTATAGCAGAGAATAGATGCTCAAAATACTAATATAACAGAAGTAAAGGCCTTGCTGGGCCTTCTGTATCTTGCAGGAGGACTGAACTTGCAGGAGGAGGATAATTAGTCAATAGCATAAAATAACTTAAGACGACTTTTAAAACAAATATTTTAACCTAAAATTAAATACAAATTTAAAAAAAAACAAATATTACATGAGTTTTACTATGTAGTTATTATGCGGAACAAAATTCCGCACGCGACTAATTAAGTAACTTTTTTCACGCGACTAGTTAAGGGTTAATTAATTAATTAATTAATTACAGTTTATGTTATGATAAATAAAAATCAAACAAATGCGTCACGATGTCGTGAGCGTTCAGTAAAGTGTGCCGTCAGTCAAAAAAGATTGAGAACCACTTAACTAGAGACATGTACGTTAACCCTGAAGCTACTTTTGGTAAATATGAGAAGTTATTTAAATAGGAAGAGTTTCTTTGCTTGCTTATTTATTTTATAAAAAATCAGTATAAAGTAATATATTTTGTCTTTATTTCCTCAGGTGGACAAAGGAGACCGCCCTCGGAGAATGGACAGGTTGAGAAGTAGCCTTCGAAACAGTTTTAGGCGGAAAAAGGAACATGTACCGGAAAGCTCAAAGCCTCATCAGTGGCAGGCTGATGAGGCCGCTGTACGCTCGGGAACCTGTAGTTTTCATGTAAAGGTAACATATTTATTTTTTGAAAAAATGATATTGCTGTGAAGTTAGCGACAATTTAAGTTGAGCAGTGTTAGTATGTAGTATTCAAATTTCGAATCAGTACTTCCAGTGGCGTGCTCAAGGGGGTTGTATGCTTTAAAAACCTTTTTTTCCCATTTTTTTTAAGAAAAAATATTCTGCATCCTAAAAACTCTCATTCTATTATTATCTCTCCCTCCCAAAATTGAGAGACACATGGTATTTTAGGAGGGTAGGGAAATACTGTTCTTTCTTTCGAAGAAAATGTTTATAATTTTCTTTCTTTTTTATTTCGTTCCTCCTCTTCCTCCTCCTCCTTCTTCTTTATTATTATTATTATTATTATTATTATTATTATTATTATTATTATTATTATGATACGGAAAAAAGGAGATTCAAAAATCTTTGGATAAACACGTTTCAGAGAAAGGTATTTTTATTTAACAAAAGGGGAAAAGACGACTAATAAAAACGTAGAATAAAAAATATTTTTTTAAAGAGAAAGAAGTAAATAATTTCTCTCTCTCTCTCTCATATGAACATGGGAACTTGAGCCCTCCCCCCCCCATCCTGACACTTCTGCATACACCACTGTAAATACCGATTAAAGGTAAAAACAAGGTAGTTTGGATATTTTCTGCTTTCGTTTTTGGCAATTGAAAACAAGTTAATGAAAACAGTTCTGATTTGTTTCTTATGTCATTTTTGATACATCTCTAGGTGGTTAATTTATGAATAGTGTTCAACAGATTTATGAATTTCCTGTTTACCTAAACATTCTACAATAAAGTTATGACATTGAAGTGAAACCCTTAAGTAACAAAGCCTGCCTTCACGTGAAGTCCATTCGTAACTGAGAACATTCCGAGTTCCGTGAAATGCTCACACATACGTATACTATGAAGTAAGTACTCGTACAACCTGTTCAGGGCAGAAACGTAGGAACATTATAAAAATGAGTAATTAATATTTACTTGCATGCATTCCTCATACCCAACATTTGACCTCAATCCCTCTAGTCGTTTCAAAATTAACATCTGATTCTTAAGACATTTTCTACGTTCTGTCTTCACAGTTTTGACCTCATTTATCTCCCACCCTGTATACAGTCTGCCACTAAACACCCTCCTTCTTTCTGTTTCTATTGGTCCTGAATCTAGTGCTAGCAATCATTTTCGGCAATTGAATTCACCAAATCGGAATAGTCCCTTGTGAGATGTCTGTTTCTTTGAAATTTTCCCCACTTCTTATAAAATATTTTCGTACAATTCTAATAGATTATTTCTTAGCCTTCTACCATGCTTGTAAAATTACTATTTGAATAAGGATATTTAGTAGTAGATTACAGTTATCATTGAACATATACAAATACAAATTGATAAAAACGTATCTTAACGAAATGCGGCATTTTGAACCTCTTTATTCTGTTTTCTTCTGCAAAACCGTGGCTTCGAGGAAATATAACGATGGGCTTCTCTCTTCCTATTATTCATCCCCAAACTTCCGGGAAATCTTTTCAGTTTAATCACCCGCAGTCGTCGTGGTTACACAATCTGGCTATGAGTAATTACGTAGCATTCCGTGTTAATATTTTGTAGGCTAAAATAGGCAGACAATAGTTGCAATTATGAATTATGAAATAAATTATAAAAATGAAAATACTGGGAAGAAACGGGGTATTTCCGACAGATAAGATGTTCACAGCTTCATATGACATAACTGGGGGTAATTTTATACCAGCAGTAAGTGTTCTACCGCAGAGCTTTGAATATTCAAATAATAGGTGTTAAGCTCCTAAAATAACTTTAACACTAATGTTTCTTCTTTCATACTTTACTAAGGGAGCACGCTGGCTTAGTGGTAGATCATTTGCCTCTAGTGTGTGGGGTCCCTGGTTCAATCTGCAGACAAGAAAGTTTGTGGTAGAGAACATCGTGTCCGTGGATTTTTTTCGGAATACTTAGTTTTCCTCCCAGATTATCATTCCACTAATTCTTCCATCATCATTCATTTACCTTAATCATCCGTCTCCCATAGCTTAACGAGCATAACATTTCCTTCTACATTCTCATTTTACCAATTCTTCCATCATTCACTTGCCTTAATCGTCTGTCCCGCTTAGCCTAAAGGGCTTAATCGTCGGACGTTAAACTGAAAGATTTCACTTTCTTACTCCGTTGAATGTGGTTAACAACAAAAGATTTGACCTTTTGCCAAAAATCATTGTTCAAAATAACATGACAAAGATATGGTAGAATTGAATATTCTTTACAAGTTTTGCAAAGGAAATTAAATGAAATCTTTTAAGTTTTACGTCCCACGGTTATGTCGGCTAGGTTAAAGGAGTCGGTGATGATGAGAAATGAATGAAATGGTAGAGTGAAGAAAGTGGAGGAAACGGCAGAACCCCCCCCCCACACACACAATGTTTGTCCACCACAAAGCCCACTTGCCTCGAGCTAGGATCAAACCAAGGACCCCATGCACCAGAAGTGAACGCTCTATCACTGAGCCACCGCGGCCCCCAGTTTTGAAAAGAAGTAACAAACAAGTTTGAGGTTTCTTAGTGCTTAGAAATGTTATTAATGATAAGAAAGATTTATAAAAATAAAGCTTATGTTGTTGATTTAGTATCACCGAATCAGGTTACCTAAAACAAGTACTTTTCATTAATAACAGGTGGTATTGCGTTGTATAATCATTAATGATATTGAGTACCTACGCCGTAATATATTTTTAATCAATTGATTTATATAGGGAACACTATTTCAGTTTTCTTTGAAATTAATTGGAATTTTAATGGTTGATTTTATTGAATTCCTCTTCAGTCTAATAAAATATCTCGTGCTTTTCCAAATTAATGTGCATTCTATATAAAATTAATACTACTTAAATTCGATTATTAAATGTTAAAATTATAAATCACGAAATTTAATTTTCAAGAAGCAAGGGACATTTGAAGTAAATTTGAAGAAGAAATCAGTAAAATCAAATCATTAAAATTTCAGTTCTTAAATTATTATTATGCACTTCATAGTTTTTAGTCTCCTGGAATACATTATATATATATACTGTATATGAAAAATACACACCATTAACACCAGATAATATCTATTGTTGTCTGATACTCCTAACAATGATGCACATATAATATATTACTTTTAAATAAGTATAAATAACATAAGTAATTTAGGAAAAATTACCTCTTTCTGTAAAGAAAGGGTACAAATTAAATAAATATGTTATTTTAATTTCACTAATGTTCACTATAGAGTGTTTCATTGAAACTATAATCAGATGTAGAGTTACTAGCAAAAATGGGTGTACAAACCAGTAATTTCCGCAGGAACTGGCTAATTTGGAAAACACTTTTCGTGTACTATACAGAGAATTATAGTAGACTTACAATATGAATTCAATGTCACAATAATGGCTTCTATTTCCTCCTTTAACCTTCTATTTAAATCAAAAGTGGTAGAAATAAACCATTTCAGGTTTCGGCGTTAATGAGTATAGAGAAAGAATAGTGATACATAGCGAGAGATGTGCTTTTTAAAAATATATTCGTGCCTTCTCTACTCCTGCCCCTCTACTAAAATCGGAAGTGGTAAAATAAATATTACTTCCTTTCAATATTGATCTCCATAAAACAAACACAATATATATAGCGAGAAATGGTTTTCTAATACGGATTCGCCGTCAAAAGAATGTTTCATCTCCACCTGTATTCCTCTATTCAAACCGGAAGCTGTGGAAATTACGGTTTCCGGTTACAACATTGGTCGCCATAGAGTAAGATATATCGATAAGTTTTATATATATATATATATATATATATATATATATATATATATATATATATACGGATCTAGTGTATAAGGTATACACAGTGTAGGTCCTATTTCACTTTTAATTCTACGTAAACCGGAAGTTGTTAACATTTACTACTACTTCCGGTTTCAATTTTTGTTCCTATATAGCAGAAAAGATAATAGAAAAGCTTTAAACTACTTTTAATACGGATTTAGAATCCAGTCTTTTATACGTCTATTGAAGCGGGTAGCAATAGTGGTGGAATCAAAACTGATCAGAGATAACGCAAATTTGTGTCTAATATGGATTAGTGTCATAAGAACAGCTTCCATCTGTTATTCTATCCCTCTATTGCAACCGAAAGTGAGTGATCGATCTACAACTACTGGTTCCAGTATTGAATCCCCACAATTCTGAAGTCTACATAGTTTCACAATTGAAATGAAATTAATTTGTTCTCTCTGCGTCAAAGAAAAACGCAAAATTGCTCTACTCATTCCGGAATTACTGAGACTGTAACACATGGATCGTGTACATTCATTTTTGCTGTTGGCTAAACAAAAATATTTCTCCATATTGCATAAACTAATAAAGTATATTTATTTTTCAGTATTTAGGTTGTGTAGAGGTATTTGAATCCAGGGGGATGCAAGTATGTGAAGAAGCTTTAAAAGTATTAAGGGTAAGTTATTATTTTGCATATTCGTTTGAAATATGTGGAGCCTTCAGTGCACAAGGGAATCCAGTTGATGATTTTGTAGAGATTTCATCTTTAAGAACTCTGTCTCAGGCTCCTTTCAGAGCTTGAAAGAATCATCTCCAGATACATTAAATAGCTCTTGTAAACCTTTTCCCCTATAATTAAGTATTCCTTATCAACTTTGTCTGCTTCTCTCACAGTTTAATGTAATTTGATTCCCTCGTGCACCGAATGACCCATATAACGATCTACTTTAGAACTAAGTGAATAAGACGTGTCATTATTTCAGTAAAATAATAGAATTGTGTTGAATATTCGTACAGTTATTTCTAAAAAATTAATGAACTTTACTGTTAAACGAAAAGTTACATCTCCAAAACGATTGTTAATCACAAATGGAAAACATACTTAGAATAGTTTAGTTCGTTTCAAACAGTTTATAGACACATGTGCAGATTTGCAACACCGGGAGCCTCATTCCGCAACAGTTTTCGCAAATTTGCGGACCGCAACGCAACGTAAATAATGCAACGTGAACGGTAATTGACTGCTTTACCGATTATCACAAACCAAAACTCAGTTTTTGTTGCGTTGACTCAAGCCGTTACGGAATGAGATCGCTGATCTGTAGGTACGAAAATGATTTCTCAACCGTAGTATCATGGTTTTCTGCTTAACATAATGTGTTATTTTTAATGCAATGTGTTGCATTATTCTTAAATCATTATTGCCTACTTATATTAATGCAATATCTTAATGCATGCGACGCATCCACATCATCTATGAACGGCCCTGCTCAAGTACTTAATATTATTATTATTATTATTATTATTATTATTATTATTATTATTATTATTATAATAAATATATATGAGCATATTTGTATCACCTACGTTTGCAATAAACACTCAGCGCCTGTAGTTTGATGTTGTGGGGGGGGGGGAGTAAATTATTTTCTGAAAGATTTATGGTAAAAACCATAGGAATTAAATACTCTGATTCCTATTAGCAATTTAATTCTAGCTGTAAAGAATTATTATGGTTCAATACTGCTTTTCATGTTGATACCCTCCGCCCCGCTGGAAAAAAAAAAAAAAAAAAAACTGACCCGAGTAGCTGGTTGATTTTCCGTTCATCTTAGATGCTTTGACTTGTAATTTAATTTCTGTCACCAGTAGGGTTACCAGACATTCTCTTTAACCCGGACATAGTCTTTATTTGGGGTACAAACAATTACTTCGGCTTCAAAATTTGTAAAATAATTGTCAGTGTTAATATTTTGCAATGTTCAATTTTCACAAAAAAAAAATACAACACACTCAGCTGTAAGTGCGAAAGAAAGAAACTTAATCAGTGTTGTGATAGTTCAGTTGTACGTATAAATTACATTTTTTTTTTTTCGTTATAGCATTAAGAAATTTGTCGAGCAGTATATGCAAATCTTCCTGTGAAATAACTAACGAGTATAGTCTCCATCACGTTATAATCTGACTTGTTAGTAGAACTACACTAAAAGTTCCCAGAGAAGTTGCTATCTTAATTGTTTCGTTTCGAATTCCTTTAAAATATTCTTGAAGGGAAAAAAATGACATTGGCCATGATAACTTTAAACAATATTTCATTCTGTGTGCAACGAAAGCTTGCGGAGTGAAAATTTTAAACGTTACTAGTCTTAACTTTACCATTGATACTTAAACGTAAACGTGGAGAGCGTATTTCCCAAAGCGATCACGATAAGCATTGAGAAACCAAATGGAGGTCATTCACAATGCCTTATTCCCATGCTAATCTGATTCCTTATCACATTTCCTTTTCATTATGACCTTTCTCTTCTATATAATGCTCGTATACATTCTCGCTTGCTGGTGTATACAGCTAGTTCTGTAATTAGTAGTTTTATTCTTCATTTAATGTTTTAGTGTATAAATATACTACACTGTTAACTGTATAATAGCTTTATAATAATGTGATTAAGACTGAAGAAATGGTATCAACTTCGCCCAGACAATAGTGTATTCAGAGATTAGTCAGAAACAGGGAGAACATAAAGTGGATTATATGGGGATTTGAAATATTGATATGTCATATCTCATTTGACACAATTATATTACATATTTTGGTTTTCAACATAGTTAATATCCCTAAACAGGGTCGGCTCTACCATATATACACAACACGTGCTTTGCACGGGGCGGTAAATTTCGAGGGGCGGCAAAATCTATCATAACTATATTATTTAATATATATATATATATATATATATATATATATATATATATATATATATATATATATATATATATAATTTTTTTGTCGGAGACAAACTTAATGATGCCGGTAGTTAAATTACTAAGTTAACCTTCTACTTGAATACTACATTCATAAATCATGTTTAGGTCGCATTAGTTTAAGGTCACATGGGGACAGTGACATTGCTAAAGTGTCATTTGGAAAGTGCTAAAGCAAATGGTCAAACAAATCCTAGCATGAATTGCTTGATTGTTGTCAAATACAAGAACTCAATTCTCGATAAATAGTGAACACCTGTTCCATTTAGTTACTTATCACAGTTTTGATATGAAAACTAGTCTTATCTTTGTCACAAACAAGTTCCTTATCATGGAAAGTGGATTTTTTTTAAAAAATTTAACAGATGTAGAAAGAGAATCAAGAAATAAAGATAAAAGAGCTAGTTGCATTGGAATTGCAAACCAATATACAGGGTGGCTCAAAAGTAGGTACATTGATCAAGCATAACATTTTAGCTTATGGGTTTATTTGCTTCGGCTATTCCGAGCGTAAGGTATAAGTAAAAGCATATTAAGAACAAATAATAAAGAAGATAGTTCTACCTGTTTGATAACAGTCTGTTTGATAAGAGTAAAATACAGTGAGCTGATGAGTACGGGACTGTATACTTACTTTTGGACCACCTTGTATTGAGATTGATGCTCCATGTTGAATTCTGTAAAAAAAAAGGATTACTATCTTTCCTCTGCAGGTGTGTTTGTTTTCTTTCACTAACGTAATAGGTTATTATTTAAATAAAAAACACGACGATATGGTATTTGTAGTGTTTAGACCTTTCTGAGTGCGTGTACACTTCTCCCTCCCCTTCGTTGTTCATAATGGAGTAGCACATTTAAAATCGTGGCCTTGTTCTTTCTGGAGAAAAGGAGGGCAAAGTATGCCATTCACGGGGTAGCAAATTGCTTCGGGCCGGCCCTATCCTTGAAGTTGCAAATGTTCGCAGGAGCACTGTGAGAAATACGTAAATCTGACTATTAATTCAATTCATACGTTGTACGAATTGGCTCAAAATACACTACCATTAAACAGCATTTACACGAGTTGATAATAGTAATGACAAAACAGCGTGAAATTATAAGAATCAAGAGATGCTTTTATCAGAGTCGGTAATTTAAAATAAAAGACTCGGGCTATTACACTAAATTTTCTCGTTCCATTTCTTAAATTATAAATTTGTCATACAATAGAGCTACCATTCAGATATTTATTCACGAAATTAGAACAAAATTATAATGAACATTTTCGGAAAACTTTATAAAAATAATTAAAAAGAGCTCATCCTGTAAGTAAACCTTCTTTTGTAGGTTAACTTAAAAAATAAGTGGATTATTCCGTATTCTAGTAGGGCTAGTAATGAAGTACGCATGAAATTCCGAGATAATCATTAGACCTATTTTAGAGAAAATCATCTTAACAAAACATATCCGCATCAACAGATTACATTTTGCTTAGTTCTGTGAGAAAAATGAATTTTGCTGTATTGTAGGATAGTTAGTGTCTATTAATGAAATATGAACGTAATCATTAGAGACATTTCTAAGAAAATACCGGTTTTTGACATTAACCCTTTAGTAACCTGTCCTTAGAAGAATTCGCAACACCATTATTTGATATCTAAAACACGCCAATACGGTCGCCTTTAGCCCTTTACATACAATCGAACGGTATTTAAAAGCGTTTTTTTTTAAAAAATCAGATTTATGAAAATCATAAATTCATTTAAATTTCAAATTTCAAATTTTCTCACGATCTCAAGAGTTTCGTTGCTTGTTAATAAAATTGATCATACTGCATTGCTGGATATCTAATAAAAATATAAATTTACGAAATGTGAACAATCGTTTACTCGTTTTTCAAAATATTCTTTTAAATACAATTTATCCGTACCAGCCTCTATAGATTTTGTTTTGAGAGAAATGCTAATTTATACATAGTTCTTGTTGAAGTACTTCCGTAAACGAAAGTCACCTGATCCGTTTTTGAGTAAACGTCCCAAAAAAACTAATTCTTACCCTTTTAAAGTTTTCCCAAGATAAATTATCTGTGTCACATTAAATATTTATTTACGAAAGACCAACATGTTCAGAGCAGTTTGGAGAAATGGTCCGAAAATAATTTACCCGCACCAGCAAATTAGTATCTCTGGCTTTACTTTTCTTAATAATAATAATAATAATAATAATAATAATAAAAAAAAACTGCCACTGTTAAGTTTTTTCCAAGAGAGAAGAATTTTGTGTCATTGATTTCTTAATTAAATATTGACCCATGAAATATATATATATATATATATATATATTTTTAATGTTGGAGCTGTTTGATAGTATAAGTAGTTTTGGCTGTGATCCTTCAGAAAATTAGCCTTATTTTTCGGGTGTAGACTCTCGTGAAATCCTTAAGTTCGGTCTCCGTGCATTGGATTGTGTGATTTTAGTCCTGTCATCAAACTTACTGACGGACATCAAAACTTTTTTCGGCATATAGGGGTCAAGAAGCATTTAAATCTCGAGTTCTATTTTCGTCATGAGCCCACAACTTTCTTCGCTTTTATTGGCGCGTTAATTTATTTATTTATAATGCTTTAAGAAATATATGTATATTGTGATAAGAATAACTTCGTTGGTAATACTATTTTTCTCTTTTTTCTTTCTTTTTTAATCATAAAGTACTGTATAGCTTCCTGGTAAATTGAAATATACTAGCAAGAACCCAAACGTTCAACAGCAATGTTCATTAATACTATAATGGACAAATGACATGTTTTTGAAAAACGATAGAAGACAAAGTAGTAGTTTCGACAAGGAATTTTCATAGCGGTGATTTTCGGGACTTTTAAATTGAATCTACAATGGAGAAACTGATCAGAATATGAAGTTCTTCAAGAAACGTAATTTAAAAAGAAAGAAAAAAAACTTGCATGAAGAACATTACAAGGGGTTCATGAAAAAATAGTTTCAATTTGCTGTCAACATTTAGATGTTCAGTTAATATAATTTCAAGTTTTAATATGCATCATGTTATGTCATTAAGTAAGTTTCTGGTAATTTGAATCTTTCACAGGAAACACTTTCTTGTGGGAATACTTCAAAACATAGTGTATGTATTCTAGTGCTTTATGGTAGAAATTAGGGATGGACAAAACCTGTTTTTATACAAACCGGAAACCGGTTTCTAGAAAAACGAAACCCGAAAAAGACATTTCGGTTTTTCACCGCAACCGGTTTCGGTTTTCTAAAAAACCGGTTTCGATTTTCCAAAAAACGGTTCGGTTTTTCATTGAAACCGGTTTCGGTTTTCTCTGAAACCGGTTTCGGTTCTCTTCAAAACCTTTTGGAAGACACAAATCTATTTCTGTGGAAGCAGATTCGGTTTCCGGAGAACAACGAAACACTATTCTGGTCAGCAATAGAACAAATTAGGAAAAACCGGAACCAGTTTTGAAGAAAACCGAAACCGGTTTTTGTGCCCACCACTAGTAGAAATGCAAATATCTATTTGTGTCGCATTTAGTTTAAAATCCTGATTTCAGAGTATTGTTTTTTCAATAATATGTTTCATTTTTTATTTTAGAATTCAAGGCGAAGACCTGTCAAAGCCATATTATATGTTTCTGGAGATGGCCTTAGGGTAGTAGAAGATGAAACTAAGGTATGCTGTAATAATAAATATAATGAAAAACTGATTTAGTAACTACACAAAAAGGAATAAATATTTGAAGGAATAAATATAATATAAATAGTTGAAAAACGCTTTATTTTATGAACAATAAATGGGTAAATGGTCGAAAATTTGAATTGAAGCTATAACCTAATAATAGGTGACTGTCCCGTCGCAATCAAAAGTTTAGCAACCAATACGTGAAAACTCTGTATATTCAACTGCACAATTAACTGGTTTATTTCCGTCAGAATTGTGCTTTTGACCTTTCACTTAAGTATTGCTAGGGCGAAAAACTCCTAGAAGAAACATATTGAAATATTTCTGATTTAAGTGATCAAACCACTGTTAAATGCTAAAAAATATAAAATTACTATGGTATTTGCTTATATGTATCCAGCAATATTATTGGCAAATAAGCGCAAAGGAAGTAATTTTCGACAAAGTTTGAAGAATTTCTCATTGGACGTCTTTGTACAAAAGCGGTAGGCTTATGTCGAATTTTCGGAAATAAACATCCGTTACAATTCTCAAGATCTGTTCGAAAAGAGTATCAGTGTACATAAAACCCAGATACTGTCATTTATTTTAATTTTAATTTTAATTTTTATGTATTTTTTTATTTTATTTATTTATTTATTTTTTATTTATTTATTTATTTATTTATTTATTTTTTTTTTGGTACTAGGGACTGTTAGAATGCATAATCTATGCAATTTTAGGTACAACTACATACAGTGTGGAGAATGATTTTAGGTCAAATTCGTTAAATTCATATACTGGAGTAGTTTTCGAGGTTCTGACCAATGGTCCAAATGGAGGCGAAACTCAGATTTTTTTTCTTGTAGGCTATCAAAGTATGATTGTATTCAAAATTACACAAAGCATACTCTTTGACAGACCAATGCAGGAACTCTGTTAGTTTCTGCACTTTGTGCCTATGGGGGCCATTTGATCACGACATCGAAAATTACATCTTTTATTCATGTATATATATGAATAGCGAATTTGACCCAAATCTATTGCAATAAAAGTTGAAGCTTTGTGTAAATTTTACGTACGAAATTTTAATGCCACTTGCTTAAACGAAACACTTCGAGATAACTTGAAGTAGTTACCCATTTATTTCCTTAACACTTCACAATTACTTTCTGTGAAGAGGAAAAATCAGTAATTCAGCTCTGAATTCAGAATTCAATAAATTAACTGCCATCTTTTATCTGTTTTTCTGTTATTTTTATTTATTTATTTCGGTACAAATTTCTTAATTTAGTATTCGTTCAACATTGCAGTATTCTTGTAGGTTATGGTACGCAAAGAACATACATTTAAAACACTATAAACTCACTTTACTAGTGTTCTATATCGATATTTACTAGTGTTCTATATATACATTTATAACTGCGGTGACTCTTTTGCACCGTCATCTTCATCATAGTACTGTAATTACAAGGAATGGGTTGTGAAATGATAGGATTTAAAGGCATTGTCAAGACTTTCAAGCAAAGTGATAGTTTCAAATATTTAATGCTACTGTTAAATGAATTCGTTCAAACTGTTGAAAGATACTAACAACAGACCGATTAGTCGTGTGTGTGTGTGTGTATATATAATACAGCAAATATTGAATTAATAATTTTATAATATAGAGTATTGCGTTCGGAATCCGAACACCTCAAAACTTGAAAAATTTTGATCCGAACGAAAAATTCGAGAAAATTTTGCTTCGAAATACGAACCCCCAGCACATCTTGTTCGTGTGTGTTGTTTGTGTACGTTTCCCCAGCGCTCCGACAACCCATACTCTTTTGTCGTTTAGTTCATTGTCAAATGCTGTAGTGAAAGCATCTCGTATGATATTTGCTGTTAATTTTATGCTTTTATGCTTATTTTTGTTTTAATATATAATGACAACGTAGCGTATTCGTCATGGGTCCTAGAAGTTTATTCTTGTTCTAATATATCATTTGTTAAAAATCGAGTGTATTTTGGTATTAAAATCATGTTGAAAATATAAGTTCGTGAGACCCAGGAACGGAATCTAGTTTCTACTGTTACTCTAAAGAGAAGACCTTGCCTTGGAACTCGAACGCTTTGAAAATCGAACGGAGTTTTGGAACAGATTAAGTTAGGATTACAAGGTATCACTGAACATATAAAAATCATCGTCACATATTCAAGGGAGTACTAGCGAATCGTCTTTTATGGGAAGCAAAAATCTAGAGCGTAATATTTTTGTTGGGTTAGCAATCTCTCGATTGGTTTGACGCAACTTTCCGTCCTTCCCTATCCTTAGCCAGACTTTTCATATCACTGTAGCTTTCCTTTCCTATATGTAGTTTTAGGTGGCCGGTAAATTTCAGTCGTGGCCTTCCTTTGGGTATTTTTTCTTCTGCCATTCCTTCAATAGCTAATAACTTGATTCCTCAATGCCTCATAGTGTATCTACTCATCTTATCTGTTCCTTTCGAAATAGTCCTCAGTATACTCTTGTTCTCACCTAGCATGTATATCACCATTTCGTTTGATACCTTATTCACCCATGTAATTGTAAACATCCTACAGAACCACATTTATAAGTTTCGTATTCCGTCTTTTTTTCCCTCTTTTTTCCTCGCGTCCATGCCTCACATGAATACGCCACGATACGGACGAAGAAAATTGAAATGTACAATAACAAACAGCTTTACTAAAAAGCAATAAGAATGATATTAATGCAATAGTTATTTGCTTACAATTTCACAGTTTGTGTATTACAACGGTCCATGTTCTGACAACATTGATAAATTGAATGCAAGGAATAAACAAGATGAGATGAACTAATAGTGCAAGTATCATTCAGCAAAGAATATGCAACGAAGAATTTAAGTTTACAAGGTAGGAGCATTCTTTCCCTTTTTTTTAATAAATTTACCTTCTCTAGCACCTAAAGTTTCCTGATCCATTCTTTCTAACCACTCTCACGAAGGGGACAATACACAAAGTTACGAAATTATAAAGAACTAAACACGTGATACAGAACACTACGAAAGTGAGTTTATGGTGTGCAGTATGGTTACGCCTTATACTTTCGTAATAAAGTACAAAGACAGGCAGTTTATTAACACGCTCAGAAATTCTTACAATCATTTTACTTACAAGTGACTGTAATTGCTGAAAACACCTTGTATTTTCTAGCTTTGGGCTCTCCCCTAGAGCCTTGATCACGGTGGTTAAAAACAGGAGAAAGAAAAATAAAAATACCACGAATGCAAAAGTAACAAGGCTCATCAGAGTCGAGCACTGCGAAAAAAGAACTTGTGCAAATCTAATGATGGGACATCACGTTGCAACATAGCTTAGCTTGTTTTGTCATTCAGCGTAAGCATTTACTGATAGTTTTATTAAGACTTGAATTTATTGTGTTAAGGTTTTTTTTTTTTTTTTTTTTTCCTGTTGTGAAAGGTATTGATTGTGTGTTTTATTGATGTTTTTTAGTTCTGTGTCAATATTGTTCCATTTCTTAGTTAACACCTTCCATTTCTTACTCAACCACCTTTTATCTGAATTCAACAAGTAAACAGATTTTCGAAAACAATCCTCGTAATTTTATTTTTAGCCCCGAATAAAACTCTTGAACCATCAATATTGTATTGTGTTTCATTCAATTGTTTTAACAGTCCTGAAACCGGGTGTTTTGCTATGGCATCCCTAAGATGTTCTTCAACTCGTGTTTTGAGGCTCCTTTTTGTTAATACCTTCATGGCAACTGCATTTTACTTCATAAACCCCTGATTTTAAGTGAGATCAGTGTAGTAGCTCTTAGATTGAGTCCCTTCTCCCCACGCCTTCCCCATAAATGCGATACGGAAATCATATAATATAAAGATCTTATTTAGGGCAGTTGTCAAGATGGAGTATATAAGTAGACTCACTTGTTTATTCAGCAATTTCGGTTTCAAGCAGGATTGTTGGAATTTTCCTCAGCTCAAAAATATCCAATGGGTTCTGTGGAATTAAGACCTGCAATAAAACCTCAAAAACCTATCTCAAAAAAGTATATTTCAAAATTTGAATTGAAATGTTAGCCTCAATATGATAATAGCTACTTTCTTCAATCGTGTTTCTTAGTACACGCCTACTTTCAGAATTTGCTTAAAATATGTATTTATCAAGAGATCTCCAGAACAGAATACCACTGAAAATTTGTTCTCGCGCAGTCAAATTTGCTGTAAAGAGTGTTCAATTGTAATCTGGAACAAAAAGCAATATGCCTACATTAGTTTTGTTTTATAGTGGGTACTCACTTATTAATACAAGTAATAAGATGTGAGAGTTAATTGCAGATCGAAAAATGTCACATTAAAAAAAAAAAAGAAAACCTAAAGATCTACCTCTATTTTCTCAGTACTAATCTATTCATACAAAAATGAAATGTAAGAATGTTTGATGGCTAACTGCTCCTAGACCGTTGCACCAATTTCCATGATTTTTAGTACAGGAGTGTAATGGTGGTTAGGTTTTTATTACATTATCGTCATGAGGGTGACATATAAAATAATCGAAAAAGACCGATATTACTTTGCAATCCATAGTTTTCGGCGTCACAGATAAATAGTGACATCCTCGATGCCGTTTAAGTACACATTCATCCCCCTTCGACATTGGGAGTTGAGGTGGGAAACGGGATGACAAATAAAATATATTGAAATCAATTGATTCATAGTTTTCGAGATCGCTGAGAATAGTAGTAACATCAATGCCGTTTAAGTCCATATATTTATGGGTGGTGAACGTGGGAAGGGGGAGGGGTTGACAAATAAAAATAATCGAAAACGACCGATATTAGTGTGCAATTCATAATTTTTGGAGCCACTGAGATGAATAGTGACACTTCTGATGTCATTTAAATTCAATTCGAGTCCCCATCGGCATACGGGTGTGGTTAGAAGGGAGTGTGGGCGGGAAGGGATGATATTCAGGATTTTTTAACTTCATTAATGTGCATATCCTAACAGAGGAAGAGGTTCGAATGCTTTCATAAACCTATTCTACCCAAGCGAAAAATGGGCATTCCGGCTAGTTACACACGCACAAACGAAAAAGAGTTGCATTAGAAAGGAAATCGAGATACTCGCGAGTTCTTCTTGCGTAACTGGTAGAGTATGTAACATAGAATGATTGTGGTATATTACAATGGTTTTTCATTAGAAAAATCTCTTGTAAGAAACCAAATTCGCCACTGGAAACGATTTTTTTTAAATTTCAATATTTTAGTTCTTTCAAAAAGACTACTTTTTTATTATCTTATTTTTATTAAATTGTGATTATTAATTTGAGATCACAATAAATGTATTTTCCAATTTTGACCTCCAAAAACTCAATACTTTTTACACAACTTGATTTATATACATAATAGATCTGTAAGTTCATGAGTTATCAAGGCAAAACTTTTTTCATTGCGCTATACAATTTACTTAATTTGAGTCCGAATTACAAAAGGAGATCGATTACTTATTGAAACTAGATAGTATGAGGGGATATGCAAAGTCCGTTTTATTAAAGTTTATAATCAGGTTAAAAGGGATTTATGTTCCAACACTCCTGAAACCGAAACTACTGATAATAAATGAGTGAGTCTACTTAATATGCCATACCCCATGTTGTTAGCTACTTCAAATAAGATCTTTATAGTATATGGTTTCCGTACTGCATTTAAAACCCACCAAAACTGAGGAAAAATAGAAAAAAAGCTCAAAAACTACTACACTGAACCAAGTTGCCTTTAGGAATATATAGGTATCTAAAAAAGAATGTATAGCAAAATACGTGCTAAAAAACATCTTAGGAACGGCAAAGCAGAACACCCGGTTTCAGGACATTTGAAAGAAACACGATACCATATTGATAATCCAAGAATTTTATTCGGGGCTAAAAATGAAATTGAGAGAACTGTTTTTGAAAATTTCTTTATTTGTTTACGAAATCCAAAATAGAATTTAGATAAGGTGGTTTGAGTAAGGAATGGGAGGCGGTAATTGAAAATTAAACAATCAATATTGACATAGAATAGGAACTCACAGCTTTCACATTGCAACATGGCTTATCATTAGATGAGTGACCAGAGGTTTAGACAGCGTGTTTTTTCTCACTTCTCGATCCTGGCGAGTCCATTTCTTTTACTCCCCTTGCATTTTTGTCTTCTGTTTTGACCTCAGTGATCAAGGCTCAAGGGGAGATCCGAAACTCTGGAGGTGCAAGGTATTTTTCAGGAACTACGATTACCTATAAAAAATGAAAGTACAAAGGCGTTGTCAAAATGTTCAAGAAAAGTAGCAATTACGAAAAAAAGCAATTATTTGTTTAAAATAATTGAATGATATTAACAGCAGATCAATTAATCCTGTGCATATGATATAGCAATTAGTGAATATTGAATTAGTAACTTAGTAAGTGAATAAATAATATATATATATATATATATATATATATATATATATAAAAAAGAGCCCATCATGCAGCAGGATACAGAAACAGTTAGGTACTAGTTCCATGGTAGATCCTAAACTGAATGGAGCTAAGGAATGCCAATAATGGCTTTATTTATTTATATACCTGTACACATATTTTCTAATGGAACTCAAAATATTTATTAGAGGTTTTTGCATTTAGATATTTATTTATTTATTTAATTAATTAATTAAATAATAAACTTCAAAATGTAGATGAAACTCAAAAGTAAAAAATATCATTTATTAATGGATACATGAGGGAATCCATTTTTTCAGTTCTCAAATTTTATATTTGTCAATTTTGTTGTTTCTGTGGTCTGTTTGAAAGATGTGTTTGTAATTTTAATGTAAGACTATCAGGTATATTTTCAATTTTATTTGGATTTATGTAAAACATTGAATGAACTGTGTTTCTCTGCAGGTAAATGTTTTGTTAATCGTAATCTATTTATGTCATACGGATATATATATATATATAATATGGATATATATGACCTCGTATACTCCTGTTAGCATTTCTTTATCCCTTTATCCGTGAGATAACTTCTGCGTTACGAAAGCAATTTTTTAATATTAATCGCGAAATAGTACGTATTATGAAAGAAGTTATTTCAGGGATAAAGGAATAGGGATATGACAAGGGAGAGTATTCGAGTCCATATACGAGTGCAAGGATAAAACTTAAGCAACATGGTAACATAATCAAGAATACACTCGAAACAAGAGGGAAAGAAGAAAAGACTTCACAGTTTCAGACGTATCGGAAAATTATTGAACAGTAACATACAGTCCGTGCAATGTTGTGTAAGAATCCAAATTACAGATTTGAAAATATCACGCTGAAATGAACATATGAACAATAACTCCATCTTTTGAGACAAACCATTGGACAATATCTTTAAAAAATATGAAAAGTAAAGTCGTCATTACTGAACATTAGTCATTTTTCACATCATAATATTTATCAGCATTCAGTATTATGCTTTATTCCCTTATTTTTTTACTTCTATTTTAAAAGGAAATTATACATATATAACACACTTCTGTTCTAACCTTTCCTTAAACTGTTCGTAATGAGCTTAGTAGTAAGAATTCGAAAATTTGAAGTAATGTATGTATTAATATTGATTTTTTTTCGGGTGTTTTCAGAGTAGACTTTACTTTTCTACAATTGACAGGTCTCTGTAAAAAATCAAATAGTCAACGCTAAAAGTTAATCCATCTCGTGTGAATATGCTGTAATTTAATTCTGGATTGAGCATAAACAAACACCATCGACTTCAGACAGTGCAAAACCACGCTTAGAAATTCTGTCATTCTACTTGCAGATTTCTGTAATTCCTGAATTTTCTGTAGACCAGGGGACTGTGACCAAGACTCCAGGGGAGAGTCGAAAGCTAGGAAGTCTAAAGAAAATTCAGGAATTACAGAAATCTGTAAGTAGAAAGAAACATTATCGGGCTTATTTCTTTATCGTGGTGCCCAGGATACAAGAGCAGGTTGTTAGTATTTGTTCATACATAAGAGCTCTTTAAGCGGCATACATTAATAATCGACTTTGGATTAGTTTGTCAAAATTTCTTTTCCTACGCAATATTTGGCTGCAAATAATACAATTTGTAGGTGATACAAGAATCGTTAGTGTTACATACATTATATATTAAATGAAATCAACTTACACTAAAGGTCGGTTTGCTTGATGTTCTTTATTAGTGGTGTTATTAAATGTATATTTCCCCACTTGTAATGTTTCTGAATTTACTCTGCAACAATGGAAGTGCAAACAGACATGTACAGTTAACATAAACTTTGTTATATTAAACTTTTTCTATAATGTTTCAGGGCTTAATAGTTGACCAAACCATAGAGAAAGTTTCCTTTTGTGCTCCAGATAGAAATCATGAAAAGGGATTTTCTTACATTTGTCGAGATGGTACAACTAGAAGGTGGATGTGTCACGGGTTTTTGGCCTTGAAAGAGTCTGTAAGTAACATCCTTAAGTAAAATTGTATGGTAAAAGTTTTGATTTATCAGATGAACATAAGAAGTATTTCCATTTCATCCTGCAAGATCGTACTGTATATTTAGTTCCAAAATTTAGCGTTAAGTGCCATAAAGTTAATTACTTTTATGCCTGTTATTACTATATCATTTGGATGCTTGATATTCATAATATTCTTAATTAACGTGGAGAATCACTGTATCTAATACTACCAGCTGTGATAATTTCCAAAGTTTCTTCTAATTTTCAGTAGCTTCCCTGTTGTCAGGGAGAATAAAATCTGTACAACAAGAATCAACGAATTCGAGAAAAAAATTAAGGTTGAAACACATTTTATTAAAGTAACTACTTTCCCTTCGTTTATTATTATTATTATTATTATTATTATTATTATTATTATTATTATTATTATTATTATATTCTACGCTTCCAGTAATTTAGGCTGGTGGTCAAGTTGACGCTATTTACTTGGACTTTGCTAAGGCATTTGACAAATTACCACATCACTTATTAATAAACAAATTGAAAAGATATAACTTGCCTAACTGTGTTATTGATTGGTTGACTTCATATTTAAGTGGAAGGAAATTTGTGGTAAAATATAAAGGGAAACTGTCTGCTATTCATAGTAATACCTCCGGAATACCCCAGGGTTCTAATCTTAGTCCTCTATTGTTTTTGCTGTATATTAATGACATTTGTGTTGATTTAACTTGTAAATATCTGTTATATGCTAATTATATTAAAATTTTCAGTCAAATTGAGTCCAAACAAAATCAAGATACTTTGCAAAAAATATAGATATTATAGTTAAATGGTCCGAAGAGAATTCCCTACCCGTGAACTTTAACAAAACGCAAGGAATAACATTTTCGAGGAAAGTTAACCCTTCCATCTACAAATACAGGATAGGAAATCAACATATCTAATTCGTTAAGCATGTTAGAGATTTAGGAGTAATATGAGATGAAAAATTGCTTTTTCAGAAGATCTTCAAGTTTTATCTCCAAAGCAAGGAGGAATTTAACAATGATCAAATAATCGTTATGTCGAAATTTTACTAATATTAACACCTGCAAAATTCTCTATATGTGCAATATTAGATCTCATCTTCAATATTGTACGGTAATTTGGAATAGTGAAGCAAAATATTTTAGTTCTTCGATTGAATCAGTTCAAAATTCATTCCTAACCTGGTTAAAGTGGAAGTTTAAAGAAATAGGAGAGGCGAGCTTGTCAGACATAAAGGTGGATCTTAATCTTACCCTTCTGTCTGACAGGCGTCGGCTCTTTGACTTGAAGTTTTTTCGTAGTTCTGCATGGAAATTTTGTTCTGGAGAACTTTTTCTCTTTAAAAATTCCTCACAGAAACATTAGGAAATTTGTTCCGTTTAGCTAATCTTCTCCGTCATATGAATAAGGAATGGAATGTCTCAAATGTTTTGGCGAATAAAAAAGTAGTCTGGAAACTCCGAGTGCTTGATGTTACTTTGTTATTTGACACTTTCAACCTGCTTTCAACAGAATATTTCTTTTTCCATTGAGAAGGAATGATCTATATATGCAGGCAAATTGGTCAGTGTTTGTTTATTTCCCCCCTCTCTATATAGAAAGAAAGAACCCACTGTGTAAGCCATTAATCGTAGTGTAATGGGGACCAAAGCTATGGCAACGTCGTTGAACATAAGTTAAGTTACAATGTCACTAGTAAGAGAATATGATTGTTCGGACAGTTCCGATTACCACCCACTAAGGTTTTTAAGATCCTGCCAGTTCTTTATTCGTTTGTAAATTAAAGAAACTAAAGAAAGACAAATCTCCGGGTGTAGATGAAATTCCAGCTGAGTTAATTTTAGCTGGAGGCGACAAAACTGACTGTAATAATTATCGAGGCATCTCTCGTCAGTCAACATCCTATAAAATCCTTTCAAACATTCTATTAGCAAGATTGACCCCATACGCAGATGAAATTATTGGAGATTGTCAGTGTGGATTTAGACGAAATCGATCAAGTATCGACCAAATATTTACCATTCGCCAAATACTCGAAAACAAGCGGGAATACAGTAGTCCGGTACATCAACTATTGATTGATTTTAGAACGGCTTACGACTCGGTTAGGAGAGAAACATTGTACAACGTTCTGACAGAATTTGGAATACCGAAAAAGCTAATTAGATTAATTAAGGCATTTAAATGAATCCCAAAGTAAATTCCGGAAAGGAAAATTTTTGTCCACGAGCTGAAACAAAGAGATGCGTTGTTGCATTGTTATTCAACTTTGTCCTGGAATACGCTATAAGGAAAATCAAAGATAGCAACCAGGGCCTAGACCTGAATGGTGTTCACCAGGTTATGCATATGCTGATGATGTAAATTTAATACGGGATGATTGGAGAACAATAGAAAGAAATGCAGAGGTCTTATTAAACGCTTGCAGGGACATGGGTTTAGAAGTAAATGAAGAGAAAACTAAATACATGGAAGTGCGTCGGGACCGTAATACGGCAAATTATGAATGCGTTAAAATATTAAATAATACTTTTGATAAAGTGGATAGTTTCAAATATTTAGGATCAGTATTAACAGACGAAAATAATATTCACGAAGAAATTAAATGTCGACTAAAAACAGGAAATTAGTGTTATTATTCAGTTCAAAATCTCTTGTCGTCGCGAATTCTGTCGAGGAATTTAAAGCTTAAAATATATAAAACGATAATCATACCTGTTGTTCTGTATGGTTTCGAAACATGATCGCTTACTCTGAGGGAAGAACATAGACTGAAAGTATTTGAGAACAAGATGCGCAGACGAATATTCGGACCCAAGAGGAACGGGAATGGGGAATGGCGGAAACTTCATAACGAGGAACTACATAAATTATACGGCTTACCAAACATTTTTAGGGTAATCAAGTCTAGGAGGCTTAGGTTGGCAGAACATAGCCAGGATGGAAGAAAGTAGGAACGCTTTCAAAGTGTTAGTGGTAAGACCAATCGGAAAACGACCATTAGAAAGACCTAGGCACAGATGGGAAGACAAGATGGATCTTGCAAAAATAGGAATACAAATTAGAAACTGGATCCAGTTGGCTAAGGATAGAAGTCGGTGGAGAGCTTTTGTGAACGCGGCATTGAACCTCCGGGTTCCGTAGCCTATAGAGTTAGCTTACGAAGCATGAGTAGATGCCTAGGCTGATACTACAAATAGATTAAATGCGAATTTACTGAAAAGGTGGGTTCTACTGACATTGGATAGTCTATATACTCTTCGTGTGCTAGGGCCTAGGGGAGAGGAGATAAGATTTCATATCAGGTTACGTCACGCATAGTCGCACGCCTTCATTTTCATTAAAAATGGAAAAGCCAAGAGAAATCAATTTAATCTTACATTCCTTTCTGGCAGTCGGACACAAATCATCACACTTATCCCAAAAAGCACTTTTTAAGTCAGATTATTGAGGGGACATTCCCCCAAGGTCCAAGATTGGGGGGGACATGTTCCCCTCGCCTTCCCCCCCCGGGATTTTCGCCAGTGCTACATACCATGATCTTTGAGATGATACTATTTGAAAACTGACACATTCCCCTGCTGCAATTTTCGTTTCCAGGTTATTCATAAATTCGTCTATAACATTCAATGCTCTTTGAAGATAACATTCAATGCAGGTGTTTTATAAGCTAAGAGTAAATCGTCAGCATACGCTAGTACTCCGATTTGATAGTTGTCAATCTCAGTTTTCCAGGCGTATCTTGTAGTCTTCTCGGTAATTCATCAATTACAGTGTTAAATGTAAGGAGCTCGAAGAATCGCCTTCTTAACTCCTCTCTTTAGTTTAGGTTCGACTCTACGATCTTGTTCGATTATCAGAGTATATACTCATAATTTAATTCCACCACTTCCTCAGCCATTCGTCTTGCCCTCAGAGCTACAGTTATAGTTGCATGGGGTACAGTATCAAAAGCTTTCCGTACATCTAGTATACAAAATGCAGCTGTGTTTTTCTTAGGTTGTTTTGTATCTTCATCTACCAGGAAGCAATTGGATGTACTATTTTCCTTTCTGAGAAATCCTTTTTGAGCTCTTAATAGTTGTACCACTTCTCTTAGTAGGTCGCTTATTATTCCTGTAAAGATTCGCATTAATTAAATAAATTTTAAAAAGGTAGTTACTAATTCTAATTTTTCTTTACTTATAACGTCTATTTTTTTGATCCTATCGGGTCCAGGAGCGTGTCATTTCTTATTCTAGTGACTCTTCTTTCTTCTTCCGAATTTCGAGATATCGTCATCCTGTTATAACAATTGTAACAGCACCCTTTTTACTTCTCGCCTTTTTCTTCCCTTCTAAGGCGAGTGCTTACTTTTCCTTATTAGTAAGTTTGTGGTGGACAATATCGCGTTAGTGCAGTTTCTCGGAGTACTCCCACATCCTTCCACATCTCATTCCGCCAATTCTTCCAACGTCATTCACTTACCTTAATCATAACCCTGGGACGTTAAACTTTTTTTTCTTTCTTTTTTTTTTTTTTAACGCTATATCAGTTGATTTTTGAAGTATTCGTGGAGCATCTCTATGCTTACGGTTGATGTATGTCTCTTTGTCCCGTGTTATTGGATCCAACAACACCATTTGTCTTCCACAAGCATAGCCGGGAATTCTGTAACAATGTCAACGGACATAAGCAAATTTACAGGTATATCGAAGAAAGGAAGAAGAAGAAACTGGTCCCACAATTCGCTGCTCAGAAATTGAGCTACGTGTCTGACGAAAACTGTTCACTAGCTGGGTTTGCATACACTGCGTTGCTTTCCCTGGTATAGAAATACCAGAGAACCGCTACTGAAAAATATCGCAGAAACTTTCATACGGTTTTGTTACTGAATACGCTTCTGTTAAAGTAAATGTGTGTTCTTATGTCTAATTAAAGCGTACTGGCTTTCCTTCGTACTCAACTTTTTGCCAGCAATAGTGCAGGCGCTGTCAGTTTGGCAGTACTGTCTATTGGTGGCAAACACTTTCCAAAACCGCTTACAAATACGAAAAGTAGCAATACTCGTAAATATTTCGCGTTTTTCAGTTATTAAATTTTAAGCTCAGAATTCGCGAACTTTTGAGTAGCAGTGTGAGTTTTGTATAGCATTTATTTCCTTTAAAAAGTAGTCTTGGTCATGAAAACTAATTCTGCACATCTGCCTGCTAGTGACATCCATAGTTAGAACACATGATTTTTTTTTTTGGGGGGGGGGGGCGATGTATAACACACAAGAGAACTTTATTCACTATAATGAATTATATAATCTTCAATGAAAATTTATGTTGCTTTTTTTTTATTCTTAGGGAGAAAGACTTAGCCATGCGGTCGGCTGTGCATTTGCGGCATGTCTGGAGAGGAAGCAAAAGCGTGATAAGGAATGTGGGGTCACAATGACCTTCGATCCCAAAAATTCCACTTTCACAAGAACAGGAAGCTTCAGACAAGCGTCCATCACTGAAAGGCTACAGGATCCACAAGATTGTAAACCTTCAGGTAAGATAATAATTTGACGTAATTACTGAACATCATTATAAATTGGCTGTAACTTTATTAGAATCATGCTAATACGCCTTATAAGATTGTAATAAGATTTTCACATTACGTCCGTTACTCCGCACAATGAATGAGCGACTCGGAAGCGCCATTTTCGGTAAAATTGACTTATTAGTGAAATGGGTTGAGATTGAACCATAAAAGAGTATGTAGGGATGGAAATGTACCTGCAGATGGCAGGGGGAGCTTGCTTTGTTATGTCATTGCATTGAGTTGCATGGGAATGTTGAATCTTCGTAACCCAGTTTACTCGAAAGTTCGAAAATGTGACAAACCAACTCTTAAACGAAAGTAAATATTTTGAACCCTGTTTTTTGCATTACACGAGGGAGAATCAGAAACTAAGATTACAAAGCCTATATTTCTGGAGTTTCGTCCGTTATAGACGAATGAGGAGTGTGCGGTAATCTTAATGCATGGAGTTGGCAACTGTGCAGAGTTTCAGCCATCCGCCACCTGCGGCGCTAGTTGTATCTAAACACAAATGGCGACTTGTTTGGAAAACTGGTCTCGCGAAGAAATCCGCTCAGTTATTCGATTTCTGTGGCTGAAACATGTAATTGCGGCTGAAATTTACCGGCATCTGGTAGAGATTTACGGAGAACTTGTAATATTTCGTTAGCATGTCGCAGAATAGTGTCGAAAGTTTGCGGCTGGTGGAGAAAACGTCACCAACGAGGAGTGATGTAGCCGACCTAGTACGACATCAACAGATCTGAACATAGCTCGCGTGTAGGAGCTTATTCAGAACAACAGGAAATCACGTTGCAGTATCTGGTGGCAGAATTGGGAATGCCGTTCGGAAGTGTTCGTCACATTGTGCACGATATTCTGTCGTACGGAAAAATTTGCCCGATGACAACGTGGCTGAACATGCAAGGACAGGATTTTTGTGAGGAGGGAATCTTCAGACTCATCCCATGATGCGACAAGTAACACAACCGATATGGAGATTGTCGGAACATAACCTAATGTATGTTGTATGTGTTGGCTGTATTGATTTTATGAAATATGTACAGTCCGCAGAAAAAAAAAAACTGCCACATGAGCATGGTGAAGAGACGAAGTCTTTTGCTCCAAAATAAGTGTACAGGGGAGGACTCCGAGGTTTCTTCTGGCGTGATTTGTTCCACTTAGACGCTATGTTGATTTCGTGGGTTGTTAGGCGTTTGCAGGTTTTTTGCTGCGGACTATACACGTTTCACTGCAGGCTTTGTAATCTTACTTTCTGATCACTCCTCGTATATCTTGAGCGATTATCTTGGCCGGGTTCGTTCATTGAGTCAATCCGGAAACATCTTCATGGGAACGATGACTTAAACGGTGGATATCCATATCCCATTCATTCATACATTTAAACAAATTTAAATTTCGCATAACGCTAATATGGAACCTTCAAAACATCTGAGAGTTACGGGTTGCATAATCATATAGGCGAAAATATTTTAGTCTTAATCCTTATTATAAACGCTAGCCCATTCGCGTGATCCTGTTTACTGTGTTAGTAGAATTTATTTATTTATTTATTCTGACCTTGAATTTCATGAAATTTTGAAATGATTTTCGGAAACATCTTTGTTATTGATTGGATAATGTAAAATTCAATAGATCTAGAAAATGTTATTAGTGTATTTAATTAATTTGGCACTGCGCATGAAAAACATTATTTTACAGCTGAAATTTGCTTATTGTGACCTAATGGATCATATGTTAAAACTTAGTTGTCTTAAATTTATGTAGTTATACGTATACCAAAACATACCAAAATATTTGATGTACATTTTATTTACGTATTGATACAAATTTGTTGAATTTTAATGCTATATAATTGTTATAACTGTCTTAAACATTTTTCTTGTTATATTACAAAATTAGAATACGTAGAGACATATTTTAAAACTTCCCAGATGTACGAAATTAGTTCTGTAAAAGAATGTTCTTTAAAAAGTTAGATTTTATCTTTGCATAGATGCGATAAATGTAAAGAGTCATTTTAGAAGCAAGTTCTTTCCTCCTGTTTATCATGCACAAAAATAAATAATAAGCTAAAAAGTAGTAAAAATATTATCACACAACATTGAAAAATGATACATTGTAAGCTCTTTCGCTAATTGCTTTATCAGATAGGGGTCGGGAAGAAAGTAGGCAGGAAAAGTAGATGCGAAAGATCCATTTGTACGCCACGTAGCAATGTACACATGAATACATAATAATGTTGCCACGTTCAAAGTAAAGAGAGAGAGTATTAAAGGAAGATAAAACTAATGAGACAGGTCGGCCAGTAAGAGACAAGGGATAGTAAATGAAGAGAAAGTATATTATTTTGAAAAAAAAATGTGGATCTATAATTGTGTAAAATACAAAAATGTAAATTAGTAAAAAAAAAAAAAAAAAATGAAAATTATAAAACTAATGACAGTATTGACAGATAATCCAAAATGGAAAGAATGTGCAGAAAATAATAGTAAGAAAATTAAAAGAAATATAAATTGGCAAAAATAAAAATACATGTATGGTGAAACGCAAGTGAATGTAGTGGGCTAACATATATAGACAATTTAGACCAGAATACGGGTCACGGATAAGATAATAACGCGTCTTCCCATCTCTTTCTGATAAATATAGAAGTCTTGAAGGAGTAATTTTGAAGTACTTACATGGAAGATGTGGTCGAATATATTGTTATGACGAGTTGTGTGTTCTGAGACAGGTAGATGAGGAATTGGCATTACAAGAATATCAATGATTGTTGATTGGGTCCGAAGAAAAATTAATTTCATGGACTGAACATTCGATAGATTTAAGGATATAAATAAGATTGGATAAGTCACAACTGTCGAAATGGTGGAAAATATGTTCGCTCTTTCATAGATGTTGAAAGGTCAGAATGATATTGAATATAAGACGAATCCCATATTTCGGTTTTTAGCATTTGGTGGGAGTGTTTCAGGAATGAAAGTGCAAAAGTTGAGGGGCTTTCGGCAAATTATTTTGGGGTGAGTCGGGAAAGCTTTTCCGGTTTTTAGTGTGTATAGGATGAAAAGACTCATTAATTTACTTAGTGGTTTTGAGGTTAAGGACATTTTTTTTTAGGAGACAAAAAGAAAGAAAATAGAAACTTTAGGCAGGTCAATATAGTTTATTAAAAACAATAATGTTACATTTTCCAATGTTTGTAATACTAAGCCGTATTCATTGTTGAAAGATTGTGAAGGAGAATATGCTTACTACATTTAAAAGTTTCTCATAATCTGTTTTGAACTGGGATGTACTGTTCTCAAAAATGAAGTTAAAAGTTCATCTGTCAGTCTATTTATATTCCAATGACTAATGTTCAATGTTCTAATACCAAAGATTAGGAATAATGTCACTGGCTGGATAGAACTTTTGAGGGGGACGCATCTGGCCCACGGGCTGTAGTTTGCCTCATTAGTATACACCAGTGTTCCACTAACCTATGACCTCAGCATACTCAAAGAGTTCACAAATGCATGCCCTTATCTTCAAAAGTCCAGCACACAATTTCTAGTCTAAGTAGCTCAGTCGTAATCACAAAGAACTACGTATTTGAAGGTAATTACCATTTTAAAGTCAAGAGCTCTGTTATGGATACTCGCGTGGTTCCCTTATAAGCCAAGGTATTAATTATGCCCTGAACAACAAATACCCAATCATCACTGCTTTAACCTTTCTTTTGGCTTCGATTCATAGAGGGCATTTTCCTAATGTATGAAATAACCCTCACTAGAACTATTCCTACAGTCCCTAAACAACATATACCCAGTCAGATTCATCTGATGTTTATCCAGCCATACACTCATCGTCCTTAATGTGGATGTCAGATTCGAGAAGGAAACTCCCAACTGTGTGCAATAATTCCACTTCCAAGAGCTTCCCATCCTATTCCTTAGCTTTTCGGGGAACCCTTTCCGTTATTCCGAAATTTACTCAGTATCATCTCGGTCTTTGTTCCTTATAAAAACTAATTGTTGTCTACCTCGTACTTAACACTTCAGCGGAAACCAAAATGTTTAACCACCAAACTCAAATTCGTTTCCCAAATGCCTCCAATCTTCACAGTTTTATTACGAAAACTGGTCCCTTGAAACACCCGTACTTTCTCCTAAGAAATTCAAGAAGGCCAGATGTAAAATATGCCCTATATTTGTATTACTTTGACTTTCCAACATTTCGTCACAAAGATAACTCACAGATACCATCATTTCAACACCTTTAAATTCACCAACTGTTCATCCTTGTGTATTGGCAAAATCAGCTGTAGTTTTGATCTGCATCAGCAATCATTGATACTCCTGCAGGGCTCAATTCCTCATTTAGATATCCCAGAACGCGCAACTCATCACGACAGTACATTCGACCACATCTTTCGCATAAGTATCCTCAAACTCCTTTCTCTAGATATTTTCATGTTCCTCAGAATGCGATGAGAAGACATTACCTTCATCTTCACGAACCGCCCCGCTGATCTTAACTGTCTGATATCCTACCCCACAACACTTACTCCAATTCCCATAAAATTTACTACCTGGAACCATATTTTTGCCATTTTTTTACTATTATTTTACATTCCTACATCCTCTTCATTCTCTATTCTCTCCTATTATTGTCATTACTTTTTAAAAATTATTCTTCACTTTTTAATTCGTCACTGATTTGTATGTTTCAACTATTTTTTTGTTCATTTCGTATTATGTTTCGCTTCTCTAGTTTTAATGTGATAATGCCCAATGAATATATAATGCATCTTCTATAACTGTGCGTACAATCAATGCACTCAAATTATTGGAAAAAGAATTGAATATTTCTGTTAGTGGTAGATAAAGTTGATTGTTAGAAGTACTCTTACTTAAGTACCATTGACCTGTAGGAACCTTATAAATTTGGCCCATATGTACTTTCTCCAGTGACTACATTTACTAATATAGCTGTATTTTATTCAATTTTAAATTTGTATGCTTACGTTTTAGAAAATCATAACTGTTTCCATCATGTCGGAGCTAGTTAAAATATTTAAATTATACAGTTACTGAAACCCACAAAGATGTTCTGAGATGTTAATAGAACTCAACAGTTCCTAAGAAGTGTGTTATAATTGTTGGAAACGTATGATGTCACAAATGCTACTTAATTCCAATCTTTGTTTGTAGTTCACGTTGATATAAGTCGCACAATACAAGCCAGATTCGAAGAACACCGAAGGAGCACACCTGAAGCAGAAGCGCAAATTGGAACTACCGCAACTAGCATTAACTCAGGTGTGTAAGATTCTTTCCAATGGTACATGAATAATAGAATTCCCAAACGTCCCGCTTTAGGCAGGACAGTGCCGGATTTACATAATCTATAGCCCCCAAAATTGCTGAAAATATTAAATGTTCCGGTTTCTTTTCTAAACATAAGTTAACATTCATGCGATATTTTTAAAGAATATATCGCTTATACTAGTCATCGGCACTCACTTAATAAGAATAACTCACTTACTTATTTTTGAATTAAAAGATTCAGTGGATTTCAATCAAAAATTTTCGTGTACGCCTTATATCTAGAGAACTGCATATAGGGTAGGAAAACCCAAACTATCAGTTAACTCAGTATGATGTGCCTATTCCGTAGAAAATACAACAACTCGATTTAGGGGCCGGTCAAAAATTTTATGGCCCCTGATCCAATTGGCTCAAAAGATTCTCTATTTCAACAAAAATATTCTTGTAGGCCTTTTGTTGGAGAACAATAGCCAAACCCAAACTATCAGTTAACTCAGTATGATGTGTTTATTCCGTAGAAAATACGAAAACTCGGTTTAAGGGCCGTTAAAAAAAACTTGTGGCCCCTGATCTAATTGGCCCAAAAGATCCAATATATTTGAACAAAAAATTTCTTGTAGGCCTTATATTTGGAGAACCAGATATAGTGTAGCCAAACCCAAACTATCAGTTAACTCAGTATGATGTGCCTATTCCGTACAAAATACGAAAACTTGATTTAGGGACCATTCAAAAATTTTGTGGCTCCTGATCCAAAAACTAATAATTAGCCACGATCGCAGTCTTTTGATGCATTTTTGGTTTTCCTAAAATTCTTGTTCGTGAGTGTTGACCTATTATTTAATTATGATACTTCAGCGGAAAGCAGATGCAGAACTATGATTATAGTGTAGATTTTCCTAGGGTTGTTTAGTCTGAAAATTTATTGTTTAAGAAAAGAAATTACAAAATAATGTTAAAATAAATATGTTGAATATGTTCTTATAACCTAAATTTATAGAAATGAGAAACTAAGGTTTAGAGATATTGACACAAAATTACGAAAAATACTACAAGATAGAAATACATAATCTATTTAATTTGAGCTATTTCTTATTCAGACTACAATCTAATTCTATTATTTTCTTTTCATATCTTTAATATCTGTCAGTATATCATGTGGGAACTTTGGATTAACCAATTCTCGTTATAAAATGAACAAATATAAAGTGTGAGAAATCTGGACATCACCGATTTCTCTTTAAATAATTATCATCAAATATAAAATGTAGAAAATTTCGTTATCCAATTTCCTCATGATATTTTCGCTTTTTTTGTTTGTTTGTTTGTTAAAAAATGGGAGCCTTATATACGAATCACTGGACCAAAAAGATTAAGGAAAAAAGTATCGTAAAATTTATCTAATGGTTGGTAACTTTTTTTCTGGCCTCACATGAATTCTTTTTAGAGGTCACTCTACGAGGTATTGCAGGTACATCCCACATCGATATCAGTCTATTTCCTCATCAGTGAATCCCGTAGGTTCTGTAGAGTATGCGGATATCCACTCGTACTTCTGTGTTTCAGCCGCTGCTCAAAATTGTTCCATACAGTTTTCAATTTGATTCAATTCTTGGGACTTTGCAGGCAAAACTATTTCCGACAGAGGGCCTGAATGTTCCATGTACAGACACTTTGAGCTCTGTGAACACGGCAGTTGTCACTTTGGGATATGGGAGTGCGTACTGCACATTTATGGTGATGTTGGAGAAATGTAACGCCTGATTACTGGGAGTATCTAAATAAATATCGTCGTTCATGTTCACATTCACCTTTATAAATTAGCCCAAGCTAAGAAAACATAATCACAGAATTTCCTTCAGCTTGAACCACACCCTCCAGATTCTGCAGATGAAATAGTTCATTGGCGTTCGGTGCACTCGATGCCTTTCATCACTGGAAATACTTAACTAAAAATCCTGGCGTAACAGCTCTTAGAGGCCAAGAGCCAGTACCAGCCAGCTTGTGGCACTCATGCAGTTGGGGTGACTTCTGGTCAGCACACCGACTCCCCTTGCCGCTACCTGGCTATCTGGACTTCGCTACTTCTTTCATTTAAGAAGCTCCTCAATTGTTGTCACGACGCTGGGTAGACGCCACAATGCTAACACCATCTGATGATTCCAAACGGTCATCCATCTTTCCTCAGACTAAACCCGGCGCTGCATGACTTTATTGATCTCACAAGAAGTGGTAATTCAGGGCAGCTAGGGCGTTGGCTTTGCATCACTGGAATACAAACAAAAATGCGTCTCGTGAGACCAACTACAAGTTTCTTATCCCTGTTTTACGTTCTTTAACCCATTGAGCGCGAGCATATTGATACGCTATGGTGAGAAGTGATCACTTTCTAGGTATCCTACTCCAAATGTCCATTGCATGAAGCTACTTTCGCAATGTTCTTCCCGAAATTGGTTGGATGGAGCTATATTCTTAGACTGCAATACAGTTTGAAAGCTATTTTCCTTGACTAGTTGTGAAACTTGTCGGTGGTCACTGTGGGCTAAGATCTTCTCGCGACCACAGTTCAGACGTCACTTTATATTGTTATGCGCCTTAGACCATTCCTCTTTTCACACATTGGACACTCCGCTTTGACACCAAGCAAAGGGGGCAAAGACAAGCCTAAACACAAGGCTTTTTTTTTCTTTGTTCTCTCAAATCGTCGCTTTGATCCGTCTTCATTAGCTATTTCCATACAAGTAGCTGGTATACAAACTTCAGTAAACTACAATGGTCATCCATATCAGTGATGAGTTTTACCAAGTCACGTGTTAGTAGAACGCCACCTATAAGGATAGAAACAGACCAAAATTAATTCTAAAGGGGAGTAACTAATTTTTAAAGACTTTGGTTTACCAACCAAAATTTCCTTATATATTTACCCTGCCTGTCCATGTATGTGTGTGTGTATTCAAGAGAGGAAAAAACTAATTGATGGATCAGATGTTAAGGATCGAGTTTGTTGATGGAAGTAATCCTCTATTAAAAGTGGTAGGAATTGACCACGTCCGGTTTTAACGTTGGTCACTGTAGAGCAAAAACTGCTATGGATAGCGAGAAGTAATTTCCTGAAATCGAGTAAACGTCCCATAAATGTATTTCATCGCCATCCTTAACTCTCTACTAAATCCAGAAGTAATGAAAATGCACTACAACTTCCAGATTCAGTATTGATCTACATGGAGCAAAAACGAATAGAGATAGCAAGAAACTCTTTTCTTGAATCGATTTAGCGTTCTAAGAATACGTAAGTTGCATCTTCTGTCTTAACCCTCTATTCAAACCGGAAATAGCATAAGTCAACTACTTCCGGTTTTAACATTGATTGCTACAGAGTAAAAACGATGGTAGATAATAAAAATCTGTTTCCTGCAATCAATTAAGTGTCCTAAGGATAAAATCCATGTGCACCAGTGCAGCTGGAGAAAGCTGGCTTCTCACAGTTCGAGAGAACACGTGGTGTATTGGAGGCGTTGTTGCCAAAGGGTCTGCAACCACAGCAGCAGCTTCGACGACAAATTTAGGACGTTTAACAAGTCATAATTCTATAATCGTAATACAGGAAGGTATGATATCCAAATAACAACAGTAATGGTACTTGGAACAATGATGTATGTTAAGGTAGAATTTTGGAGTTATATTATTATGGTAGGAAGACATTATGGAAAAGTAAACTGTTATTATATTAATATATATACACACAAAAATCACGTATGTCCTGAAAGAGTATGAGATGATAAATCTAGAGTAAAAGTAAATAATAGGTTAATAAACTTGGTTTTACGTTGAGTTTACACAGAATCCGAAATTTGTCATATTCCATGATATAAAATAGGAGATAATTAGACATGGAACCTCGCACCCACCTGCAATTTTTTTTTTTTTTTTTTTTTTTTTTTTTTTTTTTTTTTTTTTGTCAAGTCATCTTCTACCAATTTGGACAGGTATACCTTTGCTATTGGGGTGATTAGTGGAGTGGAGTGATGTACCCATGTTTCGTCAAACCATACTATTCTCTCTGGTTCCATATTTGCCATCTCTCAAAAAACAAAAGCACATAACTATATCCTCCCTCTAATAAAAATCTTCCTTCCTAACTATTTCTTATATCGAAACCTTATATTTTTAAGTACCCTGTGCAGGGTTGCCTTCCCACCTGTGAATAAACAGTGGGAAGACAACCCGACTAATGATCTTCCCGTAACGAATCGAGGAGAGAATCTAAAGTCGGTATTTTTTTTGTTCGGAGTAACTGTAAACATAATGTCGAATTATATCCTTCGTGTAATCATCTACGGTTTATATATATATAATATATGATTTTAACCAGATGTTAATAAGTGATACCAAAAGATTATCGTTAGTGCCTTCGAGTTTTTCTGCAGTGACTCTCATTCTAGGGTTTTCATTGACTTTCAAAATATTCAATGCGTGCTTGATCACCTGTTCTGCAGGCATAAGGTGACTTATTTCCTTTTATCGTCTTTGAAATAGCACCGTGCGTTCCAGTGACTGAGTTCTGTTTGTTGAACCACTTTTCTTCTTGCTGTTGTTCCAGTATTTTTAGTCTCCATATTTATCATTCTTTTTTTAAACACATTACATACTGAATCTATTCACAATCTACAATTACCAGTAAGTCGGAAAGAACACTTAAAACAGCACATACTCAAACTTCTATTACAAAGACCCTACTATATCATAGCAGAAACAACTATTTGACGATTGAGTCAACCTTCAACTACTGGGAGTAGCCAACGCCACCTGAATACAAGTGGCGTTGGAATAGCGCGGTCAGTCACTTTAGTTGCCTAGAAACAGCATGAAAGAACACTGCAATGATTGGCGAAACACCTTCCTTTTCCTTTCGTTTACAACACGTGCAGCTATTTGTCAGAGCCCAGCCTTCAGCTTCACTATATAATCTCCCTACTAACCGGAAGTGGTAGAAATCTATTAGCACTTTTTGTTTTTCATATTAACTGAGAAAATATCACGCCATACAAAGTAAACTCCATCTCGTGACATACTTGTAACACTGCTTCTTGCTTACCCATACAGTGAACAAAAATTGAAGGGATTGGAATTAAATTTCGGGATACCATGCTTTTGTAACAGTGAAGACAAGCCATTACATTTTTATTTTATTATTATCATATATTATTTACAACACTGAGTTCTAAGAAGTTCTCAGAACATCTTTGTTGGTATCAACAATTATGCAATTGAAATAGTTTAATCAGTTCAGGAGTTCTAACAATGAAACTGATTTTTTTCAAAAGGCAAACTTAAAGAATCAAGCAAGATGCGGATGAAACGCTAAAATACAACCTCAGTTTTTACAATTTATTTTTGTAATAAATAAATAAATAAAAAATAATATCATAAAGTATATATTTACGAATAGTTTAAATTGTAATTCTAGCAATGAAATGAAAGTTCAGGACTTACGTAGATGTTTATTTCTGTAATTATATGGTAGAAAACCCATTTCTTACGATAAAAAAAATTGGAGTATGGTGAAATTTTTCTTCGCATTTAGTTTACCAGAGAAAAGAAGGTTCCGATTTATTTGTTATGAGTTTATTTCCAAGGTGTTGATGTCTTCTTTACTGTAATACCGTTGATCCTGAGACCGGAAAAAAAATTAGAACTGCTGCTGATATTGATATTGAGTTGTTTGTAGATTAGCAACTACATTATATGGTCACACTGAAAAGTAATGTCTTTTATTCTTGACTAATTTAACATAAAAAACACTTATCAAGTGTAACACAATAATAACCTCGATGTGTTCGTGTGATAGTCAGTTTTTTTTTCCCTTAAATGCTCATCGATATTTCAAGCATAATTGTGGATTGCCTTTCTTCGGAATACTTTTTTAAGTTTAAATTCTGTTAGGTGTTTGGCTAATTGCATGTTAGGGTATAGAATTTCAGGTGCACAGTAGTGAGTAAATTATAAGATCCAGCAATTAAACAACAACAACAACAAGAACAACAACAACAACAACAACAAAATAATAATAATAATAATAATAATAATAATAATAATAATAATAATAATAATAATAATAAAGGAATTAGAAGTATTGTATATAAAGCCCTTTTTATAAAGAGTTTCTGTATTGGTTTAATTACTGGAATATAGATTCTTATAATTGACTCATTGTCACTGAGAATATTATACCCTAAAAACAATTCTGAAGAAAGACAATCGATAATTTTACCTAAATTTTTTTTTTTTTTTTTTTTTTTTTTTTTTAATAATATTGTTCATCACAGAAACATATCCAGGTTAGTGCCACGTTATGTTTTATACTTTTTCTCAATTTATGTGAGATTTATATCTTGAGGTGCAGGCCTAGGTCCAAGTCACCTGTATCACCGAGTTTTGTTATAAGTAGTTATTTTGTAATATAGTTGATGAGAATGAAAGATGGTGGATGAATCAACAACTAAATAATATGTCTTTCTTTGTTAACTTCAGTTGGCAGAAAAATAATAAAGATGATTCGAAAAGTAAACTGCTAGCAACTGATTTATTATTGAGAAATTGCAGTTGAATAGTTGATACCTTTTTAATATGCAAGCCCATTGTTGATATAGAAGAATAATAAATAAGATTTTTAAAAAAAGTTTCTTGTATGATATGATTAGAAAAAAATATATACTGGGTGTATCAAAAATTCGGGGCATAGAACAACTGCGTTATGAGCAAAGATACGAGAAAACAGAAAGAGAGAAGATTTGTTGGAAATAAGTAGTTTGCAATCTAAATTGTTGAGTTCTTCCAATGTCACCAGGCGTTTGAGTTACATACTAGTAAGACGCCCATGTTAAATGAAAAATTAACGTATCTAATTCAGCAAACTGTTCGAATAGAACGTAAAACCATACATAAATGGTACAGGGAACGTGCGAATCCGTTTTCCTACAATGCCGTATTGTTGGTGTGATGAGAGCCCAAGGGAATAGTGTGCTGAACTGGCAACGTTTTTTTTTTTTTTTTTTTTTTTTTTTTTTTTTTTTTTTTAATTTAGCATAGGGTGCTTTACCAGTGTAGAGTCCAAACGACAGGTGTGATTGAAAAAAAAAAAAAAAAAACGTTTTAGATTGAAAACACCTGTTTCTAACAACTTTCCTCTCCATTTTTTCGTATCTTGGAGAGACCGTCGACTCATTCGAAATCTGTACATGGGACAACGAATGAAGTTGCGCTTGAATGAAGAAGAAATCAATATAGTGTGGAGATTAGAAGAAAAGTCAGACAAGGATGTACTATGTCATCAAAATTATTCAACATTTACAGTCAATGTTTAATGAAGGAAGTATTAATGGGAATTTGGGATTTCAAGATTGGAAGGCAGGTCATTAACTAGATCAGGTGTGCAGATGATACGGTTATTATAGCTAGAACCGAAGAAGGCCTACAGGAGATGATTGACAAAATAGTTAACACTGGGAAACTATATGGAATGAACATCAACACTGAAAAGTCGAAGATCATGGAAATATCCTGTGAAAACTCGCCCTTATGGGTGAGAGCAGAACAAAAAAAGCTTGAAAAGGTCGATAATTTCAAGTATCTGGAAAGTATTTTGACGAGAGATGCTTACTGTACCAAAAAGTTCAGATCAAGAATTACCCCCCCCCCCCCCCCAAAAAAAAAGCATTCAACAAGAAAAGATCACTTTTAACTAACAGGCTCAATATTGGACTTAGGAAGAAGTTGGTCGAGTGCTATATATGGAGCAGGAGCATTGGACTGTATGGTTCAGAAAGTTGTACATTACGAAAGTTAGAGAAGAAATATTTAGAAATCTTCGTAAATAATGTAAATTTGTCAATTGTACACTTATATATATGCAATGAGCAGGGAGAAAAAAATATTGAAGTTTCGAGGGAGGAAAGAATCCTTAACCTTGACTTTCTTCGGAAATTACCACTGCTTCTACCAGATGTTTTCAAGTGAAGTTTTGTAGTTCTCCAACGTTCCGGCAATGACAGAATCGTTTGGCCGTACCCAACGCGGAAAGTTTTTTTTTTTTTTTTTTTAAGTAGTCTTTTGTGCCGCGTATTTCACGACACTTACAGATAGGACTAACTGTCCAATGTCTAAGAAATTAAGCTAGAGAATACGAGAAACAGAATAGATTTGTTGCATAACGTAAGTTTTGGGATACTAAGATTTCTAGGTCATCTAAGTCTTGAATTTTCTGACGAACCGTAGGCGACTTGTGATATTTCATAAAGATCTGTTGCGGCTCACCATTGCTGGGTAATGACGAGAAAACCCTGTGTACTTACTACTACTGGTCGGTATATAAGTTCCTGTGGTTAACACGGTCATGTGGCGCAAACTTCCAGTGAAAACAGAACACTTCTGGTTTCATCACTTACACACATACTAGATGATCATTTCTGTAGAACGCACTATTTGAATTACTATCAGAACCTCTTGCTGTAACCAAATCCATTAATTTCTTGTGTCAGGATAACGAGGGAAATACCACTTCTTGTCAATTATTGTGATTTGTCACTAGAACTGTGGTCATGTCGACTTAATTAACAGTTCTTTGCCAGAGTGACATGATGCTTTGTAATAAAGTCTTTCCAGTTGTCAGAAAGAAAGCAAACTAGGCCTGTACTAGTGAAGGTAACAAACAATAATAGAGAGTATGTCTAAGCTTAAGCTTCAAGTAAAAAAGTATACTCACGAACGTACAGTGGTAGAAAAAGTCAACCAGTCAGTTAGTTTTTCTTTCTGTATGTATATATTTTTTCTCATATATTCATTTGACAGCCCTAAAGGAAAGGTATTCAAGTATTCATCACTGTTTCGTTATTACGCTAATAAATAGTATGCCTTGCAGATAACAAATGCGGATTTCAGTTCATGATTTTGTAATCAAATTTACTAAGAACAATACTTTTTCAGAAGAATGAATTGTTAGTGAATTGCAACATACTCTGTTTCTTTTCGTAGCATAACAGATGTCTTGAACCACTTTCTATTTTGTGTAATTTATTTGTTTGTTTATATGATGCGTATTTTTATTTGTGTATGTGTGTGTTTGTAAATTATCAACGTAAGGCTTCTGTAGCTTGAGGTATACAGGGTGTTTCTAAACAACACCGACAACGGTATTCCTCACACCAAGATAAGATAAAAAGTATAGACCAACCTGAGTGCACAAATGCTTCCTTTCGGAGTTATAGCCTGCCGAAAACATGAAAAAATGAACTTTCAAGGCCCATAGCTCCAAAACTATGAGACCTACTATAGTCGGATCAAGACTTCACTTAGGAACTAGTATGTGCCCTATTCAAATATCCAAGTTTCACCCACCTGCGATACTTGAACACCTTTCACCCACCTGCAACAATTTTTATAGAGGTAGTTTGTGAGTACTTCAAATTATGTGCCCGTAGCCAAACTTCCTCTATAAAAATTGTTGCGTGAGTACCTTAGAATTCTGAAACGTGCATTTTTGAATAGCATACATGAACTGAAGTCTTGACCCGACTACGGTAGGTCCCATAGTTTTGGAGCTATGGACCTTTAAAGTTCAATTTTTCATGTTTTCGGCAGCCTATAACTCCGAAAGGAAGCATTTGTGCACCCAGGTTGGTCTGTACTTTTTGTCTTATGTTGGTGTCAGAAATCACCTCCCAAACGTTGTCGGTGCTGTTTTGAAACTCCCTGTATTTCTGTGTAAACACATTAAAATTGAAGTAAGTAAAGGTAAACTTTTTTTTTACGGATAAGATTATCACGTAAAGAAATGCTAATGTAAATAATAATAATAATGATAATAATAATAATAATAATAATAATAATAATGCACATGTTTGCAATTTCCTAAATATGATTAATTTGTTCTTTTCAAAATAACTTCTCATGTGTATGGTTTTTAAAGCTAAATATAATATTGTCCTTTTAAAAGGAAGGGAAGGCTGTACGTTGTTCAAATGTTATTTGTAAGGTTGAGAAACATTACTGATGATCTTCTAAGTTCTAACAGAAATTTAGGTTAGTTTATTTTCCAACAGTTCTCTATGTATTAATTTTATTTTCCAGTAATTCTCTGTGTTTGAATTTTAAAAAATTTCGGAATTCTTAAAAACACTAATTACTGTATTACATATTTCGTATTTTAGAACCACCAGCTGTGAAGAACGTACACAATCCTTACGCAATTGAACGTCCACATGCCACTCCGACAATGCTTCAGAGACAGGGATCATTCCGAGGTTTCCAGCAGCTCAACCAAACATCACCGTTCAAGAGACAACTCTCTTTGCGGGTCAATGACCTTCCTTCTACAATAGAACGACATCGGTCTTTAAGTCTAGAGGGTAGTTCTGATCCAAGGGCGCCAAACAAACCACCAGGTACTTCTGAATTGTGCTGTGTGGTGTGCCGTATTTTAGTTTTTCTTACATTTGGTAGTTAAAATATTATAGTTACTAACATTTGCTAACAACGTATGTGAAAGTCTTATTTTATTTGTAAGAGTAATAGGGTAGCATGGAACAATAGTTTCATTATACATTATTACATACGTGAAGCGATAAGGGATCAGTTTTTTTAGATTAGCTGTTACATTCCTGACACGGTTCAATCTTTTAATGCTATATTCGAAATAATGATAAAAGAAAGAAAAAATTGTCAAGTGTTTCTCCTTAAAAGTAAGAGGGAATGCTAGCTTAAAAGCTTTGATTTAACATGGTCTGTAAACACTTTTCACTACCTAACATCTCGGGGATCTGTGAAGTGTTTTTGAGGAAAGAAAGAAAGTACAATAGTTCAGAGTAAACAAGGTATAGGTTATTACATCTATACCGATGGAAACTTGATGGACATAAAGTCTCTCGCTGATAACAAACATTAATAACAAGAAAACAAAGAATGATAAAAGCATGCGGTCTGAAAACATCGCTTGTATGATACTTAAAGGTTGTGCCACAGCTTGTGCTGCTACCTACTGCAGCTGACTGCAGCGCAACAGCCATTTTATTTAAAAATGGCGTCAGCACAACAGAAAGCGGCGTGTGTGTTGTGGTATCATGAAACAAAATCTCCCGTCACAGTTCAACGAACATTCAGGAGAGAATATGGACAGCAGCCACAAAATGTTAAGAGCATAAAAGAATGGTATACTAAGTTTATTGCAGCAAAAAGTGTTTTAGACCGTGATAGAAGTGGTAGACCAAGTGTTAGTGAGGAACGTGTAGAAGCTGTTCGTGTTGTTTTAACCCGAAGCCCATGGAAATCGTTGCATTGCGAACTTCTTCCTGTGTGGTTATGTTAAATACAGTGTTTACGCAACACCTGTCCGTGATATTGCGGACAAGATAAGGGTCGTAGTAGACACAGTCTCTCCTGAAATGTTGAGTAACACATGGATGGAAATCAAATATCGCATGGATATCTTGAGGGGAACTAATGGAACACATGTTTAGATTCTCTAAATCAGATTAAAAAAAAAAAAAAAAAAGTTTTCCTATTATTTGCCGCAAACCGCATGCTTCTATCATTAGTTTTCTTGTTATTAATGTTTGTTATCAGGGAGAGACTTTGTCCACCCTGTATAATAAATTACAACTGTAATATACTGTCTGAAGCCTCCATCAGTACAGATGCAGTAACGTATTGTCATTTGCAGTAAACTACTGTCATTTAAAAAAAAAAAAATGACACAAGATATATAATGAAAAGTGTGTATTGCGCATGTTAATTGGCAAGTCGTAATCAACCCTCTCTTTATTCACATTAGTTCACAATACTACATGCCTACAATAGGTACGAAAGGATGCAAATGTTGAAAGATATCTTTCAAAGAAGACTTACTTCACATTTATATTTCATCGGTTATAATGATAACTAGACAAAAGAAAAGAAACGAATTTTAATGTTCTTTTCTTTGTTCTGCAGATCAGGATAATACTTTCAACAGTCACGTAACAGTTGCGATTCGACAATATTTGCGTTTACCAAAACAACTCTTTCCTTACATATGAATGATAATTATGCACCACTATAAAATTATAGTGATAAGTTGAGAAGATAAAGTACGTAGATAAAGTGCAGCAGTGTATTCGAACATATAGACTACGACCAAAGAAGATAACATGTTTTTTTATGCAGTTTGTACCTAAAATACTTTTTTTTTTTTTTTTGATAACGTACAAAGTGGCTATGGGTTTTCTAAATACGTACTTTCGTAGTTTCCTGTGATGTAAATTACATTTTCATGAAAAGAGCATGTTCTTTTAATTTATAACGCGTAATTTAACTTATGTGATGTAGATTTAAGATTGTTCAGATAATTTGCTTTACTTACTGAGTAACAAAAAACAAATTAAGTCAATTTAACATGCGAACACGTCTGATGTCCTTCGACCAATTCCTTTTACCTCTAATCTTCATCTCCTTTGTTTCCATTTTTTTTAATTATCAACGAAAATTTTATTTGCAACGAAAGTCAGTAGTTTGTACGTAGTACTGCATTGAAATAGATGGCTTAAAAATCAAGTTTTTGCCGTGTGATATAGCTATAAAGAACAATATTCCTTGCGTATATGTTTAACACAGTAGTGATATTAACTGTGACTTGATATATATCTTCAACGTAACTCTTTTTTTTATATATGTATATACGTAGCTTTTTAGTGCTTGCTTATTATAGCGTAAAATTTAGTCTTCCGATTTCGTTCTACCGTACTGAACGCCAAATTTTATAGTAGAGCGTACAGTAGAGTATTATTTGTTTAGTGTAAAACTGTAAATGTTTACGTTGTAGCTTTCTTATGTATGTGATTAAAAATTTGTTTTTACTTTAGCATGCCTGCCCAAGGGCAGGACAGGTAAGGAAGTGGCGTTTCTGTTTGCAGTTCTTCCTCTCGTAATATTGTGCACATTCTTCACCTCCCACACACATGATACATTGCTCACATCTGGAGTGCTTCAGAAGTAAACTTCAGTTTTACTCCTTTCCACGAAGATACGAATTTTATCATTATAATATGTACAGTGTTTTTTGTGTTGTGCTGTGTGAAAACAAAAATTCACTTTCTGAATTGTATATTCAACGCAGGCTTTTATTGCATGTTTGAAACTCATTTCTGGTATTTAGTACTGCATTTTGTAAAATATGTATTCATTTTTTTTTTCCTCTGTGGGAATGTGTGTGTGCATGTTTATGTTCCTTTCTCATGAATATTTTCTGTCTTCAATTTGCTGTCATATCTTTAAATAATCTTTCCTTGCAGGAACAGGAACGGAATGGGGAATAATTGATAAAAGAAATAGATGGAAATGTCATTCCAGTTTTTTTAAGTTAATTGGTGAAAGTTAAATTGACAATTTCTAATTTTATGTATGGCAGATTATTAGTTTTGACCAGGATAATTTTATTTTATTTCATTAACGTTATTATGCTTTTTTCTAAAATATATATTAAATATTCTGGTACGTTTACTAAGTATATATTTACAATGTTTGATTGACATTCTAGAAGTACTATTACGCAGCTCAGTCGAAATTATACTCCTCAGTTTTCATTTATTTATTGAAGTGTTTATCTATCGAAATTTTCGCATTACAATTTTGTTTTCGTAAACAATTTAACTTCGGAAGCCGTAAGAAAATATAATTTTGCTGACTATATCAAAATTTAAAATTGCAGTGTACGTAGTAAAGTACATCTCAATTGCACCGAAAATTGTTCATCTTTTGAAAATATGTATAAAATGAAATCTTTCAAGTTTAACGTCCCACGATTATGCTCGTTAGGCTAAGGGTGGGAGGAAGTGGGAGTACTCCGGGAAAACCCACAGACACGGTGTTGTTCGCTACACTTACTGGGCCGGGGATCGAACCAGTTACCCACGCACCAGAAGTAAGCGCTCTACCAATGAGCTACCGTTTTACCCTTGATTTAGAATAACATGTACATTATTCAGTATATAATGCTAAGCCATTTCTCACAAAGTTATTGGAACTATGATTCATTCACACTAAATCGGCACAACTCTTAATAATTCCATTGCTTCTTTTTATTGTATACATGTACAATCACTATAAAAATGCACATCATTCAATTAAACTAATATGTGTGTGGTTTTTGTAGTTTTCAGAGGAATATGGTTTGTATAAGTCCTAAAGTAGAATGCTAAAATGATCTTTTCTTTTCAAACTGACGAAAGAACGTGAAAATAGTGGGATTGCCTTCTTGATTAATATTTACAACTGTATATTTCTAACATATTTCAAAGAAATCATGACTAAACTAATTCAGAATTATACTGTAAGCCTTGAAAGCGAGCTTTGACTTCTATCTCATATTTAACTTAAATGACCAAAAGAAAGCATGTATTACTTGTATCCTAAATTACAGTTAAACAATATAGAGGTATTTATACCCATTCCAATTCTTGTGGTACACTTGCATTTCATGCTTTACTCTACAGATAATGAATACGAATTTAAAACGTAGATCAATATTTCAAGTGTCCAGCTATAAAAAAACTAGTATCAAGAACAAAAGTTTTTGTATCACAGTAATCTGCTTTAAATAAAAAGGTATTTGTGTGTAATTTTTTTTCGTTTTGTTTTCTTTATGACTGATGTCGCGCGATATTCTGAAGTACCAATCAAACGTCGGCATGGTACTTTAAGTAACGTTAACCTCGTTCCCATTCTCATACCTGAATATGCGAATAGTAAAACGACTTTGAAATGAAGCTAAATTGTTATAAATTCCAAAGAAAGAAAGGAAGAAAGAAAAAAGGTTACAACAAATGGGGTGTAAATCAATCATCATCATCTATTTCCTCTTCGTCTTCTATCATTTTTATTCATTTTGAATGGTGTATACAGAGTAGTGGTAATAGTATTTATGTAAACAAATTTATTTCTATATTCCTTATGGCTCTATATTTCTTCATAAGTTACAAAACCTAGTCTTGAACTATTCTTTATATATATCTAAAACCTTTGCATTATTAATTAGTGAGCAGCTATTTTAATTGGAACTGTTGTTCCCCTTTTTTATCGTTAATATTTTAGCTGTAGATGCTCTACTAAGTGTCTGCATCTTGTTTTCCTTTTTCTTAGGAAGCCTTATAACATATTTATTAGGTTTTTTAATTACCCATATATTATTTGGAATTTTTATATTAATTCAAATGTGTTAAGCATAAGCTTTAGTTATATTTACAAAATCCTTGTTTACTGCTTTCGTAATTATTTTCACGAACTACCTATGAAATAGTGCCTTTGTGCTATTGCCTTTCTTCTAAATTGTGGTTATTAAAAAGAAGAGATCAAAATTAACCTAATATTTAATTCTGCATTATTATTATTTTCCTTTCGCTATGGTCAAGTCTTTTTTTATTATTAAAAAGGAGCATTTGTTTGGTTGCATACTTAATAATTAATTTAGTTTTTAGTTTTTTTAATACCTAACATTGCACTTGGAGCCTCTTTGTGCACAATTTGGTGTGTTATCCTTGCAGCAAGTCCCCAGCCTCCTCCCAGGACCCAGAGGAATCGACTTCATTCGCTGCCAAATGCAGTTAACAGTGAGTGTCTTGCACATCCTATTACCTGCTTGTTTTCATATACACCATATTTTATTACATATTTCTGTTTGCATGTTAACACAGGTTTTCTGTATTTAGTACTATAAAGTTGTAAATGAAACACGGAAATGTTATGAGGTAATATTTACTGGATGATTGTACTGCGAATATCTTACATTATTCTGAAACTTGTCTTGCGTGAGTGTTCTCCTGAAGGCAGGTTAATCAATTTGTTTAACGATGTTGGGTGGACTATCTTTTTAATTTATTTATTTTTTGTAGCCCATTTATTTGTGTAGAAAACTATCCTTCTCTTTTCTTTGAAATGAGCTGGAATTTTCGTGATCTTTTCTTCAAGTCGATTTTAAATGTGCCCTACTTCTTGAAAAATGTTGTGATGTATCGGTTGTTCTAAAAATGGATTCAAAAATTCCGTGGGCGCCATATATATATAATATGGATGGATATATATATGTATGTAAGGAGGACCATTTATCTTGATAACTAATGGACAAAAAAAAACTGAAATTTTGTACTTTTGCAAATATTGGCAGGTGGACATTGGGGCTGGTGGCACAGGAAAAAGTGCGTTCACGGACAGCAAGTGAGAACTGAGCAGGATCTCCATAGTATTGATAAACAATCGTGTTATTGAACCTATCCGTCACTTGCAGGATATTTCCTTAGTTGTCATTTCGCTTATGAACCCACACACACTTACCACTAAGCGCCCCTCCAAAGTGAAGTCACTGGTATCTCTATTGTCGTTCACCAAACACAGAAAGGCGAGACAATGAACTAGTCAATGCACAGACTTTATTCTCGTCCTCCCGTTACAGACAGTCACGGGGCAGTTTACATGAAGAGCACTGTTGCCATATCAGAGATGAGGATGAGAGGTTCAAATCTTAAATATCGTAACATAGTACATTATTATACGCATTTAGTCCGAGTGTAAAGGGACATTCTGGGCACCCTATGGAAAAATCAAATGATATTTTTACTTAGACTTGACAAAGAAATTAAATTATTGAAATTCCAGTTCATTTCAAGAAATATTTGGTCTAGGAATTAATTCGTGCGGTTTTACAAAAGATGGCGTAACTAGCTTATTGTCCCATAGTTTCGTTGATCCAAACATGCGTTGAAAACTACTGTCATTGAGCATCTTGTTTAGTATATGTCAGTTGCTTGAAGCGGAAACAACAACATTTTTTATTCAACTGAAAATGGCGCATTTTGTGCCTGATAAAGTGTTTTTGCGGGGAGTTATTCTTCATTGCTTTAACATGAAGAAAAGTGCTACCGCAAGTCATCATATTTTAGTGGAAGTGTTTGGTGACCATGATCTAACTGAGCGAACGTGTCAGAAGTGGTTTGCACGGTTTAAAGGTGGTGATTTCAGCTTGGAAGACCAAAAGCAATTTGGACAGCCAAAAGAATTTGAAGATGAAGAATTGAGAGCATTGCTTGATCAGGATTCGTGTCAAACGCAGGACGAACTTGCAGAAGCATTTGGAGTTGAGCAAACAACAGTTTCCAAACGTCTCAAAGCCATAGGAATGATTCAAAAGATGTCTTATTGGGTTTCACATGAATTGAAAAGAAAGACGTTGAAAGAAGAAAAACCGTTTGCGAATTGCTGCTTCAAAGACAGAAAAGGAAGGGATTTTTGCATCGAATTGTAACTGGTGATGAGAAGTGGATTCATTACGAGAATCCTAAACGAAAAAAGGCCTGGGTGAAGCAAGGTGAACCAGGTCCTTCACAACCGAAACGAGATATTCATTGTGCAAAGGTTATGCTGTATATATGGTGGGATTTGAAACGTGTGGTGTACTATCAACTTCTAAAACTTGGTGAAACTATTAATGGACACCGCTATCGACAACAATTAATGCGTTTGAAGCAAGCTCTGGCCTGAAAACGACCAGAATGGAATAACAGGCATAATAAACTTATTTATCAAGATGATAACGCTCGACCACATGTCGCAAAACCGGTCAAAACCTATTTGGAAAATGTCGGATGGAAAGTGTTACTCCACCCGCGATATTCACCAGACACTGCTCCGTCTGACTACTACTTGATCGATTGCATGAACAACGATTTGATTGGACAGCGGTTCACTTCTTCAGAAAATATCGAAAAATGGATCTTTGATTAGATTGCGTCAAAAGATGAGGAATTCTTTCGACACGGAATCCGTAAATTGCCTGAAAGATGGGAGAAAGTAGTGGCTAGCGATGGACAATATTTTTGTTAACGTATTCATTTACTTTGTTTTTGAAATAAGGCTTCAATTTTTATTAAAAACCGCACGAATTAATTCCTAGACCAAATATAATTCCCCATATAGATCAATAGGTTAAAAATCAAAGATGGCGCAGATGTTCAACATCGTTAACATAGGCAGGCAGGGCCGGTAAATCAGTAGAACAGGGGTATGTGGAAAAACGGAAATCAGGAAGTTAGAGTGAAGAGACATGTTGAAGATGAAGAGTTAGGATAGGGATGTTATAAGGTTAAATGGCAGCGTTATTTGAATATTCACATGATCACGTCAAATGAATATTTCTTACGTAAGAAATTCTTACTTCTTGGCGTCAAAAACTTAAATCCTTGGCATAGGTATATGGTGAAACTAAATATGAATAATGAAACAGGTGTCGTCTAAACAAGAGGGATCGCCAAATTGAGGTATTTTCTTTAATTGAAAAAAGAAACGTTGAAAAGAATAAACTTGTTTTTATTAATAATAACTGTTAAGTGTTCAGGCAGAATTATAAAAGATAAAAAATAATGTCTCTCATAATATTGTGCTTCGTAGCACTATATATTTTCATTTGATATAACTTATTTCCATGTTTGTTTTACAGTTTATGTAGGTCTAACAATCTTAAATATCAATAGGCGTGTGTAGTTTTTATATACGAGATGCTATTCAACAATTTCTGGACTGATGCCTTAAAACTTAATTTATCGTAGAACGTAGTTATCGCTATTACCCTTTAAGTAGTACCCTTTAAGTTATCGCTATTATCGTACATTAATACTGGCATATAAATCCCAATGCCCCCCCCCCCCTGCAGGAATGTCTTTAGGGGATCATTACCTGAGAGCTGGTGAGTACCGTTTGTGATTCTGGCTTTAATCAATTTCAGTCTTATTTTGAGGTTTACAGAAAAGAAGTGGATAGAGGCCTAAACCGGTGCGTAGAAGCATGACAAAGGCATGTTTTTATCAAAAACTTCATGATGTTGGACTTTCGTGTTCTGGAGTTATGTCCTTGCAACTCGAGCCGACGCCTTCTCACATTTTCGTGCAGCCATCGCAAAGCATCAAGAAAATGTGAATTTTTGGTGCAGTTTCCTTAAAATATCGAAAATAAGATCAATATCTCCATCATTTACCTCTTCTACTTCTGAGGGAGAGTGTAGACATTTCTATACAGAGGATTGTTGCTTTGTTTCGGGATCATACCTATAAACAATGCTTTTCTCTCTGTAATGATCTGATGCTTGCCTTCTTCAGAGGCCCTGCCTGAAAGCAACAATCCTCATTGCACATTATAAAAGGTTCATGTTTTGAGTCAGTCCTCATGATCCTGATTACGAATTTAGCAGCAATTTGGTGCACTTCCAAGTATTCAATAAGCATTCCCTGGCATGTTTATAACACTCCAGCAAGATCACGAAAGTTCGTCAATTGTTCGATGCCAATCCTTACGCACGAGCTAATTGATGTTAGCGACAGTTTCTGATCTTGTAAATGTCGTTCGAAATACTTTCGCAGAACTACTTATCTGTCCTGTATCTACGATGATTATTCCCCAGAATAAGTTGTGTGGTGTTGTAAGGTCCGGACTTCGTGTGGCCATTCTACTAACCTTTTCTTAACTGTGTAACTGCTACCTCTCACATCAGCCATGGCTTCATAACTGAGATGCTACATTTGACCTTGAACGCAGAGATAGCAGACAGTGTTGACTGAAAGCAGTGTTACCAATACCACAACTAAAATTACATTGACATTGATCTCTGCGATACTCATACCTAAGAATACGAGGATTTCTCGGATACTCTGTACGTTGGATGTTTTAAATTTTGTAGGTTGTTCGCAGTACTCATCTATCGCATGTTGTAAAATACAATTTAGAATGGAAAGTAATGCAGTGTAGTTTAGGATATGTAAAGCAATCGTCTAGACCAAATATACTGTATGTATTCGGTATTATATAAAAGTACCTGTAATATAAAACTAAAGAACAATATAATGAGGCACATTTCTCTTTGAAGTAGATAGTTCAGGAATTAACAAAATGAAGTATTCAAAATACATCTATTATCAATTTCTAAAATGTACAGAAATTTCTGTATTGCGTGGTGCCTTAAAGCAATATTCGAATTACTGATGTATTTTCTCTTATCAGTTCACGGCACACGTATGGTTCGTAATAATTTTATCTGTAGTTTTAAATGTATTTTAAAGTTTGTATGCTGAAACTTCAATGTAGTTTGAACGTCGATCAGTGTTGTTGTCATGTAACATACTACATATAAAACCTAGAAATCTACACACTGTATTTATAGGTGTATATGGTAGTACCAGACTTGTTTGTGTGCTTTGTGAGTTAGAGTAGCTTTTATAAGGAGATCGATACACATTTTCAATCTATTAGATCCATAATAATACACAGACAAATGTCAAATAGCTTACTCTTAGCCAAAAACTCGACTTTGGTTTTAGTATTCTCGAAATGGTTTATTTTTAAAACATTATTTAAGTAACATCAAATTTCTTACTTCATCATCTTTCTCTTCAAATAAGTCTTCTCTCACTTGTTTTCGTTACACGTTGTAAATATGTACCTCGCATGGTGTTTCTCTATGTCAAATCAAACTGTTGTACTAATTGTTATTATAAGAGGTTGCTCCACCTTTAAATGTTTACTTACTGTTAATTAATTCTTGTATTTTCTGTCCTTTATGTAAATTTGTATTGCAGTGTTTAAGTAATATAGTGGAGAATCAACAATAAACTTCTGTTTGTTGTGTGAGTGGGCCACTTTTGGAGTTTAGATGGATGACTATTGGCAAGATAGAGAGCAAATAAACTCTGTTTTGCTGATTTTGTAGACGAAGATAAACTCAAGTGGTCTAATACTTGTTTTTAAGTTACGGGGGAAAATCTCTCTCTTCATAGGGGCTTACTGTGGAAAGGCAGAAGCAGTGTTTGCTATTTTGTACCCAGTATAAAGTAAAGTGACACAACTAGAATTTTGTGAACAGTGAGGGCTTTTAAGGGAAATCACATCGGTAGACGTTTAATTTTTACCGATATGACTTCCTTCAAGAGCCACCACTGTTAGTAAGTGAAATCAATATAAAGTAAAAATAAGTGGTTGGAGTAGTATAAAGTACATATATAATGATAGTACAGTATTTCACTCCTTTGTAGAATAATTTAACTCTCCTCTCGAAACCTTTTCAAGCTTTTCTTTCGTAGTACAACTATATACTGGAATAAAGACCATTGGACTCACAGATGTATAACTAAGAAATGAAACAAAAAAAAATTGAAACAAAGGGTAAAAACCGGTTAGGAGATGATCTTCGGCGTGCCTGGTCTCGAGTTCCGTTCTAGATGAGGCCACAATTTTTTTCGGTGCAGACCCAGCGCCGTGGGAACAACTAAAGAGTTATGTGAAATTTTAGATCAAGAAAACCAAAGATAATGCTTTCAGGACTCGTTACTTTGAATACGCACTACTTAGTTAACCTTAGCATAAAGTGATAACTAATTGTCTGAAAATATTTACTTCTCCTTTGAATGAAAAAGGTTTTGTTCTTCCATGAAAACAGTACTAGGTGCCAATATGAACGCTTAGTACTATCAGAGAAGATCACAGGTGTTTCATTTTTCATTTTCGTGACTGTATCTTCTGTGTTGGATTACGCAATGTACTTGAAAATAACTCATGCGAGAAGAGGTTAAATGTACACAAAGAACCAGCAAGAGTTCTTCGTTGGGCTGTAGTGTTAGCAGTTTATTATCTTTGTGGCTTTGTTGGAATTGTTTGAAGAAGCAACGCGTTAACCCTTTTAACACTTTGGGGTCTTAAAAGGAAATTGTAGACTTGCACTGAAGTAGCTACTGAAGTCAGAAATTCTTGGTTCGCACGTCATTTTCTTCAGAATAAAACCAGCTTTCAGATAGTATATTGCCCATGGACCCGTAACGTTCACGGAAAGGGAAATTAGGGGAAAATCAGGAAGATCTCTCCAAAATCCCTTTTCGGGAATTTTGCTCCCCCTAGAACGGCCACGGGGAGCCTGCACATGCTTATAATATACCATAGAAAATGCATGCGGATATTCTAAATATTTTCACTAAGCATCAGTCCGATATCGTTTCTAGGTACGAGGGGAAAAGATATTTCCCAGTTGTGTTGAAATGTACAAAATCGTAGAGAGAAAAAGGAAATAAATTCTTTCGTGCTGCAGAAGTCCAGAAGACACGAAAACTGAAGATTTCTTTGTCACTAGTCCACACAGGCAAGAAAGCTACGTTCTAGCACGTACAAAATCCTATAGAACAACGAATTGTTTCCTATCACAACTGCGAAGTATGTTTTCTCTCCAAGCAAGGTCCGTATAGCCTAATGGGGGAAGAAGGTGGGGGAGGAGAAAAGGGGATAAAACGCATGGGACTGAACTGAAACTGCCAAGTTTCAACCACCAGCTACAACCAACACCTGTCGCTGCCTCAGTTTGCAAAGAAAGTTTTATGTAGAAAGCTCTACCATGTGTAAAAAGCCTCGTTATTTAACATCTGGCTTTTAAGTATGACGTCATAGCCTGAGAGAGGTGAACAGATATCAAAACTGCGTTTATTTGCTTATTTATATATTTACTTACTTATTTGTACAACATTTCTTTATACAATAGAGTAGAAAGAAAAGTTTGGGTGAAGTAGATAGGTAATAAAGACTGGCAATTGACTCTAGTACTCCATGACGTGACGGTTACGTCATAAGTAATAAAATGATAAACTAGATTTTATCTCTTAATACTGAATGAATATTTAGGGTGCGATGAGAATCGAAATATATTCTTGATGAAATATTATGGTACAAAACTAACAGAAATTGTGTATAATTAACGTTATTTATTTCCACTATATTTTGAGGTAAGTAGTATATAAAGCATTTCCATAGCTTTCTGATTTTATTTGACACTGTTCAGTTCTGAAATATTGTCGGAATACGAGCACATTATGCACTCGAAAATTATTTTCGAAATCACAATCTGCTCAAATTTTTCAGATGCCTTTTTTTTTGTTTTTTATGATTCTTACTTCTAAAACGCCAAACTATTCATTGTTTTAGTATCATGCTTCATATCTTGTCAATAAGTGTAGTTTCACAATATATACATGATAAAAGTACACCATAATGTACATTTTTACATGGTAAAAAGAGCAGCAGATCTGTCTATCTTGAAACTTTTTTTCAGAACAAAGAATAGTAATATAAAAATAATATAAGCAAAAATAATACCAAACATCCTTATTGGCAATCGAGTTGAAGTCCTGCAGGTGACTCTCGTGCTCGAGATTTTTCCATTCTTCTCAGTTTCATCAAGTAAATGCTGTAACATTGCGTAGAATATAGACCCCATTCCAATGTAAAATGGTTTTACAACTCTAAAACTATGACATTAGCATCTATCATGAGAACAGAGTTGGCCTCAGGTTTCCCAGTAGCTGCTACCTGTTTAACACTGGTTGGTGTATTATACCACACATTCATTTGGACAGAGGCGGCTCGTGAGGGGAAAAATTAAACGTTGATCATTTCAAGCTAAGGAGGGAAAGGTGGTCTAATTTACTGATCGTAGTGTAATAAGTTTCCCCATCTTGGTTCATATTTTGGATTCACATCTAGATCTTAATCTATGTCTAATTTTCAGTGACATCGAGAAGATATCCTCTTTATATAAGAGAAGAATATAGCATATATATATATATATAATTTTTTCCTTCTAATTATCGAATTCAAAAGTTTTTAGTCTTTCTAAATTATAAGTCCTATTTTGATTTTGTGTTGTCACTATTATTGCCGTAGTAATGAATTACAGAGATTCAAAGATGGAGTCCAATCCTTATAGTGTACTTTTATCTTGGATAAAAGATATTACAAAGAATAGTGAAACTTACGAATAGAAGATAAAATTGAGAAGTTTATTTTATATTGAAACAAATTCTGTTTTTCAATGTACTATATATTAACTATTAATAATGGAATTTTATAATAATTTATTAGGTTCTGATTTTTTTTTTTTTTTTTTTTTTTTTAAACATAACATTCTTAACATCGTTTAATTTTTTCGTAATGTTCTAAAATCGTTTAATTTGCTTTCCTTTAGTGAGTCCGATTCCTGAAGCGTCTCCTGTGAACGATAGAACTGATCCTGTGAGCGCCTTGTGTCAGCAAGTGTCTCAAGGCCTTTCCTTGCTGTCGTCAAACGACGATCCTTTTCTGTCTCAATCTACTAGCCAGGTGGGTTGAAGTTATTTATCGATTTTAGTCAACCATAACCACATACACCGAATTTAATCTCTATATGTGATATACAGCAATACCTTGCATAATGTATTTTAATTGTTTCCAAGAAACGTTTGTGCTGTTAATACCTTGCAGAATGTGGTTAATTAATTCCAAGAAACGTTTGTGCTATTAATACCTTGCATAATGTGGTTAATTGTTTCCAAGAAAAGTTTGTGCTATACGGAAAGTTTGTGCTCGTTCATTTGTTTTTTAATGTTGATATAAGTTGCTTACTAAAATAATCGATGGAGGGTGTAAGATTCTCTGCTAATCAAAATCTTATACTAGCGTTTTCAATAAATCTTTATTCTTAATGTGCTCAATGCACTCTTTAACTATCACAAATCATCCTCGCATTTCCACTGTTAGAACTCATATTCTATACTCCAACTTCAAACATCCATGATAATTCTGTATCTTATTTACACATGCTACTTCCCTAACTACGTAGAGGACATTCTCATATTTGTGGGCACTTTCAGCCCAATTGTATTTCAAACAGAGGGGTATCAGTTGGAATGTGTTATTACGATACCTATAGCATAGCTGTATCTTTTATAACGAAGTACTGTTTGGAGAAACATTATTGATGGTATGAAAGATTTCTAATGAGAACAATTACAAACATGCTAAATGCTAAACATTACAATTTCATTCGAGTGCGTAGAAATGTTGGATCATCTTTAAAGTTTCCATACATTCAACCTAGAAAACGGGATATAATTTACATTAACTTGATATTCTTAGTCTAAATAATAAGAACTATTATGTTGAACACACTTTGTCCAACGTGACTCAAGATCATTTATGCCTTTAGTGTAGAAGTCCACAGTTCTGAAGCCAACAAAGTCCTGAAAGTCTGCTTTCACAGGACCCTCGTGTTTTTAAAAGTATTTTTCACCAATTGAAAGTGTCCAAGGCCCGAATGCAATCAAAATCGGTAGAAGAAAAATCACAGTAATAGGGAGGGTGAAGGAGAACCTCAATGACTAATGGATGTTTTAATTTCTGCACAGTCTTGCAAAATGCGGTCTAGCGTAGTTGTGTAAAGGATAGTCTCTTTTCTTGACGAGTGTTGGCCGTCGTGTACGTAATTTTTGATGCACAATGTCCATTTCATTACTGTAAGACTCTTGTGATTTCGGAATGCTGTCAGAGGCAACGGTAGTGAGGAAAGTCAAGTCTGAAACTGACCACCACATTCTTAATTATTATCTTCTTTGGATGGGTGGGAGGTTTTGACATATATCTCGGAACTTCATATATGTCAAGCCACTGAGCCTTTCGAATATTATTTGATATAAAGAATCCCATTTTTCATCTCATGTGATCGTGGGACGAGGCCACGGAACAACATAATTATATATAATATAAAATCCGGGTTCCAGGTACCAGGTTACAGTTTATACAGATTTACAGGTCTATACGTAATGTAAAAAAGCAGCTATATTTTTTCCAACCAGTCGGTTTCTCATCTGCTATGCATGTACCTGCGTGTGTGTGTGTGTGTGTGTGTGTGTGTGTGTGTGTGTGTGTGTGTAGGCGGAAAACTTTTGCAAAATAAACTTTTAAAATAGGCCTTATCAAATAGCTGGATAGAGAAAAAGAGAAATCCATCAGGTCTATAATTCTCAAGTATTTTTTAAAAAAAAAAAAAAATGTGTACGTAAAATTCCCTTATTTCTCCACGCTTTTTCAGCTTTTCGTGAAATTATCTGAGTTTTCCAGATTTTCCAGATCTGTGGGAGCCTTATATACATACATGTGTTCTGTTGTTCCCAACAGCCTGGTCCTTAGTGAATTTGTTACTTATATCGATTTATTTAATTATTTATTTTTCGTTGCCTGTAAGTGGGACCGAACATCATTTAATGAGATTTCTAGGTATTTCACTATCTTCGTACAAGTTTTCCGTGGTCTTCGCAATACATTTTAAGTTAGCGTCAATTGGGATCAAGGGCCTTCCAGGAAGAAACATCTTCGAGTTTCATGTTGCTAGACTACAAATTCGCATATCATTCTTGCACAGCTCTTGTTTTCGTCATATTTTGAGTTGACTCAGCTGCACTTTTGCGCAATTTGAACTCACGAAATAATAAGCGAAATTCCGATTTGTCCAACTCTCCATTTCAAAGATCAGAAAGATGTAATGGATATTACAGTAGTAATGGCTGAAGAGTAGTGTGTGGTTGGGTTGCCAAATTGAACTAAAGGCAAGCCCGGAGATCTACTCATTCGTGTAAATGGGAACACAAATTTGAAATTGGATTCTTTTCATATTTACTGTGTTACCATTTTTACAATATGAAACAGTTAAAACAACTTCAACCGAATATATAATTTTATACTCAATAAGAATGATCAATATACACAGGGTTTACAAAAATGTCACAATATTTTGGGAACAGATTTCTCACATCAAAATAAGAAAAAAAAGTTCATATGGACCTGTGCTCAAAAATGGATAGTTTCGAAGTTACAGGGTGCCGAAACCTTGAAACAAGTGAACTTTAAAAGTTCATAGCTCCACTACTACGGAACCTATCGTAGTCGGGTCAAGACATCACTGGGAGATCTACTCTCCACCAACATCTCTAAAATTGGTGTACAAGTACTGGAGCATTCTTAAACCTGGATATTTGGCTAGTTTACATACCAGTTTCTCAAATAGTCTCTCTAAAAATGATTGTGCAAGTACCAAAGGTTCTGAAAGATGGATATTTGGATAGTCCACATACTAGTCCCTTAGTGGTCTTGACCCGACTACGATCTGTCCTGTAGTAGTGGAATTATGGACCTTTAAATTTCAATTCTTTTTTCTTTCACGTTTTTGGCACCCTTAACTACAAAACTATGCATTTCCGACCACAGGTCCATATGAACTTTTTTTTTTTTTTTTTTTTTTTTTAATTTTGATGTGAGGAGTCTATTCTCAAAATATTGTGACAAATATTTGTAATACCTTGTATATATATACAGTAAAACCTGTATTCAACGGACCGTTTATTAAACGGAAAAATGTCTTAAACGGAATTTTGGTCCCATGAATTTTGGAGAACAAAACGTCTAAAAGTCCCTTCATTAAGCGGACACTGTGTTACGCGGACAACGGAAAGAAAAATAAACATTTAACGGAAAATTCTGAGTTCCGGACTACAGCGTTTAGACATTCTGTGAGACATATACATTACACTGTCTGCGATAAAATGTTCGTTCATTTGTTAAATATTTCTGGACAGTGTTGACCTTCCCCAACCACTACTCATATTCACCCCCACACATTGTCCTTAATCCCCGCAACTTAATCAAGAATCATACGGAATGTCGGAAAGAAGAAAACGAGATAGAGGAAGAAGAGGAATACGATACCGAGTGAATAAATACATATCAAAATGCTCTCCGAAGTTTAAAGGAACTGCAAAAATTTACCTTATGGAAAAATGATTCTGATTCACTTAGTATAATTTCTCAGGCTAAAGTGTATGCGGAAAGTCAAGCAGCAATGTACACAGAAAACCCTGCTTGGCTATTAGAAAAATAAAGAAAACGTGTGCATAGTATATTTTGTATTAATTTTAATTTTTTGTGTATTTATTCGTAGAAGAAAGAAGTACTGTAATCGAACAATGTACATACAGCAATATATTTTCTCAGTATGCCCCTTTATAAGCATGTATTAAAAAAAAAAAAAGAAAAGAAAGAAAGAAAGAAAGAAAGGAAAGGTCTACCTCCACTAAGCGGAAACCTGACTTTAACGGAAATTTTTGCAAGTCCCGCTCGATTCCGCTAAAGACAGGTTTCACTGTATATATATATATATATATATTGACATTGATAAAAAATATGCATTTTATTTGTATTGACATATCCAACACTACATGTAACTTACACAAGAACCCAGGATAATAACTACGGCCACATTCTGACTTCAATTTGCAGTCATCTTGAGACCTACAGTTTATAAACAAACATTAATCACATAATTGAATGTTACGTATTAATGAAACACTTTTTTTTTCATCTTTTGCCATTAACAGTTCAACTTTACAACCTAACATAGTGTTACTTCTAACACTTATAGTCAATAGGTTCCAACACTAGTATCACTACAGGCCAAAGTATGTATACCGAACTAAAGGGGGGGGGGGGGAATAGTGATATGATTTTTTTTGGGGGGGGATCTTCGCTGCATCAAAATGATTCCTTTTTTCGGAACTGTTTTGTGATAAATCTTGAAGGTTATTTTCAAATTCGTCTAAACATGAATTTCGGCCATCATAAGTTCTGCTAATATTATGACCGTAAAACTTTCATTACACTAAACACTCGTTCGATATATACATTACTGACTGGTATAACGAGAATACACTACATTATTTTGAACAGATTTGATGCATGTGCTTTTTCAGAACAGCTATTACTATTATCCTTCCTGTCAAATGTTAGATATTACAGAATTCAAAATAGATTTTCCATCAAAACTAATGTTAGAAGTTTTCATATTAACTGTTGTGAAATCATAAAATGAAAACAGAGCTGTTGTTACGCGATAATACAGGCACAACAATGAAAATAGTTAACCTAGCCTTTTGTTTCAATAAAAATATATTTCTTGTAAATAATTAAGAACGACATAATTACAAGTACGACATGTAAGGTATAAATGACGCACATAATTAATTATAAGTAATTTAATATTTAAGCTCGTTGGCCTCTAATCCTGTAGAATTGATTGAGGTTTGTCCGGAGGTCAGGCAGTGTATTGACGTCATTAAAGTTTGAAAGTGCATATGTCAAGTGTTCTTAAACTTTGTTAAATATTATAAAGGTTATTGGGGCCAACCGACAGGTATTTGTTTCAACAAAACGAATCGGGTTCTCTGTTTTAGCACTCGTTTATTACGTTCATGGATGTCGCCATACTTGAACCAGAGTTGCCAGATCTTATTTTCTTACTTAAAGTAACTTACAAGACAAAAGAGCTATTCGCAATACTCAATATAGAAGACTACTAGTATAAAATTATAATAACAATTACTTCTCTAATAAATATCAACAGTAGTCGAATCTAGTTGAGTTGCAAAAAATAAGTTACGACCTACGCGGAAACTTTCAGGATAACCCAATATACGAGGGCAATCCCAAAAGTAAGTTTTTAAAAAGAAATAATAATAAAAAAAACTTTTATTTTCAACAACGTATATATAATTTCAAAGCTTGTAACTTTATCTATTTCTCTACATAATTGCCACTTCGGTCAATGAAATTTTATAGGTGCTGTAGCAGTTTTGTATGCACATATCATACCAGCTCGCTGCCATGTGCTTGAGGAAGCGTTAAATCTCATCTTTCACTTCGTTGTTACTGAAATGCGTTCCGGCCAAATGTTCTTTCAACTTAGGAAACAGATGCTGATCACTGTTTGCTCAATGTTCACGATTTTTCGTTGGAAATTGACGGTCTTCTTCAGCTTTCATTGTCACAAATTTCAGTACGACCGGCTGCAAACTCCCTACAACACTTGCGGAAGTTTTTGACGTCTATGCATGGCTCGCTGTACACTTCCGTCAATTGGCTATGAATTTCAGTCAGTTTAACGCCTTTCGCGTTCCAAAACCAAATGACTCCGTACCACCGCCATCTGAGAGCTCCATTATAAACTGCTGCCAAGCCAAAACTGAGCGTCCAAGTGAGGTACGCGTTAAGTATGTTTGGAAGTAAGGAGTGACAACAAACATAACAGTGGTGCCAAGAGTCGCACGAACAGTTCCTTTGAATTTCCAATGTTTTGGGGACCTTACTTTTGGTGGATTATCCTCGTATATAATGGTTATTTCGTTCAGATATGCCCCCAATTCCACGAAGTATGAACTGCGATCGGAGTGAAATGAATTGGTAGATACATAGATATAATTAGTAATGTGAGCATGTTACGATTATGTTAAAATATGAAATCCTTTTGACATTTTAATGGTTTATTATTGTACTTTTTCATATAAATGTTAGAAAACAACAGTAATTTTAGTTATTTTCTTTAAAAAAATTCTCTACATAATTTTATTAGAGTTGTTTTGCATCTTGAAAACTACTATTATAGTAAACTTTTTTAGTATTATCACTTCGTTAAAAACATTCTAACTACAATCTGCGTTTCGGTGTACTAAATGAATATGAAAAATGAAATTTCATAACCGTCCTTTGTACTAAAATGCTATAAATATATTCTTTCTTAAACTCCGTGAGTAGTTTTCTTAAAAATTTCGATGGCTCAGTTCGGGTAATTATCTCTTTTTGTGGCTACCACATGGTATATGACAGTTTGGTTCTAATTTTATGTCAGTTTATCTCCGTTTGTTAGTGTGTAGAATTACAAAGAAAACAAAAGTTTAATGAAAATGACTTTTTTTTTTTTTCATTTTGCAGCCTACTTCGAGTACTGTTGATCAATCAACACCTTCTGCATCGCCAGTTCCAGCGCAGTTCTTTGCTTCTGCCAAGTCAGTTCCTGCAGGTAGGTGTTCTTCGTGATTGGCAATGCATTAACTTAAAGCTCTATACTTTTCTGCCAAGTAGAGGAGCTATAATAGCTTTCATAAAATAATGCTGTAAAGCTGTGTAGCATCTCTGAACTTTGACTCACAATAATGGATCACCCATAAAATGAAAGTTTGTCAGTTTGTCACTTACTGTTTTTCCCTATAAATGTTCAATATCAGTAACTTCTGTTACGCGTCCAACGGATAGGCGAGTTCTTTCCATACTTTAATCAGCATGTCCGCAGTAATGGAAAGACAGTTGCTTGAATCCTGTATTCTGGTAGATCAGTAGGTAACGGAGGCTTAAAACTTCAAAGAAAGAAAAAAAAAATACGTAGGATGAGAGAGGGTGATGGAGGACATGCCAAAGAAAAGTGATGATCCAGTCCATGATGACCGATTTAGCGGCTGAGGACTGTGTCATTCAACCACTCCTGTACAGAGTTGTGCCGGTATTACATTTACTGACAGACGCTGTAGGGTACATACAGTTAGAGGCTATGAAATGGTGGGTTTTCGCTTTAGCAGACTTTTTCGTTATCCGAGACCAGGGTCCGGTCTCGTGGTGATGAGTTAACAAGGGGTCTACTGTACGTAGGAGGAACAAACTTGCCAATAAGGCAAATGTACAAAATAAATAATATACATGGAAATAATGAAAAGATTTGAATTTTGTTATAAGAGCATCAGTCCTTAGAATAAAACCTTTGGAAAATTACAAGAATATGCTCCGTTAACAAAAATATTCTGGTAGCCATACAACCTAAAGCCATACAAAATGCCTACCTGTGCTAATACAGTCATTTTTATAACATTTCAGAGGCCTATAAAAGTTTTGAAAATGTTCAAAAAGAATAGTAGTAGTAGTAAATATACCATAAAATTGGACTGATGCCCTTTTAGCAAAGTTAGATTTAAATTCATAATCAACCGTTAGTAATCGTAACGCATAAATATTATTATTTATTCTTATAGCTTCTGAAGATTCACATCGTGAATAGCGGCGAATGAAATTTGATATAGTAAAGAAGTGAGATTTAACGAGATAGACCCGGAAAAGCATTCACGCAAAAGATTTTTGTTCATTTCTCAAACTGTGGAGCGACATATGTACCAATAATAAACTTTCTAGCGACAAGTAATAATAAGCCTGCTAAGCATATTTTGAAAATGAATACTGACAAATCAGCGATTTTGTTAGAACAATCACCATATTAGATGTCTTGTTCTGGTTATTACATATAAAATATACGAGTTTGAGACTGATTTTTCTATGAGTGGATCCCTGGCAAAATCCATAAACTAAACAAAAATGGAAACGCTGCCGTTCGAATACCTGTAGTTTTGTGGCCAGTACATCATAAGTTGTGTAGAGTGTAACCTGAAATTCCCCATCGATACGCCTATATTCAGCGTATTGTTTGCTCGAAAGAAGTAAAGTTGCAGCTAAAAAAATCGGAAACGAATGAAAGGTCTGACCCTTAATCCATGACTAGAGCCATGAAACAAGAGTGCAGTTAAGAAAAGTGACACGTGTCATTCCTTCTAAAATATCGCTTTCAAAGTGAGTTTATGAAGATAGCGAATGTTGGGGAGTCAGAACTGTCCAAAATTAATATTCATTCTTGGACACTTATTTATTTGTGCACTTTTAGACTATAGCATCCAAAAATGTACTCTTAAATATAAATTTGTCCTTTGAACGTATGAATAATAAGACGCGCGTAGAGGCTGTTTTTATTTCTCCACCAAGATTGCAGCTAGGTAATTAAAATTGTTCCGAATGTTATTTTAGTCTACAGGCCAAAAGTAGTTAGATGATTAGTATCATCATCTAAAAGTTAACATTAATTGCGTATGTGTTTAATGTATATAAATTACGATTCTTATTTAAGGTAAACTATTTTACATATCTATGTATATACTTTAATTGATCTCTTTGATCGTTTTGATTAGACGTAGTTTCATGAAATATTGGGTACCTGGAAAGTCAGTTAACCATCACAAATTACTCATTGAGTAATAGTATGTTTACAAATCATCTTACAAAATGTGTTCTAAATGCTAACATAAGCATTACAGGTACTAAAGTGCAGTTCTGTGGAATTGCCTATACATTTTATTTTCCTTCCCCGTCATTGTCAAGTGACTAACGCGCGTGCTCCCAGGTTCAATTTTGATGGGAGTACTAAGCTCTCGGTAACATCCGAATAGTAGCATGAAAGTAACAGGGCTCCATCTTACATAACCTCAGTGATGAAGAGCAACATTTATTTCGATCAATCAGTCAATTTTGTTCATATGTGTAAGAACTCTTCATATACGTCGAAGAAGATATTTTGGCTCTTATAGAGTTTCTTTAAATATGTTTACTTTCACCACGTAAAAAAAGTCATATGACATTGGACTGAATACCATTCATTCTAGCTTTGCCCAAAGCATATATCACATAATAAATAATATCGTTGCAGTTTCAGCAAAGTATCTTCGCCTTCATTAGACACATTATAAAATACATTTTCTAAGACTACAGCTTATATATGTCTCAGAAAATGTGAGGAGGTCATATCTAGGAACCAATAAGATCAGGGGCGTCATTTCATACTTAACTTGAGGGGGGGCAAGTGCACCACCGGCATAAGACTTTCGCGTTGGGTACTAGTATATTAGTAGACACTCGATTAAAATATATGTATTCCTCAAACTCTTTAGGGGGGGGGGGCAATTGCCCCTCTTGCCCCCCTAAATGACGCCCCTGAACAAGATTTGTCGTTCAAAATGGAAAGAAACGGATTGGATACTAAAGGAAGAAAGCAAGGAACTTACGAATTGGAACTGTGGACTAAATATACATAATATATGGAGAGGGATATTGGATAAAGCAGAAAGAGGAAAAAGACGTAACACAGATGTATTGAATAGCAAATAGCCAATTGAAAGTTTATGAAGTTCCCAAAAGTGAAAGTTGTGTCATGAAAAGTTGCAAATACGTAATCAATTAAATTTTTAAAAATCAAATGACATATCTTATTGTTTCCTACATATAACCTCACATTTTCTGATATATATATATATATATATATATATATATATATATATATATATATATATATATATATATATATATATAAGGTGTAGTCTTAGGAATTGTATTTTATAATGTGTCTACTGAAGACAAAGATACTTTGCTGAAATTGTAACAATATTATTTATTAAATAGTATATGCTTTGAGCAGAATTTTTTATTTTTTTATTTTAGACGTTGGACTATAAAAATACAAATCTCCTTTTCGTTCTTAAATTAATTTGATTTTCCCTGGAAAATGGATGACAGAGACACTTCATATCGTACGAATTCAACCGAACTTACCCAATCTGTCAGACTTGGCGCGGTGGTACACCTTGACATACTATACAGGTTTGTGAAGTATTATGGTGTGCAGACCATATGTATATGCATAATAAAAGTCACGTAAAATAAAGATCAAATGAAATGTTTTTACGACTATGCATAAATTCTTATAAAGTTGGTCATTTACAGACAATTTGGTTTCTGACTTTCGAGGTATTCTTTAAATATATATATTCAGTCGAAGAAGCCATTACATATGTGTATGTAAATCTTTTACAAATTGTACATATTATAATATCTGTGTTATCTCTCTTTAGTGACGCAAGTCCCTGTCGCACCAGTAGTGGAGCCAGTCAAGTACACTGCGCCGTGGGCAGGTGCAACTTTGCCAAGTGCTACAACAGTTACTACAACCACAGCAAGCCATGGGTCTATATCTGCACCGAGTAGCGCCTCTTTTAACGCACCGAGTAGTAATTATGTAGTTGGGAGCGGCTTGTGGGGAGCATCAATTCCTGTTTCGTCACCACCTCCAGCGGCCACAGCACCAGTTGTAGCTGCAGCAGTTCCAGTCACCCCAGTGTCGGCGGTTTCTTCCTCTTCAGAAATTATAACAACAACACCTATTGTTGCCACAAATCCTCTCCCACGTCCCGAACAGTGGTTGGGAAGTATAACAAGTGCAACCGCGAATGGTCAACCTGGAATGGCAACACCTTCTCGACGACCTCCACACTTAGCACACTTGCGATCTCAGTCCCTGGGGTCGGCAGAGACTTTCCTTTCCAGCCATCAGCGAGCGCAACACTATAACACTGCACACAATTCATGGGGGAGTGCAAACGGACAAGGTGGCGCCGCCCATTCGCATGACCCGTTTGATGCCGAGTGGGCAGCTATCGCTACAAGGAATCAGAGTACGAATCCTTTTACGCAAAAAACAGTTAAAGCGTTTGAGGTTCAAATGTAATTTTAAAAAAGTCCATTTAACGAGACCATAAAAAAGATGATAAAACTGTTGTGTTATCTCTTGGAGATACAAATCAGTTCTTGTTATAATAGTGAGTTACTTATTACACAATCTGTTGATATGTTAAAACATATTCACACAAAGAGAAAGACGTTCATAGTATGTGGCCTCATTGTTATTATTTTTTGAAAAATAAAAAGATAGAAGCCTGAATATTACTGATACTGAGTGGCATTACAAAACCATAAATTTTATTGTTGAAATTGTAGATTTTAGTGGCGTGACGTACAAAATATGGTAAATAAAAACAAAAGTACGTTTGTAGCACAATTACATAAATTAAAAAAAAAAGTCAATGCATGTGATTCATTCACTCTTACAGAAGTACTGACTAATATATATATAAGAGTTATATTTACAAGGCAGATACTGTAGAGAAAAGTATCGCAAATAGGATAACTGTTAGCCCTATATCCTTCACTTGATTTAGTAAGGAGGTGATGTGGGGAACTCCCAGGTTAGCCATAGTAAAGTATTGTATATCACACACAAACACACTTGAATGTGCTACAAATATATATATAGATTTAAAGATGATCAATGTTGCCTGTCACGAAACAGCAAAAGTAGAAAAAAACTACAAATTTTATTGTTTTAGATATAAAAAAAGAAGAAAAAAACTTAGGACTTTAAAATCACAATTAGTGAAATGAAAGCAAATATATATATTTAACTATAATTTTAACTGAGAACGATCAGCATTAAATGATGTAACATATGTACAGTATTTAGCTGCAAGAACTGTTTTATTATTTGTTTTATTAACATCATAAACGACGAGACATTTTGTACATATATACATATATATATATATATATTTAAAAAAAAGAATGAAGTAAATTCATGCTGTTTATTTTTTCATGGCTGTTATTCGCATTCCAATGTTGAGGAAAGAGTATTAATCGTAGTGATTTTTTTTTTCATTTTTACAAAAAAAAGAATACATAGTGGTGGCAGGGATCATACAACTTCCGAATAGATTTTCTGTATTCATCATTTTGTGTTGCTTCATCTTCTTATTCTGTTCTTTTGTCTTACTTGCTTTCTGTTTGTTTTGATTAGAGCGATACTTACTTCCTGTCTATTTTGATTACAGCGATACTTACTTCCTGTCTATTTTGATTACAGCGATACTTACTTCCTGTCTGTTTTGATTACAGCGATACTTACTTCCTGTCTATTTTGATCACAGCGACATGACTAGACTTGCTTGCCGTAAGCTTTATGTGGGATGTAGTTAATGAAAAATACAAGAATAATATAACCAACATGTTTATGTATAGAACTGCCAATGATGTATAAAGTTCAATCTGTAAAAATATTGCGAAGATTTTTTTTTCTTTGAACATTGAATAGCAGGCTGTTGCTGCTATAAAGAAAGATAAAAAAAAAAGTGTTGTGTAACTGATATCAGTGCTTCATCTTAGCCTAATGATGTGTGTTACTACCTATTAGAAGAAGTTCTGTATTATAAATTTAAATATATATATATATATATAAAACACATATATATATATTTCTTAAAAATATATAAAAGAGACTGAATACAAAATATATATATATTATAAAGAGGTGCGTGTAATAAATGTTAATTTTTTAAAGCATCTTTTAAAAGAAAATGAGAATTTCTTGTTAGCAATTTCGGGAACCAAAAGAAAAAAGAAGAAAAAACTTCAAAGTTGTTTACAGTAAATTGTGTGTGTGTGGGTATATATATATATTTTTAAAAACTGTTTTTTTCTTTATCTGTCGAATTTTTCGTAGCTTACAACTCTCTCTCTCTTTTAGTAATGAAGCAGGACTCTTCTTTTTTTTTCAGTTTCTTTCCAATAAAGAAGTTGATCATGTTATATGGACTTGTTCAAAACTGTTCAGTTAACCACCATTTTTTTTCTATTAAAAAGAGGGGGGGGGGGAACTTTTACAGTCCTCATACTTAAAGATTACACCCTACGATTTTTCTATTAATTCATCATTTGTAAGTGTATATAAAATAAGGAAAAGAAAATGGGCATAGACAAGCAATAAAAAAGACTTTTATAACGTGAATTTTGTACGATAATTTTCTTTTATTTCATTCATTTACAAATGGATTGGCCTGTTTGTTATTCATCTAATCTAATTTTATTTTAAATTAAGTAAAGTTAGGTATGATTTCACAACTTTGTCAATTCGATCAAAGTAATTAATTGGTAAAAAAGAAAGGTCATCCAAAGGAATTATTTTCGAATGTCACTGAACAGTTGTTCGAGACTTTCTATTTCAAATGTGCTCCTACTGGCGCTGCTGTCAATGTTTGTTTTCCCCGTACCTGCCTCGAAAGAGAAGGAACAAGTTGCTGTAGCCGGGATCCTTCAATGGTTCGATGCGGACAGAGTTATTTCCTCAAAGCAAAGAGAAGGTTTCCTCCGTGAAACGGCGGCGGGGATGAAGTCGAAGTGTGTTTCACCTATTTTCCGAAGGCACACTTGAAATAGGAAAGCTCTATAGTACAACGTATATTTTACCTCGTACATTGGAATTTTTTTTTGGTATCTTTACAGAGATTTTTTTTTCTTACTACACCATAAAAATAATTGTACCGAAGTTCTTGATGAAAGAATATGTGCGAGGTTATTTTACATATTTTTGAAAGTTTTTGGTACAGGTTGCTGCATATGGAAATATCATGTATCAACAAACTTTTGTTAAGATTATACAAGTGAACCACGATTCTTGTCTATGGTTGACAGAATTTTTAATATATTTGAACAAGACCGTGCAGTTTTATCTTTAAATTCACCATACAACTTTGTCTTTAAATTCGCTTTTGTTTAATGTATTATAGAATGCTGTTGTATACGTCGTTCATAAAAATAAGCAACCAAAAGAAGATTAATGTAAATATAATTGTGCATATAAATATATATATATATATTATATTTCATATCGAAAAACCTTTTATGTCATATCACTTTTATGATAATGAAAGCTAAGAAAAAGTGCTAGAAATGAATTAAGTTTCGAAAACCAATATCCCTTGCGCCCCGCTATATTTAAGAAAAAAAAAATGTACGAAGGAGTACCATAGGAGGTTGTACTGTGTTAATGCCATCAACTAATTTCGAACGAAAGACTCGCGTCTTCATTTGGGTGACTCATACAAACAAGAAAAAGGTTATTTTTAATGATATTGACCATGTACTTGAAATGACGCATGAGCATGGAAATCTGGATAAGATTATGTATCTATATATAAATAGAGTATATATATATATATAATGTATGTTCAGTATATTTTTGTTGCCTCATTTTATACTTTACAAATAAAGTAAAAAGAAAGAAACAAATGTTCTTTATCCAGATTTCACTGCGAATGTGTTTTACTTGTTATTGGTAAAAAAAAATAAAAGAAAGAATAATAGAAGATACAAGTTTTTATGGATTTATTTATTTTCTGTCATTTTTATGTACACTCATGTCCAAAATTATTGTCGCGTGTCTATATATATATATTGTTGTAGGAATATAACTTGATAGTGAATTCGCCCGGTATTTCTTATAACGTTCGTATGTGCATGGCAAATTTCATGTCAAAAGAGCAGTAAATAAGAACAATAAAACGAAAACAAAATTTTCTTGTACATTTATCAATATTTTATTTTACTCATTATAATTTTCGTATTTATAACTCTTTTCCTATGAAATTTACCACAAATGTACTTTTCCCGATTCTACACATAGTATTAAAAGTACCCTGCAAAATCATTATCAAATTATATCCTTACAACAGGACAGTTATAGATACGCGACAATAAATTTGGACATGAGTGTTCAGTACTAGTATCGTGATTGTATTGAAACTACGCGAAAGTAGCTTTTTGGTAATGTCGGGAACAATCTAGTTTGCAGGTGTGTTCAAAAAGTATGGAACTGTTCGTTGGCAAAAACACATTTATTGATTTGGAAATGCGAACCTCTAATCCCCTTCAAAGTAGTCTCCTTGGCAGTGCAGACACTTCTCCCAGCGTTCCCGCCATAGTTGGAAACACTTCTGAAACGTAGTTTTAGGAATGGTGAACAACCGTGTCGTCGCATTCCGCGTGTTGTCTTCTCTTAACTCAAATCAGGTCCCTTTTACTGGCATTTTCAGCTTGGGGAAATAACCAAAGGTCACACGGAGCCATGTCACACACAGGAATGTTGTGTTTAGCGATGAAAGACTGAATCAAATTTCGCGAACACCCTTTTCATGCCCAAATTCTCGTTCGCAAAATTGAATGTACCGATCCGATTGAATGGTTTCCGCTTGGGTATCACCAGGCTTTTGGCAAAATTTGATGAAATACCGCTGCTCAAGTTGTTCTGTAATTTAACAAAAAATTGACATCCAATGACCGCTCATTACACATCTTTACTCGTTGACCGACTATCAAGTGACTGAAGCTTTATGCGGGCGGGGAAAAAATTCATGACTGCGCATGAGTGTCCTTTCTACATCTACACTGAAGAAAGTTTCCCCTCATTTCATTAGTTTACGCGTGAAAAAAAATAAAGTTCGATACTTTTTGAACACACCTTGTATCACCAGAAACGTGCTGATAAGTTTTGCATGTATCACTCCACTTAAGATGCATCCACACGTCGATCAGCGTTACTGGATGTACGAGCGAAAACCAACTCTTACGTTTTATGGAAATGATACATTTCTGAGAGATGAAAAGTATTAAATGTTCGTCGTAGAATTACATTAAAACCTAAAGATTATATCAAGCAATTATCGCGTATTACCGTGTAGGTGTACATTACATTAATCGTTTATTTGTTGTATTGTAAGACGGAACACAACACTTGTAGACGTATTACTAGTGTTTAGCAATATACAGTACATACATGGTTACAATTCATAAATTTGTCTTCTATATGCTAAAGTATATATTCAAAGTATTATTTTACATGCATCAAACATATCTATTGTAGGACTTATTTGGACAGTATTCAGTGGCGTACCGTGACTTTTCTCACAGGGGACTAGGTTCGAAGAGAATGTGTGCTGTAGAGTGGAGGTCCTGAGTAGTATTGTTGACACCAAATAACACAATTTATGTTTCTGTAAATGCTTCTTCTACCAAGCCTCTTTCTTTCAAGAAATGGATAATTTCAGTCACAATTTTATTTGAAAAATCTAAGAGTCTGTAAACCTATATTAATTCACTCCGCAAATTGTTAAAATTAAAAAGAAAACTCCCGTAAATTGATTTAAGGGTCAAAAACAAGCAATCAGGAAATCGAGATTTCAAGCACTGAAAATTCTTTAAATCTAACAGCAAGAAATTGTAACTCACTGAGATCTTGAAATCACAGTATCAATAATGTCATTGAAGATACGCATATATTTAATTTCTGAATCTGTTGAGTCATCTACTTTACGTCTTTTATTAGAAGGTTCCCGTTGTCATCCAATTCTACTTTTCTATAAGTCTTCAAAATCGTTTCTTGCATTTCTAAGTTGAGATACCATCTTTTGTACTTTTTGGATGCAATATTTCACATCCAAGGTTTTACTTTAAAGAATGTTGAATAGTATATCCGTGCGGAGAAATGCAAAATCGAAATCCTTCAATGATAACTCACTTTTTTTTTTTTGTTTGTTTGTTTGTTTTGTAGTCATGAATGCTTCGGTGTCGCAATTATCTGAATCTTCTACAATGTTCTCAGAACACCGTAAGAGTTCTATTTGATTTTCATTTACTGCATTCACAATTTTGGAATTGTAATTCCATCTTATAGTGGCAACCGTTGGAAATCGCTTAGTTACTTCTGATTCAGCAAGCGCGTTACAGTGTTTCGATGAATATGAAAAGAAATGTGGAATGCCATTTATTCTAAAAAGTATTTTACATTCTTTGATGTGATTAACATACTGTGGAACAACGAGATTGAGTCTGTGATGATAGCAGTGTATGGTGAGTGCACTCAAACACCTTTTCACAAAAGATTGTAAACCGTTCAAATGTCCAGAAAATGTGGCAGCTCCATCCATAGCCTAGTGCTACAAACTTTTGCTTACAATTAAAATAAGAGAGAATTTGGAAAGCATGCTCACTTAGAGCAGTCGCAGTGCAATCACTAGTAACATCTGCAAACTAAATGTCTTTCATGAATTGCCGTCTTTCACGTACCGATTGAATGTTGAGAGATCTTTGCAATGTCCGTAGTTTTGTCTAACATTATTGCTGTAAGAAGTGTATTGTTTATTTCTGACTTAATTTTATCCAGAATTACCCACCAAACACATTTAATAATATAATTCTGAATTATATTTGACGTTCCTTTAAACACTCCCATGCTGTGAAGATGACAAGTCAACATGGGCGCCCGAACGAGAGGGTAGGGTGGGGCCCGGACCTTCCTCTGGCTCACGAAAATGTATACGTAATGTAGCAAACCACGTATATTAAATACCAGAAATACCAGACGCAACATAGCAACCGTGGAGATGGGTCCCTCCCTAGAAAATTTTCTTCACGCGCCCCTGCAAGTCCATTTAGTGTCGTACTTAGAAAGTAACTGAATTACTTCAATATAATTTCCCTAATTGACAGAATCTTCCTGTTTGTTATGACTTCTAAATGATAGCTCTTGTTTAGCCATAAAACAAGAGGAATAAATCAATCGGTTTATCAGGTCTCGGTTTGAATCAACTTCTGCATTGCTTGCTCAATTAAAAATCAATTCTGGTTTCCCGAAAGTTTTCAATTTAGTTATTGTGGACAGGTGTGAATAACATTTTTCTTGGTGAAACTTGGGTTTGTGAAAATTGTTCATGTCACAAAAGCCATCATTATTCCACACGTCCTTTTCTATGTGGAACAGAGTACAAGGCCAGCAATACAGTTTGTTTCTTCTTACATGCAGTTAACGATTTTGAAGAAGAAAAATAATCCGTTTTGATATGTATATAATCTTTCATTTTTGTCTAAATGGAAATGCTTGGAGCTGTTCTACTACTGGTTATTATTTGTTGCATTTCTTGAAAATTAAGGAATTCAATGGTCCAGAATACAAGACTGAAACGGCCGATCCCCGCCCCTACTGTCCCCTATACCAATTGAAGTAATATCACTACTTGCGCCATCGCTTTGCCGCAAGGGACTCGATTTCTCAGACGAGTCCCCTTCCATACTTTATTCTTCGAGTAATTTGCAAAATATATTGATAATCTAAAAAGTTCACATTTCACTAGATTTCTTAAAGTGTCAAGATTAATACTGTAAATTTAATAGCGTTAAAACTATTAACTGTAAAAAGCAAACGAGCATTAAATTCGCTTACGACAGAACGCCCATGCTTAGAGCTTAGACAACATAATATGAAGACTAGCTGACTGGACCCTGTTCCCTTTCCCGAGAAAAGCCGATTAAAACCCGAGCGTTTCCGATCTCCACTTCGCTGTCGCACCCAGCACACGGGCGCTGACTATAGTTGTGTCAGAACAATTGAAATAGTGTTATTTTACAAAAATAGAGAAATACAAACAATGTTTTCGTTTTCTTTGGTATATATTTATCACTTCAATTAAAATTCCAGGGGACTAGCCTAGTCCCCTAGTCCCCTTGACGGCACGCCGCTGACAGTATTATACAAAGCACCTTCCTCTAATGGACGATATACTTATTACATTCGTACGTTGTGATATTTTGTGAAATGTTTGTAACCGTGATCGCATTTTCCTGTTCGGAACATGAGAGAAGATTTTTGATAGTAATGTTGCTAAATCTGTCTCATTATGTGTAAGTTTATTTTTTTAAAAAAATCTCTTATTGTTCCCAGAAAATGCAGTAAACAGTTTGGTAGAATTGCAACATATTTTTCACATCGAGGATATATTTCTGTATCCTTGTATATTAAATATCGCAACGGGGACAAATCTTCCAATCAGTTAATAGATAACACATCTATTAGTCCTATTAATATTGTGTGTTGGTCTGGAAATAGCTCACACCTTCTAAAATTCAAGGGAGAAAAATAAATTCCAGTTAGGTTCAGAGATAAAATGATTTAGTTTACGATTATATGTTTAGCATTTGAAAAATGATGTATCTATGGGAATTTCCTTTGGGTGATTTCTTGTTAGACATGCTATTATTAACACCAAGAACATGATAACAAGTAAATATTTTTCTTAGCTGTTTACTGATATACCGGTGCATTGTTGTTAGGTAACACATTTTAATTGATTTACGGTATTCACTTCATTCCCACTTCTTTCTCATAGTACGTTAAATTGAGGTAAGTATTATATATCAAGAATATATTCCATCTCCACTCTAACCTCTGTACTAAACCCGTATAACCGTACTGGGTTCGATTCTGTTTGTCCCTGTTCGGGCTAAGCCAATTTATGACAGTAGCGTGGTTCGATTCCCGTTTGTCCCTGTTTGGGCTGAGCCAATTTATGAGTGTAAGGGTTTGATTACCATATATCCCTGTTTGGGATACGGCAACTTTATGAGTGTGCTGGGTTCGTTCCTGACTTTCAGTAATAAATGGTCAAATGATAGTGAAATAGAACACCAATTAATATGGGAAAAAGATCCACACTCACGGTCGTTAGATTCGGATATGTTCATTAATTGCCAAAGGCTTAATCGTGTGCCCACCATCACTGGCGAGTCCCGCATAATACAAATGCATCGATAAATTCCAAAGTATACTTGAGGTGGGAACAACTACCATAGGTAACACTAGATGGTTGCAGAGAGACAAAAATATACCTTTATACTGCGCTACTTTCGATGTACAGATGGTGATCAGAAAAATGGAAACACCTGTAGTTGGCAACACGTCAGATGTATGGGTTGGCAGTGGTGTCGTGGCGCCCGCAGCGACGGACCGCTTGTGGTGGTGTGTTAGGTTGGTCTCCATACTACGTCAGGCGCAGTGGAACAGCATTGTCCAGTGGCTGTAGCAGACGGAGGTAGTGTAAAATAGGAGGCAAATTGTTGGTGCGCGGTTATGTGGAGTGAGCGTGACGGCAGTGGCTACTGTGTTAGGTGTGTCGCGTGGAACAGTGTCGAAGGTGATGACGGCCTACACAACACACGGGAAAACATCGGGGAAGCGGAACAGTGGGCGGAAGAAAATCATTAGTGACAGGTCACGCCGGGTATTAAAGCGCATTGTCACGCACAACCGTCGTGCCACTGCGGAGCAAATGACGGAGGAACTCAATCAGCACCTCCCCCACCCTGTTTCGACAATCACAGTCCGCCGCGAATTACATGACATGAACTTACGGGGTCGTGTTGCACGGGCCAAACCGTTCATCAGGGACCATAACGCTTTCGCACGCCGCAAATGGTGCCGCGACCATGCAACTTGGACCGTTGAGGACTGGAAAAGTGTGATATGGTCGGATGAGTCATCCTTCACCCTATTCCCAACCACGGGTCGTGTTTGTGTGGAGAACGCCCAAAGAAGCTTATGATCTGCAGTGTCTCCGCCCAACTGTGAAACATGGCGGCGACCCGGTGATGCTGTGGGCCTCCATATCATGGTTTTCATTGAGTCCTGTGGTCACACTTAGCGGACGAATGACTGCCAATGATTATGTCGCAATTTTAGATCACTTGCATCCTATGGTCCGGATGTTGTTCCCGGACAATGACGCCATCTTCCAGGATGGTAATGCACCCATTCACACAGCTGGCGTTGTTGCAGCGTGGTTTGAGGAACATCGGGATGAAGTTCAACACTTCCCCTGGCCCGCCCAATCCCCATATCTCAACATAATTGAACATCTGTGGTCCGTCTTGGAAACACGACTCCGGCGACGATTTCCACCTCCATCCTCTCACAGAACTGGCCGATGCCCTGCATGAGGAATGGTGTAAAATTCCACTTGTTACCATTCACGACCTCTATGCCTCCATCCCACGTCGCATCAAGGCTGTTCTGAAGGCGAAAGGTGGCCCGACACCATATTAATCTGGTAAGTTGCAATTTCGTTCGGGTGTTTCCATTTTTCTGATCACCATCTGTATTTTACCTGTAACCTGATGATGAACTAAATTATGCACATAGTACGGTATGATACTTCTCTTTCACAAACTAAAGAACAACACTAAACATCATACACAATAGCACTTTTATATATTATCTCATGATTAATAAAAATAGCTTGTGCACCAAATATTTTAATATTTGTATTTATATTTCAACTTTTACGAAAATAAGAACATACTGAACATCACTGACAATATATATTGATCAAAATACAGAAAAATAACGATGATTGCCCTTAGAAATCAATACGGACGACCGCGAAACGATAACGACCGAAAGGCATGAATTTCACGACTACGGAACTTCAATGGATCTCATAAGGATCCTGAGGGCAATACTGAAGACGTGCATATTCTTCTTTTCACCTCACAAAAATAATTTCTTACGGTTTCCAGCATGGAAGTCCTCCTAGATGTAAATTCCGCATATTATTTGATACTCCATTTTCTACTTCATTTCCATGAATTTAGTAAATTATTATAACTTACAAACCTGGTGATTTGAAATCTTCATTTTTAACTCACTCAAGCACTAAACGTACAATTATAACTACGAGCTTTTGTTACTTGAATTATTCACTGAGAATTGAGTTATATGTCGACTGCTTCGTAATGCACTCGTTATTAAAACCTGTGAATTAAACTTAACACATTTGATTTCAGTATGGAGCGAAACAATCACACTAATACATGTGTTTTCCTTCAGGTATCGGAGAGCACTCTCCCGCCTCTTTTGAGCGTCACTTCTCTTGGTTCGTTTCAGAGCGTATGAATATACTATAGCACGGCCAACAAGAGATGGTCTTTAACGTTTCTTACCACATGCGGTGGGACATTGCAGCCCCTACTTTGATACCAGTGTTACCAACCACGATCACTCTGTCTTATACCATTAATTAAATTGCCACTACAGTTGCACCGAAGAAGACCTTGACACGCGAGTAGTAGCAATGTCACTGCGAGCTGTAGGAGACGTTCTCTTACTGGACGCACTATAATGGAACAAAAATTAGTTCACATAAAACATGTGGTTTTTATATAGCTGTTCCAATAATAGGAAATAATGGATTAGTTACCATTTGATTGAAAGTACATTAATAATATTGACGTACATAATAGTGTAAAAAATAAGTAACTATTCACAAAAATTCACATTATGACGCATGATCCAGTCCTGTTGCTTTGGAATCAACTCTGCGTGGGTGTGGGTGAAAAGAACGAATACTTTACTAAATATGGTCCGACGTGAGGTGCTGAAATGTCTTGAAGAATGAGGCACCTTTTGGGTAGAAAAATTCCACTGTTTTCGCTCTTCTGCGGATTCCGACTGGCTAAACATTAATTCCAAGAACTAGCATTGGGAATATGAGGGTTGGTTAAAAAGTATATATAACGATATCGTTATACCCGAAAGTGGCAAAAAATATTTTCGCTTCCGGTTTGAATATTGAGGAAATATCACGTCATACGAACCAAACTCATTCACATGGATTACACGTGACACTGCAACTTGTTTTTGGTATTACATACTTTTATTACATTTGATATGCAAATTTAGTTTATAGTATACTTGATAGAGAGCGCCAGTTACGCTAAAAGTTCAGATCAGATCTTCGGATCAAAGATGTATATTACTTTCCCAATCGTCACAACCGATACATTAAACAGAAACGAAATAAAAATCTCTCTTTTTGTGGTTAAGTACTTCCAACTGATCTAAAAAGTGAAAGTAAACCTTCCGCCGAAGTGGAATAACAGAAACGTGATAGTGCATTATAAATACAAGGGACGAGGGATCAAAATGTCGTAAAAGCCGAATTTGTAATCTCTCGAATTTAAGGTGCACATAAATTTGTTATATTTGCAATATGGGTAAAAGTGGAGCCTATTTTTGACTCCAATAGTGTAGTATGTTTATATGCGAAACTTTTATATTATACTTTTTTTTCTTTTGAAGTCACTCATTCAAAAAAAAAAAAAAAAAAAATGAACTGCGCTTTCGACTAAACTCACATCGTATTATTGAGCTCATACACCGAACGGATAGATAAATAAATAAAAAGTTTCTGCGTTTACCCGTGATTGTAACACACACAACTTCTGAAATAATCGAGTGAACTTCAATTGTCAATTTAATGTTACTTATTCTATATATATTACTCACGCAGAGGGACAAAACTCGGCAACATAGCTTCACATCACCATACCACTACCCTATTCTTCACTTTTATTATCTTTTGTTAGTCGAGCTTAGTATTTTAGTTACTTCGAGCAAGCAAAGATATTTCGTTATCCACTTATAGCTCGCGAACCGAAATGCTGACAGTTTCCAAATGTGCAGTGATGGTGATCATTTTAATTATTAATAGAACGAATGGAATATATTACCAATAAAATTAGTACTAATTTTTCTGTGTTCCTTAAAGAAATAACATCTAACGAAGCTTTGAGCTTGTAAAGGCTTTTTTTGCTGAATATGTTTTAAGCCTGAACGGTCCTTAATAATGGAAACTCGATAAAATTTCTGAAATATTGGATGTTATTTTCTAAGAAATACAGAAAGTTTAGTACCAAATTTAATAGTGGTCACTCTTTGATGACAGGGTTTATGGATAGATGAAAACGTCTGTTTCGTAGTGAATATGCGTAAAATATGCATAAAATGCACAAAGGTAGACACTAGGCAGAGACCTGGCGTGAGTAGCACGCGGGTATTTCCAGTCGTTACTCGCAGAGATAACTTATAACCAGAAACTGCAATACCAAACCATAAATTAATAACTACTTGCAGACTTTATTTCTTCTGACGAGCTCTGCAGGGGCTAAGAGCTTTATAAATACCAATAGCTAGTCCTACACCGTGGAATGTTGAGACCTGTTTCTCGTTATTAATTAAAAGATTAAAGTAATTGAGACAGTTTTGATAAGGTAATAAAAATTAATCAAAGGGTTATCTCAGGGTTTTTATAACTTACACAGTTGTGAACATTCCTATGTACGTGGATTCACCTGCTTCGTTAGTAACCTCTCTTGGATATATGGGTTTACGACTTCAAATTATCTACCATCTCAGTATCCAAGAGTAATTTTCCACCAAAAAAAATTGTATAGAGATTACTCAAAGCACCAGTCAGACATCACGGTCTATAACCTGAAAAGGAGATATTGGTACATATATGAGGGAGGTACTCACCAAGCCGTCAGAAAAAGAGTCCAATTAAAAGAAATGAACCTTTTTTATGTTTATTTTATTTATTTTAATGGGAAGCACCGTAACACTCTTATTTAACCCTTTATTGGGCAGTATTGCGTTATCCACACGAATTATAACTTCAATACGATCATTTAATTGGCATTATTGCTTTCATACAATATTCATATACATGGTTTACGGGTCGCTTCTTTAGATACTTGTAATCTTTGTCAACAGGGAACAGTCAAATTTAATATTGTAGAAGCTTTATCTCCTACGTTCCGCGAAAGTTCTTTTTTATTTTTATTTTATTTTATTTATTTATTTATTTATTTATTTATTTTTTTACTTGTGGTTTCTTGCTCTATAGGAAAATATTTCAACGAAACTGTTGGTAATTACTAAGAGTATTCTTACGATATTTTATCATAATAGGGCAATGCTGCTCAGTATCTACACATAAGACCTCTTTTATGGCAATGCTGCTTCGAAATAAACACCCTGTACTTTGTACCAAAGTATAAAAATACTTTGCGAAATTATGATCAGGAAGACATGGCTCAATCGTAAAAGCAAACTAAATATTTTAATAGTAATGCTATCAATGCTTGCCAAATAAAGGGTTAAAATTTAAGCACACTTGACTCATCCCACTAATTTATACATTTTGTACTTTTAATTTGAATTGGTAATTCACTAAAGAAGATTTATATTTATTTGTTTATATCTATTTTTTAAAAACTACATTTCTAGTTTGTTTCAGTTTGTGCATACTCAGTTTTTAATTTCACTCTTACCTGAAGTGTCCTTCGGTTGGTATATCCTTTCTGTAGTTAGTTTTACAAGGGTTTTATCACCTCCTTAGTTCCACTGTTCTGGATTCCTGTAACTAATGTTGATCACTTATCCATAATTCTGGTTTGCAACGCCATCACACCATTTAATAACAATAATTCTCGATAGACACAGTTTAATGAAGTGAATCACCACTAACACTCCGCCGTTTTGTTGTTGTAGACATTGTAGTAACTAACAATAACCAAGAGCAACTAATCTTTGCAGCTCGGTAACAGTCCTTTTGTCTCCGCGGGACTTCACTTGAAAACGTCATGACTCGTTTCTAACATACATTCTTTTCAATGGCAAGCCTGTGTATTATACTTGGTATTGGGAAGTAGTGATGAAACTGGTTAAGAATTTCGTGACGTGGAAGCAATCAGACTCGTAACCCGGTATGGTCCGAACAGACCTGGAGACGACGAAACATTGTCATACATACAGAGAATTTGTATGACTTGTTAATATAGTGTTGTCCCTTTCTGATAGTCTACTGGCTAGAGCGTGCGTGTAATCTCAGGTGGTTCGATTCCCTTTAGGAGATCATTAACATTTTACTTTAACTAGCAGTTACTTTCATTAATCATCGGTCTCCTTTAGCCTAAAGAACTTAACCGTGGAACGTTAAATTGACCTTTTTAATTATTGTTCATTTCATTTATAAATATAATACTAGCAACACGATTGTGCTCTCTCTTCTCACTAACATAAATCCATAACTGCTTTCCTCTCTTGATGTGCGCGTCTGTGTATGTCAAACTCAAAACATTGCATTGGAAGGTAACTACAAGGTCTATAAGAGTATAAACGCATGAGAATTACAGAAAAGATAAGTTATATAATTTTTCTATAAGGAATTATTAAAATTTAATCAAGTGTGTCCGTAAAACTTGGCGTGTAGAATATAAGAAATACCACTGAGCCCAAATAGTGTTTTGTTCAGTATTTTTGCGTAGTGAATATCCAAAATCACTGCATTAATTTTAGTATAAGAAGGTGAATAAACTTAAAATCATATTTGAAGACTTGGTAGATTAAAATCCTATAGACTGACATTTCGGTTACTTTCATCCCATCGGGTCTGTTCAAATAGCTAGGTTTGTTTGGGTTTGTTAGATCTATCCGAGTGAGACCTGGTCTGAAAAGCAATTCGACTCGAATGACGTGGATATAAGTAGTGACCAAAGTGATTCAAGGTGTAGCAGTAACAAATACTTTACCAAGAAATAAGTGTGTACGATATCGATTAAAATATTATTATTATTATTATTATTGTTGTTATTAATAATAACTTTCGCTAGGTGTACAATCTAAATATGATATTGTGCATATTTAGTTTAATTTTCCTTTTTAACAGAAGCACTTTTAAGTTAGGCGCTAATTGTAAATTATTACTTGAACAATTTTGAGTACTGAGAAAGTATTGAGAAAAATATCCAACTAAATCTGAGAAAGTTGAGAAAAATGTATGGGGGAAAAAGTGTTAAAGAGTATGCACGTAAAAAGTCTGGTGCATATTGACAATTATTGACAAAACAATGGCTAGACAGGAAAGAAAAATCTCTTAAGAAATGAAACTGAACAATGTTTCAGCATTCAAACTTAAATTCCTACTAGTGTGACACTTTACATTCAATGTAAGATAAATCTTCCAGGCAAAATTCTGGAATTAAGTTTGAATGCTGAAACATTGTTGAGTTTCATTACCTTAGAGATTTTCTTTCCTGTCTAGCCATTGTTTTGTCAATAACTTAGAAAACACTGGCACCATACTTTTTACATGCATAGTCTTAACACTTTTTCCCGTACATTTTTCTCATTTTTTTTTATATGTAGTTAAATATTTTTCTCAATACTTTTTCAGTACTCAAAATTGTTCAAGTAATAATTTACCATTAGAACCTAACTTAAAAGGGCTCCTGATAAAAAGGAAAAATTAAACTGAATATACACAATATCATATTTAGATTGTACACCTTGCGAAAGTTTTTTTTTTTTTTTTAATCGATATCGTACACTGTTATTTTTTGGTAAAGTATTTCTTACTGCTACAACTTGGATCACTTTGGTCACTACTTATATCCACGTCACTTGAGTCGGGAATTGCTTTTCACTCACTCGGATAGATCTAACAAACCCAAACAAACCTAGCTATTTGAACAGACCCGATGGGTCGAAAGTAACCGAAATGTCAGTTCTACAGCATTTTAATCTACCAAGTCTTCAAATATAATTTTACGTTTATTCATCTTCTTATACTAAAATTAATGCAGTGATTTTGGACATTCACTACGCAAAAAAAAAAAAAAAAAAAAAAAAAAAAAAAAAAAAACTGAACAAAACTATTTGGGCTCAATGGTATTGCCTATATTTTACACGCCAAGTTATACGAGCCCGCTTGATTAAATTTTAATCATCCCTTATAAGAAAATCATCTTTTCTGTAATCTTACCTGTAAACTTATCTTTTCTGTAATTCTCATGCGTTTATACCCTTAGACCTTGTAGTTACCTTCCAATGCAATGTTTTGAGTTTGACATACACAGACGCGCACATCAAGAGAGGAAAGCAGTTATAGATTTATGTTAGTGAGAAGAGAGAGCACAATCGTGTTGCTAGTATTATATTTATAAATGAAATTAACATTAATTCATTAATTAAAAAGGTCAATTTAACGTTCCACGATTAAGTTCTTTAGGCTAAAGGAGACCGATGATTAATGAAAGTAACTGCTAGTTAAAGTAAAATGTTAATGATCTCCTAAAGGGAATCGAACCACCTGAGATTACACGCACGCGCTAGCCAGTAGACTATCAGAAAGGGACAGCACTATATTAACAAGTCATACAAATTCTCCGTATGTATGACAATGTTTCGTCGTCTCCAGGTCTGTTCGGGTCATACCGGGTTACGAGTCTGACTGCTTCCTAATATCAAATATAATACAAGGTTTGTTTCAGCCCTAACGGGTAAGAACTGTGGTTAGATACTTAAAAAAAAAAAAAAAAAAAAAAAAAAAAACGAAGTTCAATTCCCTGCGGGAGCTCATGTGGTTCGGATCCTAGGAACGGAAGCTGTAGGTCCATATCTCATATAGCCTTGCTGCTTGAACTCAAATCAGCTACTACAACTAATAACAGATATTCTTGAATAAACTGTGCTGACCATTTTCTTCATAATAAACTTTTTCTCGTATTAAACAGAACAAACATGTATGTATAACAACAAATATTCTGTAAAAGCTTCACAAGTATTTAAAAACCTTAAAAAACCAGTAGGGACTTCCATAAAAAAATAGCTTCTAGCAAGCAAAGTAGTTTTTTTTTTTTCGTTATTAAATTTGATCAGTTTCTATTTTTGCTAATGACATGTTGACGTTACTTGTTCTTCTTAAAACATATGCGAAGGGAAAAATATATTTTGACCTAAAACCCGGCATGTAGTAACCTTGTAATTAGTTGTGTTGATTTATAAACAAATCAGGAAACAGAAGCTGGTTCAGTGAGTCACTCCTTTGATTTGTCGCTAGTTTAGTCAGTTTGTAACGACAATATTATAACCACGGGATGTCAAACTTGTGTTTAGTTCTTCAAGATTGAAAGTTATTACATATTTCAGTCTCTACCGAGAATCAAATGCATGGGCGTCTCTGGAATGTTAAAATTGGGTGGGGGGGCGGCTAGAATGTTAGTAGACCTCAACTAAAGTTACTTCAACTGGAATCTACTTTACTAACGGGATTCCCTTTTTTCTACATTTACCAACACAATTCATCATAAATTTCTTCCATCGCTGGTAGGCTACTTGCAGAATATATATATATATATATATATATATATATATATATATATATATATATATATATATATATATATATATATATGGTCCTTAGTTAATCTCTTCACCTTGATATTACTATCTGTGAATTCCTACTCAGCATAGAGTAATTATATAGTATAAGAGGTTTCAGCTGCTCTTCCCGCTGAAACTGTGGAGACCGTGGCGCCACCACTCAAAGAAGTGGGGTACCATGAACTACTAAAAGCAAGAACGAATCAAAAAATCAGCCAGTGATACACTTAGTTATTGCCAGTGGCAAACGATGCAGTTAGTTACAACTCTAGCCGGTAGAGTCGCAGAATCACTTTCGTTGCATTGTGGGAAAAAAATTAATTTCCATTAGTTATATAGGAAGTGGTTCACCAGGGTAATCATTGCTACTCAGTGTTCTTAAACGCATTAGCAGCAGTGTAGTTTTGTAGTACTCGTATATTTCGATTTTTTAACTAACAAAAACTTTACTCTCTGAAATGAAATGAAATCTTTGAGTTTTACGTCCCACGGTTATGCCGGTTAGGCTAAAGGAGACGGTGATGATGAGTAATGAATGAAATAAGTGGGAGGAAACGGGAGAACCCCGAGGAAACCCACGCACACGGTGTTTGTCCACCACAAAGTTTTACTCTCTGAAAGAAGTCTTAGGGTGGCACTCTTGATCTGACTGCAAATTTCGAATATTTTTCTTCTTCTCTATTCTTAATAAACTCAAAAGATACATTATCTACCTTTTCATTCTTCATTTCGCTATACGTTTTTGAACTTGTTCCATCACCCATCCTTGTTTACTTCGTTTTCCGTTGTAATGTCTAAAATGTAGGCCTACGGTTTATTCTTGCTATCATCCGTCGCTCATTAAGTACTTATTTGTATCTTTCGTTTCTATACTGCCATAGTAGTTCTTCTTCGCTACCATTCTACACTATTCGCATGAAATTTATCCTCATATATAATATTCAAATTTCTCTTATCTTTTTAAATTTCTCTTGTCATCTTTGCTTCTATTGTATATTTACCTGTCTTTGTAGATTTCCCTTCTTAATTCGTAGATATACCCTTCCCTTCCCTTCTCCAGTCTTCCTTCGCCATGGAAACCAATTATTGCTGGTTAAGTAATGAAAAAATTGTGTACCTGCAGCCGAGACTACTTTGACTAACCAAGGAGTGTAACTTTAAAAAAATCTTTGAAAATGACACACATCAAGTAGACATTTTAATCACATCAACCTAATTTTAAACAACAGACATAACTTTCACTTGTTCTACCTGTTCTTACTTCATCCATATAGATCTAAATACTTCCAGCATTGATTCATTTATCTCGCACTCAAAATATTTAAGGGGAACGCGTCTCCTGCTCCCCCTCCTGCCAGAGACGCCCGTGATCAAATGCAAGATATACAGATTTCAACGCAAAGTGTCCATATCTATTCAAGAAACTTGTGTTTCAGTATATAAGGGCTTTTTTTTGTGCTAGCTTCCAATAACTTGCACTTCATTGCAGTCTATTTTATTATAAACCATTACTTAATTTATTAGAGTATTGTTCATAATATTTGCCACATTGTCTTCGACATTTTCAAGTATAAATATATTGATTTTTTAATTTATTTTTATACTGTAAGACGGGGTTACTTTGTACCAGAATGAAGGAATTCTAAAGGAAATCGCATTAAATTACAAACTTAATGATTTAGAACGCTGTATTTTAAACATGGCCTATAATAGCTAGATATATAAGGAAAACATTTGTGCAAGTGCATTAGTAAACATTTATTATGAGCATAGTTATTGAAATATAAACTTTAGTGCAAAGTAACTACTTAAGTGCGGATACTTTGCACAACATGCAAAAAAGTATGTTCAACATACGAACACAATATTTATGTGCAATGTTTTCCGTTCAGTATTTATACATTTCACTTCCTACACAAAGCTGCATGCAGTTTACGAATATTGACATTAGAATGATGGTACTGGTACAGTACCAGTACTTAGTATGAATTATGATATCTGTAAAGAAAATTATGTATTTTCTGGTACCGGACCGGCACATTAACCGCATTCTGATAGTTTAGCATATGCCTCACAAAAATGCCAACTCAGGAACAGAAAAAAATCCCCGTGAACTGATTTGCCTTGGTTGCTCTTTATGTCCGAGAATATAATTCCAAACGTAATCACTGGAATATTTACGGGGTTTGGGACTTTCAGGCTGAAGCCCACCCAAATTGCATTTTTTTCTTTTTAAATCTAATGTTAGTCATTCTTATGCGTATAAGCTTCAGGTCTCCCTGAAAGTCTAGTGATTTCTTTAATAATAATAATAATAATAATAATAATAATAATAATAATAATAATAATAATAATAATAATAATAATAATAATAATAATAATAATAAGCTTTTCTGAATGAAACCCCTCTCAAACTAATTTTCTGGATCCGCCCTTCTTCGTAATTTATTTTCCAACAAGAAATCCATTCCGGCATCTACCTAAATAGACTTAAAATTAGAAGGCAGAAGGTATCAGCAGTAGTAATTTCCTAAGGCATTACTTTGGACCGGTGCAAAATAACCCCGAGGAGAGGCTGAAACCGCCTTCTCCCAGTTTTATCTTTTTTTTTATGACTTTAAAACGTTTCGCACTTCAATTTCAACTATTGTTTCACAGTCCCATTAGTCCCTATACACAGTAGTATTCTACGAAACTGACTTAACTTTGGCGGAAATTCTTGTAGGTGATATCTTTCGAATTTTGTCGGCCTTTACAGTGACTGCTTTCCATACCTCTACAACAACGAGCCCTCCCGGTAATTAGAACTGATGTTAACCGCCAATATTATAGCCAAAATACAACTAGATGTTCTAACTTAAGTTGGCAGTTGCAACTTTCTCGTTGGGGGTGCGGAGGCTCAGTGGTAGAGTGTTCACCTCCGGTGCTTGGGGTCCCTGGTTCGATCCCAGCTCGCGCCGTGTGGACTTTGTGGTGGACAAACACCATGCTCGTGGGTTTACTCGGGGTTCTCTCACTTCCTTCATTTCACTCATCATCACCGTCTCCTTTAGCCTAACCGGCATAATCGTGGGACGTTAAACTCAAAGATTTTTTTTTTTTTTTTTTTTTTGCAACTTTCTCGTTACAGTTCATGGTTTTACCGACAGAGGACTGTGCAACTTTCTTCATATTTTGTGCAAAGTATATCTTAAGGTTACGAAATGTAATGGCGTAGTGACCTTTTTAACTGTGCTCTCTGTTTTGCTAAGAACTAAAGATGAGTATTTTATGTCTTAAAAAAAAAAAAATATTATATTTAGTTCCAGAAATAAAGATGATGGAAGGCAATGTGCTGACCACATACAAAATAGCTGAAATCAATCTCGTTGACCATAGCTGTAGCTGATTATGGGCTATAATTGAAGAGAATTCAATTTAGTTTTGAGCTGTAAATCTACTCATAGTTTTTATTAATAGTAAAATTTAGAACTGTTTTTATGCTTGTAAAATTCTACTTTTCTTCTTCGTCTAAAAAATAATAATAAGAAGAAGAAGAAGAAAATTGCAGATTGTCATATCACAACTAACACTGGAATCATATTTTCTTTTTGCAGTAGTCCTACCGGATCAATGAAAAATATAAAAGCAAAGCACGGGGAAGATTCGAACGTGGGTCGCCAGGGTAGGCGTTCTGTAAAGATCCAACGAGCTACGGAATAATATAGGCTAACCTAAGTCATTTACTCTGTAAATATATGGCTAATAGCCATAAGTTTCAAGCTGTGAAAGAACGTATAGTTTTTTTCTTCTTTTTATTAAGTTTTTTGATATTTGTTGTCTTGTGTGAACTGCAAAGGGGACTTTAAAACTGCAAAGGGGATTTTGTTAGGGTTTGGACTTTTAAAACATTTGCTTAAATCGCGAGGTGATGGAAAGGTACTCGTACCGATTTCATTCTCACAGTAAAGGGCAAAAGGTACTAATCTACGAAAAACGCATTTTCTTTTGTAACAGATAATACAAATGAGTAAAGTGTACTAAGTTGAATTTAATTTGGTAAATAAAATTGCAAGAATTTTGTATTCGGCTCTCAGCCAATTTAAAAATTCTCTTTAAGTTCCGTTTTAAAGTGGGGGAGGATCATTTAGGGCGGACATTCCTCCCTCTAGTCCCTTCCTGGCTCAGAGGCAGTGTTCGTAGGTTTCCTTAAGGAAATTTCCCTCGACCAACACATTTTTCCCTTTTCTTATCAAAATTTCCCTAGTTTGTTGAGAGTTCAATTCCTATGAAAGAAGTTATTTGATAAGATTAATTTCCTCTTCTTCCTTCTCACCTCAACAATAGGTTGGTGGCAACATGGAAATTTTAAGACTTTTCTTTCCCTTAGGAGAGCTGTTTTATACTTTGATAAGGTCTCTTCTTCGTAACTGCATCTAGATATTCCATCCTTAGTCTTCCTCTTCTCGGTTTTCTTTCTGCCTTCTATCAACAAGGTGATCCAATCGGAGTGCCGGATAAGATGGCTAAGCATGCAGTTTCTTTCTCCTATTATCTTCATGATCTATTAATTTAGCTATATTAAAGAAGTGACAAACACATTTGTTTTATTTATTTGCTTTTTGGTTCTACATTTTTTACTTTTCCTTCACTTTTTTAAACAAAAAATACACACAAATACAATCAGCCAACAATTAGTTTAAATCATGATACTTTGAAAAGACATACACATATATATACCGACACGGAACATACACAAGCTGTTGCAATTAGTTTGATTTATTTCTGAAGAACAAAGAAAAATTTAGGCATTTATATTGGTCAATCAGTCAGCGTGAGGATTTCCCTGGATTTTTCCACTTTTGATCGAGAAATTCCCTGTCTGCTAAATTTTCCTACGAAATTTCTCTAGATTAGGGAAATTTCCCTGAAACTACGAACACTGCTCTGAGGCCGAATGAACTATACTAGGGAAGAAACACAGCGACCGAACATGCCAGTAGTAACGTCAGACTTGAAAGGGAAAGAAGTTCCGAATACTCACACTAGATGTCAGATGCTCCTTGCGGAATGTTTTCTCCCATATAGTACTGACGGTATCATGTAAGTAAAGCAGACAGGTAAAACGGCGCTATAGCCATTTTGTGGACTACGCTGAGAGATAGATGGGTTTTCATTTACTTAATTCATCATTGTTTTCCTTCCTAATTGGTCATGAAAAAAGCTTTCTACCCAACAGCAAAGACAAATCAGAAGTAATATTCACTATCTTAATGTGTTTGATTTTTGTACATCTATATCTATGCTAATATATATATATACGCGTGAAGAGAGCGCGTCATTTGTAAATTTACATATTTAGTATCTTTTCATTCTTATTGCAGCCATGTGCAACAGCCGGACCACTGACTTTCATCCTGCCCACCTGACCTGTTATTAGAGATGCAAAAAAGCCGGCTTTTTTGAATCGATGGTTTTTTGCACATAAAAAACCGGCTTTTTTGGGAAAAAAAAACGAGAATTTTGGAAATTTTGGCTTTTTTCATTTTCATGATGTTTCTGTTTAAATAGCTTTCTTATAGTATACTGTAAAGTTAAATAAGATTCCATGACTTAATTGCCCTATTTCGCTCTGGAATTCACCATCATGATGGATGGAGCACATTGTTTATGAATTAAAGTAAACATAAAGTACGTAGTATTTGAGGGCAATTTTAGAAGCTATTTAACTTTATTTTAACTTCTGAATTATCGACATTTTTTCTTCTCTAGATCATTTCTTTTTAGTCATCCGTGTTTCACTTCTTAGAGCTTAGTACTCTAGCTTCTAGCACATAATTAAACTTATGTTTTTCAATATATTCATCAGAGCGTACGTTTTTCAATATATCTGTCAGAGCGTACTTCCGCATTTCCGTTACTGTAGCTGTGCAATGATTTAACAATAGTCTTCCGGACACAACCTTGAATACCATTTGATAAAAATAATCAATATCAGATTTAGAAAAATATTTGGGAGGGGTTTTTCTGAATAATGTTTGTTTTTCTAAAAATTCCTAACTTTTATTTAAGAGGAGCTTAAGTTTATAAGTACAGGCATTACAAATATTTCGTTTCGTTTATATATATTCAGCTATAATCTTCCAGATACAACATTGAAGACCATTTAATACTGATAATTAATGGCGGATTTAGAAAAGTATTTTGGGAGGGGCTTTACTTATTAATGCTTATTTTTTCTAAAAATTCCTTTTTTTTATTATTTGAGGACAGGTTGAAGTTTATGAGTAAAGGCAAAACTAATATTTAGTTTGTTTTAGAAATTCCGTAACTTCGGGGTAGAGGCTTCAATCCGAAAGACATCCGGACTAACCCTCTCCGCAAAACCATCACTGCTGGTAATTAGAAATAATAAAGATTTAAAAACGATTAGAAAGGAAGTCGGCCAGGACTCACAGTACACGCACTATCTCTACATTCACAGATGGAATTAAGAAAAACTTTTGTCAAAATGGTCGAATGCGGGGTTGAATCCAGGACTTCACGACAGAAGCGCGAAAGCTAACCACTCACTCATGTTTGTTGTGCTTAACGTAAATGTATTCTCTCTCTCTCTCTCTCTCTCTCTTTCTCTATGGCCACAAAAGCTCTCCATTGACTTCTGTCATCCAATTCAATCCAGTTTCTACTCTGTATTCCTATTTCTGCTATATCCATTGTCCTCCCATCTCGGCCTAGGTTTTCCTAATGGACGTTTCCCGATTGGATTTCCAGTTAAAACTTTGAAAGCGTTCCTACTTTCTTCCATTCTGGCTACATGATCTGCCCACCTGAGCCTCCTAAACTTGATGACTAACGATGTTTGGTAAACCGTATAAATTATGTAGTTCCTCCTTATGAAGTTTCCGCCATTCCCCATTCCCGTTCCTCTTGGGTCCAAATATTCGTCTCAGAATTTTATTCTCAAATAATACAGTCTGCATTCTTCCCTCGGCGTAAGCGACCATGTTTCACAACCATAAAGCATAACAGGCATGATTATCATTTTATATATTTTATGCTTTAAATTCTTTGACAGAATTCGCGACGACAAAATATTTTGAACTGAATAATAATAATTTCCTGATTTCAGTCGACATTTAATTTATCTGTGGGTATGATTTTGGTCTGGTAATACTGATCCAAGATATTTTGAAAGTATCCACTTTGTCGAAAGTATAAATTGATATTTTAACGCATTCATAATTTGCCATATTGTGAACTTCCTTGTATTTATATTTCACTGCATTTATTCATGTCCCTGCAAGCGTTTAATAAGGCCTCTGCAATTCTTTCGATTGTTCTTCTATCAGATTTACATCATCAGCATACACCATAACCTGGTGAATACCATTCAACTCTAGGCCCTGGTTCCTATCTTTGATTTTTCTTATAGCGTACTCCGGAACAAAGCTGAATAGTAACGGTGATAACGCATATCCTTGTTTCAGGCCAATCTCGACCTTTCTACTCGGACTTTACTCTGAGATGCATTTAAATACCTAATAAATCTAACTTTTTCGGTATTCCAAATTCTGTAAGAATGTTCTAGAATATTTCCCTCCTAACCGAGTTGTAAGCCTTTCTAAAATCAATAAACAGTTGTACTGGGTAATACATTCCCATTTCTTTTCGAGTATTTGTTGAATGGTAAATATCTGGTCGATTTCGACTAAATCCGCACTGATGATCTCCAATAATTTCATCTGAGTATGGGAGCAATCATTAATAGAATGTTAAGAGAAATGCCTCGATAATTATTACTATCAATTTTGTCATCTTTCTTGTGAATTGGAACAATGATTGATTCTACCACTCTTTTTAAATGTGCGTACGCGCCTTTGGCGTGGGAGACCCGGGTTCGATTCCCGGCGGGAGCTCATGTGGTTCGGATTCCACGTTAATCAGTAGGTCCACATCTCATATAGTCTCGCTGCTGAACGGGAAGTTAAACTCAAAATCAACTCAACTCAACTCTTTTTAAATGTATTCCATAGTTTTTTAACGATATATCAAATTTTCTTGTTAAAAATTCAAAAACCTTCAGGACTGGGTAAACCATGATGGTGGTTATATATTCTACAGCCTAGGAAACCATACGCTCAGATGAACCGTCTACTACGTATATCATCCATAAACAGAAAATTTGATACTTTCCCGATTCTGAACAAGCTTTAGGAACAACCAGTGCATTACAGAATTTGGAGCTTTACCGATTTTGCAGATCCGAAGCACCTGATAGGTGATAACAGATTATTACGTATGTGATCAATCAGTGAACAATTTGTTCGATATATTCATACAATGTATATGAAAGTTAAAACTTAACTGAAAAATTTCAAGAATGTACTGAACCACCCGAAACGAAGCTCTTGATGTGCAGATTTCTCTCATGTTTTTCTTTATTTTGCTTCAAAAATAGGGTATGTGATATTTTGAAAATAAAAATACTACATGCATTTTTGCTAGTTATTTGTGTATCATTTTTTAAAAGTACTTATTGTATATAAGAGGTTAAAATGTTATTACATATATTGGTTAATTCTTTGGAATTCATAATGTAAATATGTTAAGAATTTTTAAAAAAATCTTTTTGAAATTCATGGTTTATTTTCGAGGTTTCATATTATTATCTGTATCAACCATTAATTAAATGAGTTTTTTTGTTGTAGAGAAGCGAAATAAAGTCTGCTTTATCAGTTTAAAGCAAAATTTTCAAAAAAGCCCAAAATTTCCCAAGCAAAAAAGCGAAGCAGAAAAAACCGAGTTTTTTTTTCTTTCAAAAAAGCCGGTTTTTTCCCGAGCCCTTGCATCTCTACCTGTTATTAAAATTAGCCTTCGGCTAGTTGGCAACTTTGCCCCCAGACCACCAGATTTGCTCGGCCTATGGCCTTGCCCCTCATATTTCAGTCTTTGCTTTCGTTCTTCGCACGGCAAGAATACGTTTATAGCATTATCGTTTGCGAAAATTTTAAACTACTTTTCCCCCATAAAATATGCATTTCAATCAGTAAAATAATAATAATTAAAAAAAAAATGCCCACTAAGTGCTGTGTTCAAAAATTCATTTCAAATGTTTCACCCCCTTTTCCTCTGAAGATAAGACTGACAACTTCGAAGTTAATTTTATATATCGAGGGAAAAATCAGATTTTCCAGTTTCACACCGAATTTCACTTTCGCTTGTTGTTTTAATTTGCTGTCCACGATCAAGTCGCAAAAACATGGTAACGCACGTGATCAGAATAGCTCCAGCTGCACTGCTCCCAATGTACACAGGACGATGCCTCTTGTCACACTGAGGGTCGGTATTCCCACGCTGTGCCTGTGAGTGTAGCCTTGCGCTGCCATCTCTTGGCATGCTACAAAACTAGTCTCGAAACTTTTTGATACCCCTTCGTACGTTACATAGGTACAGAGAATTACGTAGATATAAATACTTATCTTAGAATAAGACAGTACACTACTTTTGAACCTTCTCTACCGCTTCAATATTTCAATTACTATTTCTATTGCGACATGAATACTTTATTCTAAAATAACGCAACACTTTTACTTAACCCTCCGTTATAAAGGTAGATCCGCGTGCAAAGGTTGGTTGTATTGCACCCCGTCACCTGAAATAGTTTTGGCTATATTTTTAGCACATTTTTTAATAAGTTGGGATATAATGTTGCTATTATATGATTTTACTAATATTATATTATTGATTTTTTTCATCTTTATGTAGCTAATCCGTGGAGCCATCTACTAGTTACAACTGTAAGTAATACGGTTGGGACATGGTACACCCCATCTTTGCGACGGAGGGTTAATAAACGATCCTCATAATATTAATATTAATAGTTCTTTTAAGTGAATCAGGTAAAAATAATTGAATACTTGAGTCGATTTGTTATAAACAATTGCTCATTTGTCACTCAGAAGTTCACCCAGAGCAATTAGTATCAAGATTTTCAGATACTATTAATGTTATTGTAAAACCTGGCATAGCAAAAAGCTCATGCCCTCGTAGCGAAATTCAGCAGATGTAACAATTCACGTAAATTTTAGAGGACTCTTCAAGTCCAAGTACATATCGGTAATAAATAGCAATTGATGTAACATTTAGTTCAAAATCATAATCCAGCTTCGTCACGAAACTGTAGCACAATAATTTACTGATTTACTTTCATTGCAACCAGAAGAATGGTTGTAATAGTATTTTCTTTTAATATGTTGTTAATTTATTAACAATTGAGGGGGTTAGCGCAACAGTGGTCTAACCCACATTTTTCATTAAAAAAAAAAAAAGCAAGCACAAGTGGTTGAATGTGTCATACATTCTACATACATAGTATATTGTACAAAAAACCACGTGTGTTTAAATTTTACTTGATTTTTCTCCATTTTTAAAAATGTGGGTTAGACCACTGTTGCGCTAACCCCCTCAATTATTATTGACTGTTAAAAACATATCTATTTTCTGCCTAACTAAAATCTGTGCAATGGTTGTTGTTATTAAGAAAATTCTTAGCAATGTCCCATCTTCAGCTAAACTAAATAAAAAAAAAAAAAAGTCTTACAAACAGTCTAACGAGCTGAGGACAAGGCTGAGCTGACCATTACAATCTTCATTAAAATTTTCTTTTAGTATCCTTGATTTTTGTTTATTTTTGGATTTTCTTTCAACTAAAAGAAGAAAAACTTGTTGAAAGGGAATTTAACTTTTAAGATAAAATTTACTTGCCTTTCTGAACTGATTGTTAGTACAGCAAATCCCATAGTATCAGCATTACTTCAGATTTCTTTCAGAACTACCATCTGTATCTAGGTATGCTTACACATTTTCATTGGAGTTTTACTGTTATTATCAACAATAGCTGTTACTTAGGACATGAGAAAATCATTTTTTTCTTATTTGTGAAATTTGAAGTTTCATTTAACGTTCTTATACAGCACTGAGGCAGGCACGTAGCCAGGATTTCGAAAAGGGGTCCGTGACATGAAATACTAAGTCATCACACCAGGGGTTCAATCAGTCTGAACTATTTTACTGACAACGTATATTGATTCATTTAGTCAGGATTTCGTAATGGGGGGAGGGGATTGACAAGAAATAGGTCTATTGTGGTTATCACACCAGGAGCTCGATCAGTCTAAACTATTTTACTGGCAACGTATATTGGTTTGTTAGGACAATAAAATTAGGATATGTTAGTCTTTTAATAACAAAATTTGAAAAAAAAATCTCGAGTAAAATAATATAAAAAGTATTGAAAAAGATTTTACAATATCTACATCCCTTCCTTTGGTCATTCAAGTATAACAATATTCCTTTCATTATGATCTCAACTGTAAAAGTACATATCCAATAATGTCTTGTAAAATATTTTACAATATCTGTTCTTTTCTCTGTTAAATCAAATGTTAACAGAACTTTCTTTCCACAGAACTTTTGTGTTTTCATTATCCCGTTAACTCTCTGAAATAACATGTTTGATACTGCAGAGAAGCGAAGAGATACATGTATTCTCGCTGTTACAGAACGGCACTATGCTTTCGAAAGCTTGAAATTTCCCTGACTCGTAGCAGAAATTCTGAGAATTCCGTAAATTTTCTGGAAATTTCAAATTCCCTGACTTTTCCAGGATATCCCGCTCATTCGCCACCATGTATTGCAAGTAATACAAAGCTCCTCATAAGAAAAGGTAACCAAACGCTTGTTGTAGCTTTTTATTCTTAACGCTGATTCTTTTTTTTTTTTTTTTTCTCGTTGTTTCATCCTTCCTTAATTTTTTTCATTTCTGGTTTCGAAGGGAGGATCGGACTCCCCCACTTGGCTACGTGCCTGACTGAGGTTATGATGGACAAGACTTACTATTAACTTAGTGCAGTTAGCGAATGAGCAGAATTAACCTCCATAATATAAACCGTTCACCACCAAACTTTTTCGTCTTAAATAGAGCTAAATCATAATTTATTATTATTATTATTATTATTATTATTATTATTATTATTATTATTATTATTATTATTATTATTATTATTATTATTTATTATTATTATTATTATTATTATTATTATTATTATTATTATTATTATTATTATTATTATTATTATTATTATTATTATATCATCTTTGTAATTTACACTGTACTTGCGTAATTTATTTCTCTATTATCATCTGCCAATAATTTTTCACCAATTGCCAAAAGCAATTCTGTAATAGTTGACAAACATATTGACGGTAATGAATTGGTAAATTTACTCGTATGTTTCTGTAAATAATGTTAGTTACTGATACTTTTTCCACACATGTATCATTTAAAAGACACTAAAAGGAGCAACGTTGCTTTTTTTAAATTTTTTTGTTAACTGTCTCTTCTTCTTTTCTTTAAGGGTTTGTGAAGCTGTTCTTCGTCTCATGTCAATCCCAACAGGCTTTCCGACAGAGACAAATGCTCATCACTTCACGGAGAACACCAATCTGAAAGACTACAAACAACATTGTCGCGTCATCAACCGGAAATACGATGTTGATAAATTATTTCTCACAGCCTTGGTGGAACCCAGCAACGGAACAGAAAAACATTTTGCTTTGCCCAGTGGTAGGAAGAAAGTGAAAATATCGGAAGAGCCGTCAGGATCACTTATAAAGTACAGTACTGTCTAAAACAACCATTCTTCTCCGAGCAGAATAGATTCATGGAGAATATTTGAACCTCCCTTACGATATTCATTTTAATGATTGTGTAATGGTACAAAAGAAATATAAAATACTCTATTTTAGGGATAAATTTTGAACCAATCCCTTAGGATGTGACCTTTAATCAAAATGACAAGATAGAAACCCAGATTGAGATCAGTACAAATACACACATTTCCCACAAAGAAGAACCCAATACCACACACGCAAACAAATAATATAATAATACACACAACACTGTTTATAACTTTTTTATATCAAAAGTAGGAGGTCAGACCGAGAAGTATTTAAAAAAAGAAAGAGACACATCTCACTTGCACGAGTAAGTCATATAGTCTAATCGACAGACACACAAGACGTAAGACACGATAACACATGACAAATCTACTACAAGGATAGAGTAGCAACTGCGCTAAAAAAAAAAAATCCTCCCTTCTTCCGGAAGGGGAACCTTCGGTTCAATGATGATGATGATGATCGGTGTTATGTTACAAAATTCATTTCAAACTGATCAACTGCTTTTCCGTGATGTGATTACAAACCAGGGTTGAAAAAAAAATAAAAAAGAACAGTATATGTGTTTAAAACATGAAAAACAAAGGTTCAAAATGTTTTACATATTATGTTTTAAAACATACGAGAAAAAATGTTTTAAATATTTTAATTTGAACAGTTTAAAACATGATTTTAAACATATATTTCAAAATCGTGTAATAACTTATTTGTTAAAGTTGTAATAACTTATAACCTAATTTCATTTGTGTGGCACCAGTGGTTTTGCAAAATGGCTTTCGAATGACCATTGGATTTAACATGGCACTCTTTGCGGCATGGCACTCTTTGGCTCAAATAATTGTGTTGTTGTTGGAGTTGTACACACGTGTGCATAATTTTTACTCAATTGGTCACTTGGAGGTGGGTGGAATTTTAGTTGCAAACTATGATTGCTATTTCGGAACACTGGTGCTAATAAAATTATTGTAAAGTAATAAATTTTCGAAAACTAATGTTTGAAACACATTTCATTGATCTGCAGTATACACTTTTCGTGTTATCGTTCTCAGAAAGAAACACTACACCATTTGTTAAACAAAGTTTGGCTAAAGCAATCGGTGGTGTAGTGGTAGCGTGCTAGGCTTCCAAATGGAAAATCTTGGTTCCATTCCCCATCAGGTAGTATGATCTTTTTGCATAAAATAATGACTGCAAACAGAGATTCATCTTCTGATGGAGAACTTACAAGGCATAACTGCCGATAATTTGACTAAACAGTGTGTGAGTTCTGCATCATACACTGCAATGATAAGTATGTTTCATATTTATATTTGTCCCCTCTTCTCTCTCTTTCTTAATGTTTCCCTATCCTGTCTTTGCATCTTTCACTTTTCTTCTTCTCTCTCTTTTACACATAGACGCACTTCATGTTCCAAAGTTAAAACGGAGCAAAAGTGCGATATACCTGGTCTGGAGAATCTAATTAACTGGGAACTTCGGCGTCGTGTTTTTCGTGCTCTGGGGATAACATCTCCAGTCCTGGTCATCTCTGACAGAAATACTGTTTAAACGCAAGGGAATAAGTAAAATCTCTTTCTTATCCTCTGGGTTACCGGGTTTCAGTCGAATTACCGGGTCACTACGGATTTGAATCCTCGACCCAGTGGTAGTCTATAACCTAACAAACATCATCCGACTGACACGATGATCTGTTCGAGCTCTTAGCGTGTTCATTGTATCTGTGCAAATTACGTTATATCCGGAAGAGATTAAATCAATGCTGGATATTCGAAACAGATAAATCTTCGGAAAAAACTAGAAAATGGTAACCTCTTTGGTTATTTGAAAACAAAATTTTATTTATACTAGTTCGACACAAAATTTGTTTCCATCCTTTAATTCAACGTGTTTTATTCACCTTGAAATTTGAAACACGCTACATCTATAAGGAACATAAACTTTTCCTTTCGAATATTTGTAACTTTTCATTAGGATATTTCTGATAGAAATTTAGCAGTAAAATGGCACTCATTCAACTTTCTCTTTCCTTCTTTCTTTTTTTTTTTTTTTTTTTTGGTTTCGTTTGTGTGTGTGTGTGTGTGTGTGTCTTTTTTGTTCAGTTTGCATTAGTAGTCTGAAATGGAGGATATGACCAAAGCTATCTATTGGGTATATTAAAATGTGTATTGGATCACTACCTCCAATGAACACTACCGAATTTAGAATCGAACCATGTGTGTTAAACTTTTGACCTTATCTTAGATGTGTCTCGGAGTTCTACTGGAAATTGTGTATGCTATCCATTATGAAAGTGACATAATGAATGTTTAAAGCATCCTCTATATATTCAAATAGTTCTGAAAAATATGTAAAAACAAACGTTATTTCTATATTACTGTTGGATTTCTGGAAACTGAAGTTTATAATGTTAGGTTCTTTTCTTACTACGTTTGAATTACACAGTTTTATCTATTCTCCCTTTTCTTTTTCTTCTTCTTCTATCCTCTTTTTCTATCTCTGCCTCATTTTTGAATCTCTGTGTAATAGACATACATTTGTTTCAATTTTTCATTGTGTGTGTTTCAGTTTCTCCTTACATCAACGTATGAATCTTGTTTCGTCTGTTTTGTTATTTCATTTTATCGAAACTAATACATGTGTAGTTTGAAGTTAGAATTGCGCTCATGTTGTTAGCTAATTTTAGTATGGGAGAGAAGAAAGGAGGAGAGAGAGGGGGTCTCTTTACCTGACATGACTATGGGATAAGAAGGTGTATATTGGGCGGCTTAACTGCACGGCGTTAGCTGTGGCATTTTTTTTTTATGCGGAGTGTACATACACACAGATAGACGAACAAATGTAGCTCAAGTCGTCTCAGGAGCTTCACTGACGTTCCGCAATGATGTGACAATAAGAATCACGCTTTAAGGGGCAATAAGTGTTACGCGGGTGACTGCCATATCCTGCGGTTTCTTGCATGGGCCCTTCAATATACTATGCCAGGGTGTAAAGTTTTTAAGAAAATTTAGAACGGAGGTGGGGGAGGGAGATGAAATAAAATTTTCATAATATAACGAAAAAGAAATTGATGAGACAAAATTCTTATCCGAAGTTCCCGGTTGCATCTCAACCACATTACTGAAGTTAGAATCATCAGAAGCAATTTTCGGATCAACATTTCTACCGTCTGTTTGAGTTTCCAGTTTTTTCACAGAATTGCATGTTTCATAACGATTCTTTGTACTAAATCAAACTTATTTCTTTCTTACATGTTTTGCAACGAGCTTGCATGGTCGTTTTCTTATCTGATGGAGTTTAAGTTACTTTAATAAATTTGCTCCAAGTGATGTCCTTTTTTCGTCCCGTAAAACTCATGTTAAACGATTCCAAGTTATACGGAGACTGATAACCAATATGTAATTGTATCAATGAATTCCTGTGATATTTAATTTCAGAATCGCAATTTAGCAAAGAACCCTTTTTTTTTCTGAATACAACACAAAAACTTGTTTCCAAGATAATTTTTTAATTTATTTTTTAATATTTCTACAAGTAGTCCAATCTTCGACTACGATACTTTCTCACAAGTTAACTGATAAGCATTTAAAGAATACAATAGTCGCTAAAAAATAAGGAGAAAAGAAGCAAAATAAGTTGTAGATCATCACATTGACCTGCTGTAGCCAAGAGAAATCAAAATCTTCACACGGGAAGAAAAATAGTCTTCTGAATGAGAAGCACTTTTTGAGTTTTCTTTCTCTGCCAGATATTTTTACAAAAATAAAACAAAATAAAAATATGTTTAAAACAAGCCTTAAAAATGCACGTGTTTAAAACAAAATGTCTAAAGCGCATACAAAATTTGTTTTAAACAAAATCAATTTTTTAAAACAAGTTTTATTCATTTGTTTTAAACATTTTGTTTTAAACAAAACAACCCTGTTACAAACAACATCGCTTTCAATGTGACGAAGGAAATACAGTAAAACCTGCCCTCAACGGATCCTTTATTAAACGGAAACGTGTGTTAAACGAAAATATTTCACGGTCCCTTGAATATAGGATCAAAAGACGTGTTGAATTCCCTCCATTAAGCGGAAACTATATTTCGCGAATAATGGAAATCAAAATATGCCTTTTAACGGAAAAAATGCAAGTTCAGGATTGCAGCGTTTAGAAAGTTTTTAGAACTCCATTGAGAGGAAAAATACATATAGACCCTATACAATAGAACTACGTTGTCAGCAAAACAGATGGTGATGTGCAAACCGAAACATATACAACGTATATAGATGAATTAATTGAGAATTATACGGAAATCTGAAAGGAGAAGAGCAGGTAGAGAAATAAGAGAAATATGAGTTTCAACTGAAAGAGGAGGTAGGGCAAAGACTTATCAACATGCTGGTAAAAGTTTGAAGGAACTGCAACAAATTACCTTACGTCAAAATGACACTGATTTAGTGTGGTTTCTCAGGTTAAGGTGTTTGTGGAAAGTCAAGCAGCTATGCAGTAATATGTACAAACTCTCCTTGACTATGGGGAAAATAAAGTTAACGTGCGTACAGCACTTTTTCTGTTCATTGTAAGTTTTGCGTGTATTAACTCGTAGTAGAAATAAATACTGTAAATTGAGTAAGATAATACAGTATGCTGTTTTATCTTCGTGTGTCCATTATATGCATGCGTTTTTTTTTTTTTTTTTTTTTTTTTTTTTGTATAGGTCTATCTTCGTTAATGGAAACCTATCTTTAACGGAAACTTTTGCGAGTTCCGTTCGATTCCACTAAAGACAAGTTTTACTGTATATAAATTGCTCCCCTAAACCGGAATTTTAGAAAACACTGAGACACGTAACAGCTTATTTGTAATAAGGAGTTTGTATACCAAATTCCATCTATCTAACTTGAGGGGCTTGTGAGGTACTTGATTTTTCGCATCTTTTTCCCTTTGGATACTTATTTTAATCAAAGCAGTATGATAAAAACCCAGCCGTTTTCTTATGATAGGTCTACGATTCCACACAAGATCCTTTTCATTTTTCTATATTTCATTACTGATTGCACAGTGATACCAATGGCGGAAATACTTTTTAGAAAGAAGGAAAACGTAGTTTGTAGGTCGCTTAAAAATCTTTACGAGAAACGGCTTTTTACATGCAGTATTTTGAGTCGACTATCATATATTTTACAATCGCTAAGGCCATAACTTCCAAATTATGATGATTTTAGATGACAAGGTCTTGTATAATGACAGTCACAAACTCTTACTCCATAAATAAAGCTATAACATGAGTGACCGAAAGACCTAAGAGATCCTCTCCTACGATGAGGTGATTCAAAGTTCTCACACACTTTCTGCCTCAAATCCTCATTCGTTTCGCGATCTCTGCTTATTACATAATATTGATTAAAATAATCTTACAAACTGTTAAAAAAATATCCTGTTACCTCAGTTGCCCCTGGTCGAAAACCTGAAATAATTTCATATCATTCCCTCTGGACTCTTTAATCATAAAGCTATAATAATAATAATAATAATAATAATAATAATAATAATAATAATAATAATAATAATAATAATAATAATAATAATAATAATAATAATAATAATAATAATAATAATAATAATTACAAAATGAATTAGATGAAATTTGTGGTTTTACGTCCCACGCTATTCCATTTAGGATGAAGAAGACGAATGATTAATGAAAGTAAAATGAAAATGTGGGAGGAAACGGGAGACTATCGAAAGTATCCGCGGACTTAAAGTCTACCACAAGCTAGCGTGAGCGAGCATCGAACCAGGACCCCTCGCATCAGAGATGAGCATTCTACTACTGAGCTACTATGCCCTCAATAAAACATTACAGTTTAAAATTTCGCTATCGTGTTTGCACGCTTACGAAATTACATACAATGTATTATTTGCCAGTACAATGGGGTGAAAAACCTAGAATCAAATGGCAAATCTACGTTGTATTTAATTTGTAATTGTTCATAGTACGAGTATTGTGTGCAGAATGTTTAGAGTTTTAGTATGCTTTAGTTACGTTACAGACACACAGCACGTCTGGAGTCTGGACAGATGTCGAACTCACAATTTTAAATCAGCGTCACTGTCACGAAAAAAAACAAACAACGGCTATCTTTCATTCCTGCTTAGTTCCTTCTCCCGGTCAAGTATTTCAATGTAAGTGGCATGCATTGGCTGATTAAATAATGACACCTTTTGATTCATCACCTATCAGACTTCTTCCACGATAGCGATGGGTGGCGAAATTGAAAACAACGAAATTCCACACACCTACTTTACTGTAATTTTATAAATATAGTAATTATATAGTAAACATTCAAGAAGTTAAGTGTTCCAATTATTTTGGAAGTATTGTTTTAATTTGCTTTATATAATATTGTGTAAGCCCAAGCTTACGTAACCCATTCCGGAAGAGCTTAACTTTCTGAACTCATAGATAGATGCATGATATTGAATGGTTCTCTTAGGAGCTTAAGCTCTTCTAGAATGGATTACGTAGGCATACACTTACACAAATATTTGATTCATTTGGTTTGATTTTGAGTTTAGCGTCCCGTTCAGCAGTGAGGCTATATGAGACGTGGACCTACACCTTAATGTGGGTCCAAACCACATGACCTCCCGCCGGGAATCGAACTCGGGACTCCCACGCCAAAGGCGAATACGCTAACCGCTTAGCCCGAGGGAGCTCTACTCAATTATTAATTTGAAGAAAATAAATGATTGTTTCTTTCTCTTCTTTTTTTAAATAATACCTATGACAAGGATGTTTGACGAATCCAAAATATAATCCAGATTATTTAGGGTATGATCGCTCATCAGGTAAGATTTGAGTCTATCTTGTCTTGAAAAGGTGTCGGAAAGTAATATCTTGTCTTGAATGTATATCCGTTTCTGTTGGAAGAGCTTCGTTCGTCTCCTTTCTCGTCACCAAAATTGTCTCACATCCTCTTCTGAGCAACTTAATCTATCAAATGCTGGAATGCAATTTTTCTATGCTTTTATGGAGTTTTGTTTATAAAAGCTGCTCCTTTTATGACATATTTAGGGTCTGTCCGTGTGTGTGTGTCTGCGAGACAATATTAAAAACTGCAATCACCATTAATTTTAACCAGGATATAAAAGGCGAAAGGTTAGAAATAGGGATGGCCACAAAGTTCCGATTCTGCGAGGAACCGATTCTTGGAGATCCGGTTTTCAGAACCGGTTCCAGACCTGAATCCGAAAAATCTGGTTCCGGAACCGGATCTTCTAGAACCGGGGAACCGGTTCCGGCGATCTCTAGTTAGATACCGGGTTCGTCGATGCATGTGATATTCAAAAATCTTTAAGTTTAACGACCCACGCCTGTGTCTGTTGGGCTACAGGAGACAAATGATTAAGGCAAGTGCATGATTGTGAAAGAATCAGTAGAATGAGCATGTGGAAGGAAACGGGAGTATCCCGAGAAAACTCACAGATACGATGTTGTGCACCACAAACTTACTTGGCCGGGGATCGAATCAAGGACGCCACGTACCAGAGGTAAGCTCTCAACCACTGACCACACGTGTCATCTGTGTGATATTCAAACCGAAAGAGGTTGACATAAACCGGTTTTCGTGTTTTTCACATTGATTCCTATAGAGCAAAAACGGTAATAGATAGCGAGAAACGGTTTTCGGCAATTGATTAAGCGTCCTGCCAATACATCATATCTCCATCCATAATTATGTACTGAACCCGAAAGTGATAAAAACGCCATAAAGCTTCTGGTTTCAATACTGCTAGAATAAAAAAACTTAAGAGATAACGAGAAGCAGCTTTTTGGAATCGATTTAGCGTCTAAGAAAAGATGGTGTCTTCTATCTAAACTCTCTTTTCAAACCGGTCATCAACCACTTTCAGTTTTAACGTTCTTCGTTAATCGCTATAGAGTTAAACAATTGTAATATACAACAAGAAGAGTATTTTTCTATTCATTGAAGCGTCCCAATGTATCCTATCTCCAGTGTCATTTCTTTGCTAAAGCCAGAAGTTGTAGGAATCGCCGTCACTTCCGGTTTCAATTTAATTGAAAAAGTATCACCCCACCAGGGCCGTGCCGTGGAAATTCAGCGCCCGGCGAGAGTATACGACGGCGGCCCCATACATATATTCCAAGTAATTTTTCCTATCTTTTTTCCTTTTTTCTCCCGAATTTTTCGCCCCCTTACTTCGGCGCCCTGAGCCGTCACCCCGCTCGCTCCCTTCACGGCACGCCCCTGCACCCACACAAACTAAACTTTTGCGTGCTGTATAACTGACACTGATACTTATCAACGAATGCATTCAGCTTATTTTGCCATATGGATCAGATACGTGAGCATTAACAAAATCACACATTCTTCACCTTCACAGACTATACAATTAAACATGGAGCGATGTGTGATGTATAGGAATAGTATCTCTCAAACATAGATAGAGAACCGTATGGATCAGACAGGTAACATCCATGACAGATATTATCGCGAAAAGCCATTTTAAGTGGCAGTGGGATGAACATTTTGCAAAGAGGAATGGTGACTGGTGAACAAAATTAATCTTTTAGTACAGTATTTTTCAACCTGTGTTTCGTGTATCACATCCTGTTTGCGTATCATACCTGTGGTACACATAATTAATATACTTAGGTGATATGCCAGTGGAAAAAAAGTGAGACTCATTGTCCATGGACACCAAGTGATAAGAATCGATCTAGGAAACGTTCTCATTCAAAGTGGAGTGACAAAATGAAGTAAAACTGCGCAATAAGCTGGAAGAGTACTGATATGAAAATGTGGGAAACCTTCATCCAGCAGTGGATTGACAGTGCTGAATGGTGATGATGACGTCACAGCCCATGTTTGTTTTGATTTTAATGACCAAGCGCTGACTTCCTTTTTCTGAGGTTGCTAGTGTCGCTTTGTTTACATCGTAGAAGAGGTACTTTTACAGAGTTACCAACGGCTTAACGCGTTAGGAAACTAAACGTCTTAAGAGACAAAACCAGAAAGTAATCGAGAGGGAGAGGGAGTACCAATAGCAGACATGTTCATGCTCGGTATCTTATCTTACTTAAAAGATAGGCATACGAACAACAGAAATAATTATTATTTCATAAATAATAAAAACTTCTGCTTTCTTCTAATGTTAAACAGCATTTCATTCTACTACTACTACTACTACTACTACTACTACTACTACTACTACTATTATTATTATTATTATTATTATTATTATTATTATTATTATTATTATTATTATTATTATTATTTAATAGTTTGATGTATTTGTTGTGTCAGTGGCGTCGCAAGAGGTGGGTAATGACTCAGGGCCTCACGCTTTTAGTGGCCTCATAAAGCCAAAGAACCTAAATACAACTTGACACTAATTTTATAAAAATCCATCGATTCAGTGTAAATACAAACAATTATGAAATCGGATTTGTTTTCATAAAACATGACATAATGGTGGCTTGGAACAATCTTATCTAGGACACTAACATAGGCGACAGGCAGTGAGTGAGTTTACTTTAACATTGCAATAATGAAAGCAAACAAATATTTCATTTGTTTATCGTTAATAATATTGTTAAGATTGATTTCGAAAATTAATTTATTATTATTATTATTATTATTATTATTATTATTATTATTATTATTATTATTATTATTATTATTATTATTATTATTATTATTATTATTAGCTATTTGAATAAAAACGGAAGCGTTACAAACTTTTCTTGCCCAGGGATTCGCGAACATTTCTCGCCAAGGTCATCGTACTTCACTAACTGTATGTTGCCATAATTAATTGGAATTAATTTCTTTATAATAAGGAGCGTTCGAAAAATGCTTCTGTCTAATGTAAGTGTAATGTTATACTGTAGTGTATCATTTCTGTAAACCTCTCAGATTTTAATATGATTTGACTGCCAACTGATTTTGGTTTTCTTTCTGGTTCTTTACCGGAAACAAAGGAGATATTTGGGATAGATAAGACATGAAGCTGAGGTTAAAAGAAATGTTCAGATGGTGAGGGTAATGCATGCACCTCACAGATTTCGGTGAACTAGAAACATCTGAAAAACTCCTTGTCATACTTTTCGTGAAAACAATAGAAATTCCAGTACGATCAATCGGTTCGCACAATTCTCATACTAGAGACAGTGTGTGAAATTACAGGAGTAAAACGGAAGGGGTCGAGTGATCTTCGTGAACTCTGCGTAGATATTTCATTCTCATTACAGTTTTTTTTTTTTTTTTCTGTATGTGTACTTGGTAGAACATATAAAAGTTTAGCATTCTGGTTTCAAAATCGCTGAAATTTCAAGTTCAAATCCTAGATTCGTCTATTAGTAGTAAGAACTACGAATTATAATTCAATGTTACTGGTGAAAAGTCCAATTGTCCATCAATTACTGGTTATCCGACTAAATTTATCAAATTCCCTCTAAACACAGTATTAAATAATATTGCATAACATTATTAAATTGTACTGAATAATATTTCATAATTCTCGTACATTTCACACGACATTCGATCAAACAAAAATGCGTGGATGGTATTTTACTTGAGATGCAGATTATTGAAACATATTCTGTAGTTGGTAACCCTGATGGTAAAGGATGTTTTAATGTTAGTTTCACTTGTGGCCACGACCCGCTCACTGCTCTGTCGACCTGTATGTTTATACACTGAAGTTAAGGGAGATGGTGGTGATAATGATAACGAACGAATTGGTAGAATGATGAAAGTGGTAAGAAACGAAAGAATCCGAAGAAAACCGATGAAACCGTGTTTGTTCACCACAAAGCTCACTCACATTGAACCAGGAACTCATATGAAGTAAACACTCTACCACTGAGCCACCATAGCCCGATGATGTCAATGGAGCAAACTTTGTAGCATACATTGGATTATTTTTGTCATTCTTTTTTCTTCTTCTTTTCTTCTTTTTTTAAAATATAATCCAACCTCATTCACTTCACAGGACTACGTTCAACCAACTAAATAGTCTTTAAATAAGAACCCTTCATGAAGCAAACCATGAGATAAAATGCACTGCATTTCATACTTCATTTCATATTGCGAACTCTGTGCGCTTAGGGCACAAGGACGATAATCTTGTCAGTCTCCACGTTGCATATATCACCAGAAACACTGTACTCTTTGTTTAACTTTTGTTTGAATGCTGTATTTCTCTCACACAGATCACTGCTACTTAAGAAAGTTACATCATGCATTTGCATATATGATCGACTTCAAACACTAGTGGATCCAGAAGAATCGTTTGGAGGGGGCGGATCACCTCCTGGAAGATGGATGTAGGCTGGAAATGAGCATTTTACACTAAAACAAAATAAAGTAGTGCAGTATTAGTCAGTTTAAAACCTTAGAACGACGATTGCAAGGTCTGTGTCGTTTGTAGAGAACTCTATTAAACTAGTATTGGTTGAGAAGGGGGCATGTGGATGTGTGTATCACAAAACAAAATGGACTTAGAAGAGAAAGGATAACCCTTGGTAGGGGCGGTTGCTCCCACCATCCTTCCCTTGGATCCACCACTGGCTTCAAAGTATTAAATACTGTATCACAGGATTTGGAATCAATATATAATTTCCAAAACTATATAGTTTCGTCGTGAAAAGTTGCAGTATTTATGATTACGAAAAGATGTTAATATCTAGACTAATAGCTTCTACTTTTTCTATATATATATATATATATAATTATATATATATATAATTATTCTATATATATATATATATATATAATTTAACCATCACCAGATACAGCTCAGAGATCATTTTATACTGAATATCTAACAATAACAATAACAATGAAAAGGATTTGGAAAGGTATCGGCCATGGCCTGTTTAGTAGGTACCACCCTGGCAGTTTTCTGGTAGGACTCTGAGGAAAACCGTGGAAAACTCCAGTCAGGATGGTCGGCAGCGGGAATCGAATCGACGACCTCCCGAATGCAGACACACACACACACACACACACACACATATATATATATATATATATATATATATATATATATATATATATATATATATATATATATATATATATATATATATATATATATATATATATATATATAGTGGTGGATCCAGGATACGATCAAGGGAGGGGCTAAACCATAGTTGCAGCTTTATCCAGTGTAAAGCAGGATTGAAGACCATTTTATCCCATGTATACCTAAGTGTCAAGGGGGCTATAGCCCCTATAGCCCCCCTCCTTGGATGCGCGCCTCTTCAAACACATTATAATGTAATCTTTATAAATTATCAATACAACAGTTAACTGAGGTAACTGTAGAGCTGTAAAATATGAAGTGAAAAGTCTTACAACTCAGTGGCAATGAACAATAATTTCACTTATTAGGTTGATGCTACTAAAATGCCCACTTTGTCGATTGGTGGAAAACTCACCTCAGTAACAACACAGGGTGGGCTAAGGACATACGTCTGACGTCACAAACTCGGTACACGTCCAGTAAACAGGCTGGGATATCCAGGGACTGAGGAGGTAGTTCGTTGTTGCACAGGGTCGTGTGCATGGAGAACACACAATTGCGAGGCGATTTTTTTTTCTTTACGAACTCAAATTAGGATATTCTACACAGGAAGCTGTATAAAAACATTAACAGTGTATTTGGGCCACGAATAGCAAAGAAGTCACCATTCACCGCTGGTTTGCCAAATTTCGATTCGGTGAGACAGTATTGCAAAATGAGCTCGTGAATACAACCATTATCATGTTTCGATCAGTTCCTCATAATACCATGGGAACAGACCCTCGGAGAAGTAATTCGTCCATTGCAGGGGAGTTAGGCCACTCAGCGGCTTTCTGCAGTCGGTAAATAAAAAAATAATTTAAAAAATGGACTCAGGAGTACCACATGAATTGATACTAGTCAACAAGAATCGTTGTCTGAAGATGTGCAATTCTCTGACTAAGGAAAGTCGTGATGTGTTACTCTGACTTCATATTGATACTATACTCAATTGACTAGCTTTTACATATGAAACAATTACGTAAACGAAGAAATCCTCAATCGGAAATGTGTTCGAATTAGAAGCGTTCAAAATTGAACAGATCCTGCGAATAGTCTGAAGTTACCATTTTTTTTTTTTTTTTTTTTTTTAGATAGACGCTTCATTTTTTGTATCGGGGGGTTTTCTTGGGTACCTAACACAGTGGTGAGGTAAATAAATAAATAAATACGCAGTTTGCAAGATAAGGGCACTTAATGGGGAGAGAGTGAAGGGTAATGGCGTCTTACAACTTGCAAATTGACTCCTGTTTGGCACACAGTATCGATAAGCTAATAAAATGTATTTGCTACCCCTATTCGACTGTATTATCATTCAAATATCACTTTCCTGTGTAGCCATCTTCAAACTAAACAATGGCATTTGTCTCCGAAACGCTTTGAGAGGCGTGCGAAATTTACTAAAGAACGTCACGGTATTCATAATTAATCTTATGATAAACTATATTATGATGTTCTGTCCTTTCTGTAGGTAGGAATGAGACAATTTCTTTAAAGGCTTGGTCACCAATGTGCTGTTTTGCTCAGATCAGCTGTCCAACAAACATTTTGCACTGGGGCCCACAACATAGTATCATATTTGGAGAACAAAAAATCAGTTTGTTAAAATTAAGTTAATCCAAATTAATTATCTACCACAGGCTGACACTGACGGTGAATACATATATCAGTTTACACCACTGGGATTTCATTTGTAGTTAATCGCGCGGAATTGGCGCTTCAAACTAATCACGCTGCGCCAGAGCGATCGGCTGCGGAACTTTCCTGAGCGGTAGTCCGAACTCTGTCAGGCTATGCTTATGCATTGCGGAATACTTCTTTAAAAAAAAAAAAAAAAAAAGTTTTCAGCGAATTAAAATGCCGATTATGGGAATATATTTGTCAAACTCCAAGGAATATTTGAAGATATTCAGCGATAAAATAGGCCGAAAAATTAAAAAAAAAATGATTAGCGGGAATGTGCGCTCAAAGCTTTCTCGTTTGCGGATCGAGGATTTTTCCGTTTGCGTAATTGTTTCACATGTAAAAACGAGTCGACTGAGAATAGTATCAATATAAAGTGAGAGTAACACCTCGCTAACTTCCCTAGTGAGTATGTAGAGGAATAACCAGGAAAGGTTCCTACATTGGATTGTCATTTTAAATGAAAAATGGATCTGCTAGGGCAATTATAAACGATGTGGACAATGGTTAAATCGTGATTAACGTTCAGGACCACCTCTCCAACCACAGAAGACGTTGTTGTTGGTATGACCGTATACGTGGTAGTGATCCATTATGTCTTTCTCAGGCGAGGTGAAACCATCAATGAGGGTGTGATTGTTCTTGATTTCAGTGAAAGTACAAACCGACGATGCTGCTTCGTGTTGCGTGCCACATTGAATCGTCTACTAAGTGATCTGAACAAAAAACAAAGTCCTTGGGGAACAACATCAATCTGCCTGATGTTGCGCGTCTTCACGTTCCTGCAACATTATTGTAAAAATTCCAGTCTTGAAATTGCCAAAATCTGGTACACCCATCATACAATCCAGATCCGGCATCGTCAAACTTGCAGGAACACCTTACTGGCTAGTGGCCAACGCTTCTGCAGCGACAGTGAGATCATCATTAGCCGTGAGTCTATCTTTTAGTAACCAGACAAAAAGAATTTTATCATATGCTTATCGAAAACTTGGGAGTGACGTAGAGACAAATCACAAATGTCTCAATCTAAATGTCTGCTATGTAGAAAAGTAATGTAGACGCTTATATATATATATATATATATATATATATATATATATATATATATATATATATATATATATATATATATATATATATATATATATATATATATATATATATATATATATATATATATATCGGGTGTCAAAAAATTCCACCGACAAACTTCGGGAGGTAAATCCTCTCATACGAAGAAACAAAAAAGCTCAGGAAACATGGGTCCGGAAACGCGTTGTTTCGGAGATATAAGGCGCCGAAACCGTGGAAAATGAATCTTCAAAGGCGTATATTTCAGAAACTATTCAACGTAGAGGGTGCGTTTTGAAAACTCACAAGCGAAGTCATACCTGCTCTGGTTAAACATACATGTTTCATAATCTTGCAATGCCTGCGGAAGGGACTCCCCAAAGGAGCATAGAGATTCCCGGATAATCTGCCGAGTGAAGATGGCTCGAAAGGGGTATGTATGGGCGACTTCCTCACCTGTTAACAATACTTCCTTGTACCAAGACGATAACTCAAACGGATACAAAATGGTGGACACTTGTATACCTGCTGTGTGTGGTTGCATAACCGCCACATACGGATGGTGCCCAAAAACGAAGTTCGGAATATGAAGTACTGTGAATATGCAGTCGAAGGTTCGTAGTGAGGCACGTGCGGTGTTGCTACAGTATAACACACGAAGCAGAGTGATTGAAAGTGTGAAAACACTTAATGCAAAGGAAAACCCCAAATAGCACGATAGCGAATACAGTCAGCACATTTTCAGATATGAGTAATGTTTAGCAATGGCTAGAAATATCGTTATGTCTAGTGAACTGAGTGAATGTCACTAATGAACGAGACTCAATATTAAGTACATTACATAAATGATCTGATTAAATGTATAAGAGATTTGTGATTTGAAATCATATGCATTATCTTAATAAGTCTGCAACCGTCTACCTGATTTCAATGGTACTTGTTCCTTTCAGTTGTTGCACCGTTACGTGGATGAGCAAGGAAGCAACAGAAAGCAAGGTTGCACGTTGACGCGCCGTGTCGCGGGGTCAATCCTCACTAAGAGTCCAAGCTTTGGATTCAACAACCAAGAGATGGATCGGATCGCATTTGAAACTTTAGGTCCCGTCTCCATATAGCGCCGCTGCTGAAAAGGGACGTTGAACATCTTAACAAATAAACAATCAGACAATAAACAATTGTTATAAACGTACAATTAAATGATACTGTAGTGCGCGAATGTGATATCTAAATGAATTGGTTTAGCTCGTTAAATTAAATGTAAGTCCTGCTACGGTTTCGTTTTCTCTTCGGGTACCCAAGCCGCTCGTGTTAACGGATTCCAAAATATGTAAACAGAACAATAAACCATCTTCATATTTTATACCTTGTCTTTATTCCTCCATTTAAAGTTACATCAAGATAGTCTTCGTGTCAATTTTGTTAGGTCTATAAGGCGGGGACGTTATTACAAAATAATAATCATATCGTCATACTCTTCTCATGTTTATTTTTGCTTACAATGCAACTGCTAGAGCCTCAAATCTATACGCCTATTCCAATTTAGCACACCAGAGTAAATTAAGTGTAAAGAGAACCGGGTACGATCCTTGTGTTCAGTAGCCAATCTTGAAAGTAAAAACTGGAGGGGGAGGGGGTGTCAGTATTTCGCTATGTAAAATACTAATCTGGACTGCGTTTTGGTATTTATGACATTAGTGATTTTCTAGTAACGCAGCAAAATTGGGGGACCAAGCCCCCGACCCCAGCCTAGATTCGCCACTCTTTGTTCAACCATTCTAAGTGGCTTTCTTCAGTTTCACAAGTCGAATGCCAAGATGGTACATCTATAAACGTTCTGGCCGCAAGATCGCCTACATTTGTGTCTGAACTTTAGTCGTCGGATGTAATTAACTCTCATAATGTAAACAGATTTAGGCTGCATTCAAATGCACACGCAGTCGAACTCTAGAGGGTATTGTTGATCTTTAAAAACAAAAACAACATTGATTATCATTTTACTGTGTGTAAGGAAATTGGTGTCTGGTCTTCTTTAAATCTTAAAACATGTAAGAGGTATTTCAGTTTCACACGATAATTTTAACTGAGTCCAGAATATTCAACAAAAAGATATTGTCCTTGAAATGACAGTACATAGCATTTTCCTTACGTCCAAAACTGTTTATAGGAACAAAAATACGATAGAAGAGATAAAATAAACATTGGCTAACAGTCATGCTGTTAGTGGGATTCGACTCTCAGCCATATGACAGACGAGCATCTAAAGAAGCTAGTCTACCGAAGACTGACGTGTATTCTGGAAGCGATTGTGCTTGTGTGCAGTGCTTACTGTCTGTGTTTTATAAAACACCGTAGTATGAAATGGAGTTTACTTGGGCAGAATTAAGTGATATGCATCTGGCATATGGTGCAGCTTTGGGAAATGCAAGGGAGGCACAAAGAGTGTATAGAGAACGTTCTCCAGAATGACGGTGCTCCCATCACGCTACATTTACGTCAATTGATCGGCAGCTGTGAGAATCAGGTTCCTTACATATTCACCGGCCTGATGCAGGAAGACCACGAACAGTGAGAACACCAGCATTCGAAGAGAATATGTTGGACCAATTTGAACAAAATCCCTCAACAAGCACGCGAGCCGTTGGACATGTGTTGCATGTTCAGCACCAACAAGTGTGGAACGTCTTACATGAAGAACATCTCTATCCATATCATCCTCAAAGAATACAAGTTTTGCGTCCTACAGATTATCCCAAACGTGTGCAATTTGCCCGATGGTACCTGCGGCAGTGTGTGGAGAATCCGCAGTTCGCACGGCATGTGTTGTTCACGGATGAGAGTAGTTTTACTTGTGACGGATATTACAATGCTCATAATAGGCATGTGTGGGCAGCAAACAATCCGCATGCGATGTTTCGCCGAGGTCATCAAGAACGATTCACAGTGAATGTGTGGACGGTATAGTGGATAATGTCTTAGTAGGACCTTATGTATTACCTCCACGACTGAACATGCATACTTACAGTGTGTTTCTTTCAGAGGTACTCCCGGAACTGCTCGAAAATGCCCCCTTGCAGTCTGGCGGCAAATGTGGTTCCAGCATGACGGAGCTCCACCCCATCGGCCGCGGCGTGTTCAAAATGTACTTTCTGATATGTTTGGGAATCGATGGATCGGGCATGGTGGTCCTGTAGCATGGCCTCCTAGATCACCGAATATGACACCTATGGACTTTTACCTATGGGGACACATGAAGGAGTTGGTCTACCAGACACCAGTGGAGAATGAATTGGACCTTGTGGGCCGCATTGTCGAGGCATCTGCAAGAATTCGTGTTAACCACGACGTTTTCCCTCATGTGCGAGACGAAGTGCTTCGACGCTATCTCTTATGCATTGAAGTCAATGGTTCACTTTTTTTAGTAGATTTCGTGATGTTGTAAGGTACAAGTGAATTATAAACACCATTTCCTGATTGACTCGTCTTCTTCTGTCTTTGTGCTTTGTGTATTTTATTTGTGTGCCTGGAGATTATGCTTTACAACATTGCACGCCACCAACTATGCCACTAATATGCGAATCACTTTATTGCTGTTCCCAGGAGGTCATTTGTCAGCTGCTTCTTACTATGTTAATACTATACTTTACAATGCTGCATATGTTAACATACATTTGTCCACGATAATTTTTGTACATTTTGATAGCGGGTTTGAATCTAGTTTCAGCAACTCTCAATCACTCTGATTTATGGGTTATGCTGTAGCAAAACCGCACGAGCATCACTACGAACCTTCGACTGCATATTCACAGTACTTCATATTCCGAACTTCATTATTGGGCACCATCCGTATGTGGTGGTTATGCAACCACACACAGCAGGTATACAAGTGTCCACCATTTTGTATCCGTTTGAGTTATCGTCTTGGTACAAGGGAGTACTGTTAACAGGTGAGGAAGTCGTCCATTCATACCCCTTTCGAGCCATCTTCACTCGGCAGATTATTCGGGAATCCCTATGCTCCTTTGGGGAATTCCTTCCACAGGCATTGCAAGATTATGAAACATGTATGTTTAACCAGAGCAGGTATGACTTCGCTTGTGAGTTTTCAAACCGCACTCTCTACGTTGAGTAGTTTCTGAAATATACGCCTTTGAAGATTCATTTTCCACGGTTTCGGCGCCTTATATCTCCGAAACAACGAGTTTCCGAGCCTATGTTTCTTGAGCTTTTTTGTTTCTTCGTATGAGAAGATTTACCTCCCGAAGTTTGTCGGTGGAATTTTTTGACACCCGATATATATATAATGAATACATTTATGTTTTTATGAGAAAAATATACTTAGTTACTTTTGGAATTTTTCTCGTAATATCTATATACAATTCAAAATGACAGTATTTTCTGGTAATAAAAACCAAGGACACAATAATATATATATATATATATATATATATATATATATATATATATATATATATATATATATATATATATATATATATGTGTGTGTGTGTGTGTGTGTGTGTTGTGTGTGTGTGTATGTTTGTTTTCATGCTCTGATTTGCACTTCCGAAAAAAGGCTTTACCTTTCTGTTTCCTTTTAGCAGGAGCTTTACCCCCTCCCATTCGTGTTTAGATGTTTATTTTCAGCAACATCTCTTTTTCTTTCTTTTCCTATTTTCTCTCCCTTTCCTTTCAAAAAATAACTTTCTCAATAAGTTCTTGTTATGTCGTTCCTTCTGCCATCAGTTGCTCGTTTCGCTCATTGCCACCAAAGTTTGCCAATTTGCAGATGACGCCACTTTACAGTCATTGAATGTGGCAGGTAAAATATCCTCCACGTGCCTCAAATTGTTTTTACTTTCACGCTCCGCGGAAGAAGAGACTGCTACTAAAAACTAACGGTACGATACCGATAATGGAGTCTAGCTTTAGAAGCACTTTACTAAAAACTGTCATTTTCCCTACGTTCACATTTATTTGCTCGTGTTTCTTAGATTTGTTGTGACATTCCTCTATATCTGTCCCCCTTTTTCCCTGCCAGTTCTTGTATATGGTTCTGCTTATTCCTGTAGTTCTGTCAATTTCTTTCCCCGCCATAGAATTTCAAATGGGATTTCAAAGTTAAGATTCATAGTTTCCATAATTATTAAAATGTCAACACTTCTCTTTTCAAGGATCCATAGACGCGCCTTTAAGTGAATATAAGCTCTCTATAAAATAGATTTGGTTGAAAGATATGATGAGGTTCTGGAATTGGTGAATCAACGACAGAAAACGAGCATTCACAGAAAATGGAAAACTTTCTCAGTTCCACGTTGACAAAATAATAATAATAATACAAAAACATATGTAAGTGATTTTATTTTAAGATTGGGTGAGGAAGAGTGGGTGAAAACATGGCGTTATTGAAGGATTATACAATTTGCACATATAAGTGTTGGATTCATTGAGTATAACGATTTTCTTTAAATTTTCATTTTTGATTCATTTGGTTTAGATAAACATTATTTCTGTTTTTTTTTAAAATATGACTTAGAACACTAAAAATAGTATGCTTATCAACGCGACATTTATTTTAAATAATAATAATAATAATAATAATAATAATAATAATAATAATAATAATAATAATAATAATAATAATAATAATAATTATTATTATTATTATTATTATTATTATTATTATTATTATTATTATTATTATTATTATTATTATTATTATTATTATTATTATTATTATTATTTAAACCACACAGAGAGGAAAAGGAGTAGACAAGGAAAGTTATGTTGAGAAACAGCAGTGCTGACATGCTAACAAGAAAATCGCTAGCGTTGTTAATGATTTTGCAGGTATACTGCACGTGTATCCATAGCCAACCATGCATACACTGCTAGGATTGCTTATTCAATTTTCCTACCTTATCACTTCCCTGACTGAAGGGCCGGGTTAAGAGAGGGGCTTATGAGGGGCTGTAGCCCCAAGCCTCCAGTTGACTGGGGTCTCCACTATGATCAAAATCTTAGCTGGCTCTCTAAAAAGAATCATATAAGATGCAATCATCATCATAAGATGAAATATACCAAAAATATGAAACATAGTCCCTTAACCTTCCTAGTGTACTTTCAGAGAAATGTATTAGGCGAAACTAGCAGGCAGGGGGTCACATATTTTTTCTAGCCCTGGGCCTCAAGATGGGTTAATCCGGCCCTGCCTGATCGCCATACTTTGTTCGTTTCCTGACGTTTGTCATCCACATGGGTTTCGCCTATCTACTTCCGCTTCTTCTTTAAATAGATAAGGCTTTGAACAAAGCACTAACCAGTCGATAGTCGAACATATAGGCTATAGAGTAGAGCAGCGTTTCCCAACCTTTTTCAACTTGCGGCACACTAAGAGTACTACTTGGATTCTCGCGGCACACTTATAGATATTATTATTTGTAAATATAAAACACAGTGGTATTTTTTCTGTGATTACTGATCTGCTTCTCACAGAGAAGAAAGCTCTATCACTGTTTTTTCCCTGTGGTAAATCATTATGCTTATTTTTCATTCTAATTTAAAAATAGAAATCATTGCAATGTAATATTGGACTCAGGTTTTTAAAAATACGCTTTCTTTTTAAAAACTGTATTCAACCTTTTACTAAGAAGGAAGATCACTAAATAACGAACGAACAAACAAATCTCTTTAGCTTTTAAAACACAAATGTAGGTAATTTGTCGAAAGGATTGAATGTTATTTTAAATTTTCAAGTTACAAAATAGTCTGCAACAATAAAGAAGCAATAATGGTCATAACAATGATAACAAATACTTTTTCAACATTAGAAATGTACAGAATAGTAATCCGGTATGAAACAAAATTATAGATTCATAGTAGAGTTTCATAGTAATGTGAAATATCAAATATACATTTTCCCTACGTTTTGCAATTTGATTGCTATAAAATTAATAATTTTGTTTCGATTCCTCGCGGCACACCAGTGGCCCATTCACGGCACACCAGTGTGCCGCGGCACAGCGGTTGGGAAACGCTGGAGTAGAGCGTCGATTATCCGAAGTAATTGGGGGACATGGGTGTTCGGAAAACTGGTTTGTTCGGATAATCGAACTGTACATGTTTATTTGCCATGCGCGAAGTGGCACGCCTCAACTCTAAGCTGGCGTAGCTGTTGCTGTGAACAGTTTTGATACTGCCGCTACTTCTACAGCCAGTGCCAAACCGACAGAAGTGTGCTGATTGTTTAAACACAGCGACTGGCGGCTTGGCCGGTCAGCAGCGCCTTATGAAGTCCCCATTAGAAGCAATGTTCCGCCAGCGGTGGCTCAGCGCGGCGACTACTGTGGGAAACTTGGTTTGGGAGTGAGGGAGATGATGGACGGTAGGGTGGGAGAGTAACAGGTGCGAGCGAGTACACAGTTCGGTTAAGCGGTCGTTCGGTTGACCGACGTTCGGATAATCGACGCTCTACTGTATTAGTTAGGGATGCGCTCGAGTCGAGACATGTCTCGAATCTCGACTCGACTCGACTCGAATTCGAGTCGAGATTCGAGTCGAGACACACTTTGTAAAATTCGAGACGAGTCGAGACAAACGTATTTCTCGACTCGAATTTTCGAGTCGAGACACGAGTCGAGTCGAGACGGCTCTTAAAAATCTCGACTCGACTCGAATGTCTCGAAAATCTTTCTATAATTTTTAATATTATTTTGAAGAAAGTGTTCACTCAGAAACAGCCTTGAAACCAATTCCAGCTTTTATTCCTTCAGAAAGGTACAGAACGCATAAAATTAATAGTTAATCTTTAAAGATCAAGATTTAATTTTCAGCTCAATTCAGTTAATTAGAACTAATAGTTAATGTCGTTGTATTTGGTTGTACTGCAAATATAATGATAATAATAATAATAATTGATTATCTAGTTTGTATAAAACTATTATCCGTAGTCTAAATCTAGTTTGTATAAAACTATTGCGATAAAGTGAACTTCATAAATTCTCTGAATGAGCAGTTGGTAGTCTATAGTGATTTAGCATAGTTATAATTATTGTGTTTTCGTTCCCATGAACGCAATAGGGTTACGTAACTTCTGGATTATTCGCTTGCCCAACTATTCTGAGGCTTTACTTTGTTGCAGCATATCACGAGCTACGGATAATATATAATGTAACATTTGTTGTAAATCACATATTATGATACGAGACTGTTTTACATAGTATATCTTATCTAATATAAATAAAATAAAGATTTGTTTGTGTGTTTGTCTGTCTGTCTGTGTGCGACCTGGGGACCAGACGAGTGGACCGAGAGTTCCCAAAATTTGGTCACGGGTACCTTAGTCCAGGCCCCAGATCAAGACGAAGCGTTTTTTTTTTTAATTTCGAACCAGGGGGGTCTCGGGGGGGACGTTTACTGGGACCTACCTGGGGACCAGACAAGTTGACCGAGAGTTACCAAATTTTGGTCACGGATACCTTGGTCCAGGTCCCAGTCTAAGGCGAAGCGTTTTTGTCAAAATTGGAACCAGGGGGTCTCAGGGGGGCGTTTAGCGAGACTTGTAGTAAAAGTAATCCAAATTGATCGACATTAGTGTCAGATCCATAGTTTTCACGGTCGCTGAGATCAATGGTGACACTTCCATCAGCGATGGCTTGCAAATTCAGCTACTACTGTATGCGGGCCGGGTGTCAGCGGGTGAGGAATACCGAGACATGTATAAATAGCCCATATTGATTGATACTAGTGTCAAATCCATAGTTTTCGCGGTCACTGAAATGAATGGTGATACTTCCACAGGTGTTGACTTCCAAATACAGCCCCCATGCGAAGAATGGGTATATTAAGTTAGTATTACAATAAATGGACTGCTTGGATGCCAAGAACTAGTACAGATAAGTATCATTCACTTATGAATAGGTATTTTTTAAAAGGATTTTTGTAAACACTAAGTTATAAAACAATGAACTACATACAGTAGTTATGGTTTTGGTTCCCAACATAAAAGAAATATGGATTGTTCATGAGATATTGAACTTCAACTTTCACTCCTGGAAAATTTCAATTTTGGAGTTAGGCCACTTGGCATCAAAGCAGTTCACTGTAAGATAAATACATTCCGCACATTAGTAACATAGTTGTTCAGGGGCCTTCGATTTCCATCCTCTCAAATGAAAGCTGAACGATTGCTTGATACATGCTGACTATATAGGAGAAATAGTGTATTAAGTTTTCGAGCTTTGGTGCGTATCCGTATTTACACTCTGATATAACTTTAAGTTCACACTCAAATCGAGCTAATTGTTTAATGCATTTCGAAAGCTTTTGTTTTTGTGCAGCTCATTAAGGAAAATCTATTTCATAATCGTAACATTTATGTACTAAGAAACTATGAACGTAAAGTGGACTCGATCTAGCCCCGTGGCCGCTGTGACTCAGTGGCACAGCTCTCACCCTTGGTGTATGAGGACTCTGATTCTGTGTGTGTGTGTGAACTCCGCGGCTAGTGTACGCGTCTTTGCCGTGGAAGACTCGGGCTCAATTCCCGGCGCGAGCTCATGTAGTTCAGATTCCACGTTAATCAGTAGGTCTACATTTCATATATCCTCGCTGCTGAAAGAGACGGTAAAGTCAAAATCAACTCAACAATATATATGTGTGTGTGGTTATGTGAATTTCCTCGTGGCTGTATGGTTAACACATACGCCTTGATCGCGGGAGACTCTGGTTCGATTTACGGTGGAAGCTCATGAAGTTGTTACCGGTATCCCGCTTTAAACTGTAGATCCATACCTCATATAACCATAGATATAATATGGTACAGAGTAAAACAGGCATAGAAATTTAAGCTTTTTAGGCTAACTTAATCTTACATATAATGCAACTAGCTTGGCCAAGTTATAATGGAGGAAATGCTATCATTGCAACACTCTGAGAATAGAAAATGTTCGTCAGGTATTACTATCCCCCCTTCTCCTGCAGAATGAAAACCCTGACTAAACTATTTTGTGTAATGTAACAAACAGTGGCGGATAGTATTCATGTTTCCTTGCAGAGGTCCTTACGAGGGTTCGCTTCCATCTTAATCTCCCCAAGAACTAAAATAAATTAAAAAATTGCTATTACTTGTTAATCTTGTACAAAGGACGCAATTAAAGTCCCAGTGTAACACCCCTTCACATTTAGATTTTTCCCCTGGAAGAAAACCAGTTATTATTGTTTCTTGATTTCTCACAAGTAAACCTTACGTTTGGGTGAATCGAGTTGCTGACTGAGACACATATGAGAAAGTAGTACTAAATGTAGTCAGTATTTCAGTGAAGTTGTAGCTGCGAAGCTCCAGGTGTTTAGGAGATACAGCTACCAGAACATCATATGGAAGTACAGAATAGTCTTCATACAGTTGGTTGTAAAAGCTCTGTAAGACCTCTTATAACGACAAAAGGTGAATAACAAATATATGGGTACATATTAGGACTAGGGAGAAGTCATATAGTAAGGGTATACCTGACGGCGGCCATCTTAAAATCCGCCATTTTGAATTAAGGTTAAGTTTTTAAAATAGGAATAAGGTCATGTGATACATGGTTTAAGGCGCAAATTTAATCAGAAGAACAATGATGACGTTAATTTTGATTTACGCGCAATTGGTAAAAAGTTACAAGGAAATTAAATATTGTTGGAGCATATGTATTAGTCCTTTACCCCACCTTGTAAATTTTGTGTTAATGATAATAATTAAATAAAAAGCAGGTGGATAAATATTAGGTCTATGGTAAGAGTTGCCTTGATGGCGTCCATGTTCAAATCCGCCATTTTGAAACAGACAAAAGTTTTAAACAAAACGCATAACAGTGACACCTTATTAATAGCAAATTTTACCATAAATCCAACGGTATAACCATTTTTGCTTTATCATTAAGCAGCATTTGTTATCGCATAAACAAGTTGCTAATTTAAGGAAAAATGATCAAAGTGGAATTGAGTCATAATTGAACTTGGGTCTTTCTTCCAGAAAAATCCTCAATTAGTACAATCAATATGTACGTAGTTCAGAAAAGAGTGCATGACTTGCACAAATGCTCTGCTCACAGTGAGCACACCTGACAAGGCAATCGATTTGAAAATGGCCTCCATCAAGGCAACTCTTACCATAGACCTAATATTTATCCACCTGCTTTTTATTTAATTATTATCATTAACTCAAAATTTACAAGGTGAGGTAAAAGACTAATACATGTGCTGCAACAATATTTAATTTCCCTGTAACTTTTTACCAATTGCGCGTAAATCAAAATTAACGTCATCATTTCTTCTGATTAAATTTGCGCCTTAAATCATGTATCACATGACCCTATTCCTATTTTAAAAACTTAACCTTAATTCAAAATGGCGGATTTTAAGATGGCCGCCGTCAGGTATACCCTTACTATATGACTTCTCCCTAGTCCTAATATGTACCCACATATTGGTTATTCACCTTTTGTCGTTACAAGAGGTCTTACAGAGCTTTTACCTCCAACTGTATGAAGACTATTGAGTACTTCCATGTGATGTTCTGGTAGCTGTATATCCTAAACCCCTCGAGCTTCGCAGCTACAACTTCACTGAAATACTGACTACATTTAGCACTACTTTCTCATATGTGTCTCAGTCAGCAACTCGATTCACCCAAACGTAAGGTTTACTTGTCAGTCTCACCTACATAGACATACGAATAGAATTACAGGATAGGACATGTTTAGAGTGCTTGCACGTGACATCTAACTATATTTCTCATCAAATGTGTCACAGATGAAAATTTCCGTTTGTACTGCCTCTATTTTCTGGTACATATGTTTCATTTATGTTATGTTGCTAAAATTCGTTAGGAAACAAGTACAGAATGCGCCTGTGTGCCTGACAAAACGTAAATGTACTGGATAATTATTTCTTCACTTTCTTCCAGAAAAAAAAAGTAACCCATCTCATGTCGGCTAACAAAAGGAGGTAGCGGACCAAAGATAGCCGTTGTTTACCTAAGGTCGTTACACAGCAGGGGTTTCATTCAGTCAGAGGGAAAAGAAAAAATAATTTAAGGTTTCTACATTTGTTTTGAACTGCAATATACTTCTTCCTTTTATTTTAAGAACCATTTCCTTCTCATTTGTCTGCATCAGAAAAAAAATGCAAAAAATCACTAGAATGTGCCTATTTACCCAAAGTACGTACTAGATCACTAGTTCAATAGTAAAATCACTAAATCTAGTACGAAATCATGTGGGATCCCTGGGTTGGAGCGAAAGTAATGGTTGGAGTAAAAACTAGTCCGTATTTCTACTGCGTTCTGTTGAATTCACAGAAATGTTCAAAAATAAATTCAAGAAGTAAAACACGATCCTACAAAAGACTGTTTACTTGCTCACTGGTTTTCGTATTGTGAACTGAAACTCAAGTGCGCAGTCATGTTGAATACTTCTGTCCCTTTCTACTTTACAACTTGAGGTGGGATGAGGGTCAGAATAGATCTAGTGATATACCGCTAAAGGAAGTGCTTCAGTACAGAGTCGGAAGCGGTATGTATTGTTTATACTACTTACAACGTTACCCCCCATATAAAATATAAATTCACCCTTTCTCCCTTCCCTTTTTCGAATACAATGAACCGACTATTTTGCTGAAAAAAGATGCTAAAAGAAAATTGAAACATCTGTGTCTAAACTTTCTTTGAAGCGCAGTCTTTTGTATTTGTAAGGTTTTGCGAGTGTCTTCGAGATAGCCAAATCTTTTACCATGGACTCCTGCTGCGAACTGACCGTGAGTAAACTCCCGATCTCGCTGTGCTCAATTTCTCTCGCACACGTGAAATGGGTTTGTTGTTTCCAAAACAAATAGGAAGTTACCTTGTGCTTTTGCATTTCTGCACGCACACAGGTACCATTGTTGTTTTAATGATCAGAAGAAATATCAAAACCATCCGATATATATGATACGAAACAGCTAACAGAGGGAGGCAAAGATAAAAGTAGGCCTATACCAAGTTTTCCGCGTGGTACCATTATGTAGAATAAATATTTGATAAACTCACGTAGATGCGCTTAAACCTATTCCATCTATCCTTATAACTTTTCTGGTCTCATCAATTTCTCAGGAGAATACGTACAACATATGTCCAAATTCCATATACACTCTTTCTAAACTAATGAGTAAACTCATTAAGAACACCAACTGATATCAATAAACAGTAAAGAAAACAATACTTTATACTTCTATCATTTGGTACACATCTCTATGAAGCATAGCTTGTTTCTTTTCGAAATAGCTCCTTTGTGTCACAGCTGTGGTTAGTTTTGTTTTGTGTTAGGATGAAAGAGAGAAATGCAATATTTGCTTCGCGGTGAAGTTATACATATTATTAAGATGAGCGGTGATAAGCGAGGTTTAACAAAGAGTGCCTTTCGGATGCACAATTTAACGGGTAGTTGCAGTCCGTGTTGAGAATCAAACCAAAGATATGTAAGACATGTTATGATAAATCCAAAAGGTGTGTTGTATCGGTGCAGTACCAGTTTTTCACGTTTTTCAAAATGTTCCAAAACCCAAAGAATAATCTTTAATTTCTGATATTTTAGTCGTCACAAATTACAATTTTATAATGTAGTCAATGTTTATAATTACTGGGCAGTTGGGCGTTTAAACTAATGACATCATAATAAAGTCAAAACCATAATTTTGAGTTGAATTGATTCTGAGTTTAACGTCCCGTTCAGCAGCGAGGCTATGTGAGACGTGGACCTACTGTTTAACGTGGAATCCGAACCACATGAACACCCACCGGGAATCAAGCCCAGGTTTCCCACGCCAAAGGCAAGTATGCTAACCGTTAGCCACGAAGGAGCTCCACCATAATTTTAGTGGGCGATAAGAAATATCTCGCCAGTGCTTTTACAATAAATAAAATTTTATAAGTATTAAAGAATAGTGGTAAGAGGTTTTATAATAGCTCTTTTATTTATGAGATATGAGTATTTTGAAAAAAAAACAACTAAAGAATAGGTTGGCGGAACCACAAAAGACTCGTAAAATAAACTTTCTTATAAATACATACGCACCTTACTCACCTTTTATAATTGCCTCAAGTGAGTTTAAAGATTTTTAAACACTAGTGCGAAACCGGGCTCTGCCGTTGCGATCGATTTACAGGTCTTGAGACGAAAGTAAGAAGGGACTTACGCACACAGTAAGTAAAAACAATTAATATGCCTGTAACTTTCCCCCAAATGGGTGTATCTTAAAACTAACCTCACCATTATGTTTCTAATTAAATTCTAGCCCGAAATTATGTATCGTATTACCCTATTCCCATTTTGAAAACTTGACCTTAATTCAAAATGGCGGATTTCAAGATGGCTGCCATCAAGGTCATATCTACCATACGACTTCCCCCCCAGGACTTATATGTATCCACATGTTTTTTCTTCACTTTTCTTCATTAATGCTCCGTTTACAAAGGGTAGTAAGGGACTTCTGTAGTAATCTCTAATAACCACATCACAATTCTTAAAAGTTATTAAAAAAAATAGAAAACATGCACCATGGCAAAAATTTGTCATCACAAGTAATGATGCATACATGCCTTCTATCAGCAAAAAAAGTTTCATTGAAATTGGGGCCGGACATTAGAGTGATGTCCCTTGTGGGATGTGATTGAACGTGACGTCAGAACATATCGCCCCCCTTCCCGGAATTTACGGGAATTAGGTGACCTGAGTGAGCACATGTGGTGCCAGCTCTCTCCAGCGACCTATCAAGGATAATTGCGTGTATGCCAAGACGTGTCGCCGTTTTTATTCATGCCAAAAGTCGACATACTGACAATTAGGTAGGTAGTCATGATGGTCTGGCTGATGTGTGCGTATATTTTAACTCGTACATTTTGTCTCGACTCGAATTTCGAGACGTCTCGACTCGAATTCGAGTCGAGTCGAGACAGAGACTGTCGAGTCGAGACACGAGTCGAGACAGAAACATATTTTCGAGTCGAGACAACATTTTCTCGAGACGAGTCGAGACAGGCTTAAATCTCGACTCGACTCGACTCGAATGCATCCCTAGTATTAGTGAGCTGTATTGCATTTTCATAATACATTCTATTCAATGTACATTTCGACTGATTTCTTTTTATTGTCTATAAAATACTTTAGTGCTAGCTGATTACAGAAAGAACTTCCTTTTACTCTTCTGTTGATTCTAACTAATCGAAATTTGCGATTGAATTTCGATCTATTACTAGTGGACTTAAAACTGACCGCCATGTTTATACGTCATCTGTCGGTTCAGGGGAAACTGTCTGCGCCGTTTGAAACGGCTAGAGAAAGATACGATGCGTGTATTTCAAGTCTCCCCTACATTGCTAATAAAATGAAGAGTAAAAAAGTAGAAGAACTTAATGCTTCTAAATTATTTGTCGATTTGTTTACAATAAATTATTTGAATATACTCGAATATCTAAGAACAAAATTATAGTGTACTACTAATTGTAAGATTATACAACCAACTATGCAACACACATACTGAAGTATTACTCAGTAATAAAGTCAATGCACTGAACTTACTAAACCACTTAAATATATAACTAATAATAACTAGTTATATTATAACTAATAATACCAGTGGGCCCGTGTCTTTGTTGCAAACAGTACAGGTTTAAACTCCCGGTGGAGACACTCGGTCGAAAAGATGTAACAACTTTCTCTGGCCAGACAACGTGAGTGAGGGTTTTCCTGGGTTTTTCTCATTCAGACTAGGCAAATGTTGGGATGGTACCTAATGGAATGGTCCCAAGCCACTTCCTTCCTTCCCTCTTTCTCTGGTACTGTGCTCGCCCTGGGACGCCATCAAGAGTTTAATACCCTAGATGGCGGTAAAGCCGAGAAATATGTATAAATAAATACTAATACTAATACAGTTATGATTTCAAATGATTATCCCCAGGGGGGGGTTCAATACACAGACACAGGGTGTTAAAGTAGTACTGTGAAAATACTGCTAAACGTTGTTGAGCACGATCGGAGATTTGCCCCGGAAAGGGGGGGGGGGGAGGGATTTTAAATCTGTGGGTAAATTCTCCCGTCCCACTCCTGAAATCATCACTACCATAGGTATTCATAATGACTTCAGGGGAATTATGTCCTTATCCTCTTCCTATACTACGTATAGGAAGCATGATTTACCGATGAGAAACTGTGGCATCAAAAAGTGAAATTCCAGTGACCTACCAGTCCATGAGTGGAAGAACTGTAATAAAAGTTGAACAAACAATATCAAGTTAATATACCTATGTCTTACAAGACTAATTTCAATAAAATAAACATTTGAACAAAATGTTTCAAAAAGATTACAGAAAGAAATAGACATTGTCGGATTGATTGATTTTATTGTAATCTTAATGGAAGGGTCTTCGGCTGCCAAGATGAAGTTGAACTGCTTTCACATCTAGCAAAATATATGTTTTCCCCTTGTTCGTTATGTGGGAGGGCGGACAGGAGTTCACTCGTCTCTGCATTTATCTGCACGGCTGTTCTTGTGGTCAAGTGGCCACAAATCTAGGGAAAGAGACGTGGAATGGATTCCAGAGAAGAGCATCGGCGTCTCAGCAGCTGATGTTCACTCAGTGTAGGACACTATTTTTACTTAAGAAGTTCCTCAGCTCTATTATCTTTTGTTAATTAAAAATTATCCGAAGCAAGGCAGGATTCAGATTAAAAGTATATATATATATATTAAGGTTGTTTTAAAGTACTTACATAAAAACTAAGCAAATAGGATTGACAGAGAATCAAATTCATATCTTTTTTAATGTTGGATGGATGATCTATCAAGTAAATCAATCAACTTTTTCCTTGGATTTCAACAAGGGCCAGGGCAAGGCGACCGCGGCCATCGCCCTGGGCCTGTGACCAGGGGGGCGCCGGGGCGACAAATCAATAAAATTCAAGGAATTCAGATTATGTTGGTAAATGATTTTCTTTTTAATAATGTTAATTCAGATATTTTAATAAGATCAGGCCACGGTTAAGTAAACTTTATTTATTAATTTCATAAGGACAACAAAACAGGCTTAATGCCCAGTTATGGTGTGGTGTACATACTAATCTAACATACACTTCTATTATACATACACAAATATAGGTCGTTTAATTATGCAGAAGTTATTACCTGACAATTGTTTCGAACTTGTTTTCGGACAGGGGGCGCGGTGGATCAGTGGTAGAGCGTTCACCTCTGGTGCTTGGGGTCCCGGGTTCAATCCCAGCCCCCCCCCAAGTGAACTTTGTGGTTGACAAACACCGTGCTCGTGGGTTTTCTCGGGGTTCTCCCAGTTTCTTCATTTCATTCATTACTCATCATCACCGTTTCCTTTAGCCTAACCGGCATAAACGTGGGACGTAAAACAAAGATTTCATTTCATTTTTTGTTTTCGGACATTACTAAATACATCTACTACATAAAATCTAATCATTTCGTTATATGAAGCACACATTCTCTACAGAGGAGACTTATGTAATATGTTTAGTTCTTGCTTTTCTACAATAGACTGTCCCAGTGTTTGCTGTTTCTTACCTGTTGGGACACGTAATAGCACTGGACAGTCAATTTTACCGTTTAATAATTTATGTAAGAACTACAGATCAAATACCCAGCTCCTTTTTTCTAATGTTTGAAAACTAAAATTCGTTACTACTATACTAAAATTCGTATTTTATCAATGTAAATAATCGACTTGTTAATTTATACTGACGTGCGTTCTGAGAAAGGTCATTCCAAGCAATTACCAAGAAAAGCGATTTAAGTTAAAAAAAAAAAATGTAAAAATGTCAAATGCTCTGTCAGGAAGAGCGCAAGCAATGCTCATTAGACAAATTCAACAATGAAGTTAGTGGAATACAGTAGAGCGTCAATTATCCGAAGTAATTGGGGGACATGGGTGTTCGGAAAACTGGTTTGTTCGGATAATCGAACTGTACTGTACTGTACTGGACTGGACTGGACTGGACTTCTACAGCCAGTGCCAAACCGACAGAAGTGTGATGATTGTTGAAACACAGCGACTGGCTGCTTGGCCGGTCAGCAGCGCCTTATGAAGGCCCCATTAGAAGCAATGTTCCGCCAGCGGTGGCTCAGTGCGGCGACTACTGTGGGAAACTTGGTTTGGGAGTGAGGGGGATGATGGACGGTAGGGTGGGAGAGTAACAGGTGCGAGCGAGTACACAGTTCGGTTAAGCGGTCGTTTGGTTGACCGACGTTCGGATAATCGACGCTCTACTGTAATTCTTTCTAAACCATTGGCGCAGGAGATCCAGGTTCAATGGTCGGCTGGAGCTCATGTGCTTCGGATCGCACGTTAAGCTTTAGGTCAACTTTTCATATAGTAGCTTCGCTGCTAAAGGGAACGCTAAACTTAAATCAAATCCAAATTCTTTATGAACGCTTTACACTAGTCATTTCCGGTAATTATATGGTAAGTGTATATAACTTGGGCTTAGGAAACCCAGGTTCGATTCCCGGTGGTAACCCATATGGAGCGGAATGAAATAAAATGAAAATTCTAGTTTAACGTCCCACGTTTTATATACCGAAGCTAAGGGTGACGGTGATGATGATAATGAATAAAATGATGTAGTGAAAAGTGAGAGGAAACGGAAGAAGCTGGAGAAAACTCACGTACACGGTATTTGTCGACCACAAAATCCATTTAGCGTAAGCTGAGATCGAACCGGGATCGCACACACCAAAGATGACCATTCTACCAGTGAGCCACTGTGGCCCCTCTTATATGGTTCGGATCTTACGTTAAGCTATAGATCCACGTTTCACATAGCCTCGGTGTTGAACGAGACGTTAAATTCGAAATCAAGCACCAAATCAATCATTTCCAACTGAATGATATGTGACATCACTGTTTGATGCTCTCGTTCTTAATAAACCACACGAAGAGAACAAGGAGCAATAAATCTGGCGTTGATAAGAATAGTGCTGTCAGTCAAACAATGAGATCTTTGGCTGAGTCGACACACCATTTGTGGATTCATAGCTACTCGTACACTGTCAACAGTTGTTTATCCCATTCCCCTCCCTCGTCTACCCCCTCACTTGCTCTATCTATTTCTCTCCGTCGTTCTTCCAATCGTAAAAGTGTGGCTGTATGTTATATATCGATCAGTTAGAAAAAAAAAACTGATTTATATCACAAAAGAAAGCATAGCTAGCAACAACACTACAAGAAACCGGTCTTTTTCTAGGTAAGGAACATGCAGACAATAAACTATGGGGTCAATCCATGCAAAGTGATCGAGAAAAAAGAAAAATTGCTGCTCGACCTTTTCAAAAAAATCTATTTTTTAAATGAATGTTTATCCTATATCAGAGTACTTCAAACCACAATTAATTATTTTTACACCCAATGGCGACACAATGGCTACGACAGTGTTACAACTAGAGGAAAGGAACGAGTTTGAGAGCCTTGACTGAACTAATCATTCATCCTTTTTTATTTTACTTCACAACAAATTTTCAGTTGAATTTATGAACAAAATACTTCCTAGAGTATGACGTCATTAATTAATACTTTAACCCTCTTCTGCTCAAAAACACAAAACGCGCTTTGTTGTGTGTTATGGTATACTATGTTAGTGGTTTAACCTGTTCTTCTCCATAACCTCAAATGCATAGCATGTAACAGGCCACTACATAATTAAGTATAATGCTTCTCTCATAAAGCATTACTCTTATCTTACCTTTTATAATAAAATAAATTGTCTTTATCCTCTTCTTCTCCTACAACCGAAGGTTTTAGCTGAAATCTAATTTTTATCTATCAAACTAAGGTTGTAGGTTTTTGCTCTGAGAAATATATATTTAATATATAACACTTGTAGAATTGATATTAATTTATTTTTAGAATAAAAGTGCAAATATACATATGTACAAATAATCAAAATTCTGTCATCGAAGTTCTTTCAGCCTTCTAATTATTAACCTTTGTATCTTTTGATTAGAAAATATCTTAATCGATGCCCACAGATTCCCAAATTTACTCTACTCGGAAACCCGCTGTCCGTCACTTCGAACAAGCTTCGACCGATTGCCTACTTCTATCAAGAAAGTCTGACTACAACTTTCCGTCAGTAAAAAAAAATAGATTAACCTTTCATCTATGACACCCACTTGTGAACATAGAAGGTTAACTTCCTTAAAGAGAACACCATCACTTTGGTCTCCTCTGGCCTAAATAAAAAAATATCTAATACTTCAATATATTAGCCATTTGAATCTCAGAACTCAGTTAAATCAACGCTTCTGTATAGACCATCACTCAGGCCTTCCCTACATGAATTTATTTCAACATATTCTACGGCCATCACTTAGGCCCAGAGAAAATTACTTCTCTCTGCAACTATCATCACTTAGATAGTTCCCTACATGAATTCGTTTTAAATTAATATTTCTACGGCCATCACTTAGGCCCAGAGAAAATTCCTTCTCTCTGCAACTATCATCATTTAGATAGTTCCCTACCAGAAGACAGAGAATTTCAAAAGGACATCACTTAGCCCTCCTGACCATCTTCTAAAAAATTACGACTGAGGGTCTTCTTTTATATGGTCGGTGGACGCGTTACTTTCTCTTTTTTTATTAGGTTTATATTTTCGCTAACGAAAAAGAACAGCTTGGGTAGGCAAAACCTCCGAGATTCTAGTAATTCCATTCTAAAATTTTCAGCCACCAAATATTTGAAAGCTATAGGAAAAAAAGAAGTACGTTAGAAAGAAAAAAAATTAAGCACAAACTTTGAACACAATTCTATACACAAGTTATCCTCTACAATTATATATATATATATATATATATATATATATATATATATATATATATATATATATATATATATATGTGTGTGTGTGTGTGTGTGTGTCTGGCCATACCTAATAGATTATAAATATATAGTCTTACTAATTAAACATATAAATATGTATAAAATATATTTAATCTTTTTTACCTTATTACAGCAAACCAGTAAGGGCGAAGATACGTCCTTACAACTAAAGGACTAACTATTCCCAAAATTTCAGATTTTTTCATCCAGGATTGGAGATATTGGACAGTGAAACATGCCAAATTGGCAAAGTTCCCCAATTTACGATTTTTTTCGGGCGTTTGGGAGCAGCTACAGGTCTGTAAATTTTTGTGCATAAACTTATGTCCCCGGACAACATGCACACATAAACTCAGACTTCTACGTCAGTTGTTTCCCAAACATGTCTTCAATGTCCAAAAATATTGCTACTGTAGACCCTGATTTCACACCTTACAAGTGGTTTTAGGCAAAAATGTTAAGAGATCAAAGTTTTAGCTCTGTGCGAGTTGGAGACGTCCAGCAGTTGTCAATTTGGTAGGACAAATACATGCTGAGATATTTAAAACAACGTAAACACCTAAAATCGAAAAAAAAAAAATGCAAAACGGCGGCAGCCGTTGTGTCGCCATTGGATGTTGTAAAAAGTAATTAATTGTGGTTTGAAGTACCCTGATATAGGTTAAACGTTCATGAAAAAATTAGATTTTTTGGAGATGGTTGAGCGGCACATGGTTGATCACTTAGAATGGATTGGCTCTATGGAGATACGAGGTGGAGAGCTTCAAGCTCCATAAATGGTAATGTTCATGAAATGATAAAACCTATGGAATCAAAACGAACGCATTTATTAACATGACAGAGAGATTTCAAGAAAAGAAGTTTAGTGACTCATGCAAATGGTTCCTGAGCGACAGCGCGCAGTTTTGCCGCGTTGGTAGCACAAGCACTTTGGACACCACTGCGAACGAATTTGTGGATTCTTCGTTGTAGTTATTCGGTAGTTTTTTCATTCCAGTTATTTGCACACACTTTTGCACTTATGGTAGTTCAGTAAAGAAATCTTCAATTGGTCAACATTGAGGCAAATTGGTCGGATTTCTCTCTTTGGGAAGAAAAGAGACATTTTGTGATTGGATTTGTGTGTGTGTGTGTGTGTGTGTGTGTGTGTGTGTGTGTGTGTGTGTGTGTGTGTGTGTGTGTGTGTGTGTAATGTGCTGAGGCTTTCTCAAGCCAAAAGATGTAGTTATTGTCACAAAGATACTACTGTAGAAAAGGAAGCAAAATCTTCTAAAGACATTACTTTTAATAAACTTCCTGGTTGATTGCTAATCCACTAGACTGAAAGTGAGGCTGGGAAACTCCTTTCTCAGATACGGCTAAATACAGGACTATTTTCTTTGTTTTTGGTTTTAAATTTACTTTTGTCATTAGGAAGTTATTTGTCTTTGCAAGAAGAATATTAAATGTCATTTCTAGATATCTGTGGTTTACAAAGATTAAAGTAACTTTGAAAATGAAATCTTTCAGTTTAACGTCCATGATTTCGCCCAATAGGCTAAAGGATACGAAGATTAATGCAAGTGAGTGAAATGAAAGAATTATTGGAATGAGAATGTGGAAGGAGTACATCGAGGAAACTCACGGATACGATGTTGTCCACCACAAACTTAGTTGGCCAGGTATCGAACCAAGGAGCTCACGCATCAGAGATAAGCGCTCTGCTATTGAGCTTTCGTGCCCCCTGAAGTAACTTTCGTCATCAAAAATAAACATTTTTTCCTCTGTAGTTTCGGATCAACCAGCGATAACTGTGTTTGATGGCCTTAAGGTTGGTTTAAAGGGACAAGTTTTCCCGATAGATGGCACTACAGTCTTTGTATCTCTCCCATGTATTTTTTACCTTTCACGAAAATTCACGATTTCTCTTACAAATTTCAACCTACAGACTTCAAATTTTTAGAAAATGAACTTCATAATCTATCAAAGGCAATAATCCGTGCCGATTTTTTATTTAGAATTTTCTTCATTGTTGAAATGACTTGATTGTTGAAATGGATATCCAAAACTTTAACAATGGAACTGTTTCAACAATAAAGAAAATTCTAAATCAAAAATTGGCACGGATTGTTCCCTTTGATAGGTTATGAAGTTCATCCTCTAAAAGTTTGAAGTCTCTAGGTTGAAATTTGTAAGAGAAATTGTAAATCTTCCTGAAAGGTAAAATAATACATGCGAGAGATACGAAGACTGTAGTGGCATCTATCAGCAAAACTTGTCCCTTTACACCAACCTTAATTTGGTCTTCTGTATAGGATAGAGTTTTTTCGCTTCTTCCAGGTTTTGACATCAACTTTGGCCGGGAGGTAGAGAGTTAAAAGGTAGGAATCAAGTTGCGGTTGGCACTGGCGCAAATCCCGGGGGGATGAGGGGGATATGTTCCCTCCAATCTTGGAACTAGGGGGGACTGTCCCCCGATAATCCCATTTGAAATATGATTTTTTGGGGAGAAATGTGATTTGTGTCCGATTACCACAAGGGAAAGCGAGATGAAATTGATATCCCCCAAGAATAAGCCTCAAATCTGCCCGTCTCCCAATGTTGAAGACAACTCTGTTCTCCTGACCCTCCACAGCATTGTTTTTCGTAACTTCATAAATATTTTGAACATCGCTAATATATAAGAACGATCTTACCCCCCAATGTTGAAAACAGATTTGCGCCACTGATTGCTGGATGTGATGTTCAAACGGAGAGTGATAGAATGTGGAAGCTATTTTGCTGCGGAAGAAAGGAGCTAATCAAATTAGCGAATTTGAGACGTATTAGTACAAGGCAACTGCTTAACTGTAGAGGTTGTGTAACCAACTAGGTCTGTGAAGAAAGAGCACTAGTGGATCTTTGGTCCAATTGGTTGACGTAGTTTTCTTGAAATTTTGAAATTACAGGAAATAAACTAGGAAGTAGTAAGATTTTTTCCACAATAATAAGACTTTTATACAATAAAGTAGAAAAAAGCAGAAAATGTAGGGTGAATCAGCACATTGGAAGTTCAGATGTTTTGAAGAAGCAGGAAGTGGGTGGTACACAAAGAGAACTACTAAAGGGTCGCTGTTCCTTTCCCTTCTTTTAATTGCCATTTGCAGTTGTTGTTGAGTGCAGACATGTTCCTGCTCTCTCCTCCATTCTCGTTGTCAATCTCAAGCCTCGTTTCAGGTTAACAAATGAGGCTACAAGACCTCTCCTCAGCTGGAGAAGCCAGTTTCAGGATAACAATTCTTACAGTGCTATGGGGAAAGGACCTCTTGTAATGGCTACCACAGGGTTGGAAATTCTAGCATGATTTACAAAATTCTCACGGTAGATCTATCGTGGAGGCCAGTGACTTCTTTGGTGACTGTTATATGGAAAATTATTTTAAAAATAAAATATACTTTATTATTGTTACTCTTAAAAGAAAATTTACGAGCTTGGGCACCCATGATCCATTTAAATGTCATACATTTTTGTAACCATATGTAAACAAAATGTAAATATTTTGGCTTTAAATACAGATCTCAACTGGTCAAAGAAGATCCTCAATTGCTCGATTTAATTCTCTGTGGGCAAAAAAATACTGGATTTTCCAAAGAGAGATGGGTGCCCAGGTTTTTTGAACAAAACTTTCCGTATACGTAAAAGGAAATAATCATTTAAAAATCTATTGGTGAAACTAGGTGTTATTGTTCCTGGTACTGAGGTTATATACGGACGCACTACTTAACGTGCAATCCGAACTATATGAGCTCCTACTGGGAACAGATCCCGGGCCTCCGTACGCTAATCATTACAGCCCGGATTTATATGCAAAATGCATGCTTATAGTACATGCAGAAACTTATGGATTTTTTTCTTTCCGACGGACTTGTAAGGATTTGTTTGAGACGCATATAAGTGCATATTTTGAGTAAATTTCGAGGTGCATGCATAGTTCGTAAACGTTTCAGGATAGTGCATATTTCCTAATTTTATTGCTGCATACTAGCATAGTTCAGAATATATCACAAGTAGTTGTGTTGAGTTGATTTTAGTTTAGCGTTCTTTCAGCAGCGAGGCTATATGAGACGTGGATTTACTGATTACCGTGGAATCCGAACCACATGAGCTTCAACCGGGAATCAAATCCGGGTCTACCATGCCAAAGGCGCGTACGCTAACCTCGTAGCCATAAGAGAACTCTATATATATCACAATAAAGTAGATTATATTTAAAATGAACTGAATCACTTTGTAAACGCAGATGTAGAATAAAACGTTGTATGAAATAATAGAATAAAATCCAAAATTGGTCGGTTGGTCCATCTGATTTGTCTTGCACACAGTCTTCATCGTGTAGCAGCCAGCATTTGGAAGTAGACGCGCTTGTATCAAATGTAAGGAAAATATTTGTAATGCTCCATCGCGCGTACGTGTCTTTCTCAAAGTTGCGAAAAATGTTCCGCTACCTCTGCAACCAGTTTAAACCCAATGGGGCTCGTACGTAGAAACTGTGTTGAATTATACAGAAAACTTAAATCAAGTGAAGACAAGGGTGCCGATCCTGGGGGGGGGGGGGGCTGGCTCCCAAAGCTTCATGTGAACACCCCTATCGTTTTTATGAATATACAATATTTGGCATAATTTGAATGCAATTTGTCTTAAAATCCTTACATACATACCTTCTGCATCTGAATGCCCCCCCCCCCGAAATTTACAGAGAAATCGGCGCCCTTGAGTGAAGACAGTTGTAAAGGCACAATATGCAGCCGTTATTTGGTTAACGTATATGTTACAAAAAATGTTTCTCTACAAGTGGCATTGAAAAAAAAAATTAAGTACATACACAACCACTTCTCGAAAATACCTGAAATTATCAGACAATTGGAATGCCGTACCAATGCATTGCTGCATTTCCTCTCCTTGTTGGGCGAATTATCACAGACTTTGTACAGTGACACTCATGGTGTTGCGAAAATACCGTCAAATCAACTTTATACAAAGTATCAGGCAAAAATCTTGGGTACAAAATAAACTGTGACGTTGCAAATATACTTAATGATGAAAAGATGGAATTCGAAGAGGAACTAGCACATGAAGATATTTGGTGTTTTTCACATGCATCAGTGACTTCTGCTGATGTAGGAAGGAACTTTTCGATCTACAAAGGGTTTCTCACTGAAAATTTCAGGGGGTTTACAGAAAAAAAAAATAAACTAAGAAACACGTTAATAGTTCAAACAACAGAGGTGATTGAGATAAGATATTTTTATAAGAAATTGAAATTTTATTTTCTTAGTGTATATTTCAGTGCATATGTTAACATTTTAAATGCATATTTTAGTGCATATTTTTGATATTTTTCATGTATATTTTTTTAATATTTTTGATGTATATTTGAATGCATATCTCGGGGTTTGTTTGTGGATGGAAATCCGGATTCTACTAATCATATAAACCACGGGGGAGTTGGAGCTAAGCTTGTTGTTCAGATGTCAGGACTCGGAGATCTGAACAGAATCGTAAGAACACACCTAGCCGATCTCCTATTGCATGATTCAAAAGTATTATTATTATTATTATTATTATTATTATTATTATTATTATTATTATTATTATTATTATTATTATTATTATTATTATTATTATTATTATTATTATTATTATTATTATTAAGTGTAATGAAATGTAATATTCTTTTAAAGCTCTTACGGTGTATTTTTTTCGTTGCATAATCATTCAGAATATTTCCTTCCCACTGATTTCTGAATATATGGTAATTCATAATGGACCATTTGCCCCTTCTCTTAGATCATGATAAAAATCCTTCCCATTCACGTCTTGTTTAAATTTCTTCCTGCTACTTATGGGGGAAACTGTACAAAATGCTCTTCAGAATAAAGAGAATCTCTATTGTTAATGCATGGGACTATTACCAGAAGAATGGAAGAGATCCTTCTGGGTTGAGATGCTGTGGGGTGTTCCATTGTATTGTAGCATTGAAATATCCAGGGATAAGTGCCAATAGAATTCACTGAGACCAGCCATCCCCCATACCCACCCTTTCTTTCTCTTTCTCGACGCCCCTAATGCCAGTAAACCAAAAATCGAGAGTTAAAATTAAAAAAAAAAAGTGACAGCATTTGAAGAGACTCTTTAGTTTGCAGATTTTAAGGCCTTCAGTTCAGTTGGTAGGTTAAAAAAGGGTTTTAGAATAATGGAAAATGGAAGTACTTCTACCTAAGCACTACCGTTCATTAACCAAATTCGTCAGCCGCTACAGTGCGTCTCATTTCGCTTCTTATTGATTTTTCATACTCGACGCAACTTTTTTCCTTCTTTCGTCAACATACCCATTATCTTCTTCTATGTACAGTCTTGATAAAAAAAAATGGTCATCCGTCTTTCTTTTGAGAAGTTCTTGTGCTTTTATTCATAGTATACAGAAAAATCCGTTATCCGGACAGCAGTATATTGCTCAAATATACGGAATCCGTATGTTTACTATGGAAATCTATATGAAGCATAGACTATTCATATAGATACGTACTGTCTGTCTTTTTCCCGCTTCGATGTTACTTCATGTAGCTGCAGGATGTCTGACATTTAGCAGTTTTCCGTATATTACATACATATATGTCTGTTACACGCGTCAGTCTGTATATGAGATCCTTACCGCCTATAGGTTATACAGTCATACGGAAATTACTTATAGATAGAACACTTATACTAACAGTATTACAAAACATACGTTCTCAGTTATACGTTTGCTGCAGCATGTTATATACAGTCGTACTTTAAGTCCAAAAAAGTACAGGATTTACACATGTAACCTATATTTTACGCAAGCCACATACGTTTTTCTTTTCTGTGTGAATAAGCGGAAATAAATGAAAGTCTATATTTACCAAATAATTTCCACGGACATGTATGCAATTCAATGAATGACACTTCTTATATTTCATCCTTGGTTTACTTTATTTGATCTAATAGAAGGGCCGCGGTGGCTCAGTGGAAGAGCGTTCACCTCTGGTGCTTGGGGTCCCGGGTTCGATCCCAGCCCCCACTAAGTGAACTTTGTGGTGGACAAACACCGTGTGCGTGGGTTTTCTCGGGGTTCTCCCGTTTCCTCCCACTTTATTCCACCATTTCATTCATTACTCATCATCACCGTCTACTTTAGCCTAACCGGCATAATCGTGGGACGTAAAACAAAGATTTCATTTCATTTTCTTTTATTTGATCTAACGTTGTAAAGACATCTAATCTCCTTTCTTTAACATCATAACTAGTGTGCGAATTAGATAATGTATATTGGGGGGGGGGATAAAATTTGGCCAAAGGACATAGTCTGAAGGTTCAAATTACAAAATGAGACAATAAATGCCTTACCCCCCATATATATATATATATATATATATATATATATATATATATATATATATATATATATATATACGTGTGTGTGTGTGTGTGTGTGTGTGTGATATCTGTAATAAATAAGAGATTTATTAATTTAATAAATCTACCGACAATAACCATGCACATATATATTGTCTGACATACACACACACCACTAAACCTTTCTGAACGTGTTTTAATGTTGTACTCACTCTTGTCCCCGTAGCTCTCTAAGGTTTATTTAGTTAATAATTTGGCTCGAGCGATAGCCATGATCACAAGCATATGTTAATTTTTCCACTCATATTGAAAGCTTCCACTTTGCATTAATACATACAGGTTGAGAAAAGAAACCTACTTCAGTCTTGTGAAAACCACTAAAATTATCAGTTAAACCGGACATTTTTTTATTTTATTTTTTTTTAAGAAAATCTAGATATTAGCCTATCAAATAAGAAATGGATTGTTGCTGGTCCCGATTTCTCACATCAAGGTCAAATCGAAGGCCAAATATTTAAAATCTCTCAATTCAAATTTCGAGCTTGTGCTTCTACTTCCCGCTAAAGCTGTGCTCATCACGACTTTTTTTCTCCAAATATCGATTCTATGATAGGCACGGAAAGTCAACACTTAAAAATTACTTTACTGTTAGGTTGAAGATGAGTTTATTCACTATGGGCTACGTTATTCAAATAAAGTAAAACATTACACTGAAGTTTTTCAGACAACATTAATTGCGTGGACAGCAAACTGTACAGCGAAAAGATAGAAAAATGAAGGGTTAACTTTAAAAAAACCCGCTCCAGTTGAAATGCTTATACAGATACGGACAATGACACGGAGAACCAGACGTATTAACAAATGCTGAAACAAATCTTGAATTATTCGCTTATTCACCTAAAAATCACCTTCATTAACATGTCTGCTCACTAGGAGCGTATCCCCTAGCGTGTACGTTAACATATACTTACTAGAGAATACCTATATCTCAGATTTTGAGTACAGTTTCAAAAGTTCATTTTCGTAAACTGTAAAAGCAGTGATTACTATGCTAATTATCACAATTAAATGCAACTTTTGAGTTGCATACACACAACCTACTAGGGAATGAAGATCATGTGCTAACAAAGAGTACACTGGAAAATGAAATAACATGTTATAACAAAAATTAAAATAAGATGATAATCGATACAAATATAGAGGATGAATATGACATATCCGAACTTCGCCAAGTATGGTAGAAGAAGCTATTTGTTTACTTCTTCTTGGCCAACCGCTAAGAACATTTATAAATCTATATGTGGCTTTGTTATACGCAATTAGTACATTCAAATTCACAAACGATGACGAACTGAAGGGTACGAAGGTACAGTTGCAAGTAACAACCGTAGTCATAATAATATAGTTCTACTAAACAACGTTGAAAATGGTGGGTAATTAGGTGGTAAGTAGAAATGACCAAAACTGAACAGTGTACATCGATCATTTCGAAATACAGCTAGAAGATTAAATTTACAAGAAATAACAAAAATCAGTGAAATTTGGAGTTATACTAAGCATAGTTTGAGGGGGAAAGCGAGCATCCCCGGTGGGGATACTTCAGCTGACTTCTTTGGGGGGGGGAACAAAATGTGATTGAGGGGGAAAATCCCCCTCATCTCGCCGGTAATTCGCACCCTGATCATAACTGTACAAATCTTTCTATTTTATTATATTGCAAGAATAATAAATTAGTAGTGTTGCCAAACGGCATGAGAAATTTCTCGTTTCGTCTTGTTTGTTGTATCGAAAACGAGACAAGAGACAATACAAAAAAATACCATTTTATATTCGAGAAGAGTTGAGAAACATGTCAATAATTCCAATCTTGTTTTCAAGTCGAACAAGACTAGTTCTCCAAAATCTTCAAGATCTCAAACATTGTTTTAGTGTTAACATGATTCGTATAGTATAAAAGTTATAAATTAATGAAATGATTATACAAACATAATGATGAGAATTTATCTACACTTTAAAGATGCGCTAATCATTATTCAATATACTTCAGTAACAAATATGATTTTAATGTTGTTATAACGCACCGTTCAAGGGTCTCTCGTGATGCAGAAATAATTCTGATAACTTCTAAACAGAATTACGAAAAGGCATAAATTTTGAGTATACATTTAGAAAACGAGACCACAAAATTTTCGAAATGATACGAGAAGACTTTTCGAGAATTGACATAATAAGTTTCTATAAATTTACGAGACAAGAAAACATTTTTCGTCTCATGGGCGACATTAATATAATTAGTACAATTTTGATGGTAAAATCAGTCAAATGCCTTTGAAACGTCTGTTAGAATAAAATATAACACGAATGGGGTATCAGATGTTTTACTACTTGAAATTCTAACTTAATTTGAATCTTTAAGTTCTTAATTTCGAATTCACACCCTAAACTGTCCTGCATAAAGTTTTGAGAAAACAGCCTTTTAAAAGGAGGTGGGTGAACAGTTTTCTAAAACTAAGGATATACACATATATGTATAATCATCATCACGATCGTGGTTATGTATATATGTACAATGATCACCACAATAAAAATAAACAATTAAATATGAACAACTTTAAATTTTAGCGACTAAATAGCTTTGTATATAAAAGAGCTTTCTAAAAAAAAAAAAAAAAAAAAAAAAAACTGGAGGTATTTGGGGAAAGCCTTCGCGTTTCATCCTAAACGTGGAAAATTCCCAACGTACCTCCTCGCAGCAGAAATCGAGCATCTTTGGCGGCTAACGTGGGTGGGGACTCACGACTCCTGGGATACAGAGTCAGCCTCTACCAGCCAACGGCCTTCTCGAAAGGCGGACGAGCGGGTGGAGGTCAGGACACCTTCTTGTCCTTAGGAGAAGAAACTGCTCTAAGAGGCGAGAGATCTGGAAAGGAAATGGGAACACTCCACATTATCACTTTGCCCGCAGGGATGGAGGAGATAATAAATAATGATAGTTCTTCCTGAAGTAAAATATTCCGGTGGTAATATAGTCCCCCGTTTGGATCTACTCCGGGAAGAAAATAAGAATTTTCATTTCAACATAGGAACCTGAAACGTTCGAACTCTACGACGTGCGGGTAAACTGGACAATTTAAAAGCGAAAGTGGACAAATATAAAGTGAACATAGTGGACTTGAGTGAAGTGAAATAAAATTACACAATATTTTATTCGGGTGGTGTTAAGGCCGAGAATGGTATCACAATAACAATGAAGAACAAACTAGCAAGAAGTATAACCAAAGTGGAATGCTGCAGGGATCGCTTGATGTTTGTAAAACTAAGTGCAAAACCAGTTGATATTGTGATAATACAAGTGTATAGCAAAAAGCTGATCATGATGATAATGAAATAGAAGTAATATATGATTAGGTTAGTGACATATTGCATCAGAAGGGAAGAGGTAAGGTAAGCTCAATATCATAGTATGGGAGACTTCAACAGCATAGTAGGAAAAGGAGCTGCGAATAAGGTGGTGGGACTATTTGGGCTAGGTAGAAGAAAGGAGCGGGGCCAAATGCTTAAAGACTTCTGTAGAACCAAGCTGTACACGTGGAAAAGTCCAGTAGATGAGAAATGCTACCAAATCGATTACATTCTTATCAAGCAACATTTCCGGAATAGTGTATGAGATGTGAGGACACTACTGGGAGTGGACATTGATTCGAACCATAATCTCCTGGTGGCGGAAGTGCAAACCTGATTAAAGTCGAACAAGAAAAATGAGAGGAGAAATCGAAAATGAAACTTAGAGCGACTAAGAAGTATGGATAGTGATGTAAAAGGAGAGATTATGAAAAATTCTGTGCAATAGGTAATATGGCGGCAATGTAGAAAATATTTGGGGAAAAGTCAAACAGATTCTACTTGATATAATACATTCCACAATAACATTGGGAGGATGAAAAGAGCACCGAGAAAACCATGGATAACCGAAGCGATGCTTAAGAAGATGGAGGAATGCAGAAGGACGAAAAACACGGACATCAAATACTATGTAGGCTGAATAATGAATTGAGAAGAGAGACGGGCAGAGGCAAAGAAAAGTACATGGAACAATATGTGAAGAAATAATGGAACTTCAACGGCTTTTCAGATATGATCTGATGTACCAGAAAGCACAAAAATTAGGAGGAAAAGCTAATAAAAGTATACGAACATTTGGAATCGAAGATCAACAAGGTCAGGTGGTTACCGACCATCAAGGAATCCTTAGAATTTGGGAGGAATACATAAAAGATCTGTATGATCAGAAGAACCGCCCCAAAGATATTGCGAAAGAATCTGTGATGAGAAAGAAACCACCTCGTTTTCCCCGTTCAGTTCGAACTCCGGAAAACGTAGAGTGAAAAGAGCAGTTCTTGTTAGTCCGAAACGATCCGCTAGGCGACAGGCTGTATCGCTGAGTATGTCACGTCGTTCACTTCATTGCATCTTACATGATGATCTCAAATTTTGTTTTTCATCACAGATGCATTACTTCTGAACGCTGCAACTCATCGGAGTAGGGCCTATAGTGTTTCGATCTGGGACTGTATCTCGACGTTCGACATTTAAACTTTCGACGGAAAAGTACATTGAACCGTGACCACAACATCATGGGTGAGGTTAGATTTGCATCGAAGTTTCACCTCCCGAGTGTGACGTAATGTCACCTGGTATTATCATGGGAGCAAAGATGGAATAAAAGGAGCCCTGAGAGGCTTCTAACCCCCTTCGCTCGCTCAGCTGTTTCGTAACGTAAGTAAACAACTTTTTTATCAATGAAGTTTTGTGTGCAAAGTGGACTAATTATCACATGACATTACGTCACGACCGGATTGTGCAACTTCAATGTAAATTTAACTACACCTCAGCATCACTGTTTCTAAAGAACTACTCGACCGTGAACACACTATGCTCTACGCTCGAACGTTCCATAGCGACTGAAACTGCATTGTCTGAGCTGTCGGCCAACGATCGCTCAAATTCAATACCCCTACTCTTCTCCGAGTACTAACGGTTTAAAAAGTACGCATTTCCTCTGCCCCACCCTATATATACAAGGAAAGAAAGAGCAGTCTTGGGAAGTAACGTAACGCAAGTAACGTTTCCTAGTAACGCGTTACATTTTTCCAAAGTAACTGTAACGGTAACACGTTACATTTTTTAAGTAACGTACTTAGTTTGCGTTACTTTTTTTGCGTTACATTTCGGATGAGTAACTACAATATATGTATATTTTTTTCGGAAACATGTTTCTTTCCTGTAAGTGAATTTCTCAAAATAAAACAATCGAGCATGAACTACGTATTTCAGTGACCGACAGTCACCGACACACAGAGAAACAGATAAGTTCGTAGTGTTACTTGCTGTTTTTGGAAGATGAGAACAGCCTCTGGAAAATCACGTGTACTGATTGCAAGCACCTGGAAGACTTTGTCGTAGATTTTGACAGCTCCAAATCAATACATTCAGTGAGTGAACTATGAGTGCAATGATACCGGTAGTCTATTTTACTTTGATTGGTGTTGTTTTTATAAAGATGGAGAACGAAAATATTTTACCGTCCGAACATTTGAAACAATACTTTTTCTTAAGAGCTGAGGATGATGGTGGACAGAATTTAAAAGTAAAGTGTCTGAAGTGCTCCGGCGGAAAATATCAACAACCAGGGTGCCTTAATTAACGATATACAGTAAGGGGTTAATATGAATAAACTGTTCTGATGAGCAGGCCTACTTTATTACTAGAAAATGGTTTGCTGATGGCATGTAATATTGGAGTTCTTTCAGATCGGTTTGCTTTTCCTAGAGTCCCGTTGATTATAGAGTTTGAAACTAGCTTTAAAAAGCATGCATCGATTTTAGAGTTACTGGTAAGTTTTGATTCACAACCATTTCATGTGTTCTCATTTTATTAGGTGTAGTGTAATATTTCTCTATATTCTGTATTTTTAATTTTACATAACAACATTGTTATTATTATATAATTATTTAGCAGAATAATAATATGCAACCATTTTCTCTAACGCAATAAGGATGAGCACGAGTCAAGATAAAACTCGACTCGACTCGAATTCAAGTCGAGTTTCGAGTCAAGTCAAAGGTAATATTCTCGATTCGAGTTCCGAGCCGATTCAGTTTTTTGCGTCGAGTTTCGAGTCCAGTCGAGTTTGATAAATGGCTCGTTCGTTTTAACTCGTCTTGAAATCATGGTCTGATTACACTGGAAAGCGAAAGCCATAAGAAATGTAAGCTAAGCAGTAATATGGAATACTTTTAGTGTTGCTCATGAGAGGAGACACTGCTCGTATCTCGTGTCGTGTCGATAGCGAGACCACAAGAGATTTTTTATAACAAGCTCAGCGCTGCTCGGCTCAACTGAGAAGATGGCTCGAGCCGGCTCGCTTGGGGTGAACCATCGACTCGAGCTTGGCTTGGGTGGGATGAGCCATCTGCTCGATTCGACTCAACTGAGCCGAGGGCTCTAGCCGAGTCGGTTGAGTGAGCTGTTGGCTCGGCTCACTTCTCGGTTCGGGTCGATAGTGAATGAGCTGTGTGCCGATTTGCTCGAGTCGTGACAATTCTAAACCCGGGCCGAGCAGTTTTGAAGATATTTGGCCAGTGCCCTATCACTTTTAACAGTGTTTGGCTCGAGCCCGAATACTCAACCTAGACCCTCAACCCAAATTTAGAATCTCGTGAACAATGTCCTTGACTTCTAGACTTCACGACTACCGAGGTTGGCAATCAACGGTTTTTTTAGTATTCAAATACAAACCGCCTACCTTTCATGTTTATATAGTGTTATTGTTGTTGTTGTTGTTATTATTATTATTATTATTATTATTATTATTATTATTATTAATAATAATAATAATAATAATAATAATAATATAAATTGTAGTTGTAGTAGTGTCATTGATAATAGTTATATTGTCTATGTAATATACTTGAAGAGAGTACTCGAAATTACACACCGGATTTGGCTCGACTCGACTCGAAACTCGTCCCCAATTCGAGTCGAGTTATAGGAAGTTTTTCGAGCCGAGTTCTCGGATCAAGCTCAAAGATGTATGTTTCTAGTCGAATGGAGTTTCAAAGAAAACTAGCTCGAACTCGATTGTGCCCATCCCTACGAGTAACGCAGTATGGCATTTTATCAATGTTACATTATATGAAAATGTTCATATAACAAGTAAAAATTTGTCCTTGCATTTACATAAAGCGATTCAGAAGTGCAATAATAATAATAATAATAATAATAATAATAATAATAATAATAATAATAATAATAATAATAATAATGATAGCGGTAGTAATAGTAGTATGGAAAATTGAAGTAATAATTTTTCCACATATTTAATGTTTGGGACCTGTTAGTAACGCGTTACTTTCGAAGTAAAGTAACAGTTACTTTTTTGGGGCAAGTAACGCGTTACATTTTAAGAGAAAGTAAAGTAACTTGTAACGCGTTACATTTTTACAAGTAACTTACGCAACACTGAGAAAGAGTACAAATTAAGAGTAAGCTGAAATTTTTACGCTACACTAATCAATTCTTTGTTCAAGCAGTAAATTTTATTAAGAAACTGAACAAATATATTTTGAGTTACTAAGTTTGGGGAAGGGGATCCAAACCCAGAGTTCCTCCCCACTGGATGCATCCCTCGTCTCAAGATATCTAACGTTTATACAACTCTTTTCTCAGAGAGTTTCGTTTCAAATAGACTACCAATGGCTACTTGAAATTATGTTCTCTTTTTAGTTGTATGAAATTTTGTATATTAAGCTTGAATTTGTGTTGATTTTCCTCTTTTTAATAAGAAATAGGAACAATTGAGCCAAAAATTTAGTATCTTCATAATCACCCTACTGTTTGTATATACATTCTTCCCTTACTCTACCTCGATTGATACGGAAATTGGATGTGATCAGCATAACGAAAACGAAACGAAACACAATACTTGGTGAACTAGTTTCCACTGTTTTCCTTCCTTGAAACGAAACCCTGTTGGTTGAAGTTGTTCATTTGACATAATTGCACGTGAATGAAAATGGAAGAAGCCATGAGAATAGCAGTTGACGTGGTTTCAAGTTTCGTTCATATACTTTCACCTCCATTCATAAGATGACTCTGTGACAGATTGTAGTTTCGTATCAACAGCATGTATGTGTGGTGAGAAAACACGTGTCGCCGTTGTTAGCCTGTTGTCTAACACGTTGTTAGTTGTTACCTGATCATTTTCTTGTAATCTGAACCGTTGGCCACCAACTCAATTTGTCGCTCGTGACTCGAGGAAGCCTGCCAAGGTTAAAGTGTAGAGACACGGATGTCCATAGCATGAGGTGTTTGTGAAGGGTTTAGTAAAAAGGCCAATGAAGTTGGACAACTATAACACTGAAATCAACATTTTTCAATATAAGGGGTCTTTGGTGGTTCAGTATACAGGCTACTTATTATATAAATTATTGCGACAAAACAAATATACACATTATCTTTGATAAATTAGTACATTTGTAGTATATTAGTGACAACACCCTAACCGAGTCTCATGAAATCAGCGAAGCCAATTAGTGATGGGTTTGGTCAGAGGAAAGGTGGGTGACCGTTTGAACTCACCACGTGCTGTTGGAATTGCCCAGTTTCGTGAGGATAATTGAGGAGCTACTCGAAATAAATAAATAAATAAATAAATAGCGAACTCTGGTCTAGAAAGCAAGCATTACTGGCGAGTGGAGCTAATTGGAACAGTGGCAGCGATTGGACGTTAAAAGTGGGGGGACAAGACATGATCTGGATATTTGTATTTCAATCTTAGTTTCCCTGGTTGTTTCTAATACTTCGTTTGACGAAAGGTTGTAGGCCTATACACAAGTTATCGTCTACTACCGAACATGCAGGCGAGTAAGCAGGAATAACGAGGAGTGATTCGATTTTTGGCGGGAGTTGAAGGCCGTGAAATGTATCGACGGATGAAGGCTGTGTACGGTGAATACAGTCTGAGTCGTGCAAGTGTTGTTGAGTGACGCAAAAGATTTCTTCAGGGGCGCGAGTCACTGGATGACGATGCTCGTCCTGGACAGGCTCATCGAATCATCACACCGGAAATGATTGCAGAAGTGAATGCTTTAGTCTTGGACAACTGCAGAATCACCGTAGATGAGATCCATCGGTTACTGGGTATTAGCGTGGGCACCACCCACACCATGATGCATCAACACTTCAACTTTCGAAAAATTTGTGCGCAGTGAGTTCCCCACCAACTGACCGCCGAACAGCGCAATACTCGAATGGCGCTGTCTTTGAATCATCTGCAACGTTATCATGAGGAGGAATATGGCTTTCTGTCGCGTATTGTCACAGGAGACTAAACATGGTGTTACCATTTTGAACCGGAAAGCAAGCGTCAGAGCAAGCAGTGGAAACATGCAACTTCACCACCTTCAAAGAAATCAAAGGCTGTGCACACCAGTTTGGTAAGGTTATGTCCTTCTTTTTTGACCACAAGGGTCCACTGCTTGTCGAGTTCCTGGAACGGGGTACCACCATCAATGCCCAGCGTTATCAAGCCACTTTACAGAACCTTAGACGAGCCATCAAGTCGAAACGCCCAGGCATGTTGTCTAATGGCGTTATCCTCCTGCATGATAACGCCCGCCCACACACGGCCAATGCAGTTTCGTTGGGAAACGCTGGAACATTCACCGTACAGTCCCGACCTTTCACCGTGTGATTTTCATGTGTTTGGACCTCTAAAACAACAAGCTATTCGCCGACATCGATTCGCAACGGACGACGAAGTGTGTGACTGGGTCCAGGCCTGGATCCAACACCAGCCTACTAGCTTCTTCAAGGATGGAATCGACCGGCTAGTGTCGCAATGGGATAAATGTGCCAACAGTTTTGGCGACTATTTTTGAGTATGTGTACTGTGTATAACTACATTTTTGAGTTAATACAATCGTTACCGTTACTTTATACTAGTGACCGGGTTTCATTTGAATGCCCCTTATGTCGTATCTCATATTCTATTAAGTAAATTCACAAGAGCAACGTAAGTAGGTACTAGCCCTTTGTACTCATAAACAACGAAGGTGTAAGAAATATTTGATTCCTTGCTCATGAATATCTTAAAATTCTGTCTGGAAAATTGTGTGACCAGATTATTTAATAACAAATTTGCAAGACAATCTGCAAAAAGGATATTATTAATTATAGTAATGAATAATGAAGCTTGTTTTGCAAAAGTTGCATTGAAACTGGGGATTAATGAACAACTTATGTTTTTAATCCATACATGCTATTAAGTGTATGTTATTACTCTTAGCAAATGAAAGACAGTAAATACTAAAAGCATATGCTACGACATTTGAAGAAGTATTTGCTTTTACAGGTTCCTGAAACATGTTCGTTGCCATTAGGTGCAGTTTTCACTTTCTTCGGACACATCGAAACACAACAATACTTACAATCACTCCACACCCCAGTTATACAAAATAATCCTAAAACCTAGAGTTACGTTGAGTTCACTGTTTTTAATTGTATATACATTCGCACACCCTTAAACACACCACTTCACTCGTATATTACACTGCAAAACAATGAAAAAGGTAGAAGTTGTTTCTTAATCAATATTCTTTATTACTAAAAAGAAGAAAATATATTTTAGAAACTGTGAATGTGTGTGCAAGTAAAGAATAACTTGTGATTTTTTTTTTAATGTTCTCTCAATTAGTTTCAAAGCAGCTGACGTACACATCAACCCCTTATAAGAAGAAGTTAAAGTATACTGGAATTGTTGTGCTCCACTAGGTTAATTTTTGGGTTATTTTCCGTGGCAATTAAAACGCAATTCCTGTAGCCTTCTTAACTCCACGGGAAGATAACCAATACGTACTCACGCAACGGCAAATATTATAGGGCTATTGTTCCATTTTTTCTATGAAACAGTAATACATACAAAAACTTCACATTTCCAAATGAAGCATTAATGGGTTACATCAAAAAAGTGGGGGGCAACTGCCCCCCTTTGCCCCCCAAAACTTTACATTTCCAAATGAAACATTAATGGGTTAAATCAAAAAAGTGGCTGGCAACTGCCCCCCTTTGCCCCCCCCTAATCGCCGTCCATGATGCTGACCATATATGACCCCAAAAGACGATTGTCACAAGTTGGCTGGTGTGTAAGAGCTGTTGCACCAAGAGTTTAGTTTTATAGTCTATTATATAGCCTATATATATATATATATGAAAGAACATTCGTCTCTTTTCATTGCTGTGAACTAGATATTTATTGTCAGTTCCGGCTAACCTCTAAACAGAAATAAATAAAATTATTCGTATCCTTCCACTGTTCAAACTTATAATTGGCTAGTGACGAATCACGGGGAGCAGCAAGTTATAGCTACACGTGCAATTTAATATGCTTGTGGCATGCGGAGTACTTGAAGCAGCACCAGTAAAAACAAAAACAAACAAAAAAAAAATACTAAGCACAACTTACTAAATATAGGCCTACTGCATTTTAGCATAAACTACTTTTCTTAGCTTGTTGTGTTTCTACCATAGCACTCGTGGAACCTGGATTTATATAAACTGTTTTACCGAAACTGTTCTAGACCTTTTATGTGTCCAACATTTATGTCGTCATGAATGTGCATACAAATTTCTAATCTAGAAAAAAAAAATGGTTATAATTTTTTAAAAAATATCGTTTTGTAGATACTATCTGGGTTACTTTTTTTTTTTTTTTTTACAATTTTCATATTCTTCATTCTTTTTATTGTCATCCACTGAAATTTTTAAAAATTGGAGTGAAGTGTAATGTATTTAACCCGTAACATGGGACATATTTATCTTTCTTATTATGCAACCTTGGATGTGAGGTATTTTCTATCCAATACTAAAACTATGTGAAATCTAGATGACTTATTTCTATAGAATTAGCATAGAAGAAATCTGTGATATCATTCTCCTATTACAAACATAAGAAAATAGTTTTTTTTTTTTTTTGGAGAAAAAGTCTTCTGCAGTCAGTAACAGAGTAATATCATACACTTCGCAACTATAACAGACTATAGGAGAGGCAGGGGCAGTATCTACCCCATGTCCCAGCTTAGGATTGAAAAGTGAGTAAATACACAAAATCTTACTGTACATCTTAAAAAGGAAAGAACATTAGGAAATCCGAGTAATTATTATTTCTTTTCCAACGCCTGCACCTTTTCCCTGCAACCAACTTTCGGATGTCTATAGAGATGTGCTTGCTCCTCACGCTAGCGACTTTTCGAACCGAGAAGTCAACTGAATGTTTGTTACAACTAATTTTGGATCCTACTGAAAATTAGTTCCTTTTCATAAGTGAGAAAATTTGTCCACTCTGATACGTACTACTGAATGTGGAAATCAATAAGATGCAAAGGGTATAGCCGAATAATGGGGTGTAAAGACAGAGCCCTTACACGGATTGCTCTGATATTTATACCAAAGGCACCTCATATCCAAAGATAACTTTGGCCATCTTGCTTGTAATTCTAATTCTTGCGTTTCTAATACAGGAAATACATTGCAATAACAACATTTTGTATATTTTTGTATTATCATCATCTTGTGAATTCTATCATGTTGTATATACATTATATATAGGGATAATAAACTGTAAATCATAATTTAAAATATTGGTATTTTACTAAGACAGACTGAAAATCAGTGACACTAGCGTTCTCACGCGGTTTCTGGAAGAGGTAAGATAATGAGAGTTATGTTGACATGCAGAGCCATTCATGACGAGTCAAAAACTCAAAATCGACAATTTTTGACTTCTAACAGTATTCATGGCAGCCAAAACATTTATGGCGTAATGTGGGTTGTCTATCGTCCAGGCGAAAATGCAGCGTCTTGGCTTCGGTTTTCCTTATTTTACACCAAGTTGCATCGAAGATATCAAACCATGATCAAAATTTATTATAGATGGATTGGTGTTGCTTCTATGGTGGAAAATAGAAGATGGTCACTCAAACATAAAACAGAAAGATTTGAATTCGAATATTTTCGACGCATTTTCGCTAAAAATATATAGTTTCTTATTTTCTGTAAGCTCCTTTGAGCAAAGTTTGTTCTTGTTTCCGAGATATGAACAATTTTTGATTTTCGAATGTTCAACAATAACTTCGAAATTCGAAGAAATTTGCAAGTCGATTTTCTGGCCAAAGTTATCTCTGGACATGAAGTACATTTGGTATAAATATCAGAGTAATCCGTGTAAGGGTACTTTTCACCCCACCCACCCCTTATCTGGCCCCACCCACCCTTTACGAGTTTCTTGAGATCACGCCACCTAAGTAGACCTATGTGTAAAAATCGGGGATACCTACATTACTATTTTTTTTATTATTTAGAGTTTAGTATTAAATATCCAGGATTTAAACATTTCTAGTGACTAGTAGCAAGTTGTTTGTTAAATTATTCAGCTCCACACATAACTTCGATCTTAGTATATTGACTACGTAATTTACTCCTATAGCCCTTACTTCTCAGTATTAGTGTAATGCAATGGCGAAGCATACTGTAAAAAAAACTGGGTAGAGACAGACAGACAGACAGACAGACAGACAGACACACACACACACACACACACACATATATATATATATATATATATATATATATATATATATATATATATATATATATATATATATATATATATATATATATATATATATATATATATATAGTGCTACTCTGGCGACTTTGGCTATAGTCGCCATTTTACTGTAGTGCATCAACTTGTGTGTACTACGTGCAGATTGTGTGTACATTCTAGTAATTTATTAAAATTATTATTGTTGGGATATATTCTTTTCACATAGACGCGTCTCGTTGTTATTTGGGAATTCATAGCATTATAATATCATAACAATAATAGTTAAACGGTAATCCAAACGTTGGAATCGTTTGAAAATGTTGGGTTGGCCTATTCCGCAGTCGCCATCCCACTTGCGGGAAAATTCCTGGAGGTCTAAGGTTCAAGGTGACATGAGAAGCAACACCCTGGAGAGTTTGTGCCTAATCACAATGCAAAGTAAGAAACACAATCAACCTTAATATCAATTCATTACATAAAGTAGCACTAAGATTTCAATAATTTCAATAATGCTGAAATCTAAAATTCTCATTAATTTCAAAACATGTTATACAAAATCACATACATTATTAAACCATATAAAATCTTATTTATTATAGCTTATGTAAATACAGCTGGTTATATATTCTGCGATTACTGTACATTATTAAGTATGACATTAGATTAACTTCTTAACTTTTATTACCTGAGACGTTTCCTTTCAATGATACACACACACACACACACACACACACACACACACACATATATATATATATATATATATATATATATATATATATATATATATATATATATATATATATATATATATATATATATATAGATAGATAGATAGATAGATAGATAGATATAGATATATAGATATAGAGATAGATAGATAGATAGATAGATAATGTATTCCTTTTAATGTTTTCTTTCTTTCCAGATTCAGGACGTACATCGCGTCCTTCAAAAGTATCTAAATGTGTGGTAAGTACATCCTCTTCCTACTTATTAACATATATATTTATTATCATTTTTCATTATTTTATTTTTATTTATCTTGATTCTCTTCTTTTTCATACACATCTATATATTTAACTATTCATATTTTCTGTTTGGGGGGCGCGGTGGCTCAGTGGTAGAGCGTTCACCTCTGGTGCTTGGGGTCCCGGGTTCGATCCCAGCCCCCACCAAGTGAACTTTGTGGTGGACAAACACCGTGCTCGTGGGTTTTCTCGGGGGTCTCCCGTTTCCTCCCACTTTCTTCATTCCACCATTTCACTCATCTCTCATCATCACCGTCTCCTTTAGCCTAACCGGCATAACCGTGGGACGTAAAACTTAAAGATTTCATTTCATTTTATTCATATTTTCATTTTCTTTATACATTAATAGAGTCATCTTTGTTTATCTGCAGGTTAAGTTGGTTCCCACTACCTTAATTGTTTAACATTTCTGTTGAGGACTGCGTGCATAAGTAGAATATAGTTTCTGTATATCTTATGATTTAAGTAACATTTTCTCTCTCCTTTTTGGATCATATTTTCAGAAGATCATTAAGAAACATTAACATAGCTTGCATACAAGAAACATCATTTTATGGCATTTTGTACAGTAAAAGTCATAATTTTAGCTTTCAACATCATTAGGTTCAGTTGTAATAATAATCCTAAACTTAATTTGTAAATGGCTATTTAAGGTCCTGAAGAGTTGAAGTGTTGAACAGGTTTCTCTGTAAACATAGAATTTTGAATAATTTAATTTCGATTTGTATTATCAATTTATCTTAAAAAGTGGTGGATGAGATAGGGAGTGAAAGAGAAATTTTCCCTGAATAGTTTTTGAGTTAGCAATGCATGATTATTTGTATCTTACGTTTCCAACAAAAAATAATTACTTAATTTTCTATTTGGATATAGTATACGTAAAGCCGCGTCAGTTCCAGAAGGAGCTGGACGCTCATACTTTTAAGGATTATTCATTGAGTATCTACGAACTTACCAAGGGGGTAACAAAGCGACTTTGATTTACTTCTCGAGTGATACGAAAATAAAAAAGAACGTACCTGTACTTTATATCTGCATGTGTAGTGCCCTTGTACTTTATTTATGACTATGTGTATGTGTCTGGGGGAAGGAATTAACGCATATCGCATGTCTTGTGCACATGAATACTTCTTACTATTGCGCTACGTAGAAAATTTATGGTATTTCATGTAGAAGTGGTAATAGAACACAGAAGAAACGCAGATCAGGGTGTTCTCATGTATACTATTACCTTATATTTTACCTTTTATATTATTACTAACTCCCAAATCACACGCACAGAGGGTTAATTAACGTTACTTTGAGGATATTTCATTATTTCAAATCAACCTTTTCAACTTGTTTGATTCTAGTTTCGAGAACCACATTTGTGGTTATATATAGATTAGATGCCGCAGCCATTAACTATGTCGACTATTACACTTTAAATTAATAAAAAGTAGAAAATTGAATTAAACGAATTGATATACACTATATATTGTCTTGGTAATAACCGAAATTATTAAACCAAAATGGCGCAGACATGTCCGAAATCGCCCGTGTTAAACTAATTGTTATACAGCTTAAACATTGAAAGTAATAAGATTGTCGTTGTCAAAAATGTCCACACTCATTTAAAATTTGTTTCACACTACCACAGATCACATAGCCTAACGGCAAGATTGGTAAATACGTGGAAAAACAAGCGTATTAAGTTCGTCGCGCTTGCAGTGACATCTACTCTCGCTGGCAGGATAATGTAACTACTCACCAGCAGTGTAACTATCCACCTAAAGAATTCACCAATATACCAATTACTTCTCACCAAAAGATCTATCTTGGAATCGGTTCTTATCAGAAAAATATGGACACATTCTTAAACAAGTGAGTATTAGCATGCGAGAGGGAGCGACACTATCGACATCGCTCTCGCTCTCGCAGTGAAAGTTATGAACTAAAACAGTGTACTTCCGGATTCCCTTTGACTGTCATGGGCCTGACACTACAAAGAACTACAAAATAACATTTGTAAAATAATAATAATAATAATAATAATAATAATAATAATAATAATAATAATAATAATAATAATAATAATATTGTATTAAACCGGAGCTCGAGATGGATCATCCTCTATCGGCGCCATGTAGTCTCGAACCCCCTTTTTCAACTTATAACTTCCATCCAAGACTTGTTTGTTTGTTTTAACGATTCGAAAAATTTATACTATTCTCAAAAATTTATACCATGTGATGCAGACTAGTAAGCTTATCACCAATTTAAATATCATGTAATGCGCTATGGTGCAGATGAAGAATAGCGGCGCATTACATATGTGTGTGTGTGTGTGTGTGTGTGTGTGTGTGTGTGTGTGTGTGTGACCCCGCGTAGCGTAGTCGCTAACGCTCTCATGCGAGCGGTCCCTGGTTCGATTCTCGGTGGGGGCACTCGGTCGAAAAAGTATAAAATACTTTTTCAGGCCAGCCACCCTGAATGAGGTTTTCCTGGGTTTTCCTCATTCACACCAGGCAAATGTCGGGGTAGTACCTAACTTATAGGTCCCAGGCCGCTTCCTTCCTTCCCCAATCCTTTCTTCCTTTTCTTTCCCCGAAGTGTGCTCGCTGAGGGACGTCATCCCTCAAACGTGAAGGGCTAAATGGCCTTAGATGCTGAAAGCCCAGAAATCTAAATCCTAACCTAACCTAACCTATATATATACAAGGGCGGATCCAAGGGGGGGCTATAGCTCCCCCCCTTGACGCTCAGGTTTACACTGGATAAAATGGACTTCAATTCTGCTTTATACTGGATAAAACGGCAAATTATGGTTTAGCCCCTCCCTTGATCATATCCTGGATCCGCCACTGTATATATATATATATATATATATATATATATATATATATATATATATATATATATATATATATATATATATATATATATATATATGTGTGTGTGTGTGTGTGTGTGTGTGTGTGTGTTGTATTTGTAAGGTATTTGTTTTTTACTTCTACTTTTAGCTATGATATTTCGTGATGCTGAAGATGATCCCTGCTAATTCATAAATATAGTATTAATGTTTGATTTTTCAATATTCTTTGCAATATATGTTTACTCTGTTCCTTTAAATATAAAATTTTATACTTAGTGAAATTTGGTGTATAGTATTTTTTCGGAAGTATAGATATCCGAATGGTACCACATTTGCTAGAAATAGGGGCATTACTCCCCATACCTTCTTTAGGGACAGTCATTTCTAAATACCTTAGAAATGAGCTGTAAAGTAAAAAAAAAAAAAAAAAGATAGAGGTAAAAAACACCTTACAACACCTAACCTAATACCTTATAGTCTTGTAAATGAGCTCCATACCCTGTTCTTCATTTCGGCGAAAATATTAATAGCTCTTTCTTTGAGTTAAGGTATCCTACAAAGCTTCCACACTAAATTATTTACTGTAAGTGTCCATAATTCAGAAAGTCATATTTGTCATACTATTCGTTAAGTAAGTTTTCACTCTTTTCAGGGCACTCATCGAATGTTTACAAGAAACAGAAGTTGATGGAATGCTTAATACCATATTTAGCAGCTTTGTTGTTTCCTGATATACCAGTACGCTTTGAAGTTCATTCCTGAGCAGTGGCGTATTTACGATTTTATTTCGGGGGGGCTTTGCTAACTTTCCGGGGAGCTTTGCCTGAAAATGTGAAAATTCTGCAAGATATTTCATATACTTTACTATAGTAAGTAAGATTTCGGGGGGCTTAAGCCCGGAAACCTCCCCTAAATACGCCACTGTTCCTGAGAATATATTTCAAGTATTCGAGAAGAGAAATGTGTTTGTTACTGTCAGAACATAAGTTGGCAAGCTCATTCTTAAACTGATCTGAGCAAAAAGTGTTAGGAAAGGTTGATATCAAGTCATTCAGTTTGCCCTATAGAAGAATTTGTTGATACATACTAAATTTTCTATAATTTAATAATTCTACGGTGGCCAGATTTTTGAATTTTTCAAATCTTTCATCTGCACAATCATTGAGCGAAGAATCTAATATAAATAAAATAAAGAGTTTGTTTGTGTGTCTGTCTATCTATCTTTGTGGCTGTGTGCGGCCTGGGGAGCAAACGAGTGGACTAAATTACCAAAATTTGGTCACAGGTACCTTGGTCACAGACCAAGACGAAGCGTTTTCTTTTCAAAATTTGAGCCAGAGAAGTTTTAGGATTTGTGAGTTTACAGGGACATATAAAAGTACTTGTCACTATCGCGAAAAACATAGAAGTGAGAGAATTGCCAATACATCTCAACTGTTCGTAAGGGGGTCTTCTTCTTCTTCTTCTTCTTCTTATTATTATTATTATTATTATTATTATTATTATTATTATTATTATTATTATTATTATTATTATTATTATTATTATGTTGGAGACACATAGGGACAAAATACAGAATTTATACTAATGTTCTTCAAGGGTACGTTATAACAATTTAACGTTTTATAGAAGGAGCTCAAAAGATGGTTTGAAATAAAACCAAATAAGAAGATATAGCGGTCTGTTTCTGTCACTTACAAATCCAGCTTAAACAAAATAGGCAGCCCTGTAAACGTAGACAGAATAGCAAACGTCTTTTCGCAGGTACTACTACACAGCGCGAATCTTTGGACTTTTAATTTCTCACGTGGCTGTTTCTCCTATGCTTCTATAGGTTGATACAAGGAAAATGGATCCAGCAGAGGAATGATGTTCAAGGTTTCGCGAGACGCTTTGCTTTCTGTCTTTCATATGGAAGCAGGTTCTAGAAAAGTATCTAGTTTCATACCAGTAAAAATAAATAAATAAATAAAAATAAATTATAGGAAATTGTAAGTTCAGAATCTTTAAATTACAAAATTTTAAGTTAGTAATTTAGGCTTAATGGCTTAATACATATAAAATTCGAAAGGGTAGACGCTTTTTACCCTGTCTCCCGTCTAGCCTCGCCACTGAGTAATGTCAGTCTAATTTTAATGATTTTTGGTTGCTTATTTTGGAGTCTTATTTTGAAATCTCGTATTTTCATGAGTTTTAGTGAATTTTTGATTGCTTATTTTGATTTTTAAGCGCCTAAAGTCTAGACAACTTGTACTGTATAAAAATAAAAGTTGACCTAAATAAAAGCTTCTTACTAAGAATGAGTGTATGTATTTTTAAAATTTAAGTTGCTTTTATGTCAGGGGTGGGGGAGGTGCTAGCTTTCCACAACATAGAATGCACTTAAGAATATTGCAGCCTGAGACGCAAGCATGAGTTTTCCATCATCTTGATCAAATACACTATTTTCCATCACCCATGTTACGTAGGTAGAGTCAAATGAAGTAGTCATGATGAATGAAAAAAAAAAAAAAAAAAAAAAAAACTTTTCAATCAGATATTCTGCCGTAGTAGTGGGTATTGAAAGAATTATCATCTAGGGTGTTCTTTTCCATACTTTTTTTTATTTCTTTCTTTTAACTCTGAATATCTTTTCATCTTTATTTTAAATGTCATATCGGCTGGCTCAATCAGAAAAAATTGCACGGACGGTGAAGGGACTAATTGAAAGAGCTCTTTGTGACTCATATGGAACGACGTTCATCCATACCATACTCCTCCATGACGTCGACTGTTTTAACAAAAGAGAATCACGGCTCGCAGTCGTCGTATTCAGTTCACGAGCTTTTCTCCCCTTGCATTGCATATACAGTATATAGCCTACAGCTCGATAAATCACACAAAACGTAAAAAAAGAAAACGAAAGCAATAAGTCTTGCTTAAAATTAACGTAAGAGGTTGTGTTTCGTAGGTTCTGTTGTTTTAATCTTTTTTCAAACAATTGACAGCCAGCAAGAAGTGACTTTTCCAAAATTAAGTGAAGTTTCTTTCTAATTGCTTTTCGTCTCCCTGATGCGTCTTCCTAGCCTCATTTGTTTCACTCCAATTTTACTCACGATATTTGGTCTTTTGTCTATGTCACGTAAGTTTCGCGTTTTTAAAACCGAGAAAGCCCAATATGTACCTCCGAGACATATTTCTGGCTACATGTAATTGTTTACTCTATGTATAGATTTGTGTTCTTTCTCTAGTTCTCCCTTCTTACATGGGTTTACATTTTAATTTTCATTTTTAGCATATTTTCCTCTTAAAAATTTAAAAAAATGAAAGGTACAGAACACCACACTAAACTTTCTCGCTCCAATTTCTTACGTTATTAAATCATGCTATCCTGTAGTTATTACTGATTTATTTATGAAATAAGCACAAATTTATAAGGGTTTTTGGAAAATTTTGTCCGAAATCAAGTTACCTTTTTTTGGGAAAAAGTGACAAATGACTTATGCTATATTTTAGTTTATTGAAATATTTATGAGAATAGAACAAAAATCATCCAAAAAAACTCATCCCTCAAGGTAAATTAACCGTTGTGTATTTTTTACATGTCACACTGTAAATGTGTACATGCGACACTGACTACCTATTGTATGTCTACAGTACCGGTCAAAAGTTTTAAGACCACCTAGGATTTGAGTAGACTCTCTATTTGGCGCAACAACTTCGCGAAGTACTCCTGTCCGAAGCATAAAATTTGGCGACAGTTGAATTGTGATGTGAGAGATACTGCAAATTATATGTCTAATAATATTTCTTAAAATAAACACCACGAAAGGCATTTTGTAATAGATATTCTATAATGCAAACAAAAGGCTGTAAGATAAAACAGTATTTTTGTTTTATTTCAAAGATACACACATAGGGGAACAATGCAGGGACATACATTTGAAATGATAAAATTTTGTAAGTGTTCTCTAGTTCTATCTAGCTTGTTGATATGTTAACGTTTGAAAAGTCAAAAGTAGCTAGCTATATTTTGAAAACTGTTTGCGGTGGCCTGTATACGCTTGTGTGTTCATACTGGATTGCCACTCAATGAAAGAGTATTTTTGTTGTTGCCAATACAAGCGACACAATTGGTCAAACCAAGCTTTCGAGACTTCACAGTAGAGTCTACCTAAATCCGAGATGGTCTTAAGCTTTTAACCAGTACTGTAATTGGGACAGGCTGTACCTGTACTGTATGCAACATCTACCCATGTCGAGGTAGTTATTTTGTATTTGAAGAATTTGGTAATATTATTTTCATGTATATACAAACGAAGATAATTTCAAATGATAATTATATCGAAAGTGAATCTCATAACATTGAAAGAACGGGAGCGTTATCTTTTTCTTTCTAAAGTATACAGTGCTGAAAAGCGTGTTCTTTCTGGGTACCGGAAATAGGTTTGTTGGGTTTGAGAGTAACTCGTGCATTTGGTGATCTGGGAGCACCCATTATGTCTTTACTCTTTATGTGCACACGTGTGGTGTGGTTCCTTCCAGTACTGAGGCAGAGGGGAGAACTTCGTATAGACATCCAGAAAAGGGAGAAGGAGAAATGGGTGTAGCTCCCCCATCCCACCCCCGCAAAGAGTCCAGTTAATATTTACTCCAGGAAATACAAATACACCGTGAAACTAACCAGAAAAAAGTCCGTATGCTTGTTTTTCAGCTGTGTCAGATCGTTCATTCAAATGATGTCTGTGTTTCTACGTTCTTCTACAGTGAATTCTAAGAATTCGTATTCATCATCCAAAGCTAACATGGTTGAATTGAAAGAATGTAGGATCATCATCGTGCAAGTTATCATACACACAGGGGAATTTTTATGAGTCGTTCTGAAGTAAAATTAGGACCATTTTACATTTTCCTAAGATAAAACAAAAGCCAATTTGTACTAAAAATTTGGAAAACATGCCATCTAGAACACATGAATTACACTGTACTATGAAACTGACTTGTGAGTGATGAGAATTTTGAACATAAGGTATTCAGAAAGAATTCGTTAATCAAGCGTTAGTCACACGACTAGTTAGTGTCATATTAGTTCTGTACTAGGGAAGGTGTACTGTTTTGGGATTCAAAGTCTGCTTGGAGCTCAGCTAATACGTTGATTTGGGTATGATTAACTCATAAAACCCCAATACATTGGGTACGGAAAATAAATGTAGCAACTACGAAAGTCTAGACGTGCGCATTCATAGCCTGTAAAAGTGAAAATATATGAAATACAAAATTCGAAATGTTTTCTTTGTGTTTTGACATCACAAAAACTTTAAAATATTTACGAAATCGGATTCTAATTAACTTATTGATTTCTGAGGAATGTATTTATGGCAGGAATAAGTCAAGTAGTACTTCTACTAATATTAGCGACAGTAGAAGAATTATGGGGGGCGCGGTGGCTCAGTGGTAGAGCGTTCACCTCTGGTACTTGGGGTCCCGGGTTCGATTCCAGCCCCCGCCAAGTGAACTTTGTGGTGGACAAACACCGTGCTCGTGGGTTTTCTCGGGATTCTCCCGTTTCCTCCCACTTTCTTCATTCCACCATTTCACTCATCTCTCATCATCACCGTCTCCTTTAGCCTAACCGGCATAACCGTGGGACGTAAAACTAAAAGATTTCATTTCATTTTCAGTAGAAGAATTATGTTATAATTATAAGAGGAGATAAGTTATTGATCAATTATATGTATCCCTCAGAAAACTGAAAATTTTCTACTCATCTCTCACTGTTCACTTTAAGAAACAGTTCTGCTATTGTAGAGGACTCGGCTAAATAGCTGCTTCATAGTTAATTCACCAGATGGAGTGGAAGGAAAGAAATAAAGATTTTTAATTGCCTATTCTCAAAATGTAGGGCTAAGTGTATTGTGGCTAAACCAGGGTACCCTCTGCTCTAAATTAATTAGTTACATGTGATTAACTTAATCAACTAGTACGTACTAATCAGATTCTGAATAAATTTCTGAAAACCATGTGTTAGTCAAACTCTTAGTATTTCGCTAATCATACGTCAAAATGACTCTGCATAATACCCATTATTTTCAATGATTGATTAAAGTTCTTCATTTATACGTAAACGTAATGATTTGCTTTGTCAAATTGGTCGCTATTTAATATTTAGTAAGATACTATAATTAAACTACGAGGCATAAAGAACTCGTATAGCTAGAGAGAGGTAAGATAAGATAGAAGAATCATCAAGTAGCTAAAATTTGGGATAAGCTTTTGAACTTCAGATGCGCAGTTATTCATGGTTAGAACGGAACTTCGCATTTGGAAATATTCTGGAACAGTGGCGTCGTCTTTTCCTGTCCATTACTATCATCGCGTGTTTCTTCCCCTTACAAATGGGGCCGCGGTGGCTCAGTGGTAGAGCGTTCACCTCTGGTGCTTGGGGTCCCAGGTTCGATCCCAGCCCCCGCCAAGTGAACTTTGTGGTGGACAAACACCGTGTGCGTGGGTTTTCTCGGGGTTCTCCCGTTTCCTCCCACTTTCTTCATTCCACCATTTCATTCATCACTCATCATCACCGTCTCCTTTAGCCTAACCGGCATAACCGTGGGACGTAAAACTCAAAGATTTTCTTCCCCTTATAAAAATGTGCTGCTTGCTTTAGCTTGTTGACAATGAGCTCTCTTCCATTGTTACCGTAGATTTTACTGTCGAAATAGATAGATAGATAGATAGATAGATAGATATATTAACTTTCGGGCGACAATCGGAGCGAAAAAAGTCTTGTAATCGTGTGGAAATAAATAGATATTTTAAATGTATTCTCCTTGCATGTCATGACCCCTGCATGCCGAAAAATTAAGACCCCGTCATTACACTTGAATTCCATTAGCATGTTTGTCCATTGATTCATATATACAGGGTTCTCAAGACTTCACTGTTTAATGTGCAGAAATGAAATTTTAAACAAAGTTTTAATAAACAAAATTTTGAATCGCCTTCTATTTTCAAAAATAAGGATATATTTTATTGGGAAAGTACTTGTATATTGAAAGACGTCTTTTGTCTCTTTTATTAAAATGAAAATGACTATAACAAATTTGACTATATTTCATAAATGAATATTTAATTTAAAAACTTTACAATACGGCGAGTTATTTCTCTTGGAAACATATTGAGTTTCAAGGTTTCTCTCAGAAACAATTTCGTCGATTTCGCTCATATTACATGTAAATAAATTAGCATCACTAGAAGCTTAGATAATTTTTTTCCTTGAACGAATTCTTCAAAAATACTTCAGACATTTTGAAAAAATAAAGTTTTAACAAAGAATGATACTGCAATTTGTCATAAACATTTCTCTACGAAAAATCCAGAAAAAAGGTATAGTACTGATTAAGAAAGTTTTCTGGGATGACTTCTCTAAAACCGTTCTAGCAATTTTGTTCAATTTCATAAATTAATAACGCCATACTTCGCAAAATTTATGTAATTTTAGCTTATTAATAGATTATGTTTTGTTCAGCCATAGGTTTACTATTTTCTCGAACACTGCTTATATTTTTCTTCATATTTTATTAATAAATAATGCTTTCTTTTAACATTACAACTTAGCATTCTTTTGAAGAAAAAGGGATAAGAAAGTTGAGGAAGAATTATTTTTGGGAAACGGCTATGATTTTGTTAATAACATATTTCGGAAATCTGTATTTCATTTTAATCCTTCTGTAATATAATGTATTTCTAACCCATTTTTGTTTCTGAGCGACGATTGAAGTGACGAAAGTGTTGGGATTATTTGAAAAATGAATTCGAGAATAAAATATATTTGTATTTTTTACGATGACACGAAAATGCCGAAAAAGCACCTTTTAATCGTTCATACACCGTATGTACAGAGTTCTAGAGACCATTCTAAACATAGTTATATCGAAACAAAAACTTTGAACTTCTCTGCTTTTAAGGAAATTGCCATGTTGATTGTTTTGAATTTTCTTACTACCTGGAGTATGAACGTGACTTCTTGAAGACTGAAAATGCAAAATCGCAATTTACCCGAAAAAGCCTCCAACGATTTTGATCATATTACATTAACAACGTAGAATTATAACGATATTGAAAGATGATAAATACCTCAATTAGCGGCTAATATAGAAAGGAAAGGAAAATGCTTTTGATAGTTCCATAAATAAGTATTCCGTTTTTCGGTACTAATCAACAATATTGTTTTAATTTCAATAACGAAGTGGAATTGGTTGAGCCAGATGTCTATACATTCAAAGGATGGACTTCTATAATCAGGATGTGCTGACAATCTTGGAGGCAATGTTCAATAATAAATTTAATGTGAGCCTTTACTTTGTATACTGAATACCCTTGGTGTGTTACGTATTACACTTTCTTCTTCTTCTTCTTCTTCTTTTTTTTTTTTAAGCGTGCGTTGCTTTTTGATCCGCCATTATTTTGAACTTATTTTGGTTGCTTTGTTGTGTTATTAGTATGAAGAAACAGATTCAATGCTAAATTTGAATACTTGTTAAAATTGAGATGAGCTGCCCGTCTATGGTATGGTCGTGTGGCAGGCTTTTTACACCATATGTTTTCTCCTATTCTAAACCCACGGGGTTTTCTGTTTGGCTCGCAGACGATCTGACACACAAAGAGTGAAAAGTTGATCTCATCACGAAGAGCGAAAAAGGACTCAATAAACAGGTAAATGGAAAATATGTTTTGTGTATACGTGTGTATTTTCACTGAATTGAATTAATAGGGAATTAGTAGGGTGCGCTCACTACATTCCATTTTTAGTCATGAAAACTGATTAATCATAACCACTAGCCATTAGACCCTATCTCTAAGTCTGTTGCTGAGGGGCTGTACTTATTGAAAATGTCTATGCTGTTAACTTACTATTATTTATTTTAATGATGACTTAGTTGATTATTCTGGAAAGTAATTAATATATTTACTAGCTGAACCTGCGCTCTCTACACAGCGCATCATTCATATATAAGCATGAGCAGTGATATATGGTGTTCCTTGGGTAAAACACTCCAAACAATAAAGATTCATCTTACTGTTAGACTGGATAAATGATTATCCTTCGTTTTTCATTATAATTTGACCCTGAAGCAAATGTCTGATAGATATGTAACCCACATATACAACTGTGTAGTGTTGGAATGTATAACTCATAGGATAGATGCTTTAAAAAATCAATACTTCCAGTGTACTCCTAAAAATGTAATAAATCAATAACGACCATAAATATTCAATTAGAACTGGAAATTACACAAAATTTGGAATCAACGAGCGAGAACGGCACGTTTCTAACACTTGTGGTTTTCGAGATCTTATTGTCGAAATTATTGGTGACAAACATATAAACCTAGCATTTTAATATATAGATGTTATTTTTTCTGCATTTGATAAAAAATGTTATATATAGACGTAGATATGATGTGTGTACGTGTGTGTGTGTGTGTGTGTTTTCGACTTGGGAGAGAGGGGTCATAATATATGAATTAGGATAAATACAGGGGATACGTATATTAGTGGTGGTGGATTGTAGTTTAATGTTGTTCCTTTCAGCAGGAACGCTAAATGAGATGTGAACTTACAGTTTAACGGATGATCCAAACTACATGAACTGCCATCGAGAATCAAATTAGAATCTCCTGATCCAAAGGCGTGTATACTAATAAAATAGCCAGAGGGAGCTCCCGACGGATATTACCGTTAAATCCACAGTGTTTTGTGTTGCTGAGATGAATAGTGACGCCCCCAACAGAAGCCAACTTTAGCCCCCTTCGGAGAGGGGTAAGGTATTAAAAATAACATAGCCAAATTGGCCATATTAGTGTCGAAGCATAGTTTTCAAGATCGCCAAGCTGATTGGTGACAATCCTGATGACATTTGAGCCCGAATTTAGGCAAGAAGCGACAAGTCAGTTGGACTGGGAATTGACAGGGAAAACCCAGAAAGAGTTGCTCTTCCTAATTTATTTGTTTCACTCATTTCTTCACTTTCAAATATATATTACATAAACTTTATCCTTCCCATGCGAAGAATGGAAATTTCAGCTAGTTTAGCTTGAGGATTAAGCTGATTTATTTAACTGATTTATCTTATGGTGTAGCAACTACTTACACATAATTTCCTTCTATCTACCATATGATTTCTTCTCTAACTTCTTCCGTAATGACCAAGTCTCCGAACTACATAGTCCAATACTCTCTATATAGAACACTTGACCAACTTCTTCCTTAGTTCCATTCCTTAGTCCAATATTAGTCCAACATTAGTCCTGCTAGATAAGAGTGATCTTTTCTTGTTGAATGTTTCTTTGGCTTTCCTTCTTTTGTTGTTGAATTCGTGATTTTATCTCTATGGTGCAATAAGTGTCTGGAGAAGAAATATTTAGAAAGTTTGGAAATATGATGTTGAAAGAAGATGAAGAAGATGAAATGGACAGAGAGAGTAACAAACGAAGATGTTTTAAAACGGATAAGAGAGAAGAGTACGCTTGTTGCCAGCATTCTTCGTATGGAGATCAACTAAGTTCTGTACATTGCGAGGAAAATCTCTTCTTCATGCCACCATAGAAAGGTGGAAGGGAAGCGAAAAGTAATAATAATAATAATAATAATAATAATAATAATAATAATAATAATAATAATAATAATAATAATAATAATAATAATACCAGACCATTATTTTATCTACGTACATAGTTCTACTTTCTTATCTTCTGCTTCTGCAGTTGTTACACCCGTTTTTTTCAAGTAGCATGGCCTTCCTCCTCCATTCTGCGACTAGAAAAGAAAATTTACTTATGTTTTTATCTGGTAGAAAACCTAGTTTTAGATTTAGTATAAATCTAACTCAATAATACATCTGTAATGTTTGAAGGTAACGTCCTGATAATCATCTTAAAAATTATTTTGGTAATAAGAAAGATGAGAAGATAAAAATAAATAAATGAGAGCTTGAAATACTGTATTACAGTAATATTGAAGGGAAAAAAGTGTTACGTTACCATAACGCAGATGTTTCGGACACTTATGTTGTCAAAGGGTAATGTATAATGCATGTGAATTGAAATCTCTCGGGGCCAAAGGACAAAATAGAGTTTTGGAGGAGGCCATCGCACCAGTAGGCGATTGACTAATCCCGTTTGCTGCTGCCGAAGCTGTAGTCCTCGTTAGAAAATGAGGAGGGTCCATGAAGAAGGCCACGTTAAGTGGATAAAATTCGTAAATCTATTCTGTGCATTGATGGAGTTTCTTTGTTCGAACTGTCTCTGGGTTCAAAGGCTTTACGATAGGACGACACAGGATCAATATCCTTCTATGATTACTTGCTATTCCAAGTACACTTTGGTTTCTGTAACTTAAAATTTACACATAAAAAACAGATTATTATGTACAATTATCAATGAGTGAAATACTTGGAGTAACAAATGTGTAAAATATTGCGTTAATTTAGGCAAAGAACGTTAAACAAAAAGAAAAAGAAAGAAAAATATCTACTGCGTAACAACAATAAAATGCGGCTCACATTCAACTGGATTGTTTATGATCGTATTGGGTACCAGAACAAATAACGCCCCGTTCAAATCAAGGAAAACGCGAATGGATTGGATGTTGTCGAGCATCTCTTTTAGCAGTGAGGCTATATGAGATGAGAACTTAACGTTGGATCCGACCCACATGAACTCCGTCGAGAATCGAACCCGGGGGGTCTCCCACACTAAAGGTGCATATACTATTCACATAGCCGCGAGGAAACTTGGATAAAACACGAGTATTGTGTACAGAATTGCTGAAAAGTGTGTTTTATTTTTAACAATGTCATTACGAGAGAAATGAAAATGAAGTGAAATCTTCAAGTTTTACGTCCCACGGTTATGGCGGGTAGGCTAAAGGAGACAGTGATGATGGGAAATAAATGGGGGGGAACGGAACAACCCCGAGAAAACCTACGCACACGGGTTTATCTACCATAAAGCTCATTTGGCGCAAGCGGTGATCGAACTAAGGACCTCATGCACCAGAAGGGAACGCTCTACCATCGAACCACCGCGGCCCGATCATTTCGGGGAGAGTTTATTTTAATAATAGGCAACACACTGTCTTTATGATTGACATTGGTTGTTTTACTGTATTTATACATATTATTTATAATTATTATAGACATTTTCTGAACGCTTTCTGTAGTGAGTAACAAGGTGCACTCATCCATCGGTTTTACGCACTTCCATTTAACGGCTATCGGAAGAAAGGGACAACTTCTAAAGCAGTTTAGATTCTTTCTGAAAGTCCTGATTTTAAATTAAAAATGTTATAATTATTGGATTATATTTACAGTGTATTTTACACTGTCAGATTGGATAGTGTGCTTGATTTGACAGTAGAGTGTTGTATTGTACCTCTTTGTTTCAGTTTAATGTATCATGGTTATTATAGCAAGTATATTATTATTATCTATACAAATAGCATAAGTTTTTTGTAGGAGTAGAATGATATTGTGTCGCTTATGTATTAACAAAATACCGTATTACTAGCAGTCTATGTGTCACTGTTAGGATTGCGCCTGTCGCTGCTAGAAAAAAAAATCAAACAACAATAGATATAACCTGCTATTGAAACAGATGTATTTTTCTTATGCAGGGCATGAAGGTTTTATGGAATAACAAACGAAGAAGTTGAGAAGGAACAGTTCGGATTCAGGAGAGGTAAGGGCACAAGAGATGCAATTGGTTTATTAAGGGAGATCGGTGAAAGAGGAAGAAAGAGTTGTGTATGTGGTATTTATTGATCTAGAAAAGGCTTTTAACGGCGTGAATTGGGAATTATTATTGGAAGTTTTAAAGAAAGTTGCGTTGGAATGGAAAGATCGAAGACTCATAAGAAACATATATGGACCAATAAGTAAATGTTAGAATAGAAGAGAAAATGACAGGGGGGGATGCAATTGGAAGGGGAGTTCGACAGGGATGCTGTCTCTCGCCTACATTATTTAATATCTATCTATTAAGGTTGGTGTAAAGGGACAAGTTTTGCCGACAGATGTCACTACGGTCTTCGTATCTCTCGCATGTATTTTTGGACCTTTTACGAAAATTTACAATTTCTCTTACAAATTTCAACCTAGAGACTTCAAATTTTTAGAGAAGGAACTTCATAATCTATCGAGGGCAACAATCCGTGCCGATTTTTCATTTGGAACTTTCTTCGTTGTTGAAACAGTTCCATTGTTAAAGATTTGGATAACCATCTCAACAATGAAGCCATTTCAACAATGAAGAAAATTCTAAATAAAAATTGGCACGGATTGTTGCCTTCAATAGGTTATGAAGTTCCTTCTCTAAAAATTTGAAGTTTGTAGGTTAAAATTTGTAAGAGAAATCGTGTATTTTCGTGAAAGTTAAAAAATATATTAGAGAGATACGAAGACTGTAATGACATCTATCGGAAAAACTTGTCCCTTTAAACCAACCTTAAAGAAAAAGAGTCTACAAAATGAAGACGGCATTTCAGTAGGAGGTAGAATAAATGATTACGGTAGGTGTATACTGTTTGCAGATGATATGGCACTTGTTGCAGGATCTGAAGGGAAAATCAATAAGATGTTAAAAACTTGAGGAAGAGCTGTGAAGAATATGGGATAAAAATAAATGTTAAAAAGACAAAAGCCATGGTGATTGGAACGAAGGAGTAAGTATAGGAGGGGAGAAAATAGAACAGGTGACTAGTTTTCGATACCTGGGTAGTATTATTAGTAAATATAAGAATTATGAACGTGAAGTAAATGCAAGGATAAGAATGGCAAAAGAAGCCTTTAGAAGGAAGAAAATACTATTTTGTGGGACCTTGAACAAAGAGTTAAAAAAAACTCATAAAGTGCTTCGTGTGGAGTATTGCGCTGTATGGATCAGAAACATGGACATTAAGCAAAATTCATTTAAAAAATTAAAAAAAAAAAACGACTGGAGACTTTCGAAATATGGGTGTGGAAAAGAATGGAGAAAATTAGCTGGGCTTAGCAGAAAACAAATAAGAAGGTAGAAGAAAAAGAACAATTTTAGATTTATTAAGAAGAGAAAGAAAAACTAGTTGGGACATTGACTAAGAACGAATGGCATCATGAGGGAGGTTTTAAAGCGTATGGTGGCAGGAAAGAGAGGGAGAGGGTAAAGGAGACTACAATTAATGGATTATATGAAAACAGAGAAATCGTACTTGAAGGCAAAGAGGTTAGCGGAAGACCGTGGAGTTTGAAAGACTCGCATTGGCAGCAGGTGACTTGCCGATAGTGGTAAAATACCGATGATGATGATATACAGGACATAAATAAATAAATAACCAGCTCCAGCAGAATAAAAACTATCAGCTGCTTCGGACTGGCATCGCATAATATACTTTTTAACATCATAAATATTTGTTTTTCTCAAAAATTACTCATAAGAATTTACTCTCATACATATAGTTTTGTTCAGCTCCATATGACCTACCGATTGATATATATATATATATATATATATATATATATATATATATATATATATATATATATATATATATATATAAACATGTATTTCTAGTTGAGCCTGACAAAAATATCGGTCAACCGCTAAAAATACTGGTGAGTTACACAGTATGTTTAATGATCCATAACGCAAATTTACGATTAATCTTTAAAAAACTTTAGTTTTTGTTTAGTTATAATACCATCCAAAGATAATATATATATATATATATATATATATATATATATATATATATATATATATATATATATATATATATATTATCTTCCAAATATATATATATTATCTTTGGATGGTATTATAACTAAACAAAAACTAAAGTTTTTTAAAGATTAATCGTAAATTTGCGTTATGGATCATTAAACATACTGTGTAACTCACCAGTATTTTTAGCGGCTGACCGATATTTTTGTCAGGCTCAACTAGAAATACATCTACGAAGGTTGTTATATAAATTCTAAGCCTAACCAAGAAATATTAGAACTAGACATCTAATACTTTTAGGCTGTATTTATTGAACCTTCCTATAATGTCATACTGTGGTGTTAATATCGACTTTTGAACTGTTGTTACAGGTCCAGAAATACAGAAGATTGAGCAAACTGTAACCAAATGGATAAATCGAAGACTAGAGCTGTTATTGAATATCTCCACAAGAAAGGGTTGAAGCCGCAGGAGATGCACGCCGACATGTTGCTACTTCAGGTGATAGTGCCCCTTCATATGCCACAGCAAAGAAATGGGCAGCTGAATTTAAGACGGGGAGAACTTCCATTGAAGATGACACTCGATCAGGAAGACCTGTGGAAGCACTAACTCAGGAGAACATTGACAAAGTGCATGAAATAATCATAAATGATCGGCGAATGTCCATCAGGCAGATTGTTGAAACAGTGGATATATCTCAAGCATTGATCGAATTATCACCCAGCATCTGGGAATGATCAAGGTTTCCGAAAGATGGATTCGAAAACTTTTGACACCTGATCAAAAACTCACCAGATGCAACATTTCAAGGGACAATCTTTTTCTCTTCCATCAAATCCAGATTCCTTTCGCACTCGATTCGTAACAGTAGATGAGACCTGTGTCCACCATTACCAATAAGGGTCCAAACAAGTTCCAATCAGTGGAAACATCCCTCATCCTCCCTCCGAAGAAGGTCAAGTCAGTGTCCTTAGCTAGAAAAGTGTTGGTTACGGTTTTCTGGGGTTCGGAAGGAGTAGTCATGGTGGATTATCTTCCAAAGAGGCGAACAGTGACTGGGGAATACTATGCAGGTTTCCTACGACAGCTGCATGATAATACTCTGGTACCGCTATGCACATCGTGGTTCAGAATAACTTCCAGTCTCATATTTTACTTCTACTCTTTTCTTTTCCCAGCAAACCTACGGCGGACACGGTCCATACCCATGTCTGTATATTCGTTGTACTGGAGCTGGGAATTCAGTAAATTCGGATACAGAGAAAATGGGATAAAAATAAATGTTAAAAAGACAAAAGCCATGGTGATTGGAACGAAGGAGTAAGTATAGGAGGGGAGAAAATAGAACCGTAAAAGATGTTTACTGAACTATATGTAGTTAAACTACGTATTAGATATGTAGCAAATGACAAAACAAATTTTGTATAATGAATATATCGGGTGTAGCAAAATAAGTGTTACAACTCTAGGGGGGTGAATCCTGCCACTGAGACAAGAAAAAAAGTTCTCTTGAACTTTCGGCTATCGGACATAGTTTCAGATCTACAAGGTGCCGAAAGCGTGGGAAAATGACTTTCGGACGCCAATAGTTCCGAAACTATCCAACGTAAAGAGGGCGGGTAAAAAATTCACTGAAGAAGTCATACCTGCTGTATTGAATTTTGCATGTTTCACAATCCTACCATGCACGCGCAAGGGATTCCTCAAAGGAACGTAGGGAGTCCCGGATAATCTGCTAATTGAAAGTTGGTCTAAATGGATATGAATTGATGGGGTTTCTACCAGGTAACAATAATTCGTTTGTATTAAGTCGATATCTGGAACAAATACAAAATGGCGGACACTTTCATGCCCGTTGTGTGTGGTTGCATAATCGCCAGGTACGGATGCTGGCCAACAGTGAAGTTCTGAGTATTAAGTGTAGCGAATTTGTACTCAAATACTCTAGAAAGACATCTGGAGTGTCGGTAGAGCACAACAGATGATGCAGGGTGATTCACATGTGTGGAAACACGTAACGAAAAACGGCCAGAAATGCACTCATACTCAGTAAACGTGAGTTCAAATCGTCGGAAATGTAAGGATTAGCGTTAAGAACATTCACCAATAATATTCCCTTAAAGCGACGCAATATGATGTGCACGGTTGCATACCAATAAGGATGCAACAACTGAGGACAAGTTGAAATTGTGCAAGGGGACTCACTAAGAAATTGGGTAAACTAAATGAATGTCTCTAGTGGGATCACATGATCGATATTGAAATGCGGACAATTTGTGTGTTGATATCAATATGTAGCTAGTGGAGAAATGTCAACATGTCCCACTACTGCTGGGACACCGTCCCACGTGGGAAAAATAGGAAAATAACTACTCGGGTCTTGAATCTGAGGCCATGAACTCCCAGTAGGATTGGAAACTGCGACCACGCGAGCGAAAGCGAGCGCTCTAGCCTTGAGGCTCGAGGGAGCCTGACTTGCTCTGTATACATTTCTTTGAAGAGTACCCACTTTGTTTGGCAAGCGCTCTTGTACAGCCTCCCGACATGCTTGTGTATTACATTTTGTTACTCCTACTGCACAGTTGTAAACAATCAGAGCTTTAAGACGTTTCTTCCTATTTCTTATGTCGTTTTATTTTCCATATGTATGGTGTTCTAGCTGTAGTGTTACATGTGCCAAATTGGTTCGTTTTCGTCTTTGTCTTGGCATATGTACTGTGTGTAAGATACATATTTCTGGAGATATTTTGATATCGAGTACGTCATATGTCCCAGAAGACGTGAGACATGATACAAGTTTGTTATTTTCACACTCTATCAAAATTTGAAACATTGATTAAGAGATTTCTTTTCATATTTGTCGACTGTGGGACAATATCCCAAACAAAGTGGGACATTGATACAATTTTGTTCTAGTTACGTTCTACCAAAAAGTGCACCAGATGTAATAGCAGAATGTACAACGTTATTTTCCTAGTTTTCGCATGTGAGACGGTGTCCCAGCAGTAGTGGGACATGCTGACATTTCTCCACTAGCTACATATCGATATCAACACACAAATTGTCCTCATTTCAATATCGATCATGGACACCGTCTCACATGCGAAAACTAGGAAAATAAAGTTGTACATTTTGCTATTACATCTGGTGCACTTTTTGGTAGAACGTAACTAGAACAAAATTGTATCAATGTCCCACTTTGTTTGGGATATTGTCCCACAGTCGACAAATATGAAAAGAAATCTCTTAATCAATGTTTCAAATTTTGATAGAGCGTGAAAATAACAAACTTGTATCATGTCTCACGTCTTCTGGGACATATGACGTACTCGATATCAAAATATCTCCAGAAATATGTATCTTACACACAGTACATATGCCAAGACAAAGACGAAAACGAACCAATTTGGCACATGTAACACTACAGCTAGAACACCATACATATGGAAAATAAAACGACATAAGAAATAGGAAGAAACGTCTTAAAGCTCTGATTGTTTACAACTGTGCAGTAGGAGTAACAAAATGTAATACACAAGCATGTCGGGAGGCTGTACAAGAGCGCTTGCCAAACAAAGTGGGTACTCTTCAAAGAAATGTATACAGAGCAAGTCAGGCTCCCTCGAGCCTCAAGGCTAGAGCGCTCGCTTTCGCTCGCGTGGTCGCAGTTTCCAATCCTACTGGGAGTTCATGGCCTCAGATTCAAGACCCGAGTAGTTATTTTCCTATTTTTCCCACGTGGGACGGTGTCCCAGCAGTAGTGGGACATGTTGACTTTCTCCACTAGCTACATATTGATATCAACACACAAATTGTCCGCATTTCAATATCGATCATGTGATTCCACTAGAGACATTCATTTAGTTTACCCAATTTCTTAGTGAGTCACCTTGCACAATTTCAACTTGTCCTCAGTTGTTGCATCCTTATTGGTATGCAACCGTGCACATCATATTGCGTCGCTTTAAGGGAATATTATTGGTGAATTGACTTTCATGTTCTTGACGCTAATCCTTACATTTCCGACGATTTGAACTCACATTTACTGAGTATGAGTGCATTTCTGGCCATTTTTCGTTACGTGTTTCCACACATGTTAATCGCCCTGCATCATTTGTTGTGCTCTACAGACACTCCAGATGTCTTTCTAGAGTATTTGAGTACAAATTCGCTACACTTAATACTCAGAACTTCACTGTTGGCCAGCATCCGTACCTGGCGATTATGCAACCACACACAACGGGCATGAAAGTGTCCGCCATTTTGTATTTGTTCCAGATATCGACTTAATACAAACGAATTATTGTTACCTGGTAGAAACCCCATCAATTCATATCCATTTAGACCAACTTTCAATTAGCAGATTATCCGGGACTCCCTACGTTCCTTTGAGGAATCCCTTGCGCGTGCATGGTAGGATTGTGAAACATGCAAAATTCAATACAGCAGATATGACTTCTTCAGTGAATTTTTTACCCGCCCTCTTTACGTTGGATAGTTTCGGAACTATTGGCGTCCGAAAGTCATTTTCCCACGCTTTCGGCACCTTGTAGATCTGAAACTATGTCCGATGGCCGAAAGTTCAAGAGAACTTTTTTTCTTGTCTCAGTAGCAGGATTCACCTCCCAAGAGTTGTAACACTTATTTTGCAACACCCGATATAATATTACTCACATATATGTATATAATTGCATGCACAATAACCAATGAAACAAATGAATTAATAACCCTTTAATTAACTTGAGCTCACGGTTGTTATTAATAAAACATACCAACGAAATAGGTGGCTCGATAAATGAACTAAACAACTCACATTAATCTTCGGCTAGTCAATGGTGGAGTTCTGTCGCCGTCCTCAGGTTGAGTTCCTGACGCTGCCTCCGTAATTAATGTTCCAGACTGGTGTCCACGAATGTAATTCTTAGTACATTTGGTTGTAGGCGAACTTTTACGACAGAGTTCCACTTATTATGATGTTCACTGCAATAAAGTACGAACTGTCTTGCTTAATACTTACAAATAAATTATGAATTTGGTCTTCACACTTGACGCATTTCAAAATATATTTATATATATAATAGCACTCTAGACTGTTCAACATATGTCAAATTGACGATGCGCTTCAATTCGTACCATGCAGGGATATGTTGTACGTTTAGGAGAAAAACACTCGAAAAGGCGCGCTCTTTACAATGACCAGCAGCATGGATGCTGGGTCTACGAGGGTGCACAAAGCACTGAAGCAGTTAGCTATTGCATATGAACCCTGGGGCTGGAGTCTCCCGCCTGTGACGTATGATGTTGAGTCCAAGCTCTTTTGCTGAAGGGGGACTATGTTGAAAAGTGATACCTTCATAAACTCTGTGCTACTCCGTTCATAGGTAGGCTTAGAACTTTTGTAACAACCCTCGTGTATTTCAGTGCTTAAAATACAATTATTTTTAATTTGTTTTGAGGTTTATGAGTAGCTGCCGGAAATTTTATTTCTCAGAGTTGGTAACTCTAATTCTGAATACTGTGCTCTTTCTAGTATCACAATGAAAAGCTTGGTGAGAATATACTTCAGTAGCGTTTCATCTTGATAGATGGCGTAGTTTTTATACAGAATCAATTTTTTCGATTAACAAAGTATAGTTTACCCATATTTTCAAGAAACCTAAGCGTGCGGAGCTGCACTCACCATATCATTTTGTTCAGAGCAATGAAATCTATCAATCAGTATATACATATCTCATTTTTGAACATTTTAACTTAAGCATTAATAGTAGTGTAGGATTAGTGACTAAGCAGCAATATTAAAACTATAACTAAGGATTCAGACTAGCGACGCAACTAGGCTAGTTGTCGCCCGGGGCTAGAACTCGCCTTTGCGCCCCCCTCCCCGCCCTGACCAACCAAACCAGAACACTCCCCGACGACACTTGATATTGACATCACACAGTAATTCTTCTATCTCATGTTTTGTCCAAATGGTAAAGCTAGATTTCAAAATTGCAGTACATAATTTAATCTTTAGTGCAAGATAAAACACCACATTAATTAGTATTTGATTGTTAAGTATGCTTGACATATTTTTATAGTCTTATCATAATAATTGCAAATCACAATGTTTTAGGAATTATATCGGAATAAGCATATGTGTAGAATCAATTAATAGTTGGTTGCTTCAGAATGGAGTATTTAATTATGACAAACAGTCAAGCTGTTGTCTCAAGTATTAGACTCAGACATTTTGCAAATTTCTTAAATTGTTTTAAGTTAGATGAAAACACAAAAAGCTGGAACTAAAATTTAACTTTGCGGACTCTTTTGGTTGCAAAGGTTTTTTTTTTTACGATATCCTCAAAAGATAGCTTTGAAGCTAACTTACGCTCTGGTAAGTTGTTGCTGTCCTCCTTTTTTTTTTTTAAATCATCTTTAGTTTGCTGAACCTTCTTTTCTGCCTTGTAGTGAAAATAAATGTTGCCCAGTCTTACGCCCCCTAATACGGCGCCCGGAGCACAAGTCCCGTTTGCCCCTCGCTCTTAGTTACGTCATTGATTAAGACAATTATAAATGCAAGTTCAGAGCGACTTACAAAATTGAGTTAAAATTAAATGTTCAGTGAACAGTCGAAAGTACCAATTTGAATGTTATAACTAGAAGATCGATAAAAATATCTTTGTATAACTACATTGGATTAGGATTAGGAATTAGATTTCTGGGCTTTCGGTAGCTATGGCCATGTCAGCAAATCATGTATGAGACATGACGTTCCTTGGCTATCATACTGCCCTGAGAATTCGGAAGAAAGAAAAGAATGGGGAAGAGAGGAAACAGCCTGGGACCATAATGTTAGATACCATCCCGGTGTTTGACTGGTGTGAATGAGGAAAACACAGAAAAATCTCATTCAGAATAGCTGGCCACTGAAAAGGACACTTTACTTTTCCGACGGAGAGTTCCTACCGGGAATCGGGCTCAGAACTCGTCGCACGAAAGGTAAGAGTGTTAACAAATACGCTACACGGGCCAAGTTTGCATAATGTGTAACATACCATGTACACATTACTATGATAGGCTATAAGACATTTATTAAAGAAAAATAAGAGGTAGGGAAAAACATGTGACAACAATCATAAAACTTTAAAAAAAAAAAAATTGAAAATAAGGTAGCTCTAATCTAATGCGTCATCGACTCTAATGCACACCATATAATTTTGGATACTACATCTGGGCGAAAAGGGTACACATTAGATTCGCGTAAATATAACTATAGAGAAGTGAGAATGAAGTTTTAAAGAATAAATATTCTTTCAAGAGAACAACAAGATTATTCTTCTAGTTCATCAAAGCTGAACCAAAAGACATCTGGAGGATGCATCTGGATTCTGGAGGAGCTCTTGGGGACAGAATGTCTTGGGTGTGGAATTTACTACAAGGACAGTGCTACTGGTAATAAGAAGTCTAAGAACTCCTATCTGCTATATCGCATGTTTTCAAAAAATATGCCAATTCAGTGCAGAGAGATAGGTCACATAATAAGGGAGGGAGAACACTTTTAGACTTCGTCTTTGGGTGGCAAAGTAAACCTTTCTCTCGAGGAACTTGGTATACGCGAGCGGAAAAGAGCGATGGTATCACACGTTTGTGGCGAACGACCATTTGTCACATTTTCCCATTCTGTGTAAAGTGTTATTTGTCAACCAGAGAGACTCTAAAACATCTCTTGGTGTTATCTGATGACGGAGGCGTCCATTAATTTCCAACGGAGAAGATGCTTAGTCGATGGTGAATACCACAGGCAAAATTCAGAATATCTGTCGCCCGACGAAAATAGAGAAGGTAAGGAGTTATATGGAAAATAATGGAGTTAAAAAGAAAAAAAAAAAAAAAATGAGAAAAGGAAATGAGTTTGAAATGGGTTGCTGGCCCCATTCACCTTGTTCAGAATACCTTTTCCAGATTACCATCACTTTTTTTTTCCCTTAGCTTTTGTGCATCCGAAAAGAATCCATCAGACCATAAGCCAGTAATAAATCTTAGGAGAGAGCAACGTCAAGCGTATTTATGGGCAATTATACTAGTCCAGAATTTCAGATATTACTGAATGTACATTCTGAATTACAGAGCCATGGAATAAAATACTAGAAATCCTTCCTAGCTCCGTGACTGTAAATCTGAAATCAGCAGCAGCATACTTGGTGGACTAAATGGTCGGCATGGTTACGAATTGGTAATTGCAAATATAAAGTTGAGAAATACATTGGCCCCCAACGTAGTTTAGAATAAGTTGGCCAAAATATAATTTACCGTTATTTACACAATACTTCCGACATTGCACCTCCCAATCAGAATTTTACTTCTTTCGTAGGGGTTACGTTGGCAAATGAATAAGCAAAGCACCCAATTACAATCTAAGTCAAAGTTAACAGTTGGCTAGCATACCATTTTCCACTGTTGGGCCTATCATCTGTGAATGTAGGAATTTTGGTATTATATACAGAAAATGTATAGGGCCTAACATCGCAATGGTTCCCAACCTTCTTCGACTGACGACAATATATATAAAGAAGAAACTTCTAAATAAGTAATTTATTTTCTTAATTCGTTATTCCAGCTTTAACACGTTTTTCATTTTCCATGAAGTTCCATTCGCCCTTTATGTTTTCGTTTATATTTTCATATTGCCTATTTCAGGACTGTGTATCCCTATAAATGATGTATACAGCTTTTTCTCTCAGAAAGATGAGAACTACTTGCATTGCGTAGAAACTCTGAAACAGAAAATTTCAAAGATGCTGAACATCCTAACAGGTAATGTCACGACGATTTTTTTTTTTTAAAAAAAAGGAGTAATATCTATCGGTATAATGGACGTGTTGGAACACGCTGTTCATTTATTTTTGTTTTAATGATTATGTGATGATTTGTACAGAACTCAACATTATCACTTATTTATTTCTACCTAGTAAACGAGTTGTCATTATGTGCAATATCGGGTAGAAACACACATGGTTCAGACTAAGATTCCATGCCTCACACAACCATACTAAGAATCCATGTCATATTCTTCTCGATTCTGGTAAAACTTCGGTCAGAAACACCGAAACTGATTAACGAATCAAGGAGACAGTCCGCTGTTATTATTTTGGATTCTGACGGGCACTAGTACCACAGTTCGACATTTATTGTAGGTTTTTTTTTCTTGTAGACGAAGGAATATCTTTAATATTCAGTCCATGATTTCCGCGCCGTCAGTTAGATTCGAGACTCCTTTCTCGCATTGTGAAATGCAGATCGCGTATGAAGCACGTGTCATCCTGCTTTTCAATCTTCAAATCAATCAAGAGATGCAGAATGGTTATGAAATATCATACAGTGGACATCATGCATTTTATATCAATTATTGAGTTCCTCTTCTAAAGTTCGTTTTGTCACTGGAGAAAATTATGTCACTCGTTCTTATAATTAAATTTCATACTTCAAAGTTTGAAACTCCTAACTAATAATAATAATAATAATAATAATTTTTATTAATATTTTTATCCATTGCTTTCCTTAACTGACTATGTTTAAGGTTTCTCAAACTTATTCGCTGGAATAACAACCTTCAAGGACAGAGAATAAGCCTATACAAATCAAACTGCGTCCATTTTTTTTTTTTTACAGCCTCTTCAATTCCTCGCACACAGAGAAAAATGTACATAAGTATGACGTACGTAAAATTGTAGGACCCGTAAATCCTGTAGTTTTTGGTTAAGAGTCTTCATCCCGGCGAAATTAAAATACAGTAATTATGTGATATCTTCAAATAGATAAAAGATAATTGAAATATGGAACAAGATCGCCCTAGACAATATTATTTTGCGTGAGGTACCGTTATCACAAGTCACCTAGTGGCTTTCCGTTTTCAGCTGTTTAGAAACGTGAAAATAAATGCCGATTTTCAAAATGGCTCGAAATCGAAAGCAGATAAGTGAGTCGTGATAACGGTTTCTTATGTAAAATAATATTGTCTAGGGCGCTCTTGTTCCACATTTCAATTATCTTTTATCTATTTGAAGATATCACATAATTACTGTAAAATTAGCGGTATTTTAATTTCGCCGGGATGAAGACTCTTAACGTATGATTATATGTAACATCGCGCAGCAACCATATAACTGAAAACGTATGTTTTATAATACTTTCCGTATAAATATTCCATTTATATATACTTTCCATATGAAAGAAAGAACTGTACATAGGCGGTAAGTATCACACACACAGATGGACGTATAGGCCTATAGTATATAGCTGATGTATTTAACATATGCATACGTATGTAATATACGGAATACTGTTAGATGTCAGACATATTGCAGCGGCATGATGTAACATCTAAGCTGAAAAATGCAGTTCGTATGTTGCATACGGATAATGTATGCTTCGTACAGATTTCCATAGTAAACATATGGATTCCGTATATTTGTACAATATACCGCTGTCAAGACAACGGATTTTTCTCAATGCTTTCATATATTTCATATCTTAATTAATTGTAGCTGCGGGCATTCATAAAGAGAACCAGGGTGAGAATAAAACCCACCTAGATATTCCTTATTATATTGTAAATTGATTACTTATTACACAATAGCTTATGTTAAGGGTATCATCCACTTTCTCACTGTTAATTGTAAACAAGTCTTGGGTTTCTACTGGGTCTTGAAAGGTGTTTTTTCTTCATTATAATCATGTCGACTACAAATGTATCGAATTTCATTAATTACGATTTGTAATTAATAAAAGAGAGCAAGAGGAGATGTAAGACAGGGACACCGGTTGATAATTATCAGCACAGCACTTTTATTTAACATTGACACAGAAGATATAAACGAACTACAAACTTCGATAGTAACTAATAGGTCTATTGCCCATGATACTAGATCTGGGGCTGTCCAGTCTCGAAAAAGATGTAGTGAAAGTACTTTCCCGTTCCGAAAAGTATAATTGTTCCTATTGGAAGAGCCCTATTGGAATGCAGCATTAGCAAAATTTTGTTTCTGCAGCAATGAACTTTTGAGTGCATTAATGCATAGAGTTAATACACAATGTAGAATCTAATTACAACTTTTTTTTTACTTCAAACTTTTTTCGTCTATAAATTATCGCAGGTATTAATACTGTAAGGATCCCCACCTTCAGCGCAAGCACATGTTCCCACAACACTTGCTACTATTTACAAACAGTACAAGCAGACAAGAAACTATAACAAGGAAGACATAAAACCAAGACGACGGAGCTCGAGGAGGAACGAGCCACCAGGAGACCATGTATAAAAGCGAAGCCTGAAGAGGAACCAGCTATCACCACTCGAGATGCAGGCAACAAAACTACAACCACCAAGCAATCACAAACCGGTGAAGAAATCGTCTCACTAGTAAACACACTGCGAGAAATCCAGGAACTTTTAGCGGGACTCAACCTCAGTCGATTCCTCGACCGACTGAAAACCGGACTTCGCAAGATAGCCCATGTTACGGATCCAACAACCAAGATGATCATCCTCCTCCAAGTCGCTGCCTCACTCCTGGATGATGGCACAGACTAATTTGAGACTGAAGTGTGACATTCAAATTGTCTGTTTCAGCGCAGAAGGAAACCTAAAATAGCGAGCGGAATTCACTGACTTCCTTACGAGGGAAAACATCGACGTGGCTCTGCTCTCAGAGACATTCCTCAAACCACCAGACCTACTTCGCATCCGTAACTCGAGAGTCTCCAATCCAAATGGCCGACCCCTGAGACAGATTGATCTTCTACCAGCAGCACCGAGGGAGCCAACGCACTTTAGGAGGAATATAGGACTCCCTGATGTCCTTGACATGACGCTCACAACCAACGCAGCCATCACAGAGGGACCTGATGTGATCCATGATCTCCAATCTGACCACATCCTTGTGGTACTCACCCTGGCGACAGACATCACGTCTCATCAAGCAGGATCTCACCGATCAAGGAGACCAACTGGCAGGAGTACACCCGATTACTAGCAGACACTCCCTACAAACTCCCGAAGACATCGACTCATCGGTCCAGAACTTAACGGCCGCGATGAAAATTGCACTTACTCTGGCTACCACCAAGAGAGAAAGGCCACAATCCCAGTTTGATCCTGGTGACTTGAGGATTAGAGCCCTCATCCAACTGAAGCGCTGGCAAACGGAGGTGGCAAACAACTCGCAATCTACAATACAAGGCACCCTGGAATGACCTTACTACCAGACATAAGAAGATACTCCAGAGGAGACAAATGGAAAAGTGAGATCCGTGAAATGGAGACGCCATCACCAGAGTTCTGGAGACTACTTCGCTCCCTGAGCAAACCCTCGGGACCGCCTCGGGCTCAGCCACTACGAGGCCCCAAGGACTGGTGCACTCCCCACAGGAACAAAGAGACCTATTCGCAACGCACTGGGAGACTGTATTCCAGGAGCACAACATCCAGCCAGATCAGCACAACAGTTGAAATGGTGGAGAGAATCATCCAGGAGCTAGACCTACCTGCTCCCTGCCCAGCAGATTTATTTGTGACACCTCGTGAAGTCCAGAAGATTGTTAGGAAGCTCAACACCCAGCAAGCAGCAGGTCCTGACAGAATTTCACCAGCGGCAATCAAACACGCTCCGCGCAAAGTCATGGTACTCCTGTGTCGTATCACCATTCACCAACGCAATACTTCAAACAGGGCACTATCCTACCAGCTGGAAAGAAGCGCGCCTGGTCATGATCCCGAAGTCCAAAGGCACCAGAACGGACCTCAAAACCACCGCCCCATAAGCTTTCTTAGTCACCTCAGCAAGGTTGTTGAGCGCATCATCCAGAAGAAGCTAATACAGTGCATCAAAGACCAGAGCATCATACCACACCACCAGTTCGATTTTCGAACCTAACACAGTGCCACACTGCAGCTACTCCACGCTGTAAAAACGATTATCCACCAATTCAATGAAGGTGAACATACGCTAGGCTTGTTTTTGGATGTGGAAAAAGCCTTTGATCGGGTGTGGAATGAAGGACTTCTGCACAAGATAACCTCAGCTGGCATCCCACGATATCTCACACGAATAGTGAAGAACTTCCTCTCCAACAGTAGCTTCCGAGTTTATCACTCAGGGGAAAGCACTGATCCCAGACCAATACGAGCAGGACTACCGCAAGGGTAATCCATTTCGCCACTGCTGACATTTATACAGCAGATTTGCCAACTACAACCGCAACCATGACGGCAACGTTTGCAGACGATACTGCATTGTTTGCCAGCAACAAAAACAACAGGTACGCGGAAATAGCTCTTAGGAGACACATTGCCCTTCTGGAGACATGGACGCATAACTGGAAGATAAAAATCAATACGAACAAAACTGCCCTGGTAGACTCCAACAGGAAACGCATCTCCAAGGAATACAACATTGTGTTCCAAAGAACTCCCCTACAGCTGCAGCAGAGTGTAGGGGAGTTCCTCTTCTCGACAGGAAACTCACCTTTGGGCAGCACCTTACAGAAACACAGACAGAGCAAACTAGAGATTCCGTGCCTGCTGCCACTCTTTCTCACCAGACAACTGTCCCATGAGGCCAGGAGGAATGATACATGGTATACATACGCCCACTTCTACTCTATGCCCACCAAGCATGGGAACACATGGCACAATGTAATCGCAGGCCAATACAAGTCGTCCAGAATAGGGCAGCAAGGCCAATAAGCGGACACTCGACGGACATAAGAATCGAACAGATCCACGAGGACCTCATTCTTCCGATCCTCAGCGACACCAGACGAAAATTTCCAGCTACCTTCTGAACTCAAATTAAACACCATGAGAATCCTGCAGTCACAAACTTAGCGAGACCACCGCTGGAAACCCGGAAGACCCTACAAGATGCCTCAGCCCCTGGAAGGTGGTGTGACTTCTGACCTATACAGGTCACGAATGCTCACTGCTCACTGAACCACTAACCGCTGATCAAATAACCAACACCCGCTCCTGAGGTCGCCTTAAACTAGGGAGTTCACCTTTACCTAAACCCGAGGTCGCTTTAGACTAGGAAATCCTAACTACAACCAAACCTCGCAAAGCTGCTTTGAGCTGAAGAGGTTTCCCGCAAGACTCACCTAAAACCCTGCAGGTGCTCTGGAGGCTGCTTTGAGTAAAAAGGGGCACCATGCAAAACATCTTTCTCCTTCATCTTAGTCTCTTAGAAGAACAGACTTAATTAAATTGTTCTTTGTAAATTCAAAGATATTTGTATTTAAATTTTGTAATAAAATTGGTAAAGGAGAAACACCCAGACCGTTATTGGCTCTACCTCAAAAATTTTACAATATTATTTGTTACTCACAGACTGATGATTATCCAACGAAAACTCTCGAGGAGAATATTTGGAGTAAAGAAATAACAAAGAAATTGGTGAATAAATAGGGTATACCACAGTGTTACATATAGGTTGTGTCAGTTAGGGAGGTCAGAGGAGCCATTGCCCTCTGAGTTTGAGATACACACTTTTTAAATCAATAGTATACCAATCAAAAAAGAAATGAAATTACTTATGTCAGTAGAGGGTTTTTGCCTCTCACCCCTAAGAAAAACCTGATATGACGCCACTGTTTAGTGATTATACAGTGAAGAACTCCAACACATGTGCTAATACCTAATATAACGTCAGTAATTATGTAGATCGATTAGATCTTTGAATAAACAGTTATATGTACACTTATGTCCAATATTATTGTCGCATGTCTATTAATACAGTATATTGTTGTAGGAATATAATTTGATAACGAATTCGCCCGGTATTTCTTATAATGTTAGTATGTGTATAATTAGCAAATTTCATGTCAAAAGAGCAGTAAATAAGAACAATAAAACGAAAATAAAACTTTCTTGTCCATTTAGCAACATATTGTTTTACTCATTCTAATTTTGGTATTTGTAATTCTTTTCCTATGAAATTTACCAAAAATATACATTTCCCGATTATACACACAGTATGAGTATTAAAAGTACTCTGCAAAATCATTATCAAATAATATTCTTACAAGAAAACAGTTATAGATATGCGACAATCATTTTGGACATGAGTGTACATTGTGAGTAACTCATAAAATATTCGATGCAGGGCATTGTACCCCGCGGAGTAGAAGCAAGTGTGCTATTCAAATGTAACTATAAACGGTTAAAGGATTTCGAAATGTTGATGTAGAAAAAAATAAGGAAAAGAGCTGGGTGGCAAGAAAAACTAACAAAAGTAAATATGAGAAATACAAGACGATTAAAGAACAATATTTGATGTAATTGAAATATGAAAGAAAAACTGTTAAGAAGGAAATGTATAAAGAGGAACATGATAAAGGTTCAGTGGAAGGAGAAAGAGGGAGAGGTAAATGAAATGAAATGAAATCTTTGAGTTTTACGTCCCACGGTTATGCCGGTTAGGCTAAAGGAGACGGTGATAATGAGTAATGAATGAAATAGTAGGAGGAAACGGGAGAACCCCGAGAAAACCCACGCACGCGGTGTTTGTCCACCACAAGGTTCACTTGGCGGGGGCAGGGATCGAACCCGGGACCCCAATCACCAGAGGTGAACGCTCTACCACTGAGCCACCGCGGCCCGGACGTAATTGAATGGATAATTATTTTATGAGGACGGATGTGTTAGTTTAGGATTGTAGTACAGAGAACATTTCAGTTTACGACGAGTATACTGTCGATGATGCCATAATACCTTTGATGACGATGATAATGTTAATGAAATGAATACTAGTTGTTACACAAAAGTCTTCGGTCCCCTGTACACTTTAGGGCAGTGTTCAAAAGATAAAAGTGCGCATTCGAAGTACGCTTATTTCCGGAACTTAAGTCACCTAGTGTAAAAGGTCCAAGTTCACAAATCTGCGAGTGCATAGTGCGTAGTGTGAGAGGATGTACACTACGTTAGTATACTTGTGTGCTTAACAGGGCGATTTCTCGTAAAATTACCTAATAAAATTTTAAAAGACATATGCTTAATATTTTTCTTGAGGAGAATTTATTTGTGAACTGATCTAATAATAATTTAGTGTTACATATACAAATTAGTGATTTTACAAGTGGAAAATACAATTGTTACACTTATAACAAACGTATTTCCGTTATGTTCTATGAGTATGCAATGGAATTTAAAATAGTGTAGGGAAAGCAACCAAATAGTCTCTTTAATAATGCTATAAAGACATTCGTGTTTAAATATTACATGGTTTATATAGCTTAATGAGATAATTATACTATCGGTAATGCAACTATTTGCACGTAAATGACAAATTTTAATGGCATATGAATTAAAATGTTAAACTTAAGCATAGAATAAGGAATACCTAGATTATTCATTTCTCTATACCTACAGCTACAGCTACAGCTACAGCTGCAAATGTAAATTCGTAGGTAGATAGGTCTAATTTTCTAGTTTTGATTCTAAACAAATTCCTTTCAAAGCAAACATATTTTCTTGCACTTGTAAGAGACTGTAATATGCCAATTACCGTCCATTTTGCATTTTTGACAGCTGCCCAAAAGTGAAATGCAGATCAAAAACTTTCCACACATTTATCAAAGATTTCACAAATTACTCTTGTTAAGAGTCTTCATCCCGGCGAAACTAAAATACCGCTAATTTTACAGTAATTATGTGATATCTTCAAATAGATAAAGGATAATTGAAATATGGAACAAGAGCGCCCTAGACAATATTATTTTGCGTGAGGTACCGTTATCACAAGTCACCTAGTGGCTTTCCGTTTTCAGCTGTTTAGAAACGCGAAAATAAATGCCGATTTTCAAAATGGCTCGAAATCGAAAGCAGATAAGTGAGTCGTGATAACGGTTTCTCATGTAAAATAATATTTTCTAGGGCGCTTTTGTTCCACATTTCGATTATATTTTATCTATTTGAAGATATCACATAATTACTGTAAAATTAGCGGTACTTTAATTTCGCCGGGATGAAGACTTTACTTTGGCCATTTCCTTTTCCTTTTTTTTTTTTTTTTTTTTTTTTTTTTTTTTTGTTCTATTCAGTGATTTGATCTTTCTGTTCCGGTTTTGAGAACTTGCCTGTTAGCCCATACATATAGGTTAGTAGCTAGGTTGATTCCTTTCTATACCAAAGTTCAATATTTAATTCACATAGTATTGCCGAGCGAGTGAAGGCGGGTTAGACCCTTGCAGGCACGTTGTTTTCTGTCTTCGGTACGAATCGATTCATTGAATGAAATGGCCAAAGTAAAGACTTGCTTAATCTTAATTCATATAATCACATTACTGTATCAACTATGAAACGATTGTGAACTAATAAAACCTTGTGTATAGTTGAACAATGGGAGCCGTTACATAACACATACTATATTTTTTTTAATTAAACCGTCTCTTACTTTTCATAAAATTCTTATTTTATTAGTAGTAGTTTTTTAATGGTTATACTTGGACGAGGAGATTTGTTTCGTAACTGAATGACCATTTTCGCAATGGGAAGCATGTAGGAGAGGCAGCGGGTGCATAACAAGAGAGATGTATAGGAAGCCGAAAGCGTAGGAAAGCGTATGCAAATGTTGGAGTGTATACAATGTGTAGGACTCCATTTTGAGAGGAGTTATAAGATAGTAATTTTACATTTTCTGGTATTTTTACCATATTACTTTAATTAGGGTTATCCATCGTGAGTATATGTGACCCTTTTAAACTGATATTTCATAGTGACATAATAGCTTTTTCCTGTAAATTTTGGTTCTCATGTTCAGCTCCACCACTTCTTTCCTTGTCATCCCTTAAGTGTTAACTTTGATATAGACTAAGAATATGGAGACATTATTTCGAAGATTTACGCGTAATAACTACAGATTCACTAAGAAAGAGTAACATCTAAGGAACTTCATTGTTAGTGCAATATGGTAGAAATAATCCAATCAGTATGCATGTAACTGAAGCAATACAGCAGAACTACGACAACTATGGTATCATTGTTGCGCAATTGGGTATACAGGAAGCAAATATACCCAATATGAACTCTCTTCCAAAGTAGTTTTGAGCCACATTATTGTAAACAGCGCTCTCCTCAGCAGTACCTTCGGTGTCCTAACGTTCTTGCAAGTTTGCTACTTTCGCTTGTAATAAATTCCTAAACTACTTCGCAACAGTGTCGTCAGCGTCCTAACTACCAGTGCTACTCTTCTTAGGAAGCATTAATAAATATTCCCTCGCGCAAGCATGCCTAATAAAATAGAACTTCGCCAATAGTTTAGTGGTTATATAATGTTACGAGTTTATTGTCACAGAAGACAACACACACACTCGTATATATATATATTATTGCCTTTACGCTCCACTCTTGTTAATCTGCACATAAAAGATCCGAAATTTCAAATATTTGCAGGTAAGGCAAAGTTGCAGCTGTTCGCATACATGAAAGAAACTCTTAAGTCATTTTATGGTTACTCCATGTTGACAATCTGTACGATATATTTATCTTTAATATAACTGAAAGTCATTTATCTTTTTTTAAAAAATATTTTTTCCTAGTACGCGAAATTCTCCGTTCTTTTGTTATCAATGTTCCACGTTCCACCACGCTGGAGCGCTGAAACGAAGTGCAGATCAAAAGCTAATTTGACGAAGTATACACTATTTAGTGTGCACTCCATTTGTACACTTCGAGTGTGCATCCTCAAAGTGTGCACTATGCACTTTTGGACACGGCCTAGGTTAAAGCCGTTCTTTAATTGAAAGCTTTAATTCTTTACTTGCCCTAACAGAAAATCACATTAATATTCTTCATTTTCAACCATCATTTTCAATTTTGAAAGAATTAAATTGAAACAATCCGGTGTTTAAGTTGCAAGTAAATCGTCATTATCAATTTTAAAATAATTAAATTGATATAATTTAGTGTTTAAGTTGCAAGCGGATCGTCACTATCAATTTTGAAATAATTAAATTGAAACAATCCAGTGTTCAAGTTGAAAGTGAATCGCAATTTTGAAATAACTAAATTTAAAACAATCCAGTGTTTAAGTTGAAAGTGAATCGTCATTATCCTATTTTGAAATAACTAAATTGAAACAATACAATGTTTCAGTTGAAAGTGAATCGTCATTAGATTTGTCTGCAAATTGCATGCACGCTAGCGGCATCTATCAACTTAACTACGTACTATTAGGAATTAACGTTACTCATAGAATGACATTTTTTTGTATTATAAACAGACATTCTTCTTTGCATTTCAATGAAAGATTATGACATCATGGTAGGATTTGTCTGTTAATATGAGCATCCTTTCCTGCTTCTTTGTTTTCCTGCTTTGGAGAGGCACGTTAGCTCACTGGTAGAGTGCTTACCTCTGGTGCGTTAGGTCCCTTGTTCAATAACCGTTCAAGTAAGTTTGTAATGGACAACATAATGTCCGTTGGTTTTCTCGGAGTACTCCCATTTCCTCCCATATTCTCATTCCACCAATTATTCCGTGATCATTGACTTGCCTTAATCGTCTCCCTTAGCCTAAAGGGCAAAATCGTGGGACGTTAAACTGAAAGGTTCCATATAATTTTTATTTTCCTTCTTCTTATTCTCTTTTTAATGTGTAGATGCAGTTTTCTATATTCACCATTCAGTGGCGGATTTAGTCCGGGGCCAAGGGGCTAGACTCTCCCGTTTTTTGAGTGACAAAATGATTTAAGCTATTATTTATATATTTTTTGAAAATGTAGAGTAAATTTCTGATATAGCTACCACCAGGGCCGGATTTAGGGGGTGCACCGGAGCACGTGCACCTCCCTCCGTTCTGAATATACACTATCTAAAGTGAGAAACTGGCAGTGGAAATAGCAATACTCTCCTAAAATTTCATGTCATGTTCCCGTTTCGGGCTTAAAAGAAAACGGTTTTGCTAAGCACAACAGTTTAAAACAAATCCTCATACACATCACAGATGCCTAAAGGCATTTTTAAAAATAATAAATTTGATTCAAATGTACTGATAGTTATTGGTGCACCCCCCTCAGAAAATCCTGGATCCGTTCCTGGCTACCATTATAGTGTGAGTTGAGGCTGCCTCCCAGCTTTTTACCGCCATAGACTCCACTGTCGCCACTATCTATTTCTTCCTTTTGTTCACCAGCATGCTAATTTCGTATGTGTGGTTTGGAAATCCCTAGATTAAAATCTAATTAGAAGCCATTCAGTTTGATAAATAGAAGAACACTACGGAGGCATCACTGTTTTCTCTGCTTGTAATGTAATTGATACTAACCAACCACTAACATATTTACTGAGTAATTTCGCTGTGTCACTACTGTTCTATTAGTAAAATCAGTTTCTGTTTTTGTGTGACCTTTAAACACACCACGATGATAAAACGTTTGAGCGACAAGATGACAAGCGGTCTTCTCTATTCTCTGTTTCTCTCAAAGATCTCTCTGGTCACATACACAATGAATGCATGCTGTTTAAATATTCCGACGATTTTTTTTTTTCAAAAATATCTTCAACTTGTCAAACAAATAACAGAATTCTACGTCATTCTGTTTATTTGACGGATGTCACTATAGTCTTACTTCCTGTAGTGTTCAGTGAAGATATTGTCTGTCTCATGGTCACTGAACTAGGCCTTATTTCTCTCGTTTTCATCCTTCGTTGGTGATGGTAGTAGACAAACAACAGAAGCTGTGAGCAAATAACAGAAAGAGCCACACACAGAGAGATTGCTGTTTCTGGTTTCCATAAACTTATTATCAGTTACTGAGAAACTAAAGCTAAACAGTATTCGGAAGAACTAGATTTAACTAAGAAACCGGACATGAGTCAACTTGTTGACTAAAAAAAGAAAGTTTGCTTGATTGTACGGTATATACTGTACTCGTATGTAACAAACTTCGTTGATATTTTTTCTTACATGTTTACGAGAAGGAATGGTGTAGCGCAAAGTTTGTATTGACCTAACGCACTGGTAAAACAGAATTAAATTTCATTCCTAGTTTTTAAATTCTACAAGACACCCTTATTATTATAACGTGTAATTAAATTTCATTCCTCATTTTTAAATTCTACAAGACACCCAGTGGCGTATTTAGGGGGGGGCTTCCGGGCTTAAGCCCCCCCCCGAAATCTTACTTACTATAGTAAAGTATATGAAATATCTTTCAGAAATTGACATTTCCAGGCAAAGCCCCCCCCCCCCCGAAAGTTAGCAAAGCCACCCCCGAAACAAAATCGTAAATACGCCACTGAAGACACCCCTATTATTATAACGTGTAATTAAATTTCATTCCTAGTTTTTAAATTCTACAAGACACCCTTATTATTATAACGTGTAATTAAATTTCATTCCTAGTTTTTAAATTCTACAAGACACCCTTATTATTATAACGTGTAATTAAATTTCATTCCTCATTTTTAAATTCTACAAGACACACCTATTATTATAACGTGTAATTAAATTTCATTCCTCATTTTTAAATTCTACAATCACCCCTATTATTATAACGCGTAATTAAATTTCATTCCTCATTTTTAAATTCTACAAGACACCCCTATTATTATAACGTGTAATTAAATTTCATTCCTCATTTTTAAATTCTACAAGACACCTATTATTATAACGTGCAATTAAAAATATGTGCAAAGATGAGACATTTACCATTCAATAGACCTTATTGAGCCGAGAAAATTATATAAATGTGTTTTTAAATACTCGTGTGTAGTTTTCGAGAAAAAATTCTAAACTTAAAAATTAACGCTGTGCGATAACCACATCATTTATTAAAATAAAACTCATATTGAAGCTTACCTTCATCGTGTTTTTCCTTATGACACTAACAAGTATACAGTATACAGTGGGTAACGAAACAGTCCTAAAATTATCTATCATTAACAAATAAATATTATTTTTTATTAACTATATTATTATACAAAGGGAATCCTGAAGTCTAGTGGTTAGAGTGTTCGGCTCACATTCATGAGCAGTACCGGGTTCGATTCTCGGCCGGTGCTTCAAAATTTTCGGCGTCAACCCAACGTCACGTCGTGAGGTAAACTGAGGCAGTCACGTGAATAAAAGACGCGATGGTCACTAAGATCTACAGACCTCCTAATGTCCCAGTTAGGCACAGGGCAACACAGCGTGTTGACCAAATATGTTAGTTGCTAGACTAGACGTAATTCAGCCGGTCGCTAACAGATGGCGTTGGAATGGCTCATGCCCACAAAGGGATGTCACGCCAAGAGAGGATATGTATTATTATGCAAAGATTATATATGAACAAAAGGAAAAAGAGCACTAGAAAAAAAGTATGTCATTTGTTACGAATAATATTTGCAGTTTTTTTTTTCTGTTCTGCTAAATAGATTGTTTATTTGTTTTCACTGCATATGTAAAAAAAAAAAGTACACTGTTACTTATCTATTGTTGTTCATCTTCTAATACTAACACATAATTATATTCTTAGTAGTAATGCACATATAACAACTACTTGTAATAAGGTTAATGAAGAGAGACACACAAACAAATCACATAATGCTCCGTGATTATATACTTCGATCAGTGAAGATTGTGCACCTTACGGGATTGAACTCAGGAACACATACACTACTGATAAGATTGATAACGTTTCATCCTGAAGAAAATAATATTTTCTTTAAGCATATAAGCGTTTATTCCACAGCAGTTAACAATTCGATTTGATTTGTAATATTTCTTTGCGTTTTTATGGAGCACGAAGAATGTAAAGAAGAGGATTGGGATCAAAATTATATTAGGTTTGTAGTGCAGTAGGAAATGTGAATTATCAATCCGGTACACCGTATACTGTATTTCAAGCATTCACAAGTTGCTAATCCGGATCCTTGGGTTATCTATCATTATGTAGGTATTACGTGATAACATATAGTATCTCTTATAGGCTAGTTAGTTGTAGTTTATACGTGATATAATTCACACTTACTATATCTAGAAGTCAAACAACTTTGTCTTCACATGTATAAGTAAGTATAAATGAAAAATCGTAACAAGAACTTTCACTTCCATGGATGGAAGTTACAAACATATACGAAGGGAAAATCATCAAGTATGTGGGTCTGTGTGTTCTTATGTGTATATGTGAATACTGAACTAAATTTAGAAATCAAAACATATGTTTCTGTTGAGTAGCCAGCCCGTCTGTTGTATATACTACGTGACATTACTTCAGAACTAACGTATCCGATCTGAAACAGCGTTTTGAGAATCCAGCTGCGACATGCGTTGGTAGGAAGATATTCTACGCTCAACATTTTTATGGGTTTTCTTTCCTGTCCAGATTTTTTAATTAATAAGAGCAACATTACTTGATTCCTTCATACATTGTCTGTAATTTATGTGAGAAACAAACCATATTTACGTATTAAAAGCGATCTAGGCTATGTTTACTAAATGGTACGTTAGTTTAAATCATGCCCTTCCGCAGCGGGGGCCAAAGGGGTCAGTTGTTTACCTGCATTTTTGAAGAGCGTTCAGTTCTTTGAAATTCATACCGTACATGTTGTTCGGCAACTTGCGTACCCCATTCAGATCCCTCCCAGGTAAGACTTTGGTATATTTGAATGGTTCACCTTATTCCCTTGTATGTGTAAAACATTTACCACAATTTAAATTTTGAGGATTTTGAAAATGTTAAACCAAAATTTATAAACAGCATTTTTAAAAAAATTAAACAAAAGTTTTCAAAAGCTTTTTAAAATTTTTAAATTAAAATTTGAAATTGATAATTATTTTTTTTTTCAAAATCTTTTAAATGAGTGCAAACAATTATAAAACTAAAAATTTTAATAAAATAATTTCAAAAACTTTTCATAAGGTTAAATTTAAAAAAAGTGATCCAAAATAATTGAAGAAAGAAATTACTTTCGAAAATTCTCAGCCAATCAAATTGCACCATTGATAGCTTTCCACTAATGGTACTAGTCTATAAGTTGTGACTAAAGTACAAAGTGTAAAATTGTCATTGTTAATATTAATCGGTTTTAATAATTATATATCTGGATTCAAATCCTAAATTTTTCCATCAATAACCTTAGAACATGAGTCGTAGCTACAATCCTAAAGTTCAAAAATTTTCAAACCAAAATCATAAAACAACGGTCGAAAAATATTAGGAAAAATTTTTGAATACTTTTTTAAAAATGTTATACAAAGAATTGAAAGTGACCAACCATCAGATTGCATTAAGAATAACTTTCCAGTAATGACCTAGACTGTGAGTCGTAACTTCAATACTAGAGTTAAATTTAAAATACATATATATATATATATACTGATCGAAAAAACTTTCAAACTAAAAATTTAAATAAAGCCTTTTAAAGATCTTTGAAAAAGTTTGAATATTTGAAAATAAGTACCCAATCAGATTGTATCATGAATAACTTTCTATCAACTACCTTAGATTATTGCAACTAAAGTTCGAAGTTGCACGTCAATCGATTTTAATAATTACCTTTCAGGTTTCAAGTCCCAACCCAAATTTAGTACATCAATGGCCTTACACTATGATCTGTAAAAGATATAAAAGATCTGTAACTCCCTTAATATTAATGCTAAAGGAAAAATGAAAAATGCTCCTTAATCCTCGTAAGTATCTCTACAAGTCTTGTTTAGATCATCTTTTCGATATGCCATGCTCAATGGCGTATTTAAGAGGGGGCTTCCAGGCTTGAGGCCCCCCGAAATCGTACTTACTATAGTACAGTAAATGAAATATCTTGCAGAATTTTCACATTTCCAGAGAAAGGCCCCCCGAAAGTTAGCAAAGCCACCCCCAAAACAAAATCGTAAATACGTCACTGGCCATGCTTTTTCAAAATGGCGGCCATTTTAAATTTAAAACATCCATAACTTCCTTAATATAGATCGTAGAGAAAAAATGAAAAATGTTTTAACAAATGTAGACATGGTAGAAAAAAAAATCTCGGTGCGAGGCCGTAAGCCATTCAAACGCGGGGTCTGGGGACAAAGATGACAGCTAGTTTAAGTGTAGCCGCCTGAAGTCACTAAAACTTTTTGTGTACGATGTATTGTAGCTTGGCTATGTTACCTCACGATTATGCTCTTATGCCACGTAGGCTACAGGAGAAAAATAATTAGTGAAAATGAATTATTTTGAATAAAGGACTAAAAGTAAAAAAAAAAAAAAATCAATTAGAAACTTAATAATCCTAATGTTCATTACTGGATGACTAATTAACGTCCCCTGTTCTATAATTGCACAGATACAGGACGCAAGACCAGGTTTTTTTCCAGAAAATTTTGTCTGTGAGGACCAACACAAAATATGAGGAGTCTGCATTGGGACACCACAGGCTAAAGGATGTACGCTACACAACAAATGACATGCAATCTCATTTTTTTTTTTTAGCTTAGCTATGGGGGAGGAAGGAAGTAAAGCACCCGGAGGAAGGCTTGGAAAACATTGCGTATAACACTTCTGGTAGAGAGCTCGCCTCTTGTATGGAGGAGCCGTGGTTTTATCCCAGGTCAGAGACCATGCGAGGTTACGATCGACTTAAGTTTGTCTTTGAATCTTCTTCACAATGACGAAGCTAGAGGGAAGGCAAAGAGGCGAGCCCCCCCAGTGGTTTCGACCCCCCAGGACTGGCCCCAAGGCATGACCTATTAGTAATAGGCCAAACAATATAAACCTATTATTTTTGATATATATATAAAAAAAAAAGCTACTCTTCCCCAAAAATGTCTGTACCCTCTGCTTGTCCTCCAAGAAATTAAAACTGGCGTCGTTACTACTTCTGCAGTTTTTTCCGTTTCCTCTAATTATCTTCCTTCCATCATTGTTTATTTGCATTTATCATTTTATTCCTATCTCTCATTATTCGGCTAATCTTAAAGGTAGAAAATCCTCTTCTAAGTAGAAAATCTCGAACAATAATGACTAAACAAAACTATGAATAGGGTTGGAAAAGATCATAATATTAAAATAATAATAATAATAATAATAATAATAATATTAATAATAATAATAATAATAATAATAATAATAATAATAATAATAATAATAATAATAATAATTCAGTGTGTCTCGGTAATGTTCTAGTGTGTAGATCGGTACGTAATGCATGAAACAAAGGGTTCCATTAACTTACAGCTGCTCAAAAATAACTATACTTAAATTTGTTCCAAAAATATTACATATAGGAATTAAATTCAAATAAACCAGATTTTAAGATAAAACATTCAGTGCTTATAAATCACAAACGGTTGGAAGGAAAAGAATGAAACAAAAAATGAGATAGGGAAATGTCAGAAATCGCATCGAATGGGGGCTCTGTGCTAGTTCCACATTAGTCTCTATCATATGGGACCCCGAAAATTTTAAATATTAAGGAATTTAATTTATTTCATTGAATGGATCATAAAAGAACAAATAACTTTTGTGGGAAAACAAATTCATATGGGGCATCATTTATGAAGTGGATGGCATTGAATTGTGATTTTTTTCAGATAAAACTAATAGTTAAAGGATAGTCAATTGGTAGGCAGTGCCTATGCAAGAAAATTTTCCTTCTACAAAAAAGGAGAAAGTTTCATTCGATGCGTCTCATACAGTCTTGCTACTGAAAGAAACGCTAAACACAAAATCAAATTTAAAGCTAAATTAGAATTTAATTTAGTTCTGTATTTCTGTATACACAGAAAGAGAAGCGCGTGCACTTTCTAACTCCCATAATTTCTTGGAACTACTGTAGATTGTTTATATATTATTTAATTTGTTTTTGGACGTTAATTTTCTCACACTACTATATACAGGTAAATTTCATTTCATACTCGATGAGCAGCAAATTCGATTTGCAGTTGGCCTAATTCGCTCTCTTCGACAGAATGCTACTATTGCAAGCTAGCTTGTGATTCGGCATTTCTTATTATTATTATTACTATTTACTAAGGGAAACAATCGGTAAAGAGGCAGGTGTACTATATGTTCTTCCAATTCGACAGGAATGAATGTGTGTATTTTATTATATTTTTTCTTCCACTCTAGAATAGTGCTTGAGTAAGTTTAGTCGTGATTTGGTGGACCCACCATCACCAAACTAGCGCCAAAGGCTACATACCGCTAACCCCACCTCATCGCTGTTCAGTTTTCTTTTCAATGCTTTTTTTTGACAATTGAACACGCGGGAACATGGGTTAGGACAAAGGAAAAATAAGTAGGGGGTTCGTTTTGTACAAGGTTCCTTCTTCTTGTCAAACCCTCTGCCTCTTTTTCTGCTCCCCCTCCCCTATCCATACAAGTAAGCAGGCAAGGGACACACACACACACACATTACCCGGCAACCCTGAACCTGAAGTTTTATATTCAACCCGAAGCAGCACAGCAAGGCAACGTTGCTAGCTTAGAGTACAGTGTAGAGAAGAGCACGAGAGGTTGGTCTTTTCAGTTTGACTTCGGATGGTTGTGACGGGAAGAGTTTTTAGTCAGGGTGCTTTTGCTGTGCTCTCCGCTCTACTCTGCTTCTGGTAGTTGCAGTCGGTCGGCTCGGATCAGTGTGTTTATAACTTAGGACATCGGTCGCCTGTTCTCGCTTCTGTATTAGTGGGGGGAGTGTACTGAGTGAATGTGTTGAATACGGACCGCGACACTTTACTATAGTTATACTACGAGGGCTTTTTTTTTTTTTAAATATATATATACTTCAAGTCCAATGTTCTTGTAACAATCTGCTGGGCAACTTATTGCTGTCGCCTTTTTCTCTGTAGTCACGTGTCTTGGAGATTGGCGTGTGGATGTGAGTGCATGCGTGACTATAATCATCGAGTGAGTGAGTGACAACTGCAAATTGTAACTGCTGCACCCGTGTTCTTTTTTTTCCTTTCATTTTTCTTTCTTTTAACTCGTGTTAAGTGTGTATGTGTGAGTTTTAATTAATTGCTGTGCGCGCGACGACGAAATTATGACACAAGTCACTGGTTGACAGGTCCCTGGCTCCTCGCTTTGAAAGGCAAAGGATTTTTTTTTTTTTTTTTTTTTTTTAATTTCTACGGTCCATTCCTTTCTGGTTGGGGAAAAGTAGTAGATCCAAACTGGAACCTTATCATAAGGTAAGTAAACGAACTGTGAATATTATTATTTATATACTGTACCTTATTAAATGTTTATTGATATTTTGTATTTCTGTTTATGTAAATGTCGTTAAGTTAACGTCGTTGAGTGTACCAGCAATGTAATTGTTCCTATTGGTGGAAGTACTAGGGATACTTTCATCCACGTGACAATAACATTTGCCTGTACCGCGCATTCTCCGGTCTGGTCATGTTTTCTGTTGATGACATGACATGCGCATCGTAAAGTATGTAATAAGCCTTATTATTATAATTTAACAAAATTCTTGTTTCGAATTACAAATTTATTTATTTATTTTCCTAAGGAAATTACCCAATAGTAGAATTCCTAAAGCACAATTAGGCCTATACAAGTTTGTCGAACTTCGTATATTGCTGGCAAGATTTCGGAGAATTGAATTCAAATATGCAGCGGGTCAGTTACACAAAATGAGCATAATATTACAAAATAAAAATATACATATTTAAATATTCATATACATTCAAGTCGAAGCATAGGCCTCTGTATCCAGGAGGTTCTAGGGGGACCGCCCCTCCCCCCCCGTAAAATTTTCACGGTAGGCTTGCAAATGAACTATAATATGGTTGGATCGGGCCCACCCTACATTTTTGGGCTGGCTTCTGGTCTGACGCCATAAATATCTTTGAAAGAAGTGATGTGAAAAAAAAAAAAAAAAGGTGAAACGTTCAACTAATTTCAATATGACATTTTTAGAAAAAGGCAGTATCCAAAGAGGAAATTGGTGGGGCGAATTCTACAAATTTAAGCAGAAATGTTGAGATATTTCCGGTGTTCGGATTCCACGTTAATCAATAGGTCCCGTCTCATATAGCCTCGCTGCTGAAAGGGACGTTAAACTCAACTCCGATTACGTCTTTTTAAACACATGCAGAAATGCATTGTTTTTTGTGTGTTTTTTAAAAGAAATCTAAAATTTCTATAATGCTCATGATGGCGTCTTATATAATGTGATTATTAAGAGAAATTATGACAGTGATTTGTTTCTTTAGGCGCGGCATAAGATATAAAAAATCAGTAATTGTACCCAAATCTCATATTTTCAGCTGTGAAAAAAAGAAAAGGAACCAGTATATGTATCATAAAGTTTATTTAGTTCGGCTAGCTGGGACTTCGACCCCCAGACCCTCAAAGTTGCTCGATCTACGGCCGCACACTCCACATATCACCCTTTGGTTCATTTCTTCACACGCATATAATACATTTATTATATAATATTCTTTCCGAGAAATTAAAACCTTTTCCTCTCTTAGAGAGCTCCTTCGTGACTAAGAGGTTAGCGTTCGCGCCTTTGTCGTGGAAGTCCCGGGTTCAATTCCCGGCGGGAGCTCATGTGGTTCGGATTCCACATTAAATAGTAGGTCCACGTCTCATATAGCCTCGCTGCTGAACGGGACGTTAAACTCAAAATCAACTCAACTCAGCTTTTCCCCTCTTAGGATACACATTTCTCTCAAAGTGAAATGATAAAAGACCCATGTCGGGCTGCTCAAACACTGTGTTCAAAAATTAATTTCAGATGGTTTATCCCCCTCTTTTCCCCTGAAGGTGAGACTAACACCTCAAAATAATTTTTATTTGTTGAGAAAATAAATAGAATTTGACCCTCTTCTCGCGTTAAAAGTGGAATTTCAGGAAATGCTGTGCAGAATTTCCGAAAAACATTGTGGTGTATGCTCGCTTGTTTACAATAAAAAGTTTATCTACCAGGTATCATATCCCTAATATGTACAATATTTCTCTAGACTAAAGGAAATATTAATTGATTTGGGTTTTTTAAATGGAAACGTTGACGCCGATTTCTTTAAGTAGAGACCGACGACTCATTTGCAACCTGTACATACAGTACATAGGACAAGTGAAGTTGCGCTTGAATGAAGGAGAGGAGGCTAATGTGGAGATTGGAAGAGGAGTCTGACAAGGATGTAGTATGTCGCCCCAATTATTCAACATTTATAGCGAATGTTTAATGAAGGAAGCATTAATGGGAATTGCAGATTTCAAGATCGGAGGGCAGATCATTAACAAGATCAGGTATGCAGATGACATGGCTAAAATAGCTAGAACCGAAGAAGAACCACAGGAAATGGACAAAATAGATGACACTGAGAAACTGTATGGAATGGAAACCAACATCGACAAACCGAAAGTCATGAGAATATCCCGTAGAAACTCGCCCTTACGGGTCAGAGTAGGAAAAAAAGAGAACTTGAAGACGTCGATCATTTGAAGTATCTGGGAAGTATTTTGACGTGAGATGCTTACTGTACCAAAGAGATCAGGTCAAGAATTGCCATAGCCAAAGAGGCATCCTCCCCTCAAAAAAAATAATCACTCTTAAGTAGCAGGCTTAATACTGGACTAAGGAAGAAAATAGACTGGTCAAATGCCATATATGGAGCATTAGGCTGTATGGTTCAGAGACATTACGAGAGTTAGAGAAAACATACGTAGAGAGCTTCGAAATGTGTGTTGGAAGAAGATAGAGAGGATAAGATGGACAGAAAGAGTAAGAAACGAAATGTTTTAAAATGGATAGGAGACAAGAGGACTGACCCTTTTAGCCAGCATTCTTCGTAGGAAGACCGATTGGATTGGACACATCTTGGAAAGAAATTGTCTTCTTCATGTTACCATAGAAAAAGAGATGGGAGGAAAGCAAGGAATAGGTATTAATAGAAGAACACAACTGATCGATGATTTGAAAAACGAGAAAATATTGAGAGTTAAAAAGAGAAAGCTAAAGATCAAGAAACGTGTAAGAAACATTTCCAACCTAAACTAAACTTAAAAAAAAAAAAAAAAAAAAGTCCCACGACCTGCCAAAGGGCAGAATATCTACTACTACTACTATTACTACTACTACTACTAATAATAATAATAATAATAGAAACGTTAGCGATGAGACTACTATATACAAGAAAAGTTTATAAATATTAACTGAATGGTATTATGAAACGGGATTGGGGCCGCGGTAGCTCAGTGGTAGAGCGTTCATCTCTGGTGTGTGGGGTTCCTGGTTCAATCCGAGCTCGCGCCAAGGGACTTTGTGGTGTACAAACACTGTGTGTGGGGGTTTTCTCCTGGTTCTGCCGTTTCCCCCCACTTTATTCATTTCATCATATTAATTTCTCAACATGACCGTCTTCTTTAGTTTAGCCAACATAACTGTGGGACGTAAAACTGAAATATTTCTTTTCATTTTACGAAACGGGATTTTCTCTGGTAGAATATCTACAGAAAAGGCATCATTTAACATATGTGTTCAGCGCACGACTTAAAATATGTGCATGACTGCTTTAATTAAGTTTGATTCGGTTCAGTATATCCTTTTGATTTTCGTGCAAAACTATGTGAAAGAAATCTAAAGTAAAACTAGTATCTCTGGCAACCCTGCCATGTGATTGATGTCACTTGCAAACAAGGAAGTTAGTTCGGAAAGTTGCCGCATGCACAGATAAATCAAACTAGTAATACCCAAGAAACAATAATTTTAAGAATGATAAAAAAAAATGCATCAAAAGATTGCGACCTTGGCCAATAATTAGTTTTTGGATCAGGGGCCACAACATTTTTGAACGGCCCCTAAATTGAGTTTTCGTATTTTCTACGGAATAAGCCCATCATACTAAGTTAAATGTTCTCCAGATATAAGGTATACAAGAAATTTTTTGAGTGAAATATATTGGATCTTTTGATCCAAAAATGGTGTTAAAACAACTAGATTTTGACGCAGCATGATTACCACTTTAGCGTGTTAATTCAAGATCAAGAGTCCGGTGTTCCGGTTAACACAGGCCTGGTGTTAGCGATTCGACACAGAGACGCTGTTTAATGGTGTGAAAACAACACTTCAACGGTGTTACAGAACTAAGTAGTTGTACGAAGGAGCGCGGAAATAGGAACAGCGTCATGGTGATCTTCCTGTATGTTCCATGTGTTATTAGTAACATCCCAAGAACCATTGAGATACTAATAAGTGTACTGAGAACAATGGTTTAGCATCCTCAAAATCTGTGTATCAAGTAGTTACACCTATATTGTAAATTGTAACGTACACCTCGCCTTGAAGGACATAATAAATATAAGTAACTGACACTGAAAAATTTGTATTAGTTTTTATATTTAGCTATGAGCAAAGCATTACTCGGTATATTTGTATGTAATTCCAAATAACGAACAACGTATTAGATTTCCTGCAATATTTCACGAAAATTGTTGTCAGCGGATGGATTTTCTGACAGCATTAGCAGACGAGTCAACTACTTTTCCTATGTTCACTATGTTCCTCTACGTCGTAGACTATATTTCGCTCCTCGTAACCAGTTACAAATGATTTTTGTTACACTTTATTATTGGTCATAAGAGTCACTTCCGTTTAATAAAAAACTATTTTGTAAAAGTAGTTGTTTTGCAACTGCACATAAAACAACACCAATGGTGTGTTACTAAAATGACTCCCCATAATGTCAGCTGGTTGATATAACGACTACCATTTTAATACTTTACTCCAAAGTGGAACACAGTTCAAATAGCACCAAACCTGTGTCAATATTTAACACAACTCAGATGACACAAGAGCCCTTGTGTAAAATTAACATGACCATTTTTATTGTGTAGTCACAAAATTACGTGCTTTTCCAATTAATGCGACATTTATGGACATTTATTCCCGTGTACGAATGAGGAACGACCGAACACAAACTTTAATTATTTTAATATGAAGTTTGCAACTCTAATGTCCATGACAGATTGGCAATGTGTAAGTTACAACACTTGATATTATCATCTATTCACGTATTCTGGTTTGACTCTTTCTAGCACTTTCCTGCGATCACAGAAGTCCTTAAAATGCCTGGCGTTACATACCATGACTGGAAAAGGGAGTTGCCACCTTAGAAGAACTTGTAGCTGTCATAAAAAAAAAAAAAAAAAAATCTTGAAACCGTACCATATTTCACCATGTACACATAGTCTTGAAAGGGTCATAAAACATTTTTTCCATCTTGCAAGGAGTCGAACAGTGTGCAACTTTCTGGGACGTCTTGCTTGCTACCTGCTATCGCCCTCCTGCTGACATAAAGGAAAAACCAGTTTCGCCGCTTCCGAAACAACGGATTCTTTTGGACAGGGAGGGGGAGTGCGCCAAAATACACGTTTTTAATGAGGAGGTTCACTGTTTGTCCACTAGAGTGCAGTGCTGCATAGGTAGAAATCCTTTCTTGTCTTTAAGAAGTTGTAATATGTACACAGTGAATAGAAAGATCGAGTTGCAGGTTTTTTTTGTTTTTTTTTTATGACAGCTACAAGATTCATTTAACGTGGTAATGTGGTCTAAAAGAAAGAAAAACTTTGCATTTTCTTCTTGTTGCGGCAGGCGGGAGGGGAGGGAATAGGGGAGCCTGTAAGTTTTGTGCTGGTCACACGCGCCGCACACGGCTAAATATGGGGCCGATCTCTTGTTCTGCTTCTCGTATAAAAGACTGACTCATGTTGTTTCAAGGGTGAAAGAACTCCTCAGTAGGTTTTCGAAACATTGTGTTCGGTGTGAGTCAGAAAATACTTTTCTTAATTCATTGTACAATTTCGAAAATTTATAACTCCTGATGTATACCTAAGCTTTTTCTAATCAAGGCAGAAAAGAAATAAAACTACATTTTAAATTGATTTACGTCTGAAATGTTACTGTGTAAGCTTGCATACGAAGCCGGAGACAAGTATTGCATTTGTATTATACAATACCATAGAGAATGTCAAAATGTTTAAATATGACATTTCAAATTTTACAAAGAAATGTATGAGTTTCTGTTGTTTTGAGTAACCTTTAGGTCAGAATTATCATGTATTTGAGTCAGTTTTCTATTCATGTGAGGTAGGTTCAAAACGGGGAACACTTACGGAGAATCCATTAAAATTCCGTCTCCGCTATACTTGTGGAACTTTACGCATATTTTGAAGCTTATTGGTGGATATATGATTAGCAAACATGACTTCATTATTAGATACCAGGGTTCAATTCCCGGTTGAAGCATAGGTGAATCAAGTTCTACGTCAAGCAGTAGGGCTATGTCTTGCTGATGGAAACGAATGATCCAAGGAATTACTCATTTGCTTTAGGAAGATCAAAATCGAATGCGTACTTAAATTTCAATGCATTATGAAAATGTTATCGTGTGACTATATTAAAAGTCCATAAGTATTATAAACATACAAGAAATAGAACTAGTTAAATTATCATTAATATTTTTAATTCATTTTTGTATCTGTTTTAAATTACACTGTTAATAAGTATGTAGGTTCTATGACATAAAACCGAATGGGCATGCAACCGAATGGTCTTTAGAGAATCGATTGATAAATTCAAGTTTAAGATGAGCAAAGTTGGCAACATCAAATGTTTTGCAGTTCTTGAGACGCTTGAATTCTTTGTGCTGAGGGCTCGAAACAGGCAAATTGGTTACTATTTTTCCTGTAATATTTGTACCTCATATTAGAATCTTATAATTCTTTCAAGCTGAAAAACTACTACTCTCCGAAGTCCGATAGGGGGTGATATTTTTCGGAGAGGGAGGAAAAGCCGATTTCTCCGCAACGGACATTGTAAGTTTCCTTCTGTAGAACTCAGGAGCCACCACTGAAAATTTGGGTGCCCAACAATTGTAAGTCATAGACATCGGATTTTATGCAAATGCATATTTTGTTTGCTTATATGCATATCTGTTCAACTTGGTAGGGGTTTCTAACAATAATAATACAGCTCGAATTTGAAGTTTTATAGTGCATATTTCAAAGGTTAGAGCATATATTAGTGCTTGAGAGCATATTCAGGATATTCTATAAAATTTTATTTCAGATGTAATTACGGAAAGCAGTAAACCTTTTTTTTTTTTTTTTTTTTTTTTTGTACAGTGGAAACGTGTAGAAAAGTTATGCTCCTATTATTTCGTGTAAAGGAAATGCACTCTAAAATACAAATGCAAAGAAAAACTAGAGATCGTGTTTTCATATCACTGTGTTTATTTTAATCTCATAATATGTGTGTGTTTTAAAAAGTTAGAAATAGGCTATACAGTATAAACTGCAACTGTTATAAAAATAAATTCTGAAGAGAATTCCCTGAAAGGTAAAGTTCACTTTCGATGATTTCACCTATAAAACTTTGTCACAACTTTGCTGCATGTTTGAAAATGTTAGTACATATTTTAACACATTTTACAGAATAGTTGCATGCTTATTTAATGAATTTTAAGTGCATAAAAATTCTATATCTAGACTACGCTTCAGAATTTCTGGTCTAAGCAACAGTTTGGAAACAGTTGTTAGTTCCAATTACCGACTCATAAGTTGGTAAACATCTTCCTTTTAAAAATGACATAACTTCCATTCCACTAACTATAGGGACTAATCTTACAGTTAGATACAAAGGATATAGTAAATACTGTTTCAATTGTTTCGTGAAAATTATACTTCCCTTGGGCTTATGCTATAAGTTTCTCTCTTTCTGATATAATGGTGTGGAAAGTCACGAACAATGCATTTTTAGAAACAAGTGATACGTTTTTAATCTTGATGTATTTGAACTTCTCAGTCAGAATATCCTTTCAACCCTTTGTGTACATGTGTAAACGATAGGGGAAGAAAGAGGAAAAAAGAATCGAGTAGTGCGTGATCTATAGAGAAACCTCCTCCTCACCCCCCGAAACCAAGAACGTCTGCGTTTTGTCATTGTGGCAGTTGGTTTCAATCTCCGAATCTCGGGAAGTAAACTTGGTGAAAGAATCATGGATTTCACTGCACTGTTTATATTTTGTCCTCATTTGTCAACTTTGAAACAACCATAGAAATACAATACAGTATTTCGTCGTTATTTTTCTCTCTGTCGCGGAAAGGGAGAGGGGAAGGAGAAGGAAATTGATCTCTAGCCTCACTCGTTACAGTTGTCATTTTAAAAGAAAGAAAGAAAAGTAAAAAAGAATAAAACGTGATTTGGAAAGCTCTTACATAAACAAAGAACTGTAACTGGCTACATTGCTTCTTGTATGCTGTGTCGTTCTGTATGTAAGTGAAGTTCATTAATTGGTTAGATTTCTTATTTTGTTCAAACTTCAAAATTGACTTTAAATTATTACAGTATTTTGAAACTGAAGGACATGAAAATAATTAAACTCATAATATTAAATTGTCTTTGCCCCGTTCTTCACACGGGGAGAATAGCTTTATGAAAATTGAATCTCGTCCTCCCCTAGGATACTCTTCGAGTATGAATTTGGACTTAATAGGTTTCTAGTATGTTACTATTCATCCCAGTTATACGAATATCGGTCCTTTGGACAAAGCCGAATAGGCTGTTCTAAGTTGCAGTTTGCACTAAAAAAAAAAAAACTGTAATAAGTATTATTTGTTAATGGTGCCCCATATATATTTAAGTTGTTCTGCATTATTTATCAAACAATGAATGTCCAAAAGTAAATGTGTTAAAAATTTAAAAAAAAAATGGAGCTTTAAAATCGAATACTCATTTGACACTTATTTTAATTTCGTTCCTCATTAAATGTTTAAGCTAGGTTCCCTACATTTTTATCTTTTCTTCCTCACCATTATCAATGTTCATGATGTGCACCAGACATGATGTCTTTCTGGGCTACGAATGTGATAAAATTGAATTGTGTAGTTGAGAAATTGAATTCTGTATTTGATAAATTGATAAAATATTAACAATGGCGGACTGCGCCATTTGCATTTATTGGCCGACCATAAAATCGAATTGCCTGAATTGTAAAATCATGTAATTGATAGAAGGTAGAAATATAATACGCTTAAGCCAGGATTGGGTATGGATAATGTCAAAATCGAGAAAACCAGGGTTGGCAAAAACCATGGTTTTTATTTAAAAAAACCAAAAAACCGGTTGTTTTGGTTTAAACCAGGGTGGAAAGAAATCATGATTTTTTTTTCAAAAAAATCATTTTTGTTGATTTTTTTGATTTAAATCGATTTTTTTGATTTAAATCAAATATTTTTCTTTGTATAATACAAGTCGTGAACTGAAGAAAAAAACATTAGGAATTAGTATTAAATGTTAATTATGCCATTTAAGTGAAAGTATTGGGTTTTAATTTTGAATTAATTTCCAATTGTTAACCTATTTCAATCCCAAACAATGTTTCTTAAGCATTAGGGAAAAAGTACAGCAATGTATATCAACATGACACTTTTCTTTTCACGAAAGTTACTGATATTTGGCAGGGGCATATTTTTAAACAATTGGAACTAGCTAGCGGCACGAAATACATATAAAGTACATTTCGCCTAAAATTAACTAACTCACTCTATGACCTATGGAACCCGGAGGTCCAATGCAATGTTCACAAAAGCTCTACTGACTTCTATCCTTAGTCAACTGAATCCAGTTTCTATTTTGTATTCTTATTTCTGCGAGATCCATCTTAATATTGTCCTCCCATCTGCGCCTAGGTCTTCCTAATGGTCGTTTTCCGATTGGACTTCCAGTTAAAACTTTGAAAGCGTTCCTACTTTCTTTTATTCTCGCTACATGTCCTGCCCACCTGAGCCTCCAAGATTTGATGACCCTAACAATGTTTGGTGAACGGTATAAATTATGCAGTTCCTCATCATGAAGTTTTCGCCATTCCTCATTTCCGTTCCTTTTGGTTCCGAATATTCGTTTCATGATTGTATTCTCAAATACTTTCAGTTTGCGTTCTTCCCTCAGCGTAAGCGACCATGTTTCACAACCAAACAGCACAACAGGCATAATTATCATTTTATATATTTTAAAGCTTCAAATTCCTCGACAGAATTCGCGATGATAAGAGATTTTTGAACTGAATAATAACACGAATTCCCTGTTTTTAGTCGATATTTAATTTCTTCGTGAATATCGTTTTCTGATCCTATATATTAGCCGATGGCAGAACTTTCTTTGTCTTTATGTGATGAACTTTTGTAAGTCAAAAAGTTTTCTGCAGTAATTCCAAAATAAAAAATCAAGATGATCAGTTCCAGCAGAAGAAACGCTTGTGATTGTTAAAAATATGCTTTATGTGACGTGAAAAACAGTTCAAATGCGAGTTGTCCGTGCATTTAAGACCTCTATACATAGCAGGCACGTTTTTATACTTTTCTGTTGGCTATTTTATTTCCTCTGACAATTTTTCCTGCACAGGCACGGCAAATTTTCTGCGATCACATCGCAGATCGCAGCATGTTCTGCAATGGGGTCAAGTATCCACTTTATCAAAAGTATTATTCGATATTTTAACGCATCCAAAATTTGTCGTATTACGATTCCGAAGAACTTCTATGTATTTAGTACATAAATTTCGCCAAAATTTTAAAATCTATTTTTTTTTTTTTTATTTGTTTCGGAGAGGGGATCGGATCCCTCTAAATTATCTGGAAACAAACAAACAGACGTGGACACAAAAGAGTTTTCATCTTAAATGTCCATGGTGATTTCCCCGTTGGAATAGAAATTTTAAAACCCTGTGTTACAAAGAGAAGAAAGCAGGGTTCACCTGTTACCCGTTCAAACGGGATTTTCCCTGATCGTTCTCTACATGATACTTTTTTTCATACTGTGCTTACATACATTTGAGTCTCATTGTATTATAATCATTATCTTCCATACTCGAAATAACAAAATAGAAACGAGATTTTACTTACTTTCACTTTAAATTAATTCATTTCGGAATTTGATTTAAATCAACGATTTTTATTTAAAAAATCAAGTGATTTAAATCTTGATTAAAATCGTGATTTAAATCAGACTGATTTAAATCAATCCACCCTGGTTTAAACCAGTTTTTTTTTTTGGTTTAAACCAGGTTTTTATGGTTTAGATGATTTGCTCTATATATTCATATCATATATGGACAGAAATAAGTTTGTTTCGCCTTGATGTTATTATGTAACAACCGGGTTATGCTGGAAGAGGTCACATAAGCTTAAAGCGGAATAAAAACCGCTTCTCGAGTTACATCCGAGAGAAATTGTCCTCCATTTGAACTCAGAACCAGGACTAATTGGCCACAAATGCGATACGTCTGCCGACTCACTCACAAAGGAATCCTGATTTAAAAAAAAAAAAAAAAAAAAAAAAAAAACGTTGTACTGATCTTTACATGCTTCTTAATATAACTGTCAAGAGTCATTTCAGGAGGACGAAAAGATAAACAGTTGCACAAGTGAAACCATTACACAGAATTACATATAAACAATTTCAAAGTACTACGGAGTATTGAAGAACTAATTTAGTTCAAGTTAGTTAAAACGACTTTTATTGGTCCAAATTAAAGAAATACACCGACTTAATCTGTATATCAATAAGAAAAGTGAATAAAGATACGAATTATTTGAGTCCACTTTGGCTCAAACTCATTTATACATAAATAGATACCAAAGATACTTATTTCACTAAATGCCTCTCGTGGGGTCTGTATGACCCTCCCCCCCCACACACACACAAAGTACGGCATTTTCGATGTATTTTATCAATAGTAAACATTGAAACGAAACAATATTTAGAATTTTTCTTCGATTGCAATTACATAACACTAATAACAACTACAAAAAAATCACAAAATAAACATTTATAAACTTGTAAAAAAAAGAGTTGCTTTTGTAGTATAATCTTTTTGAGTAATGAATGGGGAATTTAGGTCTGAATAAAATACGAATAATATACGGGAGTGAAACGTGATAACCCACAAATGTGTGTTCATCAAGATTTTACAAACACTTACACTTTTACGAACATTTTTTTGTTTTTTGGTTTAAACCACCTTGGTTTAAACCAGCCAACCCTGGAGAAAACTATGAATTGTCAAAATCGAGAAAACTATGAATTGTCAAAATCGGGAAAAGAGTTCCAGCAGTGAAAGAAGGCCGTTACCCAGATAGTCGAGGTAGAAAAATTGGGAAAAAGTAAGAAATGACTGGAATGATATGGAGTAGGATATTTGTGTTGAGAAATAAGATGATGTAGTGTGAAATTTCTACTTAATCCCCTTCCTTTTCGCAACACCACACTAAAAAAAAAAAAGAATGTTTTCACTTTCGCTGCCACCTCCGAACTCAAATTCTTATAATTTATTTCTTTCTTTCCTGTACACTATTATCAGTGTTGGGGAGGGGGGACTCAAGGGAAAAGTATAGATAGGCCACTAATTGTATTGTTCAAATGGAGAGAGTGAATAAAAAATTAATTGTTGCAATTCCATTGTTGGTGGAGGAATATTTCGGTCGGCAGGTAGTTATCTTCGTCAGGGAAGAACTTCATCGAGTGATGAAGAGTGGTCGATTGTCTGAAAGCAAAAATTGGTGGCTGGACAGAGGATTCCTCCGTAAATTCTTCCTTCTAATTTCTAATAAATAGAACATACAACTCATTTTGTCTTTCTTCTTCGTCTTCCATAACCTCAGTTGAAGTTTTATATCTTCAGATGCAGGCCTAAGTCTCCAACCACGTAAATTATACGTATATTATTAATCCTATTTATAATATAAACCATCTCAGTCTCTAAGTAACGGGTAAGAGTTACGGGTTGCATAAACGTCTAGGTGAAATACATCAGTGCTTTAATACTTATTATAAAAGGAAGACACTTCAGTCTGTGAGCCACGCTAATTTCTAACTGTTCAGTCATTTTAATAGTTACCGGCTACACTGCCTCTACCTACGCCAAGAGATGTCTCTAGCAGGTAATTTGCAAACGAGCCGAAGGCTTGGAGAATACAATTAATAGTATTGTATCATAGTAAATTCTGTGTAAAAATTGATGAAAACAATTGGTGGTGAAGAAAGGTAGCGAATAAATTCAATTTCAGCCCAAATCTTCATAAATAGAGTTGGATATCGATAACTCGAATTTTTTGATAACTCGAATTTTTTCACATTCACTTGAAATCTCCATAACACTGAGTGTTAAACCTCTGTAAGTGCAAATGTTTAGAAATTACAACCTCGATACGCCGAATTTTAAGGATTTCATAATCATATTTAAAAACCTTAGAAACTCAAACTTTCGTATCTGCGAGCCTCTACGAGTCAAAGTTTACCTCTATAAGTCGAAATTCTCTTGATGTGACTTCCTTAACTAGAAGCTACAGCTCTATGCTTTTACGTAATGGTCATTTTTGCTAACGTGTACTGTAATTGTTTTATTTATGTCTAATATTTTTATTTTTACTATTCATTTTATTTAATTTAAGGAACTTTCACAACTTCGAGTTATAGAGGTTGAATAAATAAAAATTCGAGTTATAGAAGTTATAGGGGAAGGTTGTCTGGTATCGGACACCTTACCTTTTTTTAGTCTGTCACGTTGAAAAATGGCTATATACAATTACTTAATGCATAAAATGATATTTTGGTATCTTACAACATGTTAAAGGTGATTTAACAGATAAAAACTAATAATATATATATTTTGTAAAAAAATCAAAGGTGATATAAATTAACTTTCTTAAAAAGTGGGGGGTGGTATCGGACAAACATAAAACTATAGATAATAGTTGGTCTTTTGAGGTGGTCTTTTCAGTTCTTACACACAAAATACAGTTTTATTAGCCTTTGAAATACAGGCGAAAATAAAAGTAAAATATAGATATTAAACTTCTTAATCTCATCAAGAATCGTTATTTTTTTATTCTGATACAAATCACAATGATAAAACAGTCTGCCTTCAAAACTGACACATTGTTCACTGACCCAGTCTTTACATGTATTGCACTGTATCCAATCTTCATCAAAAGACTCGCTGCAGATTGTGATGTTTAGTTTTTCAACAAGTTTGTAAGCTAGTTTTAAAAATTCTGGTTTGCTTAGTGGTATTAATTGACTACACAAAGCCTTTACATGATAGTGTAGTATTTCCTCTTGGTCACGACCAAGTATTTTACTAAATGTGCCTTTGTTATCCGAGCAGTAAGACTTAGCTGTTGCCTCCTTCCAACAGTTTTTTAATACGATCTCCTAATGTCCTCTTAGGAACACCATAGGTATCTAGCACTGGTTGCACGTACTACCATTACTTTGTTCATGGCTAACTTCATATTTTCTTCATTCGAATTGCCAAGTACTTTCCCCCATGGTTTCCTGAAAAAGCTAGAAACCATTAAAAACATCAAGTTTATTTACAAGTTTATTGTCCGATACTACCTGATTCCACTTTGTCCGATACCAGCCGAACGACTTACAACTTATGAATGGCTGTCTACCGGTTTGTAACAACACGAATGCAACTATACGACTAAATTATAATATATATACCCTAATAAATGTGATAGTAATAATATATCAATACAGTTATATTACTTTGTGATAAGTTGCAGCCACACAAATCTATCTCCGTGCACCTGATCACTCGCAAAAATGCCAAACGACTCTCCCCTATAGTCACTCGTCATGAGGAACGCGGAACCTCGATATCTGAGATTTTTGTTGTGGCCACCTTGATAATTTGAACCTCGATTACTCGGAAAACTCGATAACTCAAATTTTTTTATCTATTATTTTCAGCTTCGAATTATCCTGGTTCCATTGTATTACAAAACTCAACATAAACAGTTATCACGACCTAAAATATATAACTAAGGCTACTATTCCAATCTCTAACACTTTCTGTCGTGACAAATACATGGACATCTCATTTACCAACCCAACTGTGGGGAGAAGCGAAGAATTTTCTGAACTGGAGTCTGAACTGGAGTCTGAACCACTGCTCGTTTGTTCATACATAACTTATGTGGGTAACCAGAACACCTTTTTGGAGGCAACTCAAATAATATGATTAACTAGTATCCTCAAACATAATACCCAAGGTGCTATAGGGTGCGAACGGTCCCAGGTTCTATTCCCGGTGAGGGCACTCGATCAAAAAGTGTTAAAAGCTTTCCCAGGCCAGCCATCTTGAATGAGGTTTTCCTGGGTTTACCTCAATCACACCATTCAAATCCTGGTGTGGTACCTCATATGTAGGTCCCAGACCGCTTCCTTTCATCCCCCATCCTTTCTTCCTTCCCTTTCCCCGCATTGTATGCTCGCCGAGGGACGTTATCCCTCAAATGTGATGGGCTAACATGGCCATATCTGCCGAAAGCCCAAAAATCTAAATCTTAAATCCCAAGGTGTTGTATTCTCAGCAGGGTTTGAACCAGCAAACCGTGCACAAAATTCCGAGTGCTATAGTCGTGAGCTATCGGGAGCTCTGTCTCATTAATTGGAGAAAATACAAGCAAAACGTTATCCATAGTTGTTACTTCTTACAAGAACTGTTTACACATTAAATGTTCTCACACCTTTTCTTTCCTTCCTGTATTTTCCAGAAAATATATACTGTGCTGCGTTCACAGCACGAGACCCAGTATATCTTTTTCTTCTTCTCCCTATAAAGAAGCTGCAGAAAGATACACATCCGGTTTCCTTGGTTTTAAACGAAAAAAGAAATAACAAAAAACGGCGCAGCTTGTTTGTTCTAATTTCCTTCTATCTGCATTTAAGCGCTCAGTTCGAAAAGTTAATTTGGGTGAAAAGTGGAATAGGAAGAAGCTAAAATAATTTAACTTTCCCACCCTACTCCTTCCCTTTTGTTCTTATATATATGATCCCACACACTGTGTAAATTAGGTACTGATGATATAAGTATACACCCTGTAACAACCCCTTTCGTATATATAGTAGTTTTTGACTAGCAAGAAAAAAATAATTTTTACTCTACACTATATTTCATTGCCCAACTGACGGAAACATCAAGAGGGTAGAAGGGTAAAAAAAAAAAAAAAAAAAAAAAAAAATGTGGCACTATTGCTTCGAAAGGGTGAGAGAGATAGAGGCGTTCGCGTACGTAAGTCGGATGAATGAAAGAGATGAGTATGTAGGGACGTTTTCCGCCGACTCCATAATATTTATGATGCTGTAAATATGCCGGCATTCCTTATCAGTGTAAGAGCATATGTGGAAGTAATATTAATGTTATTATGAGCTGTAGGATTGGTTGCCGATGCGTTTATTAGGGAGGTTTTTTATTAAAAAGAAAAACCTTGGAAAGTTGTGTGTGATAACAGATCCCGAAAATAAAAAGCAATGGAAGTTGAACAGTTATTTTCGACTGTGGATTATTTAAGTTGGTCGTTTTCATATCTCGTATTTTCCCCACCCTTTTTCTTTCAAGAGCCCTTTTAACACTTCCTTTCGTTTATGACTAATGCTTCGTTGTCTATCTCTAGTCTACTAACGTAATTCTTTATCTTGTGCAAAATATGGAGTAGTTCAGTCTTTACTAGTGTTCACATTGAGACTTGTGTATTGATTAACATAAAGCGTGAAGGGTCATCACCACAGAAACAAAATCATGTTATTCACCTTCATTTTTAATTTTATTTATTTATTTATTTATTTATCACTTACCCAAGGCTCTCTTTCTGCTTTGCTTTCCCGAAGGCCTTTTATCAATGGCTCCCCAACTAGAACATTAAACACCTTCTTTGTGTTTCCCACGTGAGTGACATGTTCCGCCCATCCCGTCATGATCTTATTATCCGTATGTTATCTAGTGAATTATAGGCCTACCTAGATTTTGTCGTTCCATTATGTAACTTCATCTGCTAAAACTTTTATTTCTTTCCTTTTACATCAAATAGACTTTATTATTTTTTCAAATTTCTGTTCCTTTGTGCTATTTGTCACAAAGATTCATGCACTCACTAAACCACCTTAGACTAACTTCACTGAGTCTATAGCCTACGAGGGGGCAGTGGCTCAATGGAAAGCGTTCACCGCCGGTGCTTGGGGTCCCTGGTTCGATTCCAGTTCGCGCCTTGTGGACTTTGTGGTGAACAAACGCCGTGCTCGTGGGTTCTTCCGGGGTTCTCCCGTTTCCTCTTCATTCCACCATTTCATTCATTTCTCATCATCACCGTCTGCTTTAGCCTAACCGGCACATTCGTGGAACGTAAAATTGAAAGATTTCATTTCATTTTCTATAGCCTACGAAAGCGTCATGGTCAGCCAGATGGCATATGCAGCAGTTGGTTGGTCAATGGTGGTATCAACAGCATATCGAAAGAAAAACTCTTTTACTGAGTAATATTTTACAAGTACATCTCTGGTGCGGAGGTCCCTAGTTCGATCCCGGTCCAATTAAGTTTGTGGTAGATAATTTCGTAGGTTTTCTCGGGGTACTCCCCTTTCCTTCCATATTCTCATTCCACCAATTATTTCTTAATCATTCACTTGCCTTAATCATTTGTCTGCCTCAGCCTGACGAGCATAATCATGAGACATGAAACCGAAAAATCTCATTTCATTTCATCAGTGCAATAATAGGTTCCAACTACAATAAAAACCAGACTGAAACAACCACTTATTATTACTTATGTTGAGTAATTACACTTCTCATTATCTTAGGATAGAGGTCCCACCACTATCTTTATTACGCTATTCAAACCGAATGTAGTAGAAATACAGCATTTCCGATTTCAATATTAATTTCCATTAAGAAAAAAAGTAACAAAGCGAGAAATGATTTTCGATGTAGATTCAGCGTCCCAAAAATAGATTCTATCTCTGCCTTTATGTATCTATACTAAAACCGGAAGCGGTAGACGTCTACTACTATTTCCGATTTCAGTATTAATCCTTATTGAATAGAAACGGTAACAACATATGTATATCTATATCTTATATCTATATCTATATCTATCTATCTATCTATCTATCTATCTATCTATCTATCTATCTATATATATATATATATATATATATATATATATATATATATATGTGTGTGTGTGTGTGTGTGTGTGTGTGTGTGTGTGTGTGCCCAAAAAAGTTCTGTCGCTTTTTGTGGAAGTCTGTGTTTAATTGGCCCTCACACCGTGAGTTGAATGCGAATGAAGACAAGACGAAGGTCGGTTGTTAGTGTGGATATATCCAACATACTACCTGGTTCTGGCAGTACAGTTACACCGTAAACCATAAGGACAGAGTGAGCAAAGAACCCCCACAGAGCGTCATAAGGGCGTGTATACTATACTAGTTCAAACTGGGGTCAAACACCGCTTCAGCGGGCCAGAAGATATGTCAGGCCTTTGGTGAGGATGTCGTGACTACGTGGATAGTGCAGCGGTGGTTTAACAAGTTTAAGGACGGTGACAAAACACTCGAAGACGTACCATGTGCCGGAAGACCAACACATGTACAAAATAAAGATCTTCAGGCAGCAATTGAGGCGAGTGGCAGCAATTTACGTCGTGAGTGGTAGACTACTTTTCAGCTTTAATACTGAGTCCCCATTGTTTGAATATCTACTACAGATTCGTAAACGAAACCCATTTGTTCAAGTAAACGAATAATTTTCCATAATGAATAATCGAAAGTTGCGACGAAAAGTATTCGATTATATATATAGTATCTATAATATATATAACAAACTTGCTCATCAGATCTCCGAAACTGTTGGGCGTAAAAACTTGAGATAGGATAGGTTCGTCGGATTAGAATTTTGCGTCCCTTCCACAGCGGGACTATATGAGAACGTGGACCTCCAGATTAATGTGGTATCCATATACTTAAGAACAAGATTTAATACGAAACGATATAACAAGAAAAGTAATGTAAAATGGAAGACGTATAACTATATTAAGATGTGTGTACAAACACTGTACTCTATTTTTTCCCTGCTAAAATATTAAGTGAAAACTGGCCTCAGGATATCCCTTGTGACTTCCTGAGATGCTTAGATGTTATTATAATAAGGACAATAAAAAAATTACCGTACTGTAAATGCTTCATGAAGAAAAATAGTACCGCCAAAGGATGATTCTGTATATAAAAAATATAGGACAGAAAAAGTACCTCCTTATTAACATTCCGTGCTCCTATGTTTGTTCTTGATCGTAAGTAAGTAAGGGTATCTACTATATAAACGCTCACAGTACAAAGATGCCAAAAAAATTTAAATCTATAAATCACGTAAGAGCTGGCAGTCTCTATTGAAATATTACATGGCATATAACCGCTGCACTTAACCACACACCATGCAGCATTTTTTTTTTTTTTTTTTCTGATTTGGATGTGCTTACCCCGAGACTTCTCGAAGAGTGTTTGCGTAAATGAATGCTGTACATCTGTCGAGACAGACGATGGAGAGAGAGAGAGAGAGAAGGGACCCTGGAGAATAAAGAGGAAAGGGTTTAAGCTAAGAGTTTAGAGAACGCAGTGTCGCTGAGTTGAGTACACTGCCATAACTTTTGATTTGTATTCTTTCGCTTACTAGCTTTCAGAGTTGGAACCGAAGAAAAATGGAGAAATAAGCCAAGAACCAGGTTTCTACCAGTAAAGAACGACCTTCACTAATGCACATACATGTTTAGCTACAAAACAAAAATATTTTTCCATTCCGTAACAGTAATCGTAGTTGTAGTAGTAGTACTAATAATACAAGTTCTTTGGTGTTGAAACAAATAGTCCTGGGAGCACATCCTGTAGTGTCACGCAGCAAGAGTAATGCGGTTGTTTTCTTAGCATCGTGTTCTTAAGATGAACATTCATCTGAAGACTAATTTCTGAAAAAGCTTTTTTGACTTTCACTCTGCCGAGATATTTTTATTTACACTTTCTAGAATATATATATTACAACGTTATTTCTCTTTGCTTTGCCCTGCTGAAAAATTTAAATCAGATGGTAAACTTTCGTATAGTAAGTAAGAAAAATATTGAAAATAGCAAATATTGTCTTATAAATTATTCAGACTATAGTACTATTAATGCTTTTCTGAAATTTCAGTTGTTGGAAACACATTTCTACAAGGGGGAGGGCGCTGGTATATTGTAGATGTTAGCTTTATGTTCGTAAGTGAGCACGATGGCTCAGTGGTAGATAGTTTACCTCTGCTGCATGGGATCCCTGGTTCGATCCCCAGTCAAGTAAGATTGCGGTGGACAATATCGTGTCCTTCGGTTTTCTTGGGGTACTCCTGCTTCCTCCCACTTTCTCATTCCACCAATTCTTCCGTCATCATTCACTTGCCATAATCATCTTCTGCCTTAGCGTAAAGAGCATAATCTGGGACGTCAAACTTTAAGATTTAATTTCTGATGATCGCGAGGCGCGAGCTGACTTTTGGTTTCGTCTAAAGAGCATGTTTTAACTTTTTTTTTCGCGCCGTTGTCGAATCTGTTAGAAATTCCAGTGTCAGAAAGAGTTGGATGAAGTTTCAAAAAGGAAAAAGAGTGCTGGAACGCTTACTTCTGATAAGAGTGGCCCCTGATTCAATCCGAGGCCATGTGAGTTGATGGTAGACAATATCGTGTCTCCTCAGAGTTCTCCCGTCCTGCCCACATCCACATTCCATAATTTCTTCCATAATCATTCACTTTCTTTAATTATCCATTTCCTTTAGCCCGCAGTGCATACTGTGGAAGGTAAAACCACAATTTATTTAGCTTTGTTTATACCGTAGAGGCGAAAACACGAATGATTTCATCCATCCACACTAGATTTCAAACTGTAAGTTTACAGTTCGCACTGAACGTAGCTTCAGAGGAATATGTTACATATGAAGCATACAATGATTACGTTAGGATTGACTTGTAAGCATTATAAGGAAAGAATGAATGTAATAATAATATTTACATTTCGAAACTTATGGGAATATATTTCAAGATATAGGTCTTCTTTGTCTCCGCTTTTCCCATGTTTATATGTAGTCGGCGTTTCCATCTTTGATTCCTCCACTTTCTTTTGTCATGAGCGTCCTCTATTTTCTATTTCTCTCCCTCAAATCATCTTGTATCTCGTCCATTCAGGGGCGTCATTTAGGGGGCGGGGAATTGTCCCCCTCCAAGAGTTTGAGGAATACATATACTTTAGTCGATTGTCTACTAATATACTACTACAAAACGTGAAAGTCTTATGTCAGTGGGGGTCTACCCCCCTTCCCTTCAAGCGAAGTCTGAAATGACGCTCCTGCGTCTATTCCTTTTTTTTTTTTTTTTACTCAATTTAATATTTTTACCTTAATAATTCCTTACATATAGTCGTTCTTTATCCTATCCTTCCTCGTCACACCATAATACATCCATTTTAACATTCCCATCCCCACCATTTTCATCTTTACCCGAACCCTTATGATTGCCCAGGTTTCATAGTTGGCCGCACGGCCTTTTAACCTGAAACTCACTTTGTCACATAACACTGCACTCATCCTTCTCCAGTTAACCAGACTGTTGAGTTGAGTTGATTTTGAGTTTAACGTCCCTTTCAGCAACGAGGCTATGTGAGACGGGATCTATTGATTAACGTGGAATCCGAACCACATGAGCTCCCGCCAGGAATCGAACCCGAGTCTCCCACGCTAAAGACGCGTACGCTAACCGCTTAGCCAAGAAGAAGCTCTAACCACATTGTATTCTGTGTTGGGTTTCTGTATGTTTTCCTCTCCTGGTGGAAGTACGATCCAAGATACTTAAATTTCAAGGTAGGTAGTAGCCTGTCTTCCTTCTTTGCAGACGCAAAGAAGTTCCCGTTTTCTTTGTCGATTGCCACATATTCTTTGTGTTCTACTTAACCTCAAGGTTTGCTCTTCAAACATCCTCCTCGATCCCTTCAGTTTCTCCTCTACCTAAAAGATAGCTCAAATTTAAGGAAACATATTACATGAAAATATCAAAAATACACCAAGCTATGCGTTCTTTATCTAACATCCATATCGCTTGTAATCGTAATGAAACTTCCGAAAAGTTTAACTTCCTTTATCATTCGAAGTGACGAGTTTACTTGACCGATTAATTGAAATCTTTTACACGTTGTTATCTTTTGTATGTCTTTTTGGATGTTAGGTAATCGCGAAAAGACCGAAAATTGTTAGAAACTCAAACTGAGTTAATTACACCTTGGGACTACGCACTATAGTGTTGTAAATTATAGATCTAAGAATGACTGGACATATACCCGCCCACTTTGATATATGGCAAGATGGTGACTTTAGATGTTTATATGTGTTTTAGACATGATAATGCAAAAAGGGGTCTTCGTAAGTATTTGTTTGGTCTTTAGCAGAGGAAAAACGTGCCTATTTGTCGATACATGTTTTTGTATAAGGCCTCCCTTATTCGTGAATGAATGTGCAAATTTTGGATTCGAGGGACTTTCGAGCCCATTGTGATAACTTTTCTGTGTGCAAGTAGTCTCTATAGAGCTATCGTCTATAACGGCCTCAAATGTTTACTTAACTGAAGAGAATCGCGTGGCGATTGAGGCAAAAGAACCAGGAGATAGAAACAGAGTTTTGCCTAAAGAGAGAAAAGCACAATAGATTAATCCAAGTACCTTTGCCACTGTGACAAATTATACCAAATTACGGTACCAGCTTCGCCTGTTAATCTGTCATTTGGTTTTGTGTTCCCGTGGATGAAGTGTGTTCTGAAACATGAATTTTTCATAAATCTCTCCTTCCCTTCTCTCTTCTCTTACTTATTTGGTGAATACGAACATCTGCCTCCAAAAATACAGTGTTATAGGGTTGCCTTATGATATACATCCGCATCCCTCTTTTTGGTCCTTTAGCCTTTATGATTTAAACTACCATATATATACAAGAAACCCAATACGATGGGTATATACACTTTTCTCTGTGAATAAAACACAATGGTTGCATCATTTAGACATACGCAAGGTATCTCTATCTGAAAATTTTTAACATATATTTTAGACTAGCAGCGTTCACCCCGCTTCGCTGGGGTCACCCCGGAACGCAATAAACCTTGTTACTTAGATAATTTTTACTTTTTCGCTTTCAAGTGATATGATAAAAACCATAGAAGATTGCAGTAAATGTTAACATTATATCGCCTGTCATTTATGTTAACCCGCCGAGTGACACGGTCATGTGGGTTGCATATAAATACGGTTAGATTTAGCTATGATGAGCTAACAAAGGATTTCTACGTTATGGACACTTGAATGGTCAATTATCTCAAGACACTGGTAATTGAAAATTAAAGTGATATGATAAAAACCATCTAGGGTCCAAATCTTAATAACCCCCCAAAAATGAAAGAAATTGGTTCAGCCGTATTAGCGTGATGAGCTAACAAAGGATTTGTACGTTCTCTTTTATATATATAGATGTAATTCTTTGTCAGAAATGAAAGAATGGAACATCTCATATGAAGTTTGTGGCATTATATGGCAGCAAATAATGAGGATAAATGTGGCAGCAAATAATGAGTGAAGAAGCAATCTAACTTTTAACCTTGTTGGATACCTGCACGCTGTGACAACTTTGTTTTAGTTCGTTGATTTATATAGGAATTGTTTTTATGTTTCCTTAGAAATGAACTGAATTTGTTTTTGTGTTTTCTTTGAAATGAACTGGATTTGTTTTTGTGTCTCCTTTGAAATGAACTGGATTTGTTTTTGTGTTTTCTTTGAAATGAACTGGGTCTCTTTTTGTGTTTCCTTTGAAATGAACTATTTTTGTCTTTGTGTTTCCTTTGAAATGAACTGGAACTTTTAGTGGTGTAATGTTACTAATTTCTTCTTTAAATCTATTTAAATGTCCCTTACTTCGTGAAAATTAAAATTTTTGATACATAATTTTAATATTTTACTAATCAAATTTAATTTAAGTATTGAATTTATATACATACAATGCAAATTCATTTTAAAAAGTGAGGGACTTTTAATTAGATTTCAGGAAGAAATCAGGAAAATCATTTAATTAAGTTTCATTTCATTTCAAAGCAAATAGAACAACTGAAATGCTCATAGTCGTAAAAAAAAAAAAAAAAAAAAAAAAAAATCGCCCTTCAAAATCTTTTTCCAAGATTGAGATTTAATTACTATTTCAACAGTATTTGTTACGATTTTTATTATGCTCAATGTATTGATTTATAACTTTGTGCATAATTTAGGAACCGAAAGCTGACACAACATAATATTTTACACGGTTGTGTAGCAAATCACTGCCTACCACAATGAACTCATTGATCTCGATCGAATGAGTTCGGTGTATGATTTTTTTTCCTTCGAAAACATGACTCAAAATTCGACTCCCTAGAATTCGGGAACCGAAAAACCTGCACAATATATTATTTCACATGTTAAGGTCTCTATCACCATGCCAAATTTCGAAAATATGGCTCAAAATTTGACAGCACATAACTCGGAAACTAAAAGTATGCATAATATAGTATTTCGTGCGATCATATAGCAGGTCAGAGTCTAAGATCATGCCAAGTTTGATTCCGATCGAATGAGTTCGGTGTATGGCTTTTTTTTTCGAAAAAAAAAAATCGACTCCCCAGAATTCAGAAACCGAAGAAACCTGCAAAACATACTATTTCACATACTTATGCCTTACCACCATACCAAGTTTGATCGTAATTCTGTGTACCACTTTTCTTTTTCTTTTTTCTTTTTTATTTTTTAGAAAATAGGACTCAAAATTTGATCGCACATAACTCGGAAACCGAAAGTATGCATAATATAGTACTTCCTACGATCATAGCAGGTCAAAGTCAGCCACGATGCCAAGTTTGATTCCGATCGGATGAGTTCGGTTGTATTCGCGTCCTTCAGTTTTCAGGCAAATATCAGATTATGGACGAAAATATATATGAATATCGGCAATTGACAAGGTATAGTAGTTCTGAGGTTCGAAGAACGATATATTTTTCTATTCCTTGCTGTAATTTTTTTTAAGGGGGGGGGGTTCTTCAATATCCTATTTGTTTAACGATTGAAACTGTGATCTAATGTCACGTCATGTCATGTCATGTCTCGTGAAACATTACTTCTGCTCTTCAACGCTGTTAAATCAGACCTCTGTTCAGTAACAAGAGATAGTAGAATGGAGAAAAAAGGGATCTTTTTTTTCTTTCTTTCTTTTTCTATGTGTCGACTGAAAGAGAGGATAGAAAAGGAAGGAAATAGAAAGAAGGCCGAGCAGTGTGATTGACTTAAGGCCAATCTACACCATAAAAGATCTTGTACAAGATCTTGTAGCTGTCATAAAAAAAATCTTGAAACCCTACCATATTTCCCCGTGTAAACATAGTCTTGATAGGGTCATAAAACATTTTTTCCATCTTGCAAGAAGTTCAACAGTGTCCAACTTTTTGGGCCGTCTTGCTTGCTACCTGCTATCGCCCTCCCGCTGACATAAAAGAAAATCCAGTTGCGCCGCTTCCGAAACAACGGTTTCTTTTGGGCTGGAGGGGGAAGAGCCAAAATACACATTTTTACGACTGCCAGGGAAAACAAGTGTCTCTTCTTTTGTTAACAGCTCGGTTCCATGAATGTAGGCATCGAAATAATTTAGCTTACTCACAGATATGAAAATAGCATTCTGAATTCAGGATGGTACTGCAAGCTAAATTCTGTAATCATAGCAGCTTTAATCGAAGTTATTATCTTTCAGAATTACTAATTTTCATAATAATAATAATAATAATAATAATAATAATAATAATAATAATAATAATAATAATAATAATAATGTTTTTTCCGATAAACTGATTGTCACCAAATAATATTATATATATATATATATATATATATATATATATATATATATATATATATATATATATATATATATATATATATATATATATATATATATATATGATAGATTAAATGAAAATTTGAACCGATGTACATAGTTTTCAGGGTTGTACTTGAGCAGAAATCCTTAGGTTTTGCAATTATTCTAATTATGCCTATATTTTGATTGTAGATAGAAGCTGCGGTGGCTCAGTGGTAGAGCGTTCACCTCCGTTGTTTGGGGTATCTGGTTCGACCCCAGCTCGCGCCGTGTGGACTTTGTGGTGGACAAACACCATGCTCCTGGGTTTTCTCGGGGTTCTTCCGTTTCCTCCCACTTTTTTCATTCCACCATTTCATTCATATCTCATCACCGTCTCCTTTAGCCTAACCGGCATAACCGTGGGACGTAAAACTTAAAGATTTCATTTCAATTTTTCGCAATAATTCTGTAAGAAGAATAACTCTTTCTTTTAGTTTTATCATAAATTTTAGATGTTATTCTACTTGTTCTTCTTGGAAAAATAGATACTATTCTCTTATTAGCAGCGTTATTCACATCTATATCAGTAAAAATGAATGTGATTAAAGAAAAAGAAAAAAAAGAAAGAAAGCTAACTGCATAGAAATTGAAAATTGACTGACTTAGTTGCAAGTAAACCGTTTGACATTATAGCTGAAACAAAGATAAAACAAACTTACTTCGGTCTAGTATCAAGTCATTTCAATTGTATTGTTTTCCAGTAGTTCACCTCCAACATGCTAAAGCTCGCAGTCATGGGCGGCTTTAGGATTTTAATTTTGGGTAGGTCCGCTCCTCGCGTATTCGATTGATTAATGACAATAGGAAATTACTTTTACAGTAGTTGTTGATGCTGTTTATTAAATAATTATTTACCATTAATAGAAAAAGTGAAAATATATTTACTTTTTATTATATCTTTTAGTATTTTTTATATTTTCAGTTTTATATATTTTTGGGTAGCCCCGTGTCTACCCGCTAAAACCGCCACTGCTCGCAGTACGTAAAAGGTTCCACAGTTCACAGCCTCAAGACATGTTTGGCCATATATTAAGCAAACAACGCAAAAGGATGCGCAAGACGGCCCTGATCCCCCATTATCTGACCCTATGATTTGATTGAAACTACAAAAAGACATACAAGTATTTTGATATTCATATTGATATTTTGTATTGCTGCTATTTACATTGAAAATATAAATATGAAAATCAAAGTATATATGATACTATTGCATATAGTATAGAATTATGTGTACACTGAGAAAAATCCGTTATTCGGACAGCGGTATGTTGTACAAATATATGGAATCCTTACGATTAGTACGGAAATCTGTACGGAGCATACGTTATCCATATACTACATAGTTACTGCCTTTTTCTCATTTAGACATTATATCATGTCGCTGCAGGGTGTCAGACATCTAACAAACTTCCGTATACTACACATGTATACGTATATTATATACGTCAGCTATATATTTCATACATCCATCTGTATGTGAGATTCTGACCGCCTATGGACAGTTGTTTCTTTCATCATGAGTGACGTCATTGAACAAAGAACAACTGTCGTTTTCTTGGGAGTCGGTTTATGCATATCGTATCATGGCATGGGAGGTCGTAACACCCCTCATTCCATATCTTCTACTTCGTGCTGTTAATACTTTACTACGCAACACGCTCTTATTAGTTTATTATAAGCTTCATATATTTACTAACTACCGAACGATATTTGTAGCCTCGGGCATTAAATTGGTGAATAATAATAATAATAATAATAATAATAATAATAATAATAATAATAATAATAATAATAATAATAATATGATGAGTCATTTACTGAAAGAGGTTTGTTTACAACTAAAAAGAACAAAAGAAGGAAACAAAAGCCTGAGTAAGTACAACAGTTATTATAACATCAATTAAATATTCCTTTAATTACCGATTACTTTAGTATAACTCGCTTTAAGTTTAATATATTAGTAACATGTTAACGTGACTTATGGTTGATGATGAGATAGGTGATAATGGTTGAATAAAATTGGATGCAACAGGAGAATCCCAAGCACACAGTGTTTGTCCACCAAAAGCTCACTTGACAGTGGCTGAAATTGACCTATGGACCAAACGCGTAAGAGTTGAGCGCTCTATTGGGTCCAAGTGCTTTTCGTGAAACACTGTGAAAGGAGGGAATCAATTTTGTGAAGATAGGCGAATAGCACAGAGAGTTGAGGCACCAAATGTGATGGAGGGGGAGTTACTATCAGTCAACTTCACTTAGTTTTACTATGCATGCAGATTCACTAGCTTATCTGACCTACTTTTAAGCGCGTAACGTTCCAGTTTTGGATGTTCGAAATCTGAAAATATCGTGTTGATAGGTTTTCGCCATAAATACTTTCAATATAGAAAAGTAATTCACGTGAAATATATTTACGACGTTAGAAGGTCCGTGGCATTATTTACATCTCATAGTTTATAAAAGGTATAAATAATACAATGTATATATATACTGTATGCTATAGACTTATAACATGAATAAAGGTTTGCAATTTTATTAATAGAGGCCGCGATGGCTCAGTGGTAGAACATTTACCTCTGGTGCATGGGGTTCTTGGTTCGATCCCAACTCTCGCCACGTGAGCTTTCTGGAGGACAAATATCGTGTGCATGTTTTTTCTCGGGATTCTCTCGTTTCCTCACACTTTCTTCATTTCACCATTTCATTCATTTCTCTTCATCACTGCCTCTTTTAGCCTAGCCAGCATAACCGTGGGATGTAAAACTTAGAGATTTCATTTCATTTTTGGAGTAGTGACTTCGACTTTATTCAGCGGAAAGTCAAAGTTTGGTTTGGAAAAAATCATCGAAATTAATTTTATTTCTTCGGAAAATTCGATTACGCCGTTTTAGTGTTTTAAGTTCTTCTAATGTCCTTTTAACACGCAACCACCTAGTTATGTTACTGCATGTAAAGTATTGCTTAAATTGGAGCTTTTGTACAGGGCAACTGTAGTTGATTCCTCTAAAACTGTAGTTGCTTCCTCTATTATTAAATAATGAGTTACATAGCCCTATTTTAGATATCGTATTTGAGACAAGAGATTAAATTTCCAGTAATTCTTTCACAGAAATATTATCATATAGGAAATTTTGTCACGGTTATTTTTCACCTTTGTTGAACTAAATAGAGGCAAAGCATAAGCGTCTTTAAATATAGCCTTATGGAGCTATTGAGAAGTGAAACATGGATGGTGGACGGCATTTTTTCAATGGCTCCTTAAAAAAAAAAAAAAAAATCACGTATATGTTATTTGAGGTAAGACTTCCTTCACTAGGTGTAGGCCTACGCCTTAATGCACTGGAACACACAAAATTCATATGAAGAACTGTTTCGTGTGGTGGTGCATCAGTGCAATGAATTTAGTAAATATCCAGACCTGTAACTGTGGTTATGGATTTCAAGATAGAGGAAATGCGGCTGTAAAAGCAACTTTTGGAAATTCAAGTCGTATACACCGTTGGGTTTTTCATCTGACTCAGTCAACATGAAGGAAGGCCCAAGAGCTTGGACTCACAGAACGGTACAAGAGCAATGAAAATATTCGTCTATTTTGCGATAAAACGAATGGATTGGCATTTCTTCTCATAGCAGATGTGCATCAATTAATACAAGATAATTCAGAGGAAGAGCTGGAACTTCTGGACTATTTTGATAGTACTACGTGTCCGGCGCGTATTGCCGTGTTAAAGCTTGGTCTGGGAATATTCGCTTACGTAATGTGCCCCTTCTATATTCCCCAGACACTTGGAATGTTCACCAAGCCACCCTGAACAGCAATATGTGTGTCAAAAGAATATAATTTCTGCTGTCATCGAAATAGCATATTGAATTCATCACGGTACTTCAAGCTAAATTCTGTAATCACAATAAATTTTAATCGAAGTTATCATTTCTCATAAGTCATTGTTCAACATTCATCAAAATAGGAAATAATAATAATAATAATAATAATAATAATAATAATAATAATAATAATAATAATAATAATAATAATAATAATAATAATAATAATAATAATAATAATGGGCTTCTAAGAATGGAGTCAACAGATTTTGGTGAATTGGCCTCCGAACCTATGTGGTCAATAATAATAGTAATAATATAATAGTTGTAGTAGTAGTAGTTCATATTTCTAAAGATTATATTTCATCTACAAGTGTTTTTCTTATTAGGTATAGTGTACGTATAACGAATAACCTATCTCCTTTTGCTTTCCTGGTGGAAATTGACCCCTTTTCATTTTCTGTTGCGAATTATCCGTGACCCGGTTATATATATATATTGCCCACTAGCCCGGTCAATGAAGGGAAAATGTCAGAACAAATTTGTAGCAAGATGAATTATATACCAATCGTTAGCACACATGTAAAGGTATAATTTCTCAAAATTCTCCTAAATTCTCCCCGATGCTTATCCCGCTATTCCCCTAAACCCCCCCTGTGAAGCGTTTATGGCATCACTCATATCTTCGTTACTATATACCCTAGCGCGTTCACTCTTTTCCCCCCCCTAAGATTACGTAGTACAAATACGATCCAGTATAATTTATAGCTGGAAGTAACTGGTTAGGGGATATTTGTAAAAATCGAGACCCCCTCCCTCTGGAAGCGTTTACGGTATCACTCATATCTTCGTTATCGTACAGTCTGGCTTGTTTGTTCGTTTTTCATTTTATTTCTAAGACTACTTCTACAAAGAAGGTTCACTAAGATTTTTAACAGGGAGTAACGGTTTGGGAGATATTTGTAAGATGAATCGTGAAAACACCTGCTCGCATCGTGAAACACGGGCCAACAGAGCTGGCATGGCGTAACAACTGACTCGTTATTCCATCCCCCTTCTCTGATATTACACTTGTCTCACTTTTCGATATGATTTAATTAATGGATAGAATAGAAACGTTCGTAATATAATATCATCTTTTGATGTTAAAATATACTTTCAAAAATAATCAAACACAAGTAGGTTTCTAATCCTGAGAGAAATCCATATTCCATGAGGAGTAAAATATATAAATTAGTCCCTAACGGAGCGCTTGTTTAAAGGCTGTAGGAAAAAAATATATATAAAACTTCTTTCAAAAGGAAGATTCTGGGTGCGTTCGCCACTCCTCAGTGCCGCCTCTAGAAGGGTGGAGATAAATACGAATTATGAAGCACTGCAGTCCATACTTTTAGTTAGCGAACCAAATATCGAAAAATGTTTCAAGTTTATTTTTCAAACCTGCCCGCCCCCTCAATAATTCTTGGATCCGCCTCCGGTATCGGCTGTTGCCAATTAATTGCTAATAGTCATAGCGTACCTTTTGAAATGATTTCAAACGTTCTTTGCATAAAGTCCGTTCGCACATGCACCCTTTTACTGTGCGCCCTGGAGCAACTGTTCCACTCGCTCCATTGTAGTTACACCACTGGCCCAGGTCATACTAATATACTAAAAAATGTGATATTTGGAAGAAAAATCATTTTAATATGATAGCAAGGAATCAGAAAGGATTTTAAATTAAAATACGAACTCAAATGGGGAAGCGGTAATGGGTGTTCAAATGTTTTACCGAGAGTATTTTAGAAATCCCTTAAGTAAGGAACGTGAAACTCGGCATATCAACTCCTTGTTATAAATAACTGAACACATGCTGCAGCGTTGTCAAAAATTTCGATGTTGAAGAGGGAATGAAGGCCAATTTCTTTAATATTTCAAATTTTGCGATTCTTTGTTTAGAAAAAGGTCAAATGTAAGGATTTTTTTAAATTGGAGGTGTGTAATTCTGTATTTGAACTCTTAATTAAAAATAGTGAATATCTGAAAGCCACATAAATGTGAAGAAAAATACAATATATAGATAGACTTCATTCAGGTGATTCAGGTAAACCCATTTGTCATCCAGGCAGAACCCTGTAATGAGAAGGTTCACTATTTGCCCATTAGAGCGCAGTGCTGCATGGGTGGAAATGTCTTTCTTGCTTTCAAGAAGTTGATATGTGTAGACAGTAAGTAGAAAGATTGGGTTTCAAGATTTTTTTATGACAGCTACAAGATCTTGTACAAGATCTTTTATGGTGTAGATTGGCCTTTACGGATGATGTACGGAATTCCTGCCTCTTTTTTTTTTCCTTTGTTGAGAACCTGGGGGCGTGCTGACAGCTGAGTTGGGGAGGTGTGACATGTTTGGTGTCAGCTGTTGCCAGTATTGTTGTCTGACATTGTTGATCTGCAGAAATTCAGAAGAAAGAAGAGTAGTGTTAGCTCATTTTGTCTGAACACCTTGATCCATACAAGATAGCTAAAAACGTAAGATTTTTTTGTTAAATTAGATTTAGAGAGGAGAAGGCATCATAATACCGTAATGCTGTGCTGGCCAAATGACAGCCCGCGAGTATGTTCCATCCGGTAGTCACGAACTTCGTGACCCGTGACCTGGAAGACCCAAAGGAAGAATTTTGTACACAGATCGTTGCCAGATCTAATCTAGGGATGGGCAAAACCGTTTTTTAAAAATAAAAACCGGAAACCTGTTTCTAGAAAACCCGAAACCCAAAAAATCGATATTTCGGTTTTCTCCAAAACCGGTTCGGTTTCTTCGCCGAAACTGGTTTCGGTTTTCTCCAAAACGGTTTGGTTTCTTACCAGAGTAGAGTTTCATTTTTCTCCGAAAACCGGATCCGTTTACAACAAAAGCAGCTCTGTTTTTAAACATATTGGTTTCTAAGTATATCGTTTTCGGTTTGTACTTCCTTTTTATGAGAATTTACACATGTTTTTGAGCTACTTTCATACTGTGTTCTCGACGCATGTTACAATGACCTAAAATCAATATATCTGTACCTGACAGTACAAAACGCGTAACTCACAAATCCTTGTTTTTCAGAAAACAGAAAAAAAACACTTAGGCGTTTGTCCAAGATTTACTGATTTATTTTGACACATACAGAATTAGTTTTGGAAAACTGAAACCGGTTTCGGCGTAAAACCGGTCTTTTGAATATTTAAAAAAACGGTTTCAGTTTTCCTAAAAACTGGAAACCGAAAAACCTGTTTCTGTGCCCACCACTAATCTAATCGGATACGAAACCGGTTTATCGATCTTCGATTCAAGGGAGATTAGAGAGGTCAAAACTTAACAACACAGTAAAGCCTATTGTGTGTGTGTGTGAGGTAGGCAACCCAAACGTCTTTTCTGTGCCACAGATTGCTGACCCAAGAAAGGCAAGGGGTGGGCGGTGGCTCAGTGGTAGAGCGTTCACCTCTGGTGCTTGGGGTCCCGGGTTCGATCCCAGCCCCCGCCAATTGATCTTTGGGGTGGACAAACACCGTGCTCGTGGGTTTTCTCGGGGTTCTCTCTTTTCCTCCCACTTTCTTCATTCCACCATTTTCATTCATCTCTCATTATCACCGTCTCCTTTAGCCTCACCGGCATAACCGTGGGACGTAAAACTTAAAGATTTCATTTCATTTTCCAAGAAAGGCAAGGGCGACGTCATTTCGCGTTGTTACATAAAGAATGAGTCAGAAAAAACTTGGCCAGTAACTTTGACCAAAAAAGTAGGTAAAGAAATGAAAAGAAGAAAGGTCGTTTGCATATTTTAGTTGACTATAAAGTTTAAAAAAATAAACACACAAAATATATTATAAAGAACTAATTATGGAAAAATGCTCGTACATTACTCTTAATCCGCTTCATAAGAGTTCGCACATCTTCTTCTGTTATTTGATTGGCAGCTGCAGTCCACTTGCGACGAAAAGTTTTCAAGTCAGCCTCCTTCCCTTTTGATGTTTTCAATGTTCTTTTAATGTGGGCCCAATATTTTTCAATTGGCCTAAGTTCAGGGCAATTTGGTGAATTTGCCTCTCTTCGAACTGCGACGATACCCTTTTCTTTATAACAATCAGTGGCTGCTTTAGAGTAGTGAGAGGTAGCAAGATCTGGCCAAAAGAAAACAGAGTTACTGTATGACATCACAAATGGATACAAGCGTTTTTGTAAACACTCCTTCGTATAAATTTCGCCGTTAATTGTCCCTGTTGTGATGAACGCTTTGCTTTTTTTACCGCATGAACAAATAGCTTGCCAAATCAAATATTGTTTGGGATATTTGGATGCCTTCCGTTGTTTAAATTTATCCTGCAAATCTCCCCTCTTCAGTGCCACGTACTACTCCTTTCCGGGAATTTGACTGAAATCAGCGACACAATAGGTTTCGTCGTCCATAATGCAACATCCATATTGAGTAAGGTACTGATCATAGAGTTTTCTTGCTCTGGATTTTGCCGTCACTTTTTGCTTTTCGTCTCGGTTAGGTATCTTTTGGACTTTGAAAGATCGTAAACTTTTCCTTGCTTAAATCTGTGCACTGTAGATTGGGACGCTTTGACCACACCAGCAACTGCTCTTTCCGATAAATAAGGATTTTGACGCAGCAATGCAGTAACCCTTTTCTCCAGCTTCGGTTGGCTAGTCCCCGGTTTTCTACCTGAGTCAGGTTTTCTTTCAACAGTTAAATCTTGTGCGTACTTTTTAATTACATTTTGCACAGTAGACCGAGGGTATTTTACGAGTTTGCTTAATTTATTTAAGGACATACCTGGATTTTCGAGGTATTTGTTCACAATTAGTTTTCGTTTTTCTAACTGACTCATCGTTCTTTACCACAGTATGCACACTTCACAACTGACAATCTATTCGTGAGTAAGATCGACAGTCTGCCCTTGCTTATGCACAGTGCTGCCAATGTTCATCTTATATACTAGAAAATATGGAGGGAGGAAAGTGGCCAGGTTTTTTCTGACTTATTCTTTATTTCACGCATTGCTTTGCTTTCAAAGATTTTTGCATAAACATTATGCTTTCTGTGCGAAGAACGGGCATGTCTCCCAATATAACATACTTTTGCCTTTTGTTCCATGAATAGATCTGGATTACTAGATAACACACATTCAAATGAGTGATACGTGATAAGCACATCAACTTCTTTTCTTCAACTGAAAAGTTTCCTAATCGTTTCAAGATGTTCGGTGTGAACTCCGCGGTAAAATGTAAACTAAAACCCTCTCCCTCCAAAAAATAAATAAAAAAGAAAAAAAGAAAACGATTATTATGCACTATAACGTACGTAAAATTATGTTTCTGCAAGAAATAGCTTCTTGACGAATGTTTTGATAACTTTTTAGCATTACATTAAAAATGATGTTCTTCACAGTCTGGTCTATGGCTATGCTTTGAACATGATAATACTACAATTCTTTCCTCTTTTTTTGATTTTAAAAATATATTGTTGTAACATAAACCATAAAAATCATCTAGTGCGTAACTTCCTTTTTTTGCTCCCGTCAATGGAAATCATTACGTTAAAATTTATGGTGAGGTTTTTGTGGCCATTAACAAGTGAATGAGCAGCGGTTTCAGAAGCCGACTGCTCTTGCTGAGCCGGTGTATGGCCAACACCACAGGCAACCCGATTTCCATTTGACCCGAAAGAGTGGACGGTCAGCGGGAGTCAACGCTAGTGACAACATGGCTGGCTACTTCGCCTGTGGAATGGAGTGGGGGAAAGAATCGAAACAGCGGGATGGCATGGCGGTGAAAGGCTTTTTGCGAGAGCTTATTACACAACACCTCATTTCCTTTCCCCTGTCTCTCCTTTCTTTCTATTTCGACTAATCAAAAAAGAACCGAGCCATGTGTGAACTCCATGGTATTGAATGCCTTGTTGCGTGAATGCTAAATAAGTATCAGCGTAATCCTGTTCCTAATGGCCTAATTAGAATAAGTTTCTTTTCGCTCTGTCAGAAGTGCTATGCGACAGTCTTTTGTCGGCAGCTTTATGTCCGTCATTAGTTGATTGTTTTAATAGCAATCAAGGAGCTCTCTCCCACATAAAGAACATTTGGCAACTTTTTTCGGCCTTTTTTTCAGGGGCAATTACTTTTGTTCATTTATTCCTAAATCAATGACGTTTAATCCCGGCATTGAGTCGGAGATGATTTGATAGACAGATATCAAAGCGGCCATTTGAACATACCTTATTTTGTTGCACCAAATAAGTGATGGTGTGTTAGAGGTTTGATTATTTCTTATAATACGTGAGTATAGGCCACATTCGTGATTTTTGACGGTTTTTTTTTTGGGGGGGGGGGGGGCGTGCAGTTTATACACTTGAAATTACAGTCGTGATTCAACCATAATACCCTTTATCACTATATGGGCTCCGTTCCGTAAATTCCTGTCGTACTTTGTTCCCACTGGCGATGTTCGGAAACTGTCAATGGTTAAAAGTTGAAGAAATCTGTCCCGCACGGACGGTCATACACTGGCATTCTTAGTCCAGGACCCATAGTATACCCCCGTAAAAAAATCGAGGTCCAGAGAATTTGATTTTTGATTTGTGTTCTCGGATCATTATTGTATTACTTTAACTTGGGTAGACATTTCTAATCCGGGCCGATTAGGTTCTGAACATCATTTTAACCCTTTCGATACGGTGCGCTTTTTGATGTTTTCGTCGACGAAGTTGTGCAGGTGCTGCAGCTTCTCTAATTATCCTATTGAAACTTTCTATAGTGCGTTGTGTCGGCCAAAGACAAGGTTTTCAGAAGCTGGTACATTTGTTTCAAATTAGCTAATAAGAGGGAAATTATAAAGGGAAAAATCGGATATTTTCAAAATTTTCACTTAAATTCGGGAATTAAAATTTCTCATGGCTGGAAACACTGCCACTAGATAGATGCAACTCATCTTAAAATAAACTTTGGTACACCACTAATATATCCCAGAAATATCATGTCGATATCTAACAAACTAAGCATGTAATTTAAAAAAACATATCATTCTATCTTTTAAAAAATCGCCATTTTCTGGACGTCACTTTTAAGAATGGCGAATATATTTTAATGATGATCGGTCAACTTCTGGAATTATCGCTAAACTGATTGGTTGACTATTTTATGTTTTTTTTTTCTTTTAAAAGTTTTTTCAAAGTTATGAATTCAGATATTTAGGAATTTAAGAAAAAGAAAAATCTCACTAGTTTGTGTTAAGTCGCCATAATAAACTATTTATACAGAGGGTGCATGAAAGTCAATTTTTTTAAAAGTGTGTCTGTTTAGTAATACTTGCACCTATAAAATTGAGTACTGTGTAACAACCTTGCTTGTAGAAGATTTTCTTGAAGACTGCCGCTTACAGAAATAGCATGGTGTGATTTTTTTTATTGGTTTGGTAGATATTTACTTCATATTGGCAGACAGTATTGGTGAAAATTTCTCTTCATAACTTTAGACAGTAAGCAGTGACTGCAATTGCAGTGGCAGGTAATATCTAGTTTCGGTGTTGTTACATTTTGTGTGTTGCAGGTATTCTATTGACTTGGTGACATAAACATGAGTGATGAAGATGATAGGTGCTGATTGAGATCTCCTGATAAACTTTTGTTAGCTATAGACTCTCTGAACCCATTCCACAAAGACATATGTATTATATGCCAAAGTGATACAAAATTAAGACCAAGGCTGGACAGAAGTGAATTCGAAACGTAGCTGAAATAAGACAAGATTAAGTCCACAAAAGATTGAAATTGATTGGTGAACAAGAGCCAATATTTTATCACTGTAACAACAAGTGCTACAAGTCTTACACAATGAAGAAAAGCCTGGAAAGAATTAATCAACAACTAGCAGAATCCAGTGTACCACAAGGAGATTCTGAGTGTTCCGAGAAGGCAGCTTCGGCCTCCAGCGTCCATCAACTTAGGAGATCTATGACAACCCCTCGCCCACCTCCAACATCTCATCACAAACCAGAGGACCTTCCGTGTATTATCTGTGGTTTAGCCCAAATAAGGGCTCCAATTAGAACAAACCATTCAGAGATCAGAAGAGTTTCAAGGGAATTGTCGGTCAAACACGTAAAAGTGACTATGTTGCTCAATGACAACTAGTTTACCACGAAGTACTTTCTATTTGTAACATTTTCAAAGAGGTGGCTAATTCTAAATTAATGGACCACCGTGAAACTGTTCCTCACCATGAGCTAATGGGAAAGATAGAAGAACGTTTCAATAGAAATGTTGAGAGCCTTGTCCATTTTATGCAGCGATGAGGAAATCCGTTTGAAATGATTGAGCCTGTGCGGCTGCATATGTTTGTCACAAAACAACGTGTGAATAATGATGTAAAAGCACGTCTATTAGATATCTTTTCACATGGGTCAGAATTATATACACAGCTGAAGCAGGAGAAGTTTGTATTGAAAATAAAATCGTTTTTTGACGTAATCAATAAAGCTAACTTCCACGCTTTAATCGGAACATTGTAACAGAACCAGCAACCAGAAAAGCTCCACTGGTGATCTCAAATAGAATTCTTTCCCAAGTCCACATAGAGATAGATGTGGCAAAAGAAGGAGAAATCTATCAAGAACATTATGTCTCACGACCTTCTTCCAACAAATGCGTTACTTCATTTTGTTGCACTTCTTATAAGTCAAGGATTGGAAGAATTATGGATATATTATGGAACAGGTGTAAAAAGACGCTTCATCCCTCTTCATATTTTGTACCGTAGACTCAACTCAGAGATTTACAATGTTCTCATCAAGGCCCATATCCTTACAGGTGATGACATTATGAGCAAAATAGGAACTAAGCGTGGAGCTTTAGCTGCTAAACCAGTGAAGTTTCTAAAAGAACTTGCTGACATTGACGACGACTGTGACTTCAAAGACGTCGATAAGTATCTTGTGCGAATGTGGAAAACAAAGTGTGATGTTGACACTTTTGATGAACTTTCCTACAATGAGTTCAAGAGATCAGTCCCACTAAGTGACCTTCCGCCAACGTTATCGTCCGTGCATGCATTAAAAGAGCATTTTATTTACTCAGAAGATGTGTAAATGTTTTGAATCGTTCCTATGTTCCAAAAGCCCTCTGTGAGTTTCGGTGGGAAAACGTTGATGGTGTTCTTAAACCTATTAAATTTTTAAAGCCTCTACTCAGTGAACATATAATTGCAAAACCTGCGCTACGAAAAGATGCTCCTACCGATACGCTCTTTTGAAATGTTTATCATGCTGGAAATGTAATGCAAAGTGACTGTAAAAACGCGTAATTGCAAATGGACATAATTAAATCCAGCTTCACGATATACGCCTGTAAAAAGAAATCGTGTTTCACAAAATTTCATTTTTGATTTGCAATTTTGTATCATTATTGAATTAATATAGCTTAAGAAAATGGTCACGTATTTCATACAAATGTAAATCAAACAAATGTATACCGGGTGAGGCATTTAAAACTGTTTTTTTGAATATCTGGAAAACTACAAATCGGATTTTGAAAAAGTTGTAATAAAAGTTGTTCGTCTCGAAGGAGGACATCCAATGATACCACACTCGACCCCCTGCCCCCACCCCCCGGGGGCGGGAGGGGGGGCAACTTTGAAATCTTAAATAGGAACCCCCATTTTTTATTCCATATTCTGATTCTCCGTGAAAAATACGTAACTTTTGTATTAAACATTTTTTTCGTTGCGTGATAGATGGCGCTGTAATCGACAAAAATCAAAATGGTTCACAAACATTTGAAAAATGAGGCATTTAAAACTGTTTTTTTGAATATCTGGAAAACTACAAATCGGATTTTGAAAAAGTTGTAATAAAAGTTGTTCGTCTCGAAGGGGGACATCCAATGATACCACACTCGACCCCCTGCCCCCACCCCCCGGGGGCGGGAGGGGGGGCAACTTTGAAATCTTAAATAGGAACCCCCATTTTTTATTCCATATTCTGATTCTCCGTGAAAAAATACGCAACTTTTGTATTGAACATTTTTTTCGTTGCGTGATAGATGGCGCTGTAATCGACAAAAATCAAAATGGCTCACAAACATTTGAAAAATGAGGCATTTAAAACTGTTTTTTTGAATATCTGGAAAACTACAAATCGGATTTTGAAAAAGTTGTAATAAAAGTTGTTCGTCTCGAAGGGGGACATCCAATGATACCACACTCGACCCCCTGCCCCCAACCCCCGGGGGCGGGAGGGGGGCAACTTTGAAATCTTAAATAGGAACCCCCATTTTTTATTCCATATTCTGATTCTCCGTGAAAAAATACGTAACTTTTATATTGAACATTTTTTCGTTGCGTGATAGATGGCGCTCTAATCGACAAAAATCAAAATGGCTCACAAACATTTGAAAAATGAGGCATTTAAAACTGTTTTTTTTTTTTTGAATATCTGGAAAACTACAAATCGGATTTTGAAAAAGTTATAATAAAAGTTGTTCGTCTCGAAGGGGGACATCCAATGATACCACACTCGACCCCCTGCCCCCACCCCCCGGGGGCGGGAGGGGGGCAACTTTGAAATCTTAAATAGGAACCCCCATTTTTTATTCCATATTCTGATTCCCCGTGAAAAAATACGTAACTTTTATATTGAACATTTTTTCGTTGCGTGATAGATGGCGCTCTAATCGACAAAAATCAAAATGGCCCACAAACATTTGAAAAATGAGGCATTTAAAACTGTTTTTTTGAATATCTGGAAAACTACAAATCGGACTTAAAAAATAAAACGTAAAAAAATTCACTCATCTCGAAGGGGAACATTCAACAATATCACACTCGACCCCTGCCCAACCTCCCGGGGGCGGGAGGGGGTCAACTTTGAAATATTATACGAGAACCTCCATTTTTTAATAAAGGTTTGGATTCTCTGGGAACAAATTCGTAACTTTTGTATTGAACATTTTTTTCGTTTCGTGATAGGTGGCGCTGTAATCGACGAAAATTTGTTACGAACAATTGAAAAATATCCAAGAAATACGCATCAGATTAAGAAAATTAAAGTAGATAGTTTTGATATCTTTGTAAATGCTATCAAATGACACCATAGTTGACTACCGTAACGCTATCTCAGTTATTCTGAAAGGTGGTTATTCTAAAATCTTTAATGAGAAACTGTAATGTTTTAAGCAAAACACTTGATTCTCCAGAACATAATTCATTACTTTGCCCAAATTTTTGGTGTAATTTCTGTTACCGATGTAGGTGAAATTTACTTCAATTGGACTACGTGGACGTAGTATCTATTAGTTTGTTGCCTTTGGTTTGCTGATTCAATGTGAGTCCCCTTGCCTCTCACTAAGGAGATGCTTGTTTCAGGTAAGTCCCCTTGAGTCTCATCATCGAGGTGTTTGTTTTAGTTGAGCCTCTTGCATCCTACCATTCAGGTGTTTGTTTTGGTGTTGTCTCTTTGCCTCTCACACATCTTCATTGTTTACTGAACAAACGAACAAACGTTCGAAATGGTCCCCCTTTTCTGCAATAGACTACACATTGCAAGTAGGGATAGGCGCGAGTCGAGCTTAAACTCGACTCGAGTTGAATTCGAGTCGAGTCAAAGGTAATTTTCTCGAGTCGAGTTCCAAGCCGAGTCACTGTTTTGAGCTCGAGTTTGATAAATGGCTCGCACATTCAGCTCTTTTTAACTCGTTTTTAAATTATGGCCTGTTTAGACTGGAAAGCGAAAGCCATGAGAAATGTAAGCAGTAATGTCGAATACTTTTAATATTTCTCACGACAGAGGTACATCTGGTGGGGGTACGTTTAGTATATGTCATCTCGTCTCGAAAACGAGACAACAATAGATTTTTATAACGAGACAGCTTCAAATTTCGTGAGCACCAATATAAGTATATACTGTAGTTCTTACCGTCTAGGCTTAGACCTGCACGGTCGACTTTTTGAGCCCCAGAAGAAGCCCAATCCGTGCAGTGATGTCAATAGGCTCGGCTGGTTCAACTGAGCGAACAGCTCAAGCCGGCTCGGTTGGGATGGAAAGCCATCGGCTCGGTTCAATTGAGCCGGCTTGGTTGGGACGAGCCAGCGACTCGGCACAATTGAACCGATGGCTCGAGCCGGTTCCATTCGGATCAGCCACCAACTCGACTCATGTGAGCCATCGGCTCGAGCCAGCTCCATTAAAAGCAGCCCATCGACTCGGTTCGACTCAGCTGAACTGAACCGGCTCGCTTGGGTGAGCTGTTGGCTCACTTTTCTGTTTGGCTTGATACTGAATAAGCTGTGAGCCGACCGCTTGAGCCGATGACAACCCTAAACCCGGACCAAGCAGTTTTGAACATGTTTGACCGACGCCCTATAACTTTTATCAATTTTTGGCTTGCTCCTCCGGAACTCAAACCCAGAATCTCATGACCGATGTCCTTGCCTCCTAAAGACTTGTCGACTACGCAGATAGACAGTCACTAGTTTTTAGTATTCAGATACAAACCGCCTATCTTTCGTATAGTAATAATAATAATAATAATAATAATAAGTTGTAGTAGTGGTAGTATATTACTAGTAATATCATTGATAATTATATTATCTACGTAGGATATTTGAAAAGAGTATTTGGAACTACACACAGGATTTAGCTCGAATTGGCTCGACTCGACTCGAAACTTAACCCGAATTCGAGTAGAATTTCGAGTAGAGTTGGAGGAAGTTTTTCGAGTCGAGTCGAGTCGAGTTTCAAAGAAAACTTGCTCGAACTCGCTTGTGCCCATCCCTAATTGCAAGTGTTACACCTACAGGAAATCTAACCATGGACTGCTACGCGTGGTAACAGTTCTTGCTTCGTAGACGGTAGTTTGAATAATGCAAAATATATCGCAAAAAATAGTCACAATTTCGAACATTTTCTTATCACTTGTCAGCGGTGTTTACTCATTTTGATTGTTGTCTATTAGAGCGCCATCTATTATACAGCGCCAAGAAAGACAATGTTACATAACGTACTCACAAAGTACGTTCACATGTCATTCAGGGTTATGTCAGTATTATTAAATTATTTATTGAAACTGGAAGTATTCAACCCAGACAACGAGTCCGATCACGGCCTGTGACGAACGAAAATGCCACAGTGAATGTTTTAGCTGCAGTTGCTGCAAATCCTCACATCAGTTCTCGGCAAATCGCACGAAGTTCAGGAATGTCGCAAAGAAGTGTTCTGCGCATACTGCATGAACACAGATTCCATCCATATCACGTTTCGTTGCATCAGGAACTACATGGGGACGACTTTCAACACCGCTTGAACTTTTGCAATTGGATACAACAGCAATTAGCAGTTAATGATGATTTTATTTCACAGATACTTTTCTCTGATGAGGCAACTTTCACGAATACTGGTCAAGTGAATCGGCATAATATGCATTATTGGTCAGTAGATAATCCTCATTGGTTAAGGCAAGCCGAGCGTCAACGTCCATGGAGTGTGAACGTTTGGTGCGGTGTTTTAGGTACTCGAATAATTGGCCCATACTTCATAGACGGGAATTTGAATGGTCAAATGTATGCCGATTTTTTAGATAATATTTTGCCAACACTACTGGAAGATGTCCCACTTCAAACAAGAATGAATATTTGGTTTCAACAAGACGGATGTCCAGCGCATTATTCACGGATATCTCGTGAGGTTTTGAATAGAAAATATCCTGATCGATGGGTTGGACGAGGTGGTCCTCAAAATTGGCCTGCACGATCCCCTGATTTAACTTCTTCCGACTTTTTCCTGTGGGGAACGCTAAAAGCAAAATGTTACACGGAAGAACCAACAACCCCAGAAAATATGCGGCAGCGCATAATCAATGCATGTGCAAACATTAGCGAAGAGACACTTAGAGCAGTAGAATTGTCCTTCAGAAACAGGGTTGTAATGTGTATTGCAGAAAACGGACACCATTTTGAACATTTGCTTCGGTAAAATACGGAGCTTCCGATGGTGAGAGGCAAGGGGACTCACCTTAAACAAGCACCCCGATGGTGAGAGGCAAGAGGACTCACCTAAAACAAGCACCCCGATGGTGAGAGGCAAGGGGCTCACCTAAAACAAGCACCCCCATGGTGAGAGGCAAGGGGACTCACCTGAAACAAGCACCCCGATGGTGAGAGGCAAGGGGACTCACATTAAAAAAGCACCCCGAAGGGAACAAATTACTACTACGTCCACGTCGTTGTTCCTGGGTAACGCTAAAAGTAGTTTTAATTGTCGAGTTTATTTTCAAAACGGATCTTGTCCATTTTTTCTTTTTTAAATTGAGATATCAGTAGCTTTGAAATCTTTGAGGTCGTATCTTTCTGTTTATGAATTGGTTTCTTGCCAAAACTGTCTAAAACATTTAAAAAAAAGTAATTTGAAAAGTAGGTTTTTGTTCATAAGTGATATTGTCCACAACAACATGGCGCACTGATAAGGAAAGGATTTTTTAATTATAAAACGGCTCTTTTCTATAACCATTGAATGACTAGTTGCCATTTTCGGTTCAAATTGTCTTTTGACCCAATGCTATGCATTGCATCAGCAAGCAAGATAATAGTGATAAACAATTAAATTTCACGGGATTTACATTCATTTCTCCTTCAAGAAAGAATATTGTGTTATCACCGGCTATAACAGAAAATTTGATAAGGTTTTAACGATAAGGTTGGTTTTATTTACTACGACGCCATTGTTGGAGTAGCAAAAGTAGCTTGAAGAGTGTAATGAAATCACTCTGTCCTATTAAAAAGAAGCTTTCCGGCGTAAATGTCCACGGAGATGGAAAGATTAAAAGATTTGAAAGAGGAGGATGTTATTATTACACCAAGTCCACCTGGAAACGGCAGGAAGAAAATGCGTAATCCTGACAAGTGGAAATGCAAAACGTAAAAATTAAAAGAGTCAACCTATTCACCCAAATGTTTGCACGAAACACTTTAACTGTAACCATGTAGGAGAAAAGACTTAGATGTACAGAAATGTGTATGCAAGATATTTGCAAATTTCACCAATGCTTCTATTTGGTTAAAAATAAAATAATCCAAGACAATTTCACATTAAAGCATACGAAACCTTCAACACCACAACGAAAAAGACCAAAGAACAACAGGGAAGAAGCAACACAGCTTTGGATTCGATATTACGATCCGAAATGTGATAGTGACATCAAAACACTGTTGATAGTGTGTAAGAATTTTTTTTTGTTGTGTGTTAGGAGTATCTGAGAAACGGTTTAAGCTAATATGTAAACGGAATTTTGAAAGTGGATAGCTGGCATCAGAAAACAGAGGAGGAGACCATAAGTCCCATATGTTTGAAGCCAAGAAGAAAACTGTTAAAAGATTCATTGAAAGACCAGGCCCGTATTTAGGTAAGTGCTATTCTATGCTCGAGCACAGGGCGGCAGAATTTATTGGGCGGCAAAATTTTGGAATTTCTCTAAGATTCACAATAAAGTAATATTTAAAACTAGCAATCTGCAGAGTCCCGCGCAAGGGCGAGAAAATATGTTAAAAAAGTCATCCTTTCCCACCACCCTTCCAAGAGGTGAGGATGAACTTAAAACATCATGAAAAATGATACCGTTAAACTTAGCGACCTCGAAAACTATGAATTCAACACTAATATCTGTCGTTTTCGATTACTTTTAAAATCTCGCCCCCTTCCTGGGGAGTGGAATATGACCTTGAAGTTGAAATGTATTAAAGCTGTCGTTATACATCTCAGCGACCCCCCACCCAAATAACTGAATTCAACTATAATAATATTGGTCGTTTTTGAGGGGGCGGCAAAATTGTGCGGGGAGGCAGCAAAAGGGCACATAGGCGCACAATATTATATAAACGGGCCTGTGAAAGACTAATTCCTGTACAGAAACATTATTGCAGACGAGAAAATGGAAAGAAGCATTAGCTGCCAAATTATTTGTCTGTAGCAAAACTTCACCAACTGTACAATAACGATGTGGAAAACGATCTTCGGGTTCCATACTCTTATTTGTAACTGAATACAATATAAGTTTTGGAAGTCCTGCTGTAAATAAATGTTCGAAATGTATGCAGTTTGAGTTGAGACTTCAATCAAGGAATACCTCTTGTGAAACTGAATTTTCGATACATAAGAGAAAGATGAAGCCTTTCATTCCTTATTGAAAAGTAGAAACAATGATGCAATCACTTTATTATTCGACTCGCAAAAGAATCATGTTCTTCCTCGAGTTCCAGATCAAACCGCCTATTACAGCAGCACAATTTTAGTTGTTTAATTTTACGATTTACGAAGGAACGTCAACCGATAGGCAAACAAAGAACAAATTGTTTACACAGTATATTATTGGACAGAAGCACACGTAGCCAAAGGATCATCGGAAATTGCATCAGTAGTGTTTCATCGTCTGCAAAACACGTCATGTGAAGGCGTATCAGAAATTCGACACTTTGTAGATGGATATGCAAGGCAGAATAAGAACTCTGCTAAGATTTGCATCTTGTTCCATTGGCTGAATGAATGCACTATATCTAACTTCTCCAGGACACTCCTATCTCACTTCTCATCGTGTTTTATAATAGGATTGAGCTTGAGCTTAAGGGTCGTGATACAATGATACAGCCTAAAGGATATGCTAAAGTGTTCCATAATCATAAATAGTAATCGAGATGTTTGACGAAACTGCCTTGTACAACTGGAAGTAAGTATCGTAAGAAAATATGAAGAATCCAAATGAATGGCACTTCAAATTCCACAACTGTTAAAATAAAAGTTATGTTCTTGCAACAGTACCAACTTCACCCATTGCAGTAAGGGGTTCGTATTTAAGATTTCAAATTTGCCCTCCTCCCACCCCCGGGGGTGGGGGCAGGGGGTCGAGTGTAGTATCATTGGATGTCCCCCTTCGAGACGAACTTTTATTACAACTTTTTCAAAATCCGATTTGTAGTTTTCCAGATATTCAAAAAAACAGTTTTAAATGCCTCATTTTTCAAATGTTTGTGAGGGGATGCGGCACAGGATCGACACGGCACAGGATCGACACGGCATACGACCGACAATTCAGCTCAGAAACCTGTTTCGGTCCTGTGCCGTGTCGATCCTGTGCCGTTTCGGTCCTATGCCGTGTCGATCCTATGCCGTGTCGATCCTGTGCCGTTTTGCTCTCACGCCGCTGCTCTGAAATAATTTAACTTTTAATCATGTGCCTAAAAAAATAATATTTTTATTATCTGTTTAATCTTTGCTCTTACAAATTATAAACTCCTGTCGATTCTATGCCTGTGCAAGGTATATGCATAGAATACGTACGATCGAAACGGCATAGAGCCGACACGGCACAGGATCGACACGGCACAGGATCGACACGGCACAGGAACGAAACGGCACAGGATCGACACGGCACAGGATCGACACGGCACAGGATCGACACGGCGCAGGACCGAAACGGCATAGGACCGAAACGACGCACGATCATCCCCACTGCGTAGTATCTATAAAACCAAATATTTATTTCTCATAAAAGCAATCAGAGACCTGTCAATTGATTTTAAAATATAAGAATTATAAGATATTTACTATATGAATATTAATAATTGAGTGACAAAAGAATGATAGTGCTAAATGGACAAAATATAATTTCTTGTGTGCTTGGTCAAAAGCATTTCTATATGTATGGAATACTTATATTTATTATTATTATTATTATTATTATTATTATTATTATTATTATTATTATTATTATTATTATTATTATTATTATTATTATTATTATTATTACGTTTTAACTCGTTTTGAAATCATGGCCTGATTCCACTAGAAAGCGAAAGCCATGAGAAATGTAAGCTAAGTAGTAATATGGAATACTTTTAATGTTGCTCACTAGAGGAAACATGCTCGCATGTCTTCTCGTCTCGATATCGAGACCACAAGAGACTTTTTTAATAAGAAGCTCAGTTGGGAAGTAATAACTGAGCCGATGGCTCGAGCCGGTTCGCTTGGGGTGAACCATCGGCTCGAGCTGGCTTGGTTGGATGAACCATCTGCTCGGTTCGGCTCATCTGGGCCGAAGGCTCTTGCTGACACGGTTCGGTGAGCTGTTGGCTCGGCTCACTTCTCGGTTCGGGTCCATAGTGAGTGAGCTGTGAGCCCAGCTGCTCAAGTTGTTTACAATTGTAAACCCGGGCCGAACAGTTTTGAAGATATTTGGCCAGTGCCCTATAACTTTTAACAATGTTTGGCTCGAGCCCGAATACTCAACCTAAACCCTCAACCCAAATTCACAAGCTCGTGAACTTGACTCCTAGAATTCACGACTACCGAGGTTAGCAATCAACTAGTTTTTTAGTATTCAAACACAGACCGCGTTTCTTTCATGTTTAAACACAGTGTTGTTATAATTATAATTATAATTATTATTTATTATTATTAATAATAATAATAAAAGTTGTACTAGTAGTAGTACTAGTATCATTGATAACCTATATTGTCTATGCAAGATACTTGAAGAGAATACTCGAAACTACAAACCAGATTTGGTTCGACTCGACCCGAATTCGAGTCGAGTTGGAGGAAATTTTTCGAATTGCGTTCAAAGATGTCTGTTTTTAGTCGAATCGAGTTTCAAAGAATACTCGCTCGTACTCACTCGTGCCCATCGTAGGATGACCACATTCTAACAATCGAAAAGTAGGACACAAGTATAATAGTACTGTATATGATATCTTACTGCGTCGGCAATACGCATATCATTATTTCAATTAATGTTAACCTTAAGTTAATGAACATTTTTGTTAAGAAGAAGCACTGAACAAAATTATTAAAGGAATTAAACACAACTCCAAATGCTTTGATGAATAACAAATTGGTTTATTTTATGAACGTACAGTCAAAGTTCGTGTTGGGCTAAATAATAATAATAATAATAATAATAATAATAAATTTCGAAGCGTGGTATTAAGAAATGAAAGAAAATTTAGACCGGCACAAAGGAACTTCTATTTAACTTGGTTAGCATCACTGTCATAAGTTCAATAAGAAACCTTTCCTACTTTACCGATATCTCAACAAGGCCTTCTCAGTAAAAGCGATGTATTGTAAAAAATGGTTTGTTGATTGTTCTCCATCCCTAGTCTTCTGAGGAGTGTTAAAAAACACAGCGGTTCATCATTCAGGAAAAGAGTGTGTTTGATTCAAAATATTGTGAATAAAGAATGAAACATTAAGATATTGCAAATAAATTAACTCTGGACATTTCGCAGGACATTTTAAAGAAGAAGGATATTTCTCGATTTCCTAGACATCTTCGCAACACGCAGGACAGCTCTTTGAAAAACAGTACTGTACTGCGAAAATCAGTACGTCTGGTTACCCTAGCTCATCCGTACGAGTAACGCAGTATGGCATTTTAGCCAATGTTACCTTATATGAAAATATTCATAACTTATAGCTGTCAAGTAAAAATGTGTCCTTGCATTTACATAAAGCAATTCAGAAAGGGCAATAATAATAATAATAATAATAATAATAATAATAATAATAATAATAATAATAATAATAATAATAATAAAAGCGATAGTAATAGTAGTACGGAAAATTGAAGTGATAACATTTGTTCACATACTCTAAGTTTCAGACCTAAAAGTAACGCGTTACTTTCGAAGTAAAGTAACAGTTACTTTTTGGGGGCAAGTAACGCGTTACATTTTAGGAAAAAGTAAAGTAACTTGTAACGCGTTACATTTTTACATGTAACTTACCCAAAACTGTCCATGGGAAAATTGTTCACTGCTCGGGCCAAAATTGTTTCTGACTGTCGACAGATGGATGCCGTTTATGGCAGACCTTTGCCTGAAGTACTGCCCAAAGTTTGTAGTCCAACGGGTTAAGATCCGGGCTGCTAGAAGGCCAATCAATGGTAGAAATGAAGTGAGGGACGTTCCGCGCCAGCCAGTCCTAAGTTGGTTTCGCTGTGTGGCCTGGAGCGGAATCCTGTTGGAAGGTCCACCTTTCTCCAGGGAACATGGTAGCAGATAGTGGTTACACTATAGGTGTTAGCACTGTGTTCTGGTATACCTTGGCAGATGTTTTAACACCTTGTTCGCAAAAATACAGCTGGGTTGTGCTTGAGTAGCTCACTCCCCACCAAACCATCACTGAGGCAGCATGATGTGTTGGGTGTCATCCAGAAGTCCTAAACGGCAGAACTCCTAAAAATATAGGCACTAAACCTGAATTTTAGTACTTCTGCAGTTTAGGACTTGTGGCACGGTATGATTTTTAGGATTTCTGCCGTTTAGGACTTGTGCCGCGATATGATTTTTAGGACTTCTGGCGTTTAGGACTTCTGCCTTTTAGGACTTGTGCCGTTTAGGTCTTGTGCCTTTTTCATTCACTTGCTTTAGTTCTGAAATTCGCCACCACCCCACGAAATTGCGACGATGCAGCAACTAGTTGGCAATAATGTCACGAACGTAGCTAATTCCAACAATAACAACTATATTTGTACTACTAAGATTATTATTATCACTATCTGTTCTGCACTTATACGTGAATTACATAATACAACTTATTTCATTCTAAGAATTAATTACATAATTAGTTAAGAAATTCGTTTCTTTCGAATGGAGATACGAGAATCCCAAGACAAATTCCTAAAACAAAAATAAATAAATAAAAAATTGAAAAAATGTTTAAAAAGCATATTTTACCAGACTTCTGAAAGCAAGAAAACATTCAGAATTTCAATATATACTGTGTGGAGCGAATTTTATTAAGAGTAAGACAAAAATCCACCAAAGTTTACTTAATTAAGACAAAAGCTCACTAGACATTTCACGAGTGAACATTAAATACCAACGGTATACATAAAGAACGCAGTAGATTTAAAATTGAACAAAGAACATTTACTATGCAATACATTGGGTGACATTCATAAGTTCTAAACGGCACAAGTCCTAAAAATATAGGCACTAGACCTAAATTTTAGGTCCTGTGCCATTTTTGCAGAAATTACTACATAGTCATTTAGGGGTGTAGCCTGCAATTTTTTCTAGGGGAGCTTGATTTTTATATATTAAAAGCAAATCAAAAGTTTATTTTCAGATTACAAAAGCTTCAATAAGACAATAAATTTATACATATTACACATGTACATAAATACATAATATTATTGTATTTCCAGTTACTTCCTTTTTGAAACCTGGACCTTGACAGAGCGTAAATTTAAAACCACAGCTTGTGGGAAATGTACGAATAAGTTAGTTATAAGAAATCGGAAACTGTTCATGGAAGTCCATTTGTTTGACTGTATTTATCTTCTGTACTCTTATATAAAAGAGTAAAGATGAGTGATTTTTGGGCATACTACTACAAGTAGAGTCGATAAATTTTAGTTATAAAATATAATTTTCTTATGAAAGCAGTACATAAGAAAGAATTTTTGGAAATAAGTATCGTAAAAAGGGTGGGGTAAGATTTTTTTAAAGGGTAGTGTATCTCGCAAGTTTCTACAGCTAGTAAAATAAAACTTGGCATATAAGCTTTCCTATTAAAAAAAAACAACTGAAAATTGAAAATTGAAAATTGAACACATAAAAGGGAAAGAGCAAAGGGAGCACATTTTTTTATGTTCGATTTCCCCATTACTTACTCAGAAAATATGTAAATAAATTAAGGAAGGATTTGTTTAAGCTAGATGCGTGAAACTCGGCATTTGAACTTTTAACTAAAAGTAATAAAATACTATATGTTTCAGCGTCTTGAAAATTACACTTCTAAGCGAAAGAAGGGTCAGTTTCTATAATATTAAAATATCCCACTGCTTATGAGATTTGGGCAGAAAACTCTTTTTCCTTTAGGCCTCGGTTCATCCAGTTAAGCAAACGAGAGTACAAAGTGGCTGATTAATTAGGTTCTTTTAATTATTTTAACATGTTGACGTAGTTTAATTCTTTTAAAACTGTATTCTTTCACATTCTATTATAAACATATTTTATTTGCTGTAATTATTAAACACGTTTAATAAACATAAAACAGACTAACCTCCGGTCCCGGCCAGAATATGTTTTTGGTGTTAAGCCATCATTTGCCGTCCGTAACATAACCTTTGATTTAAACTTCACGTACTATCAAGACTCAAGTCTCAGAAATGTAGCATATATGAAATATACTACTTCTACTACTACTACTATACTACTACTACTACTACTACTACTACTACTACTAAATATTAATAACAATAATAATAATAATAATAACAACAATAATAATAATAATAATAATAATAATAATAATAATAATAATAATAATAATAATAATAATAATAATAATATGTACTTCTGAAATACATATGTATCTATGTGTTATTAATTCTTTCATAATCTTGAAAGAAACTTTTGATTTGTTTTTAGTTTGTAAAAATGAAGGCCCTCTAGAAAAACTTGCTGGCTATACCCTGAATGACTATGTATTGGTTTCTGTACACGTATTGTGTTATCACTTACTAGTCTAGTGTTATTTTTAGAACAAGACAATGGTTCTTGTCTTGGAATATTACTAGTTTGGTTTGGTAGTACAGTGATAGAGTGTGACCTATGATTTTATTTCCCTGTAGGGTATGCTATCTGCAATGCAACAAACTGTATATGCTTCTTCTTCCTAACAAGGCTGGGCGATAAGCCCCTGCAATTCCATTACAAATAAGGACGATATTATTTTATAAACTACTTGGTGAACCTTTGTTAATATAACGCTATTAGTTCTTACAACCTTTTGTTAATCTTATTTAACAATTGCAAAATGGAATAAGAGAGAAAATATATAATGATGATGATAGTTTATTTACATAAGGTATACATACAACAAAAGGGAATCTGTTGGTCACTACTGTGTATCTGCTAAACCAGGGTCAAACTCTGTGTGTCACAAAGGTTAGTTTAACAGAGTTTAAAATAATAATAGATATTTTGTTTGACTTACAAAGATTATCATATTAGCAAAATGATTTGAAATAACACGCCAGACATAGGATAAGCCTTGGGCTATATCGCTTAGAATTGTTTTAAGAGTAAATATATCATTTATGCATTAAATTTCATTACTGGCTACTTACACGTTTCGGCCTCGTATTGGAAGTCAGCTTCTCGTGTTCTTTTCATATTCCACGATAACTGTTTTAATTGCACACTCCGCCAAATTACCTTTCCGACCTTACAATACTTTCTTGGAAAACTTCGGCTAACATATCGTCGGCGGCAATTCAAAACCTGCTATGTGCATTTTGCAGGAGAAGCGAAAAACAGTATCCTGGTTAGCTTTTTGGCTTTATAAAAGTGATGTTATAAGTAATATTTGATGCTGCACGTAACTGGTACCTTCTCAAGTTACTTGAGAAGGTACCAGTTACGTGCAGCATCAAATATTACTTATAACATCACTTTTATAAAGCCAAAAAGCTAACCAGGATACTGTTTTTCGCTTCTCCTGCAAAATGCACATAGCAGGTTTTGAATTGCCGCCGACGATATATCACCAGACGTTTGGAAAACCGACATCCTTTACTTCAGGATACAATGCGTTATTTAGCATTTCACCCAACACCTCACCGTTACTATCATTCTCCACTTTTGCTCCTATAATCTACCACCGTTAGATCCCTCTTTACTTATCATCGCCGATTACGTCATTCATGAACATCTTCCTCTCATTCACCCATCATTTCCAGCACAGTGATTACCATTATTTACTAACATGGGACTCATTCATTTTCATCATTGAATAGAGCAGCCTCTAGGCTAAAGATAAGCTCATTTGTCTAACTAATATCATCCACGTGTTGTCCTGTGTATGCATCTCGCCACATCATTCACGCCCATTACTATATCATACGTATCGTGCATTCTATACCTAATCCTTCGTTATGATCATTAATGTTCTTTCCTTATAATATACTGCCTGATTATTTTCTTATTTATCTTCTTACTAATAACAATCATATATATGTAAAGTAACTTGGCTTCAGTTATCGCATCCTTATTGGTATGCAACCGTGCACATCACATGGCATCAGTTTGAGGGAATATTATTGATGAATTGGCAATGGCTTTCACGTTCTTGACGCTAATCCTTACATTTCCGACGATTTGAACTCACGTTTACTGAGTATGAGTGCATTCTGGGGATTTTTCGTAAAGTGTTTCCACACATTTGAATCACCCTGCTTCACTGTTATGCTCTACCGACATTGCAGATGTCTTTCTAGAGCATTTGAGTACAAATTCGCTATACTTAATACTCAGAACATCACTGTTGTCCGGCATCCATACCTGGCGATTATGCAACCACACACAACGGGCATGGTGTCCGCCATTTTATATTTGTTCCAGATATCGACTTAATACAAACGAATTATTGTTACCTGGTACAAGCTTATCAATTCATATCCATTTAGACCAAGTTTCACTTGGAAGATTATCCGGGACTCCCTACGTTCCTTTGGGGAACCCTTGCGCGTGCATGGTAGGATTGTGAAACATGCAAAATTCAATGGAGCAGGTATGACTTCTTCAGTGAATTTTTTACCCGCCCTCTTTATGTTGGTTAGTTTCCGAACTATTGGCGTCCGAAACTCATTTTTCCACGCTTTGTAGATCCGAAACTATGTCCGATAGCCGAAAGTTCAAGAGAACTTTTTTTCTTGTCTCAGTGGCAGGAGTCACCTCTCAAGAGTTGTAACACTTATTTTGCAACACTCGATATCTATCTATCTATCTATCTATCTATCTATATATATATATATATATATATATATATATATATATATATATATATATATATATATATATATATATAGTAAGTAAAGATCTAAGGGTTTACTTGTCCCTACCATAAATCCTTCATTGTAACCAGATTCCGGCGTTGCCGCTCTAACTCAGGTAGAACTGTATAAAGCTCTCAGTATGGCTAGCCCCATTACGGTTATCATAGTAGCCCGAGCCCGTGCAGACCTATAAACACATTACCCCACAGAAATGAGTGCCATAAGTCCATGCCTTCTAAAGGCTGTTGCGCCATGAATTTAGTTATCATTATTATTATTGCTAATATTAATATGTAATATTAGTAATAGGCTTAATAAAGATTCTCTGTATCTCTCTCACCCTATCAATTGAGTCAAGCGCTGCTAAGCGGAGGAATCCGTAACTATTACAGAAGCTGACCAGTTGCGGGAGAAAATGCAATCGCAAGAGAGCAATACGGGAAGATAGGAGCGATGCAAGAATAAATCCACTTCTCCATGTTAAGAAATAGGAGCTCGCTGCCATATGCTCAATTTTACTGCTTCCAGTGACAACGTTGGCTGCCACTGGAAATGTAAATCATCTCTTTCTTTCCGTTTTTTAATTGACTTTTTTCAGAAATGCATCAATACTGTTTTGCGCTCAAGATCAAAGGTTTATTTTTCACTGATACACTACTTTAATACTTAAAAATATTTTAAGTATTAAAAAAATGTCCGGTTGCACAACCATGCAACATTAGTACCAGCCGCCGCTGCTATTTGGTATTCTATCTTACATACTTATACAGAATGGGTCTGCGTCATTTATATGTATATTGAGAGATCGGATTTTGTCTGCACGTGCACGAAAAGAAAAGCAAATTTCTACATTTTGTGACTGAATTTTTTTTGAATTTCTCCGGGGGGGATGAATTTTCTTCGGGGGGAGATTCCCCCGGGCCACCCCCTGAATTCACCCCTGCCTGGCTATATGTCCTGCCCACCTAAGCCTCCTAGAGTTAATGATCCTAACAATGTTTGGTAAGCCGTATAATTTATGTAGTTCCTCGTTATGAAGTTTCCGCCATTCCTCTTGGGTCCCAATATTCGTCTGAGCATCTTGTTCTCAAATACTTTCAGTCTATGTTCTTCCCTCAGAGTAAGCGACCATGTTTCGAAACCATACAGAACAACAGGTATGATTACTGTTTTATATATTTTAAGCCTCAAACTCCTCGACTGAATTCGCGACGACAAGAGATTTTGAACTGAATAATAACACTAATTCCCTGTTTTAGTTGACATTTAATTTCTTCGTGAAAATGATTTTCGTTATCCTAGATATTTGAAAGTATCCACTTTATCAGAAGTATTATTTAATATTTTAACGCATTCATAATTGGCCGTATTACGTTCCCAACCCACTTCCATGTATTTAGTTTTCTCTGCATTTACTTCTAAACCCTTGTCCTGCAAGCGTTTAATAAGACCTTTGCATTTCTTTCTATTGTTCTCCCATCATCCCCTATTAAATTTACATCATCAGCGTACGCATAACCTGGTACCATTTCTTTCTTTACTATACCTAGTGCTCTCAACGGGTCGGGTCGGGTTCAAGACCGACCCGACCCGACCCGTGACTAGAATTGACTGACCCGACCCGACCAGTGATCCGATCCGATTGACCTGACCCGACAACCCGACCCGAGCTGACCCGACTCTACAACTCGACCCGACTAACCCGACCCGACAACCCGACCCGAGCTGACCCTATTGACCAGACCCGATAACCCGACCCGATTGGCCTGACCCGACAACCCGACCCGAGCTGACACGATTGACCCGACCCGACAAACCGACCCGAGCTGACCCGATTGACCCCGATCCGACAACCCGACCCGAGCTGACCCGACACGACAACCCGACTTGAGCTGACCAGACTGACCCGACACGATAACCCGACGCGAGTTGACCCGACCCGACCTGACCCATTTGAGAGCACTAACTACTCCTTACATATATGTAATAATAAGTAAGATGTAGTACCCAAATAGTATAACAGTTGAAGTACAATGACATTATATTTCTGTTCCCATGTTACCTGCTATTTAGTGGGGAGGAAAGCTTTTATATATAAATATTTCGATGGGGTAACTTGCAACATCTGTTGCAACATGCCGCATGCCATTGAAATAGAAATTTTTGCGGTTAAGCATTGTTATATGAACAATTGTTGTTGGTAATAAAACTAAGAGTATTATTATTATTCCATTATTATTATTATTATTATTATTATTATTATTATTATTATTATTATTATTATTATTATTATTATTATTATTATTATTATTATTATAGGACAACAGTGATGGCTTATTGCTTGCAGTGCCTAGTAGTAGTTGTTTCCTTTCATCTTCTCAGTTAGAACTTCAGACTGCAGGTCAAAGTGAGCTTCATGGATCACCTGCAAATGCATCTAAGAAGATAGTGTAGAATCCTTCAGATGATCTCCTGAACATGCATGGTTCTATCCAAAATCTGGAACTAGAAAACTGACAGCTCGGAAAAGGAAGAGGTGTGCTATTCTTACAGACACTCTAGAAAAAAGTACTTTCGAAATGAAAAAGAAGCATCTAAAAGCAACCGAAAACGTAAAATCATCAGCTGAGAAGAATTTATTCTCAAGTCGTCTGTTTGGTTTCTGAAGAATCGTACGAAGAACAGGATACAGAAGAAGACTGGGTACAGTGTTTATGTTGTGAGAAGTGGTCTCATTGGTCGTGTTCCGAGAGAAATCCGCACTATTAATACATCTGTATAGATTATAGACATTGACTGCCACAGTGAAAATGAGTGAAGCGATGTTCAAGCTGTAGATTTGATAGCATTAAATTTCTGAATCAAGTCCGATTGTTGCAACTTACCCCAGATGATGTTGCAATTTACCCCATGGGTGGGGCAAGTGTCAACAGTCGGACTTAGTTCAAAAAGTGGATGCTATCAAAACTGCCGTTCGATGTTTTGCACTTCTCTTTTTTTGGTATGTAGTTAAGGCATGTACCTTTTAGTACACTCAATATAGTTTTTATATCTATAATAATTTTCGAGTAAAAAAACAGACCTGAAAATTGTTGCAACTAGCCCCATCTTCCCCTACAATCACTTTTTCAAAAAAAAAAAAATGTATAAAGCCAGTAAAGCAATTAACATGTAGGTCTATTTTCGAAGATAATATAGGAATTTTTCGTGCTGCTAATTATTTATTTTTAAAAAATCAGATGCTGAAACCAATCGATATAGCGCAATTTAAGCAATTCAGTTTGTTTTATTTAAAAAGAAAACTCTCTATTTACAAATTTGATTGTTCCTATGTATTAGAGCAGTCTTCGAAAAATCAGTGCCTATTGTATTTCTAAAATATAGCTGGAGCCGCGGTGGGTCAGTGGTAGAGCGTTCACCCCTGGTGCATGGGGTCTCGGGTTCAAACCCTGCTCCCGCCAAGTGAACTTTGTGGTCGATAAACGCCGTGTGCGTGGATATTCTCGGGGTTCTCCCGTTTCCTCCCACTTTCTTCATTCCACCATTTCATTCCTTTCTCATAATCACCGTCTCCTTCAGCCTAACCGGCATAAGCATGGGACGTAAAACTCAAAGATTTCATTTCATTTTCTAAAATATAGCTGTATTGATTTATTGGTATATATTTACCTTCAGTTTGTTTGAGAGAAAATTATTACAAGAACTAAAAAGTGTTTCTCTAGTAAATACGTTTTCATAGTTTAGCTATTTACGTTACTAAACAAATTTGGTTTTTTTAATACATAAAATGGCGCCCGTATATATATAGGGTGTAACTTAATTAATATAACAAACGTCGTTAGGTGATTCCTGACACCGAAATAAAACAAAAATTATACAACAACCTGGGTGTAACACCCGAAAATTTGTCGGAAAAATGTATAAACCGCCATAACTCATGAACAAAACGTCGGATTGAAGTCGGGCAAAAGAATGTCCATTGTTTTTAGTCGTAGATTCGATTAGTTTACAGTGACGATGCAAGGATGACTTCCAAAGAAACTGGAGTATTCCTTTGAGTATTTTATCAAACGTTGAATGAAGAAATGATCAATCAAGTACAAGATTTAACATTAAAAAATAATAGTGCATCGTTCAAGTTAGAAGAACACTCAGAATTCGAAAGAAAGAGAGATACACATGTGTGATTCATCTATTTTGTCTCAGTACATAATGACGTCTCGGAAGAAGATTTTAAATGGAACAAAGTCTTTAACGTATCACACTTATATCTTCTAGGCTAATGGTAACGGATGATAAATGAACGGCTTCCTGTCCAAGAGTGTGTGAAAAAGGAAAAATAACTTTGATCCAGATTAGGTTTAAAACGACTGTGCATAGGACAGTCAGGCGGCATGTAAATAAATATAACATCGAAAAATGCAAAGATCATATGTGATGAACGAGTGTACAAGGAATTCTCCACATGACCCAGGGATTCAAAATATTGTGTGAATAGATATGGGGCAAAAGTAAGCTGCATTAAACGGTTTCTTCCTCGTAATATGTAATTCCGTGGAATATGGTACTTCTGTGCACAGAAGCAACAAAAGTGGGGAAACAAGGGATGTTGTACACGTTGCATAACGATACCAAGAAGTGCGCTGGAATAGTATACTTGATTTATCCGTTAGATGAATCTTCTCCCAGGAATACTTTTGATGGCGTTTTCCCCTTCCTTCGAGTTGGCAAACCTCAACTTTTCCCTGAGCTATGAAAAACTTCATTGCTATTGTGAATATACCAAAATACTATCCTAGTGTAGACCACTTACATTTTGATTTTATCATTGCCGAAGAAATTTTCTCAAAGGAAGCTCGTTGAAAGTACATTTTAAAAAAAGGATAGTCTTTTTTCGACATTCTAATGTACATACCTTAGAGCTGTATGGAATACCTACACGGAGGAATACCTACGGAACTATCGTCCCTTGTGTGCCAATTGCGAGTGGCTTACAGAAGGCTGTCTTGAAGTTTTATTGTGGAATGGCTTCAGTTAGCATGGCTGAGTTGTAATAAGCATCTACGCAACTTGTGAGTGATATACATAGTCAGATGCTCTACTGTTACACGTGTAATTGCTGTATAACAGGATGGGAAATGTTGTGTTCAACGGTAGAGGGTTGTGTCCAGGTATTTAAGGTCGTGTAAAAGTGTAGACGTTGGTGTTTAAGTAAAATTGATTGTGTTAACCTGTACACGCCTGCGCGATGGAAGATTACCCTGTCCACGAGCTGGCAGATATGGAACTCATTTATGGAGTAGCAAAGGGCAATAGCCCAGAAGTGAGGCGTTTACATCGTGACCGTCGCCCTCAAAAGAGAGTAACTTTCCTTGTATTTTTCCACGCCTCCATATTCGACTTCGAGAGAGGGGTCCCTTCGGTTTCTCGTACGTGAAATCGGAGGAAATAGCCCCATATGGACAGCTGAACTTGAAGACAGCGTACGTCGAATGATCAAAACCGTCTTGAAACTATCATGTGTATGGCGTAAAAACCCACATGCAACTCTAGTAAACGATCAGCAGCAGAAATTTGGTGTGGTGTGGTGGATAATTTTGTGGTAGGATCTTATTTATTATCGGTCTGCCTGTGTGGGAGTACGTATCTTTTATTTTTACGTAATTGTCTCCCAAAATTGATAGAACATGTGCCCTTGAACATAAGACAGCAGATGTGATTTCAGTATGATAGTACACCTGCACATTTTGACAGGAATATGCAGACTTACCTAAATGAAACATTCCCAGATTGGGAGAGAAAAACCTGTGTTATGACAACCTCGTTCATTCTACCTCACGCTGCTTGATTTTTTATTTCGGGGATACGTATGAAACTCCGGCCACGACAGTCGAAGAACTTGTAGCTCGATGTAATATAGCTGCGGCAATCATCTACGAAATTTCAGATGTGCTTGATCACAGGCGGAAAAATTTGCTTCGCCGATGTCATCTTTGCAATGCGGTCAACGGTCGACAATATCAGACTGTGAACTGTTATTCTTCATAGCTGTCTCGTGTACACATACTGCATTGCGCAAATACTGTACAAGGTACCTCTGAGTATTTCACAGTTATCCTACCTTGTACGAAACAGAATAAATCGATAATTTGAAATTGTATTTCTTTCTTTCCTTGTGCAACACGCGCAACACCTTGAGTATCGTCGAATTTCATTCCTTCTGTACTCGTAGTTATTATCTTCCACGGATTTACGCATTACGGGAAGGAAATCTTTTAATCTAGCTTACTTTGGCTCAAATTATATTCACATAATTTGTGGGATTCACTGTTGTTATGTGAAGAATCCCTTATACTCTAGTTCATCGTACATGATCTTTTGCCCCTGACTGTCTTATGCACAGTCGTTATAAACCTACTGTGGATCAAAGTTATTTTTTTCTCATTTTTACACACTCTTAAGTTGAACAGGAAGCCGTTGATTGATCATCCGTTACCATTGGCATAGAAGTTATAATTATGATAAGCTAAAGACTTCGTTTCATTTAAATTCTTCTTCCGAGTCCAGGAATCACCTCCAGACGTTCATTACATTAATGAAGTTACACACTATATATATAATGATAAAAAATAATACCGATATTAGTGTCGATGAAATAGTATTTGGAGTCACTCAGACGAACAGTAACACTCCCGATGCAGTTTAAATCCATACTCAGATTCCATTGCCCTTTATGCTCAAAATGAAACTATTCTCCCCGTGCGAAGAACGGGTATTCTGTTAATAATTTATTATTAAACATCACACCATAAAATACAAAGTGTATCACGTAATGTACACGTTATACTGTTACTTGCTTAATGTATAAATGGAGGATGAAGGACTATTATTGGATCAAAAGATCCAATATATTTCAGACAATAAATTTCTTGTAGGCTTTATATCTGGAGAACAACATATAGTGTACCCAAACCTAAACTATGACTGAACTCAGTATGATGTGCTTAGTGCCTGAATAAAACGAAAGCTCGATTTAGGGGCCATTCAAAAATTCTGTTGCCCTTGATCCAAAAAATCTAATATATTTCATTCAATAAAAAAAAATCTTGTACGTCTTATATCTGAAGAACTACATATAGTGCAGCCAAACCAAAACTATCACTTAACTCAGCATGATGTGCTTATTCCGAAAGTAATACGAAACCTTGATTTAGGGACCGTCCAAACGTTTGTAGCCCCTGATCCAAAAAGTCCAATATATTTCATTCAATCAATAATTTTATTGTATGTCTTATATATGGAGAACTACATATAGTGTAACCCAACCCAAGATATCACTTAACTCAGTGTGATATGCTTATTGCGTAAAAAATATGAAAAGTTGATTTAGGGACCGTCCAAAAATTTTGTGGCCCGTTATAAAAAAAATCCAAAATATTTAATTAATCGAAATTTTTCTTGTACTCCTTATACCTGGAGAACTACATATCTGGAGAAAACTCGATTTAGAGACCGTTCGAATATTTTATGGTAACTGATCCAAAAATTAATATTAGCCAAGATCATAATACTTTGATCCATTTTTTAGATCATTCCTAAAATTCTTGTTTTTATCCAATCTTTCTTTTAAACAGTGTCACTCTCTTTGTTCTCAATTTGAAATGTATCAAGCAATTATAAAGCATTGCTTATTATCCAATTTGTATTCGGTGTAGAGCTTCAATTTTCTCAAAGTTTCAAATAAGATAATAAAATATGATTTACTATCGGAATTCGTGTCAGGTATTATTATTACTTTTATTGGTGTTTTCCTTTCTTTCAATTGTTAAAACAAGAAACTACCTTGCACTGTCATAAAATATGTGCTCTTTTCCAATAGCATAATAAGTGCTCATATAATTTTGAACTTTAAAATTAAGGATTGAATCAGTACAAGAAGTACAATTTGGATAACGAATGACTTATAATTGATGTTTAGTGGCGTACTGAAGTAAAGGGATTAAGGACTTTGAAACCCCCCTTGAGCAAGGTATTATGCAAAATTAAGCACGTTTATCATATTAGCACGTTTATATATATAAACACTTGATATTATATAAACTTGTGTTCCTAAAGCCCCTGAACCCCCTAAACATTTGCGTAGAGTACTGATTGTGTTTCTCTTATTATTTTAACCGTTTTATGCTTTGAACGAAATTTGAAGTGCAGGAACCCTGTGAAGGTGACCACCTTTACTATAAAAATTTCTTTAATGGTTCTTAGTTTTTCTTCAAAACAATCAATAACGAATGAAAAATAAATGATTGAGTTTGATTTTAAATCGAAATTTGAAATACCACCAAAAAGTTGGCCCACCCAACCTTATTTTGTAAATGACTCTTAATAATTTTCAAAACAAACTATTTCCTCTTCAAATCAATCAATAAAAAAGGAAAACATGTTATTAGCTTGAGTATTGAATCGATATTTAAAAGCAGAAAAAACAGTATGAAGTTGACCACCAAATGTATCCTGGAAATAGATATATTTTACTGGTTGTTTTGAAACAAGTGATTTTTTCTTCAAAATAAGCAAACCGCCCCGAAACAAATCACCTTCATCAACATTATTTCTTAATTATATTCTTATGTTTTCGAATCAAATTACTTTTCTTCCAAACAAGCAACAACAAATCCATATCAAACGATTGATTTTGGTCTTGAATCGAAATTTGTAAGTAAAGGAATCAGATTGAATTTGATCACATTCTAAATTTATTTTGTAAATCTCTTTCTCTATTTTTTCGAAACAAGCGATTTGCTCTTAAAAACAACCAATAAGAAACGCTTGGCTTCGGTTTTGATTCGAGATTTTAAAGTGGAGCCAATATGAAATTCCATCACCCATTTCTCTTGAAAAGACTTTTTATGTTTTTCGAAACAGACTATTCTTTTTCAAAATAATTAGTAGCATACGCATATCAAACAATTGATTTTGATTTTCAATCAAAATTTTAAGTGGAGGAACAAGGGTAAATTTGGCCATATACCAACTTTATTTTGTAAACATCTCTTTATGTTTTAAGAAAGATACGATTTTTACTATTTTTCTTCAAAAAAGTCAATAACAAACGAAAAACAAACGATTGGCTTCCGATTTCAATTCGAAATTTGAAAGGAGGCAACTTAACATAGGTGCATTGCTTCGCTTAAAAAAAAAAAAAATCCAAACGCAAATTCTAAGCCTACAGTTTTAAAATTGCAGTTACATGTACATACTTCAACTTAGTATACATAAAAAATTACAGCATTATAAAAATATCAGACAAATAATATTATTTATTCGGTATTGAAAACCTCGAATCAACTATTGGAGTTATTTAGCGTATTTTTTTTAATATCACAAAATTAAAGGTGTATTTATTACGGCATGGATATATTACGCACAATATTTTTATACAATTTGTATATGTATATATATATATATATATATTTAAATATACCATTTAGAATTATTTATCCTTACAATTTTTTATATCCACAAATTCAAGGTGAGGGATATGCGATATTGATATTTTCAGAAACTGTTGACCACCCTACAGAATGTCGATCCTGTGCCGTGTCGATCCTATGCCGTGTCGATCCTGTGCCGTGTCGGTCCTATGCCGTGTCGATCCTACGCCGTTTCGTTCCTATGCCGTTTCGATCGTATGACGGTTCTCTCCTATATATCCTTGAGAAAATAATTGTTACTTAATATTGCGTAATTATAAAATGATGTATTTTTTATTATTTCGATCGTATGAAAGTTCTGCTGTCGATCCTATGCCGTGTCGATCCTGTGCCGTTTCGGTTCTGTGCCGTGTCGATCCTATGCCGTGTCGATCCTACGCCGTGTCGATCCTATGCCGTGTCGATCCTACGCCGTGTCGATCCTATGCCGTGTCGATCCTACGCCGTGTCGGTCCTGTGCATGTAACCCTGTTTGTGAGCCATTTTGATTTTTGTCGATTACAGCGCCATCTATCACGCAACGAAAAAAATGTTGAATACAAAAGTTACGTATTTTTTCACGGAGAATCAGAATATGGAATAAAAAATGGGGGTTCCTATTTAAGATTTCAAAGTTGCCCCCCCTCACGCCCCCGGGGGGTGGGGGCAGGGGGTCGAGTGTGGTATCATTGGATGTCCCCCTTCGAGACAAACAATTTTTATTACAACTTTTTTAAAATCCGATTTGTAGTTTTCCAGATATCAAAAAAACAGTTTTAAATGCCTCATTTTTCAAATGTTTGTGAGCCATTTCGATTTTTGTCGATTACAGCGCCATCTATCACGCAACGAAAAAAATGTTCAATACAAAAATTACGTATTTTTTCACGGAGAATCAGAATATGGAATAAAAAATGGGGGTTCCTATTTAAGATTTCAAAGTTGCCCCCCTCCCGCCCCCGGGGGGTGGGGGCAGGGGGTCGAGTGTGGTATCATTGGATGTCCCCCTTCGAGACGAACAACTTTTATTACAACTTTTTCAAAATCCGATTTGTAGTTTTCCAGATATTCAAAAAAACAGTTTTAAATGCCTCACCCGGTATACACGTATTCATTACTTATAATGAGTATTCTTTATAATTTGAATTTGTATACATGTGTACCCATAGGCAAACTTATGTAGTTTATCTACTTGTGTTAATTACTTTTATTCATGATCTTAGACATTCTTTGCTGATCACAATAAAAGGATTGAAACCTATTTATATTTAGTTTATTTCAATACATGTCTATTCGTTATTTATTATAGCCTCCATCATAACTTTCCGTTAGACCTACAGTTAATTTAGTTGCTAGCACGTATGCCTTGAGTGTATAGTCCCGGGTTCGATTCCCGGTGGGGGTACAGTTGAACTAAAAAGTGGTCTGGATTCGTCTATAATCAATAGGTCCATGTCTCCTTTAACCACTATGGCATAACTCAAACAAATAAACAAAAAAAATTCTTTATTATAGTTTCCTATATAATATTCGCTATTTTGTAAAATGACTAAAAGGTTGCTCTGATAGGTTATTTTCTATGTTTATAAGGATATTTGACCTTCATAATCTACGTTTTGACACAAGAACGTTGAATGTAGATCTCATGATTCACAAAATATTAAGTCATCATTAAAATATATTTGCCATTCTTAAAAGTGACGTCCAGAAAATGGCGATTTTTTAAAAGATAGAATGATATGTTTTTTTTAAATTACATGCTTAGTTTGTTAGATATCGACATGATATTTCTGGGATATATTAGTGGTGTACCAAAGTTTATTTTAAGATGAGTTGCATCTATCTAGTGGCAGTGTTTCCAGCCATGAGAAATTTTAATTCCCGAATTTAAGTGAAAATTTTGAAAATATCCGATTTTTCCCTTTATAATTTCCCTCTTATTAGCTAATTTGAAACAAATGTACCAGCTTCTGAAAACCTTGTCTTTGGCCGACACAACGCACCATAGAAAGTTTCAGTAGGGTAATTAGGGAAGCTGCAGCACCTGCACAACTTCGTCGACGAAAACATCAAAAAGCGCACCGTATCGAAAGGGTTAAAATGACGTTCAGAACCTAATCGGCCCGGATTAGAAATGTCTACCCAAGCTAAATTAACTCAATAATGATCCGAGGACACAAATCAAAAATCAAATTCTCTGGACTCGATTTTTTTACGGGGGTATACTATGGGGCCAGGACTATCTTATTTAGGGTTCCCAAACGTTTCGATTTATCCGGGACAATCCCGGATTTACATAATATGTTCCACCAGAAATTGTTCGAAACTCCATATATGTTGGTTTCCCCTCTAAAACATAAGTTTAACATTATATATTAGTCATCCATACTTAACTGTTAGGAATAATCTGTTCCCTGTCACTCACTTTTCGTGAATGTTTTACATTTTATTCTAAGAAGGAACTATATCATGAGGTACGTGCTAGAGGGTATAGTGGCAGGAAAGAGAGGGAGGGGTGAAGGAGATCAAAACAAAAAAAATCGTACGTGAAGACGAAGAGGTTAGCAGAAGACTGGAGCATGGAAGCTTCTCAATTGCGGCACGTGACCTGCCAATAATGGCAGAATACCTATGATGATTATTACCTATTATTTAATTAATTCTGACATTTCAGAAAAAGTAAGTGCATAACTATGAATATACTTCAAATTTACATAGGATATCGTGGTTTTCTAGTCCAGAAATGTGGGATTCTTAGTCTTACTTCAGTGATAAATTGGTGTTGAAGATGTAAGAACTTTCTAAATGCTCTCGATTGAAGAGGCATGGAAATATACAATGTTTTGTCATTTTTCTACTTCGAACAGAAACCTTTCGATTTCTTTTGTGACTTACTTGTTTGTCGAGCTACAGCAATGGAGAAAGATTTGGTTTCTTTCTGTCCTTTATTCCATTCTTTTTTGCTTTCCTTGATCTTTTATGTCCTCTTTTCTCACTTTTGGCGACAGGAGTTCTATAGGCCTACGATAAGAAAAGAAGAGGAACTCGAAATTTTGATATTACCACTTAGTTGGCAGCATCATCAAAAGAAAGAAAAAAGTATTCCTTCGCTTGGGTGACGAATGCCAATGCGAAATCATGTTTGTCAAGTTTCTTTGCTATCCTTCAGTTATTCTTTATTTGACATGCGAAAATATATATAATAGCACAGGTACAAGTGGGAAGCCAAGAAGTTGGTAAATTAACACACTTTGCATTTTATATTAGGGCTATACTAGATGAAATGCTCGTTCTTCGCATAGAGAGGATAAGGTTATACAAGGTACCTAAAAATGAGTGAAATAATGAAGCAACATTTTTATCCTTTTATGTTATATAAACCCGCATATCACTGCATTGTTGGTTGCATAGATGCAAGTCGTTCTTACAGACAACCAGAAATATGCATGCATTTTTAACCTCCCCGTGAATTCCTCCTTGAGCTAGAATAGAAAATTCGGCTACGTATGCAATTAGATTTTGTAGATTTATTTATATACATAATTTGGTGGCTCTGAATGGCTTCTATCTATGCGAAAAACTCATCACACACACAATTTCATTCATTAGTATAGATTATGTATTACATCATGAATTTAACCCTGTCTTAAATTCGATACTTTTGTTTTTCGATCATGAATCTCCACTAATACATGTAAATAATGTATTTATATAAAATAGATAAAAAAATAAACGTGTAATTTTCCCTTAATTTTACTTTTTTTTAAATGGCTAATGCGTGTGAGTTTTATGCACGTGATCTCGATTACGATTCTCGATGAGGCATTTTTTTTTAAAAATACAAAGCTGAGTAGTGATTTGGATCCCATTTTAAGCAAAAAGTTCTGTCTCATATACCCTCGGTGCTCAAGAGATATCTTGAACACCAATTTATAGAACTTTCAGTAGTTTTAAGAAATGAAAATGGAAAATATATTTTGGAAAAAAGTTGATCAAGGTCTGGTACATATTACAGTACCAAGTCATCAATTTATGAAGCTGAAGTAAAACCTGTGGGAAAAATATTAGAATGCCTGCCTGGTCTTAGAATTTGAAAATTTTTGTGCATAAAAACAGAACTTTCCATATGGATGTATACAGTGGCTGTGTTTGGACGTTAAAAGTGGGAGGGCAAGACGTGATTTGAATATATTTGTATATCAATGTTAGTTTTCCTGGTTGTTTCTAACATTTTGCCGAAAAGTTGTATAACTAATAGGATACTATATTTTTCAACTAAAAAGAAGTTGGCAAGAGCATCGCAAATAGGTACTAGCCCTATGTACTCTTAACAACGAAAATATAAGAAGAGATTTGAATCCTTGCTCATGAACATCTTAAAATTCTGTCTTGAAAATTGTGTGATCAGATTATTTAATAATAAATCTGCAAAACAAATAAATAGAAAGGATAATATTAATCATACTAATGAATAACGAGGCTTGTTTTGTAAATGTTATATTGAAACAGGGGATTAATAAACAACTTATATTTTTCATTCCGCACATGCTATTAAATATATGTTATTACTCTTAGAAAAGGAAAGACAGTAAATACTACGAGCATATGCTACAACATTTAAAGAAATACGCAACCGCAGTATTAATTGCTTTGAATTGCATTTAAAACGCAATTCCTGTAGCTTTCTTAACTTCATGGAAAGACAAACAACCAATACGTACTCACGCAACGGCAAATATTATATGGCGCCATTTTTTGTATGCATCAGTAATACATACGAAAACTTTACATTTCCAAATGAAACTATCTACAGTAAGAGGTCACTTCAAAAAAGTGGGGGGAGCAACTGCCCCCTCTTGCCCCCTAATTGCCGCGCCGCCCTGGATATATATTGTCATTCTATGGAGAATGCTTAATATTGGGGCGTACATAATGGTATGTATGTGCATAACGGTTAATAAATTAATCAATTTATTCTCTCATTATAACGTTCTCAAATATTCCCGTTTTAAGTGTATTAAGATCAGATAAAATATGATTTCAATGAACTGAAGAATTACAGATAACAAAATTTTCTAATACATGACAGTTGAAGAAAAAAAAAAGAATCAAACCATTCTATTGGGTATGCTCAGGCACATACCCTATCTGCACCTATATCTATCTAATAGCGTCTGTGTTTTTTCCTGTCGTGGTGATTACCCGTTCGCTAATTTCGTGGCTTTTTCCCCAAAGAAGAATGTTGTGACTTTTGCCTAAAAGTATTAGTCTTGCTCAAGGGCACAAAATTGATCAGAGGAGAATGAGCAGTTAGTTTCTAATACATAATCTTCCCTGCATTTAAATATTGTCCTACTAATAGGAACACCAGACCTATGATTTGAAGTTAAACTACTGGAGTGAAACAACAATTTATTGCACACTTGAACTTCGAAAATAGCAAAATTATGCACTTTAATTCCGCCAAACTTTCTCACAGCATTTAAGAACAGTAATTATGGTGGATTAATATTGGGATAATTTATAGACAACTGGAAGGACAATTACTAGGATACATGGTAAAAGACCAAGACACACCTTATATAAACAAATGCGTTGTTGTGATTGGCAAAAGCTGGAAAATGTGAACAAAATCTTGTCCCTGATAAGTGGAACACCTGTACACAATGTTTGAAGGGAAGTTCTGGAACCTTTTTTTTTTTTTTAAATCTAATTTGGTTTTAACATCAGTTTTCCAATAACTAATTGCCAATAGTTACTCAAAGTTGAAATATGATATTCTTTCTTTTTTGCTGGTATGAAATTGAAATATCTATAATTAAGGTTCCTTGTGAATAAAACATCGAACAACTTACCAGCGTCAGAATTTGACTCGGAATCACCGATTTTGATCGCAGTTATGGACTGCTATGAGCAAGTTTAGGAAATATTTGTTGTAAGATCTGGCTCGGAACGTGCACAATTTTTCTGTGAATTAAAATTATGTAGAATAACAATAGGAGCATTATCATGCATCAACAGTACAAAAAATGCATTGAAACTGGAATGAAACTCCTTGAAAGATAGAGTTAAAAAAGAACTTCATCGGTGAAAGAATGATACACGAATAGAAAGTTAAAAATCAAATGATATATCCATTCGTGTTTCACAGAAACTTTTAAATGCCGACCTTTCTTTTAATATCAGATATTAGTAAAGAAATTGCAAATTAAAAGTTGCATTTGAAAACTAATCACCTTTCAAAGAAATATACGAAACAGGTCAGGACATTACCTACAAATCTTGCTGTTTTCCATTTATCTCAGATATATCTAAAAATATGTACGGTAACTCTTTATCTAATATATAAAGTTATGGTGTGTCGTTTGTTTCAGTTGAAAATTAGGGAAAAGAAATTTCAAAAACTTTTCCGAGTTCGTTTTTGTTTGTTTATTTGTTTGTTTATGTTTTTATCTTGTTGTTTCTGTTCGTGATTCAAATAGAGCCAAGGAGCTCAACATTAAACTGGGACTCTTTAACTTTCGAGAAGTAGCTACGAGAAAAAAAATCATTACGGGCAAAAGCCACGCAACGATCTGTTAGACTTAAATGAATGTTTTCGTATGTCGAGATCTACGACTTTTTGCCTTTGGCGTGTGTTCGATTCCCGGCGGGAGCTTATGTGGTTTGGATTCCACATTAAGGTTTGTGTAAAGGGACAAGTTTTGCCGATAGATGTCACTATAGTCATCGTATCTCTTTCATGTATTTTTTTTTACCTTTCACGAAAATTCACGATTTCTCTTACAAATTTCAATGTAGAAACTTCAATTTTTTAGAGAAGGAACTTCATAACCTATTGAAGGCAACAATCCGTGTCGATTTTTAATTTAAATTTTCTTCATTGTTGAAATGGCTTGATTGTTGAAATGGATATCCAAACCTTTAACAATATAACTCTTTCAACAATGAAGAAAATTCTAAATAAAAAATCGGCACGGATTGTTGCCTTCGATAGGTTATGAAGTCCCTTCTCTAAAAAATTGAAGTTCCTACGTTGAAATTTGTAAGAGAAATCGTGAATTTCCGTGAAAGGTAAAAAAATACATAAGAGATATACGAAGATTGTAGTGACATCTATCGGCAAAGCTGATTCCTTTACACCAACCTTAATCAGTCGGTCCCGTCTCATATGACCTCACTACTGAAAGGAACGTTAAACTCAAAATCAACTCAATTCAATCTACGACCTCTTTTTGTAGCTATTCTTTGTTACTGTCAATAAAAGAATAGCTCACGCTAAAAATGGACCGTTCTTCTACTGAATTTTGTCTTTAGATATTATTACTGATTCTTTAAGACATTAACCATTTTGGTTGGCAGTTTCTTTTCTTTTCTTTTTTTTTAACTACGAGACACTATAAATTCAAGTTTCGAACTACATGGTAGTATATTTTTTTCGCTAATTTAAAATTAGATATCAAAAAGGAAACCTGAAAATTCACACAGACCTATGCCTCTGCTGTATTATGTTGTGCTTATACGCGGTAGCTCGCGTGATCAATCTTGTCACTTACTTAAACCTTAAACGAGGATCAAGCACATTGAAAGTACATGAACTGATAATGGTTTAACTGTTGGTCACCATAAATCAGCACTAGTGAACAAAAAATGAACATATATATATGCTACCATGTACGGTATAAGATGTGGAGTGTTAGTTTTGAATCTCATCGAGGAAAAAAAAAAGTGTCTGCATAATAATGTAAGGGAACAAGCAATAAATTGAGTTAACAGAGATGTAATCACAATAGACATTGCGATAGTCAATTGTTCTCTGATTGATTTATATGATGTGCTTTTCTTTATACTTAGTTGACTAGTCTGTGATTAAGCTTCATTCTTTAGCTTCCTGACCGCAGAAGCCATAATGGAAGCCCTTTTAGACAAACCTTTTGACTTTGAATATATTTAGGACTACCTCCATATGTTGTCAATACGGACTTTTAAAAAAAGCAATTAAATTGTAAATTATTTATTTCTCGCTCTCTCGCTCTTTTAGGAGAGAGACTAGAAAAAAAAACGTATCCACATAATTGTTCGTTAGTTGTTGAAGTGGTAGCATTGAAATACGTATTGTTTAGGAATGGAATCGCGATTTTTTTAAAAGTCAGGTATTGCACAGTGTTGAATACACTCGCCATTGTTGTCTTATTTCTAGCACATTGATTTAGAAGTGGATGATGTAAATGGTTTTAATTTTACTGATTTCTTGTCGTTCACTTTGTACAAATTAAATTTTGTGATATCTATATCTATATCTATCTATCTAACTATGTTAGTTAAATGTCTAAGATAACAAAATAGAACAAATTCCTTTTCGCGGATAACGATAGTGAGTAAAAAGCTAACCTGTCACAGGATGAGTAAAAATTTTCTGAACTGCACTCCGGAAATTAAAATCTTCCGTTAGAAGGCTTATTTTGATTTCCGTTATCCGTATAACACAGTTTACATTTAATGAAGGAAATTTTATCACCTTCCCAAAATTCATAGGACTGTGAAATATTTCCGTTTAATAAAGAGTCCGTTGAAGGCAGTTTTTACTGTATTAAATTTATGATACAGATTCATTTGACAAAGCAAGGGACATAAAATAACTAGACTTGAGGCATGGTGGCTTAGTGCTTGTGGCTCCTGCTTCGATTACCGGCCAGGTAAGTTTGTGGTGCACAACATTGTATTCAGTACGTGGGTTTTCTCGGGGTACTCCCGTTTCCTCGCACATTCTCATTCCACTAGCATAATCGTGGAACATTAAATTGAAAGATAACTAGACTTGAAGATGAAATAAGTAAAATCGTACAATTAAAAGAAAAAGAGTTCATTCTAAAAAAAAAAAAAAAAAAAAAAAAAAAATGAGTAGCTATGGAGATCTAGATTCGATTCCCAGTGGGAGCTCATATTGTTTGAATCCGTCGTTAAAAAAAAAAAAAAAAAAACTGCTTTGGTTGAGAAATGACATATTTGAAACCGAGTTTCAGGTTTGTGTATGTTTTGGTTTGAGTCTCAATAAATCGCTCATCTATTAATGTTTTGAGCCAGATTTTTTACTGCTGCTTAAATACATCATAAGGATGGTGCCGTGAAGAACAGCCATCTTGAATCCTCACTGTGAGGCAGTTAAAATTTTGTTAAAATTTGTACCTCCCAATTACCCCGGGGTCATTGGGCGCATGATGTGGGGATAAATGGGTGGAATACCTAAAGTGAACTTTTTTTTTTGCTTAGAATTTATTTGAATGCTGTGCTATCTTTGTCTTTTGTGGTGTACACTTTTGTTTCACAGTGCATTCTGCTTATTAAGTTATTTTTTTTAGGATTTAGGATGTAGATTCCTGAGCTTTCAGCATCTAAGGCCATTTAGCCCGTCACGTATGAGGGATGACGTCCCTCGGCAAGCACACTATCCGGGAAAAGGAAGGAAGAAAGGATTGGGGAGGGAAGGAAGCGGCCTGAGATCTGTAAGTTAGGCACCACCCTGGCATTTGCCTGGTGTGAATGAGGAATACCTCATTCAGAATGGCTGGCCTGAAAACCTTTTTATATTTTTTCGACCGAGTGCCCCACCGGGAATCGAACCCGGGACAGCTCGCACCGAAGGCGAGAGTTAAGCTATTTTGTTCAACTTAGGCCTCCAGTGGCCGTTGCGTATGCCAATAGTGCTGATGCTGTAAATAGGACCGGTCTATCAATCCAGAGTTCCAACACATGTTCTATTGTAATAGTTTATAGTTATTTAGCGTCAGTTTGTTTCAATATCAGAAACTGTTCTCTTGGTTTCTCTAGTTTTTTTTATTTATTTTTACGTTTTTGGCCAAAGTTTTGACCACTTATTTTTTTTTTTTATGTGTCATATTTTGGATTAAGTTCACAGGACAACATACTGTGCTATAAACAATAACTGGAAGGCTTTAAAGGACATTCAAATCTCTCTGAAATTTAGAAATAAATTACTCCTTATTTTGAGTAAACAAAGATGTATATTTTTTTTCTAGGACACATAAAACTATTAGTTTTTAAGTGGAATACAAGTTATATACATCAAATGAAAGCTTGAGTTTTCCTCATTTACATCCAATCACTCCCACGGGTTTATGTGCACTTGCAATGGCTTTAATCATTTTGCATGGAAATCAGATCACAAAAATAAAAATGTTGCAGCATCAAAAGTAAAGATGCCGAAAGCTTATCACTGTCACAGTAGGTGCAGAAGAACCTGCGACAGTTCTTAAAAACTGGAAAAACATCTATAACCTGTGAGGGAAAATGTTGACAGAAATATACCTCGTAATTCCTCCCTTCTACCCCATATTTTCATTTTCTCAGGGGAGCAAGGCGCAAACATCCTCGCAAATCTCTCAAATATACGCCTGAATTGAACATTGCCGATATGAATGCCTATTGAAGTTGGTAAATATGGAAAACTTATACTATCATAGTCAATTCTGAATATGCAGTAAGTTCATTTCATTGAAATTACTGAAAGATTCAACGATAAAGCACTGTTTTGTGAAGTGTAGATTTACAATGTGATTCCAAATAGAGAACTCTGGCTTTCAGGTGGACGAACACCATGTGTGAGAGATTTTCATTATATTATTTACTGTAAATTTAATACATCATTGCATTATTTATTACATCTACCTCCAGTTGTAGACTATCCAGATGCCGAATAGTTTACACGCTCATCTTACAGGTACCGTACGTGGTTTCGGGCTCAACTTCAAATGGTGGATGATCAGCCTCGATCAACTTGTAGAGTGTAACTGTAGATCGTTAAGGTTTAAATAAAAGTACACCATGCTACAAGGCACAAGACTTCAAATTTAGTATTTATAAATATAATTACTGTATTCTACTTCAAATTGAAAGAAAAAAAAAAACTAGACTGACAATGTTAATTCTGTTTTATGCATAACTTTTATTTAAATATTTCAGTTATTCAGAGGGTGTTTTTACACCTTGATAGGGGCTACAATTGTTTTGTTGTGGTTCTTATTTGCTCTGTTTACAGCTCTGGTCTTCAAGTCTACATTTCTATGGGGTCCCTATTTCCATGAACAACTATTTACAATTCTAGTATTCAGTGATTCAGTATGCAGTAGGTAGGTAGGTCATAACCAAGCACGCAGTATTTGTTCTTGGATTAGTATACTTCTGCAAGAGAACACACAACACGTGTTTCTGAGTGCTGTACTAGATCAGACAGAGTATCAGGAGTTGACGAGTATAATGTGAATGGACATTGTTTGAAAGGAAATCCCAAGTGAGGAAAATTGATTCTGAAATCTTCCGGTAGAATAACTTTTTTCTTCTTCTTCCTTCAACATGGTAGAAGAGCTTTCAACGCAGAGTTTTTCTTCTTCTCGTCCTTCAGTTTAACATCCCACCATCCCCCCTCACCCCCAACGAACTAGAAATTGAAATGTAGGGAACATTTGAAAGAGGCACAACAGCAATGGCAATATGCTTGACGAGGTCACGATAGTAGAGGGTGTAGAGATTGGATCCCTAAAGAAAGGGGAAAAGGAGAAAGATCCGTTTTGTCCTGGGAAGAATCTCTGTGTAGACAGATTTTTGTGTACAGAACTAAAAGCCAAACCAACGGATTACATTCTTCTTGTCGGTGGCTGTTGACACAGACTCTTCGAGAGCCACTTAATTGCGCGGGAGGCTGGGGGAGGGCATCGTTTGGAAGGCTGCTGTAGCAGCAGATGGTCCCAAAAGAGAAGAGAATCTTCCGTCCGATGATTTCTCTCAGTGGAGCGTCTTTTCCTTCTTGTTCCATCATCAGCTTGCTGGAATGAGCGAGGCCCTTTGTTTAGAATTGGTTACTGGAATCAACGCAGGGTCCTCTTTGAAATATAATGTATAAAAGAGAACGAAAAGGGATTTTTGTCACCGACGCCGACGAACAAAGGTGGAAAGATGGTTTCTGCAATTTCCGTCAATAGAGGTTATGGCATCGGAAGAGTTTTCAGGGGCTTTGGAAGAAAACAAGCCATCGGTCATAACTTTCTTTTGAAGGTACCGCCGCCTTGTGAAGATAGTTCCATCATTCACATACGCTACTGAAAAAAAAAAAAAAGGCTTTTCGTAGGTTCCTTTAGTAGCAAGTAGGGATGTTACGTGTTTGTTTCTTCAGACTTTCAGTACCAAGGAGAGACGTGGGCCTACAGCTTAATGTAGATTACGGATCACAAGAGTTTGTACCGAAAATCACATCAAGTTTCATTTCACCATGAATTTGCCGGGCGCTGTAACCCCTCGAATACAGAAACTTACACTACGAGTTTCTATGTTCTCTATCTTGCAGCTTACTGACAATTAGCGCCACCTGTAAAGAAAATAAATGACATAGATATACATGAATAATTTCCACTAGCAATGAACCATGTAAGGTTTTAAATATCTACTCATGCTAAGCTACATCAAAATCACTCAATAATTTCGGAGGAATAATTAAAATTTTCGATACTCTTTTGTATTTTATTGAAAACCTAAATTATCACAATATTTATTAAAATTTTACGTACGTGATCATGGGTAGTTTTTCACAATATAGTTGGAATACTGTATTTCCCATAACTAACTTTAGTGATTACCAGGCCCGAAACCAGCCACAGAGGTTTGCGGAGAGGAACATGAATATGTTAGGGGGGCCAAGTCATTAAAGTTCTCTTACACATATCTAAATTCTGTTTTTTGTATTGAGGTTTGGAGGGGCCACGAAACGTTTAGGGGACCCAGCTCCCCCTAGCCCTCTCTGGTTGCGGGCCTGGTGACTACCATATAATTACAATTTAATATAGATTTAATATAGAATTCAGTGTCCTTGGGGAAAATGCAAGATTTATTTTAGAAATAACAGTAACCAACGAGAATTTAGCTAAAATGCTGAATGTTTGCTGATTGGTGCTGTTTACTTTAACATTAGACCTCTTTCTTCTCAACTTTAACTCTTGGAGAATAAATGTTGAGTTTCAACTATTATATGTAAAAGTGGCTCCCTCATCAATGTTCAGGGGGGCACGGTGACTCAGTGGTAGAGCGCTTGCCGGTGCGCGGGGTCCCTAGTTCGATTCCCGGCTAAGTAAATTTGTGGTGGACAACATCATGTCCATGGATTTAGTCAGAGTACTCCCGTTTCCTCCCATTTTCTCATTCCACCAATCCATAATCATTCATTTGCCTTAATCGTTCTATCCCTTAGCCGAAAGGGCACAATCGTGGTACGCTAAACTATTTTATTTCATTTCATTTCATTTTCATCAATACCCAGACCACCTACTGTAGCTGGAAAAAAGAGATTTACACAGGGAATTTCTTGTGAGAAAAGCAGGAGATAAGAAAGCCTATTTTTTCCTACGTAAAAGGATTTTTAAATTTTGCCAAATATTTAGTATCTTGTGAATCACTGAAGTTAGGGAGATGAAATTCGGCGTATAAACATCAATGAGAAAAAAAATGTAGGTGGAGTAGTTAAAAAGTATTTGAAGCTACTGTATTTGAGAACAAAATCCTGAGACGAATATTCGGACCCAAGAGGAACGGGAATGGGGAATGGCGGAAACTTCATAACGAGGAACTACATAGTTTATACGGTTTACCCAACATTGTTAGGGTCGTCAAGTGTAGGAGGCTTAGGTGGGTAGGTCATGTAGCTAGAATGGAAGAAAGTAGAAACGCTTTCAAAGTCTTAACTGGAAGACCAATCGGAAAACGACCATTAGGAAGACCTAGGCGCAGATGGGAGGACAATATTAAGATGGATCTTGCAGAGATAGGAATACAAAGTAGAAACTGGATGCAGTTAGCTAAGGATAGAAGTCAGTGGAGAGCTTTTGAACCTCCGGATTTCATAGGCCATAGAGTTAGTTAGTTAATACTTAAAAAGATAGGTTACATGCATAATTCCTGTAGTTTTTGGACTTAACGTACAACAGACGTATAACTGAAAACGCATATTTTATAATACTTTCTGTATAAGTGTTCCATCTGTACGTACTTTCCGTATGAAACAATAATATAGGCGGTCAGGATCTCACATACAAATGGACGTGTATAACATATAGCTGACGAAGGTAACATAAGTATATGCATGTGATATACGGAAAACTGTTAGATGTCAGACATCCTGCAACGGCATGATGTAACATCTAAGGGCAGTGTCTATGTAGCATACGGATAACGTATGCTCCGTACTGATTTCTATAGTAAGCAAGAGGATACCGTATATTTGTACAATATATCGCTGTCCGGAGAACGGATTTTTCTCTGTGTAATTAGAACAGTTGTTTCAGCGGGAATTTCTATAATATAATTGAAGGTGTGAATTCGGTATAGAAATCCTTAATTTAAAGTAAATGAACACGTGCTTTAAGGTTTTCGAAAAATCCGTTTCTAAGAGGAAGGAAATTGGGACAATGTCTACAATATACAAGTGTCCGATTTTATATTCATTGAACATTTTTCTTCCCGTACGAGGAGTGAGAATTTTCTGCTAGTCATTGACAAAACATGTGTTGCACAATTTTGTAGTTTACATTTGTAAAGAGTGACGCGATAGTCTTTCATGCACTCTAAATAGATATGCCTAAAAGCATAGAACCACATGGGTACGGAATGGGGAGATACCAAAACACTGATGATAAAAGAGAGAGATCGTGGCGCGCGATTCAGGAAAGCTTTTGTTGAAAAATACTCTACAGGCGTGAATATCTCCATATAGTAATCTACTCGCTCTCTCTTTTACTCCCCGTTATTTAACAGAATTCCCAGAATCTCTCTCCCCTTGCTATGTAGATCCGATTGTTTCCCCCCTCTCTTCCCCTATGAATGCTTACTCATCTAGCCAATCAGTGTAAGTAAACAGAAGATCGTTGATTTGGACCAAGTGCTGAAAGTTACTTTCCGTCCAACAATTGGAAGCGCAGATTGCTTAAGTGATTAAGGTCTTGACGTCTTGATCACTTTTCTTTCTCTCTCTCTCTTTCGTGTTTATTCTTCATGTTGCATTTTACTTTTGCCAAAAAGGAGTTTTTCCCATCCCTTTTGTTAATGACGATTTTTCATCCTCTCTGTTTACTCTACGTGTCGATTTCTGTATTTGGTTTTGATGTCATCGAAGTTCTTACCAGGCGTTTGTCACAATGCGTTTCGTTTGCACACCATTTCCCGTAATTAAGCTTGTGTAATCTAGAAGAATGCTCACCGAGTGAAATGTCACGGACGCAATTGGTTTAATTGCTCGTCGAGAAAATAAAAACGCGCTTCGCGTATTTCCCAGGATGTGTAGCATTGAACGATGTTCTGTGCTGAGTTGGAAGGAACTGGCGCGTTCAGTCCACCAGAAAACCCAAGTTCACTGTTGATTATTTTGGAGATATTTCACTTTTAAGATCTGTATCTCAAACTCCTTCCAGAGTTTAAAAGATTCATGTCCAAATATTGTAAACAACTCTTACAATGTGAAAAATGGGTTAACTTTTCCATGTTTCAGCGTAACATAAAACTTCGCCTCTTTTTCTCACAACTTTGATAATTGGATTTGATTCCCTTGTACTCTGAACACCCCATAAATATAAGCAGTTACTTGTACTTTTCGTTATTAGACATAATTGCGAATGCGACCGAAAAAATAAACATAACATACTTTGGTGGTAGAAATTGCCGGATGAAATCAATTCATATCTGTGAATATTGTGATTTATGAAACCTTTACTACTATGGTTATACAGTACCTTTTCTTGCCTTTTTTTTTTTTTTTTTTTTTTTTTTTTTAATATTACCATTCCCTTAATTTTTCGAAACATTCCCTGTATAATCTAGGCTCGAAACATCAAACGCTAGGGACAACAGCTTATACGGTATATTCTTCGGACAATTAAAAAATTACATGTACAGCTACCAGCAAAAGTATCTCCCCCCTCCTCCCTAAGTGCTCGAATTTCATTACTTGCACTGAGAAAAATAAGCGGTAACCTAGTAAAGGTTAATGGTCAATTTGGTTGCTAGAACCAGTTAATAATTTGCAACAATCCTTCTGAGGCAAAAAAAAAAAAAAAAAAAAAAGCTAATTTTACGAGGTCACTGGTAATCAGTCGAATAAGGTTACTGGAAAATGAGTAGAAACAATACAGTGTTTGGTTGTTATTAACCTATAAAGTAGGTTAGAAGAAGGTAACCAATTCAAGAAGATTAATTTTAATTTAAAACACTCTGTTGTTACCAACCGATTTTTACACAAGGTAAATTTAACCCTTCAGAACTTGTTTACTGGTATCACTGCATTGATGTTACTTTAGCAAATCAAGTAATAAACTTAAGTTCAAGATGGCTCAAGAAAGCTACGGATATTTCCAGAGACTATCAAAAGAAAACAAACCGAGAACAATGAAGCAGTGAACAAGTACGATGAAGTGAAAAGTTTGTTATTAACATGGGGATTAAAGACTGCATATTGTTATTTGAAGATCAGTACACATGAATATTTAATTGTTGTATAAATTCTAGTTCGTCCTTTGTAAATAAAATTAAGCTTGTTAATACTTTATAACGCTGGTGTGGCTATTCTAGCATACGTAGAGATCTCATGTCGTTGTGGTATATGTATTATCGTTACCGTATTGTGAAAAAGTGGTAACATCACATGTTGGCAACCAACAACCTCTTCTCCTGAGGACTTAAGTGTATGTACGCGATAAGAACTATCGTGCAAAAGACATTAACCGAGTAAATAGGTTATCTTAACAAATTGAATATGTTATATTAACCGATCTGCTCGGTTATACATTTGTTTTGCCCTATTACTTTAACCGAGTAAATGGGTTATTTTAACTAATTGAATATGTTATATTAACCAAAGTTCTCGGTTACTACAGTTGACACACCCTGTTTCATTAACCGACCAGTGGGTTGTTCCAACATGCTAATTAGGTTACCGGTTACAGGCTATGATCGGTATGTTAATTACATGATCGGTTAGCGTACACCTGTGAGTTATTACACTGTAACCTAGTAATATTAACCTGTAACGCAAAGTTGCAATCACCTTCTCTCAACTTTTCTTGCTTGGTTGCTGGGCACACGACTTTGTTGTTCCTATATTGACAAACTAACTTGGTTACTGTCCACCTGTTTCTTGTTTACTGGCAACCTTTCTTTTTCCTTTTTTTCTTTTTGTGTGTGGGGTCTAGATAATTTGCAGTTTGTAAAACGCCTGGGCAGAGGTAACACAACTTACACGTAACGTTTCTCGGCACTGACAGCAGTTGTTGGTAGCCTGAGTCAGGTCCCGGCCAGGTTCAAACTTTTTCAAATGTTTCAATTTCTATACATACTCTGTGTGACAAGCAAGATCTCCTCTCCAGAAAGAAAAAGATGTCAGAATGAGAATAATTGGAGAAGTTCTGTCAATGGAAACAATGATTTACAAACTTATTTCCAGCTCTTGTTCTAGATTTGATATTTTCAACTACTTTCAAGCATTTTCTGATTCATACGTGGTTAGTGTTTTATTTATTTTAACATACAGTATATAAAGAAATAATATATTACATATACAGCAATATTGAGAATAATATATGGTGTTCATTGGAAAACACTCTCTAAACCATATAAATTCATCTCGGAGTGGAGAAATGTTTCGTGCGTCATCTACTCACAATTTTACTTGCATAAAAACCTGGCTCAGTGCTACCAACTGCTGTCAGTGATGAGAGAAGTTACGTGTTAAGTTGGGTTGCTTCTGCCTAGGCGTTTTACAAACTGCAAATTATCTGGATCCCAAGTAATGGAATTAGAGCACTTAAGGGGGAGATGCTTTTGCTGGTGACTGTACAATCTCACTGTGAAACATGCCGGTATGAAAATTAAATGAAAAGAAGTAGTGTCGGAGTATGTCATACCGGAATATTCTACCTAATTTGAGCATTGTGTGACATACTCAGCGCCGTAATAAATTCCTTCGTGATTCCGGCGCAGAAAGGTACTTTCGGGGCCCTCCAATCAGCGAGTTGGCCACAGTCGAGGAAGGTATTTGTACCCCGTGCAAAATTAAGAGTTGTTTTGAAAAATAACAGTTGAAAATTGATCTCTCAGAAGCCATATCAACAGACCCCCTTAAATTGATTTATATATGTGGTTCCCCGATGGGTTCTGCAATGTCTTGTTTCCTCAGGGCCCCTAGCTCTCTCCTTCTGAGAGCCACAAATGGGAAATACTATTAAAACAAAACAAGTCAGCCTACTAAATCGTGAACAGATTAGTACACCACTAAGTAACATATCCACTGATAGTTTATTTCTACATTGATGACCAGCTTTGCCGTCGTTTCAGTATCACCTTTGCTATTCTGCATTCCAAGATCCAGTCTATTGTGTATTGAAACCATATATATAGCGTTTTATTTCTAAAAATAGATACCGGTAGACTGGACCTCAGGTTCATAATGGTTAGAAAGTTGCATACCTTTCAGGGCATTATTATTATTATTATTATTATTATTATTATTAAGACAGCAGTTACAAGACTGCAATGATACACTACTGAACATTATTATTATTATTATTATTATTATTATTATTATTATTATTATTATTATTATTAATGATGTCAAGTAGTATATCACTGCACTCTTGGAACTGAAAAGTCTTAAGTACTTATATACATGGGCGGCGATTAGGGGGGCAAAGGGGGGCAGTTGCCCCCCCCACTTTTCTGAAATGGCCTTTTAATATATATAGTTTCAACCAGGGAAATTCGTATATTAACATTGATATACAAATATTCAGATCATGTCTTGCCCCCCCACTTTTAACGTCCAATCGCCGCCACTGCTTATATATATAAAGATACCTTTAGAATGTCTGATTCTTACATCTTAATTTTATAGTACAATAAACGTAGTGATAATCAATATTTGTTAGTAATCTGTTTCTTGCATTTTTCTCTTTCTGTAAACGGGCGAAAGTAAGCTGCTTTTGTTTGTTTTCAAAAGGTATCAAGAGTTCCATAAATGTTGAATTTCAATAACAACACACATATAGTACACTGTTCACGTAATGGTTTTTTTTTTTTTTTTTTTTTTTTTTTTTTTAATACTTATCAAAGCTACCAAAATGTTCTGCTAAATTAATGGATATAACTTTGCGAAAACATCTCGGAAATGTTTTTACTTTGTCTTTTTCCTAATAAAAACAATTAACTGGATACATTAAAATGAGAATTGAGTAAAGGCTTGCCGTTTTATCCAGTGTAAAGCAGGATTGAAGCCCATTTTATGCAGTGTATACCTGAGCGTCAAGGGGGGCTCTAGCCCCCTTGGATCCGACACTATATATATATATATATATATATATATATATATATATATATATATATATATATATATATATATATATATATATATGTGTGTGTGTGTGTGTGTGTGTGTTTTTGTTTGTATAGGGGAATAAGTATGTAGAAAGTGCAAGGTATATTAGAAATATCCTTACATTAATACATAGGATATTTGGCACCAGACTGTATACACCGAACAATTATAACAGGTAGTCCAAACATTAGATTCGAGGTTAGGAGCTACAACTGGGCCTTTTCCCGAGTGGCGCATCTCTACCGGAATTACCTGATCTCCATGATATGAGTGAGAATCTCCAGCGAAGAGTATTCATCATATGGATGGAGGTGAATACATCCTTCGATTTCTCTATTCTGATAAAAGAGAGAAGGCACACTTAAGTCTCAACCCATATTTATCCGGTAAATTTAGACAAGAATAAGAACCTACTCTTTTATACTCCTTCGCGAGGGAGTAAAATGATCCAGCTAAGAGTATCTGAGATCAGTTTATGTTGTGCATAGGTGTTATCGCAGATCCCACACAAATTGTTTGTGAAAACGAATGAAGAAGAAGAGGAAGCAAAAATAGAAATTTTTAAATGTAATATACTGTGCAATACATTGAATCAAGTGACAAGATAATAATATGATGTTATTCTGTTATATGCATAATACCTTGAGGGTGTGAGTGTGAATAGCACTTGGTGCTACATTCAATTGGTACGTGCTAACACCTGACACGTGCCCTTATTCCCACCTGTGGCATAAATTAGAATAACTTTATACGAGATGCACACAGTAGATTTTTTAGGAGGAGGTGGAAAGAGACAAAGGTCAAAGGATACAGAGCCCACACCCACCCCACTCTCTCTCTCTCTCCTATACTATCCTATTGGGACACAAATATTACCGTAAAAAGACTAGCAATAAATTATTACTGAAATATTGTATTGCGCTAACAAATATTAAAAACCTAGTATTAAACGAAACACGATGCCTCATATTTCATTTTTGCTTCGTTAGATGAGCTAAGCAGAGGAAGAATATATTGAATTTCGCTTCGAGGTATTCACGTTTCGTTGTTTGTGATTTTGTCTGCTGTGAAAGAAGGAAAAGCCGAGGCTCGATAAACAGTTCTTCAATGCTGATTAAATGGATTTTTATTACATAACAAAACCATTGTCTTAAAAATCTTTTTTTTGGATGTTCAAGTCCAGAGAACCAGTTATGAATTTCTTCTTCATCCTCTTCAAACGTATAGTAACAGCTTTCCTAGATCGAATGTTACTTATCAGGTTCCGCGTACCTCATGAGGAGTGACTATATAACCTCTATGACTCGAGGGCCGCGTTGGCTCAGTGGTAGAGCGTTCACCTCTGGTGCTGGGGTCCCGGGTTCAAACCCTGCTCTCGTCAAGTGAACTTGTGGTGGACAAACACCGTGTGCGTGGGTTTTCTCGGGGTTCTCCCATTTCCTACCACTTTCTTCATTTCATTCATTTCTCATAATCACCATCTCCTTTAGCCTATCCGGCATCACCGTGGGACATAAAACTCAAATATTTCATTTCATTTTTCTCTATAACTCGAAGTTTACTCATTCAACCTCTGTAACTGGAAGCTGTGAAAATTCTTTAAGTTAAATAGAATGACTAGTGAAAATAAAATACCAGACATGGGTAAAACACAATTACACTACAGTGGGAGACCCGGGTTCGATTCCCGGCGGTAGCTCATGTGGTTCGGATTCCACGTTAATCAGTAGGTCCATGTCTCATATAGCATCGCTGCTGAAAGGGACGCTAAACTAAAATAACTCAACTCAACAATTACACTACACATTAGCAACAATGACAATTACGTAACAGCATAGAGCTATAGTTTCGAGTTATCGAGATCACATCAAGAGAAATTCGACTTGTTGAGGTTCACAGATACGAAAGTTCGAGTTACCGAGGTTTCTGAATATATGAAACCCTTAAAATTCAACTGATCAAGGTTGTAATTTTTAAAAAAAAAAAAAAAATTGACTTACAGATGTTATTTTAACATTGAATGTTACGGAGACTTCAAGCGAGTGAAAAAAATTCGACTTGTTGAGATCCAATTGTATATTGCCTGGGCGCCGTATCTATCTTCTGCAATCAAACAAAACATCTTTTATATGGCTTACGTTACAGTTACAATCACACGTGGCTACAGACATATGACATGCCTATTCAATGGAATCTATAAATGACGTAATATCCTACCTCTTCGACCAATTGTTATGGCGCCCTCTTAATATACGTACCACCGCTTATTTCATCGAGCCAGTCCACCCCCTGACCTTATGTCAATCATAGGCGGTAGTAAAGTTAATGGTTAAGATAGCATAATTAATTTTAGACTATCCACCATATGTTGTGTGTATGCTGCATTATCAACATTTCGAAATTGCCACACACTGCAAGAGACGGTGAAGTGCGTGAAGGGTTAGTTACACTTAGATTCCATCAGTTGCTGCCATAAACGGAACTGCTGGACACAAAACGACATTCTGTGACTCAGACGTCCATGAGTCATCTATCCCCTTTCATATTGTTTAATGATCCTTGCACTTACGGGAACGAAGGAATACAGAAGCAAAATAAGGCCGTCGTAGATGCTGGGAAAGACTGTTGTCCATTCTGGAGTAATTGCTGTAATATTCTGCTCGAAAGAGAGTCCACATTCTCGGTGATGCATAGCGAGATATTGGATATATCTCCATCGGTGTTCCCTGAGCCATTCTTTTCTGTTTGCAGACTATTTCCAAATGCAGAAAAATCCCTCGGCTAACGTCGATTATTGAGAGTGATTGAGTGGCTGATAAAACGCGTTGGACATGTGTGAGCAGACGAATTCAGTTGATCAAGCTATGCTTAACCACTTCAGTCGTATCATGGCTCACATAGTCATCCAGTCACATAGCTATACGGTTAGTAACTGCTAAACAAAGAGGGTGCACTCCCTTTCAGGAGGGCAGTGAAAAGGAAGAAGGAGACTGAAAAATATATAGCATGTAAATGAGAGTGCTTGGTGTTACTACTTGCTTCAGCAGTAATTAATTCAAATGTGCCTTTGGTTCATTTTAATTTGTTTTAGGGATAAGATTCTTTTTGTAAGAATACTGGTAATTTGTTCATTGAAAAACTCCAGGGTTTAAATCAAACCATGAGTTTTGTGAGGCAGCTCGTGTGAGGGAAATCTCACTGATAAAATTAGTTTTTCGCTTGAAACCAAGCAAATAAATATTATTATTCTGCGTTATGCCAGATCATGGAACTAATGAGTTTTCATAATTTTAGATTTGGCCCTAGAAATGTTTCTTCTACGTTTATCGATTTTCAGGTTCCTCTTTCAACTCCCAATATTTTCTTGTACCTTTCAAATCATCGTTCAGCTGTGTTCATCTTCTTCCTATTCCTCGATTTCCTTCCATCTTTACTTCTATGACGGCACGAAGAAGACAATTTCTTCGCAAAATGTGTCCAATCAATTGGCCTTCCTATGAAGAATGCTGGCTTAAAAGTGTTCTCTCCTATCCGTTTTAAAACATTTTCGTTTGTTACTCTCTCCGTCCATTTTATCTTCTCCATCTTCCGCCAACACCACATTTCGAAGCTCTCTATATTTCTTTAACTTCCGTAATATCAAAGTCTCTGTACGGTACAGTCCAATACTCCATATATAGCACTTGACCAACTTCTTCCTTAGTCCAATATTAAGCCTGTTAATTAAGAGTGATAGTTTCGAAATTCCCGGCGAAATTAAAATACCGCTAATTTTACAATAATTATGTGATATCTTCAAATAGATAAAAGATAATTGAAATATGGAACAAGAGCGCCCTAGACAATATTATTTTGCATGAGGTAGCGTTATCACAAGTCACCTAGTAGCTTTGTGTTTTCAGCCGTTAAGAAACGCGAAAGTAAATGCCGATTTTCAAAATGGCTCGAAAACGAAAGCAGATAAGTGAGTCGTGATAACGGTATCTCATGTAAAATAATATTGTCTAGGGCGCTCTTGTTCCACATTTCGATTATCTTTTATCTATTTGAAGATATCACATAATTACTATAAAATTAGCGGTATTTTAATTTCGCCGGGATGAAGACTCTTAAGTAAAATAAAAGCTATCTACTTTGTTAACTCCTACTTACAGTATAAAGCTATGTAAAATCTGCACTGGTTTCGATTGTCTCTATTCCAGGAAATGTCTTGGAAATGTCTGGAAAGGACAATCTTCCATTTAACGATTATGTCCTTAGGCTAAGGGAAAACGGTTGATTCAGGCAGGTAAATGGGAAGAATCGGCAGAACGAGAATGTGGGAGGAAAACGGGAATACTCTGAGAAAACCCACGGACAGAGTATTGTGTACCACAAACTTACTTGACTAAGGATTGAACCAAGGATCCCAAGCACCAGATGTAACTAACCGCTCTACCACTGAGCACCGTGCACACCAAGACGACAGTGAAAATGAGATGGAACCGTAAAAACATAGTCGACAAATCTGTTAATTGCCCATAACTAGGAAATATAATTTAAACAACTAAAATTTTACAATACCTATCTATACTTTTATTTAAAAAAAAAAAAAAAAAAAAAAAAAAACTTTTAGTTTATACTCTTTTAGTCCAAATGACGATGCTTCTAATAAGAACTAACTTGAGGAAAAGAGTAACAACGCTAAAAACACAGTTCATTCAGAAAGTTCCTTGTTATAATTATTTTTGTGAGTGCATATTTCAACTGCAGATTTTGTTGTTTTGCTGCATTTGTTGAACGACTGGATTATTTAGAGAATCGGTAGTTAATATGAGCCGCCGCAGGCGGTCATAACTTTGGGTATAGGCGGCAGGGGCTTGCCCCCGGTATATGTATCTTACCCCGGTGTATGTATCGTTCTTTGCACGGGGACGATAAGGTTTATGAAATATATTTGAAGGTAAAGAAATCAGTAAAATAAATAAATAAGAAAGAGCAAAGGCAAGTAAAAAGAAAAAAAAAAAACATTATGATTAAACTCCAATTTTTGTTTAACTATGATGTCTAAAAATAAGACATACAAACGTGTTCAAATTATTAGACTCAACATTCAGTTTCTGAATATTTTACTGTTCTTGCAATATTACGTGAGAAAATACGTTCGAACTTAGTCCAAATTACTACTTTGTAACTCTGCCCTAATTTCTAGTGGGTGTGGCATATGCTTTTCAATATCAATAAAACAAATGCGTACGTAACATTCAAATATAATTACTATAAAGTGTGCATATCCAAATTGGAAACAAAAAAATGAAATGGAATACTTACAAGAAAATTATCTCTCACACAATATTTCTTATGAAATCCCTTATTCTTTATTAAGTCTTTTATCCTTTGTTGCATCCTATGTACGATTTTAGCACATTTTGCCTTCAATTCAGCATCGTCATACCACAAATTGTTGACCTCCTTGATCAATTGAACTTTGGTTCTAATGTGCTTCTTCTCTAGCTTTTCTTTCATGAAGCTCCAAAAGTTTTCAATCGGGTTCATATCAGGACTAGTGCCTGGCCATGGAAGAACACTAATTTCGTTGTCCTCCAAGAATTTTGTCACAGCGTTGGCCCGGTGGCATGGGGTTCTATCATGCATAAAAATGAATTGTACATCATCAAACCAGAGTGCAGTCTGCGAAAGCAATTCCTCTTGAACTTGAAGGTATTGGCCGTGCTTCATTGTCCTCTCTACTATATACAGTCTTCCAGGCCCGAAGACAGAGATCAAAAAACTCCAGACTATGACTGAAGTAGGATGCTTCACGGTTTATTAAAGACATACCAACTAGAATTCCTCCCAGGTCAACATCTCACATATTGTGAACACTCATCAGACACAAAGATACATGATTCATCACTGAAACACACTATTCTCCAATCGTCAGCAGTCCAATATTCTAGGCCTCGTGTCCATTCGAGGCGCTTCTTTGTCATTTTCTTTTTTGACCGCGTGCTTTTATTCCCTCGGCACAACGAATCCTTCAAACACTTTCAGGCCATGATACCTCTTAGCGATAGTTTTGGTTTTCACGCTTCCCAACCCTGTTTTGGCTCGTGTTCATTTCAACAGAAATTTTACTCACAGATTTTTGTTCTATCCCAACCATACTAGCAATGTACTGCCGTGTATATCTTATTTCCACCAGAAGTATTTTATTAACTTCCATTTTACGCAGAGAGAGGTATTTTGCTTTACCCATTATGCTGCAATTACAGGACTACACAGAATAAAAGATTGATACACAAAACACGTCACGATCATTTTAAACTGGCCCATTCGAACTGTTGAACGCTTTGAATATTGTAACTTCTTACAACAGCAACCACAACGCTTCAGATTGTAACTTGTTGGTAGGAACCACAATAGCTATCTACAACTGAAACACCACTTTCATAATCCCTCCCTCCCTCTCACTAATACCATCTGCTGTCAACGGTGATATCACCACTTCAACTGTACAGTAAACAAATGAAGGATCCTGTATTAGTGGTTTAACCATAAAATTAAATGTTCTAGGACTCTGAAATTAGGACTCTTGCATCAACCTTGCATTTTTCGAGTATGAGTCTAATAATTCGAACACATCTGTATATCAATCGGTAGATTACACGGTCCTGAGCAGAATGACATTCTCCATTGTAAATTCTCATGCGTACTTTTCGAGAAAATCTAAAAAATCATTTTATGGCGTCATTTATGGACCATAATAACAGATATATATATATATATATATATATATATATATATATATATATATATATATATATATATATATATATATATATATATATATATATATATATATATATTTAAATTCTGCTGGAACAATTTGTTTGTTTATTTATAGTAAATGTAAAAAATACACTGTTAAAGCATATTGTATCAATGGTTGGTTTGTCTTCTACGTAGAAACTTCTAATAATAAGACACAAAGCCCCGACCAGGCACGTACGCAGGTATTTATTTCGGGAAGGTTCCAAAGCTTTTCTGGGGTGTCCAAATTCAAAATGAGGATAAATTATATTAAAATTTGTAAAAGTAACTCCTAAAATTAGATTACATTTAAGTCCCGATTCCCAGAACCCACTCCCTGGTCCTGAGAGGGGCTCCCATACTTCTAACAGTGACTATCTATACTTATGGTAATAATAACTACAAATATACTGAGTGTATCAAAAATCCGGGGTCAATGGCCAACTCCGTATGAGTGAGGGTACAAAAAAATGGAAAGAGAGGGAATTTGTTGGAAGTATGTGATTTTCAATCTAAAATGGTGGAATTTTTCCAGTCACACCAGCTATTTGGACTCCATACCGGGTAGGAGCCCTATTTAAAAAAGAAGAAGAAGAAGAGTATTCTCAGCGGAACGGTACGTAAAGACATTAAATGTGATGGGGAACGTGTACAGCTCACAGATGACGAGAAGAACCCTAAAACAGGGGCAGCGGGGAAAGGTCAACGAAATGGTCAAGTCCATTTTCGGTTTTTGAGGTGTGTTCTATACTTAGATGTCGTCTGCTACTCCTGGTAAAGTTATATGTGTGCTATTCCGTGGTGCCATTTGAAACCCCCGTGCGAAAAGTGGGCGAGCCCATACCTACGTCACACTACTTCTGCTAGGGTTTTTCTCGTCATCTGTGAGCTGTACATTGTTGTGAGGAACATAGAATACCTAGAACCAGTTTCCCAATAATGCTGTATTTTCGGTATGGTAAAGGTACAACGAAAAATCTTGCTGTACTGGCAACATTGTTTTTTCATTTAACATCTTTCCAGTGTGGAGCTCAAAAGGTTAATATCAAAAGGAGCATGGTCATAAAATTTAAGACTTAGAGCATGCCTTCAAAGTGATAGAAAGTAGAGAAGTATGGGAACCTTCTAAACAATTTTTTATTGTTCTAAATTTGGGAGAAAAACCTTGAAATCCACCCTTTCAAGAATGTAATTTGAAAGCGAAAACTTTGGGAAATTAGTATGTACCATTGTTAAAATTCCACTATTTTAGATGGAAAACAATCTTTACGCAACTTCCATTTCATCCCATTTTTCAATATCTTTACTCATAACGTAGTTGGCCTATGGTCGTAGATTTTTGATACACCCTGTACAAGGTATATTAAATAACGTTAGCAACACTGAAGGAAAGATGAAAAGGCCAGGTGAAGATCTGATGTATCATCCTATGGGAATTCCCCCTCCCATTTTTACTCTCTGATATTTGAAGGATGACATCTGGAAGCTGTCATGTAAAATATGCTCGCTTCACCTGTTTTGGTTGCGTGCGAAAACGCTGACGGCTCTCAAATGCAGAGGCTTATCTCAACTAAACCAAGAAGAAACAGGAATTTACTAATGCATCCTGACCCTATATTCTCTCTCCTTCGCCCATGTTATATACACTTCTACAACCATGTATCCTACAATGAATGGAATTTCTCTCCTCATTATATTTCTCATGTTTTGACTTGTATATCCCTCTCAGCACATCATCTTCCTCCAGTTTATGTTTATGGGCTTATACGAGTTTATTTATTAAGCAGAGGTCCCTTAAAGTTTTTCATGAATATTATTTATTAAGCTGAAGTCCCTTAAAGATTTCCATGAATATTATTATTCAGTTTGTTACTATGATCTTCCTTTCATATCAGATCCTAGAATAGTTCAGTGGTAGTGCCACAAGTTTTAAAAATATATATATACAGAGTGTTTAAAACAACACCGACAGCGTTTGGGAGCTGATTCCTGACACCAAGATAAGACAAAAAGTATAGACCAACCTTGGTGCACAAATGCTTCCTTTCGGAGTTATAGGCTGCCGAAAATATGAAAAAGTGAATGTAAAGACCCATAGCTCCAAAACTATGGGACCTACCGTCAGGGCCGTGCTGGGATACTAATGAGGGCGGTGGACAAGTCTATTAAAAGGGCGCCCATACAAACGGGAATATATATATATATATATATATATATATATATATATATATATATATATATATGTAGAGAGAGAGAGAGAGAGAGAGAGAGAGAGAGAGAGACTTTGAAAGAAAGTATGGGTGCCATTTTATATCAAAATCACCACCAAATTTTATTGTATTAAAATAAATAGCTAACCTCGAATCGAAATCCTCTTTACTACACAAAAACTTTTTTTAGTTCCTGTAATAACATTTCTGTCAAATAAAAAGAAGCTAAATGTATCAACAACTTAATATAGCACGCCTATGGACGCAGGAGGCTCATTATCGCGTTTACAAAAGCTCTCCGTCGATTTCTGTCCTTAGAAAACTGAACCCAGTTTATACTTTATATTTCAATCTCTGCGAGAACCATTTTAATATTGTCCTTCCATCTGCGCCTCGGTCTTCCTAACGGTCATTTTCCTTTTGGATTTCCAGTTACAACTTCGAAAGCGTTTCTAATTTCTTCCATTCTGGCTACATAACCTGACCATTTGAGCCTCCTAGACTTGATGACCCTAACAATGTTTGGTAAACGGTATAAAATTATGCAGTTCTTCTTTATGAAGTTTCCGCCTATCCCCATTCCCGTTCCTTTTGGAGTTCGAATATTGGTTTAAGAATCTTGTTTTCAAATACTTTCAGTCTGCAATTTTCCCTCAGAGTCAGAGACCATGTTTCACAACCATACAGCACAATAGGCATGATTATCGTTTTATATTTTGAGCTACAAATTCCTGAACAGAATTAGCGACAACAAAAGATTTTTAACTGAATAATAGCACGAAATCCCTGCTTTCAGTTGACATCAAATTTTTTAGTGATTATGGTTTTTGTCTGTTAATAATGATCCTAGATATTTGAAAGTATCCACTTTGTCGAAAGAAAATGTTATTTCGTATTTTAACGCATCCATAAAATGCAGTATTACGATCTCGAAAAACTTCCATTTATTTAGTTTTCTCTGCATTTATTTTTAAGCCTATATCCTTGCAAGCGTTAATTAAGATATCTGCATTCCTTTCTATTATTCTATCATTACCTATTAAATTTACATCATCAGCATACACCATAACCTGGCAAATACAATTCATCTCTAGGACCTGATTGCTGTCTTTGATTTTCCTTATCGTGTTCTCCAGAACAAAGTTAAATAATAATGACGACAACGCATCTCCTTGTTTAAGATCATTCTCAACGTGAAAGCTCGTGAACAAGAATTTCTCTACTCGAACCTTACTTTGGGATTCATTTAAACATATCTTAATTAATCTACCTTTTTCGATATTGCAAATTCTGTAAGTATGTTGTACAATGTTTCCCTCCTATCCGAGTCTAAAGTCAATAACTGATGTGCCAGGATGTTGTATTCTCTCATTTCTTTTCAAGTATTAGTCGAATGGTAAATATCTGGTCGATAGTTGATCGATTTTACTTAAATCCGTTCTGATAATCTCCAATAATTTAATCTGCGTATGGAGTCAATCTTGCTAATACAATGTTTAAGAGGAATTATTGGATGTTGACAGAAGAGAAATGCCTCGATAATTATTAAATCTGTTTTGTTGCTTTTCTTGTGAACTGGAACAATGATTGATTCTCTTCACTCTTGTCGTAATTCCTCCTTGTTCCAGATAATGAGAATGAGTTTGTGTATCTTGCTCTACAATTTTTCCCCTCCAGCTAAAATTAAGTCAACCAGAATTTCGTCTACACCCGGAGATGTGTGTTTATTTATTTATTTTTTTAAATAGCGATTTCTATTTCTGTCTGGTTATGCTGCATGCATTTCACTTTCTCCACGCGCATTAGTTTTTAGCCATGTGTTAAGCAAAAAGTCAGAGAAATCTTTCCATCTATTTAAGATGCTATCTGTATCAGTGAGAACCGTTCCTTTAGGTTTCTTTCATATATAAGCACGAAGTTGATAGCCTTTCTTAAGTTCGTTGATGCATTTATACATGTCCCGAATGTTTTTGCTTTCACTATTATCTTCAAGTTATTTAATTTTAACTTTCAAAAGTCGCGTTTCTTTATTCTAAAAGTTTTAGAAGTTTTTTTGCCAGATGACAATGAAATTTTATGTAGTTATTTCGTTCGGATTTTGTAGCCAACGCAGTTTCTTCCTGTTTTCTCTTCTCTGCGGGATACGGACAAAATCTCGCGGCCGAAACATCGCCGCCCAAAATCTCGCCGGCCAAAACCTCGCGTAGCCAAAACCTCGCCGCCCGAAACCTCGCGGGACAAAATCTCGCCGGGCCAAAACCTCGCATTGCCAAAACCTCGCAGCCCAAAATCTCGCCGGGCCAAAACCTCGCCACCAAAACATCGCGTGGCCAAAACCTCGCCGCGAAAACCTCGTGGGCCAAAATCTCGCCTGCAGCTTAATAAAAATTCAGTGTAGTATAACAATATCTGCTGCTTTTCTTATAAGTAAAAAGAAAAAAAGGAAGGAAAAGCTTGGTGTGGTGAGAGTAGGGGCGCCGAATTCTACTTCGCCCCGGGCGTCGAAATCTCTAGCTACGGCTCTTTGTATATATATATATATACATATATATATCCCACTCCCTTTTGTTGTGCCGACAAAGTGAAATTATAAAAGGAAATTATAAAAGACATCCTAGGCTCAAACCTCATCTATGTTGAAAATTTGATTGAGATCGGTAGGATGGCTCAAGAGGTATAATGTATCAAACATAGTCATATATATATACAGATTTCCAAAGCATGCATTAGAATTTTTCTTGTCATTATTTTAATGTAATTATGTGTTATTACTAAATATATACATCTAGTAATATATAGAACATTCTACATTGAAGAAATCGTCGTGAAGAGGTTTTACCCTGACGACATTTCTTCCCAGGCGACACTACGTCTCGCTTAATTTAGACCAGACGAGATTCTGTGTCGCGAGATCATTACAACGAGGTTTTGGTCAGGCGAAATTTTGGGGCGCGAGGTTTTGGCCCCGCGAGGTTTTGGGTGGCGAGGTTTTGGCCCCGCAGGATTTTGGCCCGCGACGTTTTGGGCGGAGAGGTTTTGCCCAGGCGGGGTTTTGGCCAGGCGATATTTTGTCCCGCGAGGTTTTGGCCAGGCGAGGTTTCGGCCCGGCGAGATTTTGGGCAGCGAGGTTTTAGTCAGCGAGGTTGTCGCCGCGAGGTTTTGTAACCAAACCCTTCTCTGCTACTTTAGTACATTAATGGTTGACCCATGGTTTGTTCCTACGTATTTCTGCGTGCTCCAATATTTCTTTTGTTGAAATTTTAATGTTATCTCTAATTTTAACCAAGTATCTTGAACACTAGTGCACTCCGAACCTTCTAAAACCGAGAATCTATTCGACACTCCAATCTGGCTCCCCTCTCACCTGACTCTCCTCTATTTAAAAAGAAATAAAATAAAATAAACCGCTCCGTTTTCAGATATTGAATATTTCCTTTATTCAACGATAGTCTCTCTCTTACTATCATAATCAACTCCTCTGAGCGACAGAACATCAGTTGTGCTAGACTGTTCCTTTCTGTCTACTAAAACATGATCAGTTTGAATATGTGTTTTTCTATCTGATGAGGTCCAAGTATATTTATGAATGTGCGATGTTGGAATTTTGTAATCTTCACAATAAGGTTTCTGAATATTAAACAGTTCACGAGTCTAACGCCGTTGTCACAACCTTCATTATGCAAACATTTATTCCCTATAATCGGTTTGAAAATACCCTCTGGTCCTACCTTCGCATTGAAACCGCCTAACAGAATTTTCGTATGGTATTGCAGGAGATGATCAAATACCCGTTCTATTCTTTCGTAAAAACTGTATTTTTTTAAATCGTCATCCTTATTTTCTGTTGGGGCATGTGCATTTAAAATAATAATATTACACCACCGACCCTTAAGAGAAGTAAAAGAAAATATATTATTAACAAATTCAACCTATGTAATTGCTGATATTACGTATTCGTTTGTGAACGGAAAGCCGTTTCTAGTTGGTAATTTTTAATATGTTCCCCGTAAAAGAACGTAAAATTTCCCGACTTGACTCCTCCATTTCCTTCTCATCTAACTTCCTGATATCCCACTAGGTCCAACCTCTATTTCTAAACTCATTTTTTACAAATTTTACCGCGTCTGCCCTAAAGAGACTTCTTATATTTCATGTTCCAAATCTCATGTCGATTTTACTTTGCTGAGTTCGTGCCAAGTTATCAGTTCTGATCCGAGGATTCTGCGAACTTATCTGAACAATCCTTTTTTACAGGATGAGGTTATTAGCCTCACACCAAATTCTCAAGCTGGATTATCACCCCTTGTCTGTCCGCGACTGCTTACTCAGCTAACCTCTATATCCCAGAGGCCTTCTCCTCGATCCACAACCTGAGGACGCGCCTTGCCATGGTGACAGGAAGACCACATTTTACGGAAATTAATACAGCTATATTTCAGAAATACAACAGGTAGTGATTATCCAAACACTGCTTTAAAACACACAGGAACAATCAATATGCTCGGATATATGGATGCATATTAAGACTGTAAAAATCGTAAATTAGAGACTAGTGTCAGTGTAGTATTACATAAATGCATCTTACGTTTGACTATCCGAACTATTCTTGATGTATCACATTGTTTCGTTTTATAGCTATATAACTTTATAATATTTTTGTAAGTGATTATACTCTTTACCTGTTCTCTGCCAATAGCAACAGTATGAATTTATAATACAAAACTGAAATACAGAAGAATAAAATGAAAAAAATAATGTGATATTTCGCAGGGTATCTTATGTAAAGGGCGCCTTGTGCTCTTCACAGGTTCTGTACTACCAGTTAGTATTTGAATTTATTAAACAAAGCTGGTATACAGGATAACTAAAACCACTTATCTATAATGTGATGTTTCGTAGGGCGCCTTATGTAGAAGGCGCACTGTACCTTTCACGGGTTCTTTACCAATAGTAACTGTATGTATTTATTGTACAGAACTGTGGTATACAGAAGAGTAAATAAAATCGTTCATCTTTGATGTGGTCTCGGAAGGGCGCCTAATGTAAAGGGCGCACTACACCTTTCTCGGGTTTTTTACCAATAAAACTGTAAGAATTTATTACTAAAAACTTGTAACTTTATTTATACTGTGATATTTCGGAGGGCGCACCGGGACGCGTCCCGGTGTCCCGGTGGGCCAGCACGGGCCTGCCTACCGTAGTCGGGTCAAGACTTCACTTAGGAACCAGTACGTGTCCTATCCAAATATCCTAGTTTCAGAATCCTGCGATTCTTCCGCAAGAATTTTTATAGAGGTAGTTGGTGAGTACTTCAGATTATATTCTCATAGACAAACTCCCTCTATAAAAATAGTTACGTGAGTACCTTATGATTTTGAAACTTGGATATTTGGATAGGGGACATACTAGTTTCTAAGATAAGGCTTGACCCGACTGCGGTAGGTTCCATAGTTTCGAAACTATGGTCCTTTAAAGTTCATTTTTTCATGTTTTCGGCAGCCCATAACTCCGAAAGGAAGCATTTGTGCACCCAGGTTGGTCTATATACTTTTTGACTTATTTTGGTGTCAGAAATCACCTCCCAAACGTTGTCGTTGTTGTTTTGAAACACCCTGTATATGAGGAGCATCAACATTATTATTCTATATGTTTTCTATATAATGTATCACAAATCTATTGAGTTTACACTATTTTCTTCCTTTTTTTTTTTTATAGTATGTGCTGCTTCGATGAGGAATTTTTGAATTTACTGTTTATCTGCTGCAAAGGAATATTATGGGATGTAATTTTAAATGTTGAATGTCAGTGTGTGAAAAGCCGTTACATTCAAAGTCTCTCTTCTTTGTACAGGGAAACCCAATGTAATCTCCCACAATTTAAAGGGTAATAAAATATGAAGTATTGCAGATGGAAATTTGTTTATTCAAAATTATAAAATGGTTTTGAAAACAGTTTGCAGTTACTTCGTTCTAATTTGAACTACTCTGTTCTATTGTGTGTTGAAATTACCCAACAATTGAAAATACAATTATTGTAAAAAAAAAAAAAAAAAAAAAAAAAAAAAATCCAGTAAATCCTCTCACCTTTTGATCAGCTGCAACGCTGTCAATGGCGAGGCGAAAGGAATGGGATCGTCGCTTCCGCTTAGCATTATACCTTGTAGTAGAAATGTTTTTCAAAAGCAGCAGTTTTGTCATTACAGTGCAGTGTTCGTAGATAGAAGGAAATTTCCCTAATCTAGGAAAGTTTCATAATTAATTTAGCAAAAAGGGAAAAAGGAATTTTTTGTATAAGATGCGAAAACCCAGGGAAATTCTCGTTGACCAATAAATGCTTAAATTTTGCTTCATTCTTCAGAAATAAACCAATACAATAGTATGTGCGTGTGTCTGTTCAAAGTATCATAATATGCACCTAACGTGTGTATTTATATGTATTTTTTGTTAAAAGGTGAAGGAAAAAGTAAAAAAGATAGCAATAAAAAGCATATTAATAAAACAAATAACGCGCTTCCTTTAATGTAACTAAATCTTTTCAGATAACTTCTATTATAGGAATTGGATTCTTAACAAATTAGGGAAAATTAGTAAGAAAAGGGAAAAATTTGTCAGTCGAGGGAATTTTTCTTAAGCAAACCTACGAACACTGTTACAGTGCAGAGAGCTTTTCGCTTCAAGTTTGCTATTCCATGTAATGACAATCTTCCTGATCGGAAGACTATCTTGCAGGAGTCGCGAATCCGAATAGCAGGTTCAGCGTTGAAAGTAAATAAATAAATCTGATCGTCCTAAAAGTGCTCGTTGCAGTCTCCAAAACATTCTGCAATTACGCATACTGCATGTGTTGGGCTTCCTATGAAGGGTGTAAGAAGAGTTTTTGAAGACCTGCAGTATCACCCAAACTGTTTTTAATATCATTGTATAGTTTTTTAAATAAACGACTTTCTTTCGCCAATACTTTTTGTTATATTCGCCTTTAAAATGTTGGACGAGGCTTTATTGAATCATCCTTTATCTGTGTATTGCCTTTCTTCTGCCTGAGTCTGGCTTCGCTGTTGTCTGACTTTCCTAATTGTCTAGAAATTGTCTAGGAATGTTATACTGTGAAACGTATCTTAATTAGTGATTGATGAGTGAATGCGGTCAACGAGGTCCGATCATTTCCGAAACACACATACTTATCAATTTAATGGCTTTTTTTTTTTTTTTAAGTGTAACTTACCATATTAAAATGGAGTTGGATCACCTTTCGCCCTCAGGGTGGTCGCCCTCTGATGCGACTTGTAATGCAGTCAGAGATCTGAATGGTAACAACTGAAATATTACACAAATTCCGCGTGCAGTACATCACTCTGTTCCATTAAAAATTATGGAAGTGGAATCTGTGGTAGATTCGTGTCTCGAAACCGGACCACAGATATTCAGTTGGGTTCAAGTCTGGGAATTGGGCGGCCCATTGAAGATGTACTGCACTACTGTAAAACCTCCTTAAACCATGTCATATCAGCTCCAACTGTGTGAATAGGCGCATTATCATCCTGGAAATTAATGTCATTGCCTTGAAACAACACTAGACCATATAATGCACATGATCTCCTAAAATGGCGTCATACTCGCGGCAATGACGTGACTAGTGAGTATCAGCACAAGACCCACTGAAAATAGAAGATCATAGCATCCATAGCATCATAGGGCCAGCGTCGTGTTTCACAGTTGGGCGGAGACAATGGATCATACGTTTCTTTGGGTGTCCCTTTCATAAATACCACTCATAGTTTGAAATAAGTTGAACAATAACTCACAAGGCATATCACACGTTTCCAGTCATCAACGGTTCATGTTGCACGTACACGTCACCATTGGCGTCGTGCTGTAGCGTTATGGTCACTTCTCAGCTGCAACCCGACCGCGTATATCCTTGTCATGGAACTCACGGTGAACTGAGATCGAGACAGGCTGTGGGAGGTGCTGCTGAAGTTCAATTGCATCTGCTCTCGCACCACGGTACTGAGTGACAGTCCGCTTTAATGCTCAGCGGGACCTGTCACTGATTGTTTCCATCCGACACTATTCCGATACGTCCATATGGTTTTGGTGTGAGTTTTGTAGGGCGCCATCATCTTGTACACTGTCCTTCGAGACAACAAACACACTCACCACATAACTAAGACCAGCCATTTACTCTGTTTGGAAAACAGAGAGATTGCCCATTTTACACTATCATCTTGCGCTGAGTTCGCTACATACTGCTAGTACTCCGTAGTACGAAGTGTACACTTAACACCACCAACCACCTAAAGCTGCGGTCGCTCCACCTGACCATTGCCACTCCAGACAAGATCTAAACAGCGATTAGCCTTTATTATTGTTGACGATTATACGAATATAATCTGTACTTTTTCGTTGTTAGACCACACTGTTAATTAACCAAAGATACGATACCATCGTGTTTACCAGTCATATGTTGTATTTTTTATGAAAAAGTGTCACAGCAAGGGAAGTTTTAAAGCGTTGATCTTGAATTATTCCTTGTGGATGAGATGAATTGATGTAGAGGGGGAAGTAATGACAAAGTTTAATGACACACATCCGAGGGTATTAATAAATAACAGTGAATTCCAAAGATTGCTTAGGAAACATGATTGGTTCACGTACGTAACGATAGTATAAAGAATCATAACGCAACGTTGCAGAAAGTTGAGAATAATGGTGCAAATGTGAAGCATGTTTTATACGGGAGGCGACTCAAATAGTAAGGTAACGAGCTCTCTTGTATAGTTCGCGGCATAGAAATCGTTACACAAATTCTAAGTTCAAATTAATAACAAACTCTTGCCCCGTTTTCTTATGCATCCAGAAATACATGTCTCAATCGACTAGTTGCTTCTAGTATTCAACAAAACTTCTCCACCTCCTCTACCTCTCCTTGTCTAAAGTAGTGTGTGTGACGTAGTACACTCTTTCCATTCAGCTGAAAAAGAAACATGAATCAAGTTATAGCTTTAAAACAGTCTTTTCCATTCGTTTGTTCTGAAATATTTTAAGAGCCTAGATTTAAAAAGTCACACAATGTTCCCAGAGCTTCATAAAGACCTTTAGTTTCATTCTTTCCCTTCTTAAAAGGCTGCAAGCTAGTAAGATGATTCCTAATAAATCTATGGAAATTGCCAATAACGGCAGTAGGTTTTGTGCTTCCTCAAGTCTGTAATGCACGCACAGAGCACTAAAATATCTACTGACAGAAGTGAGTGTTATTCAATGATTCATTTAATTTCTTTTCAGTAATTGCAAGCAAATATTCCAGGGGCGTCATTTGGGCAGGACAGGAGGGTATAATTCCCATTCCCCTGAGTTTCATAAATACGTATTGTTTCATCAAATGTATAGTATTACACTAATAAAAAAGTGAAACTCTTATGTCGGCGGAGAATCTCTCCCCCTCCCCCCGAATAAAATCTAAAAGACACTGCTTTTATCAAAAAAACGTATAGAGTTACGATAGCACATTGCTAGAGAGCTCACATTGGGTTTCAAGAGTCGAAGGTTTGATCTCAAGCCATATGATCTCAAGCCTATAAGATTCAGTCTACGGAGCAATTGTTACTTAAAGAATGGACATACACTATTTCGAGAATCGAGACAAGACGAGAAATGTTTAGGATACTTTTCGTCTCGTCTCGATTCTCATCTCCAAAGCGAGACGATAATTTGAATTATCCGTGTCCCGTCTCGAATGTAAAATGTTAATTCTCATTTTTTTTGTTTGTTTTAGAAACGAGATGAAAAATTCCTCTTCTCGTGGGCAACACTAAACAAAACCAAAATATTCTTGCCAAATATCACGTTTCTGCTTGTAATGGTATGACCTGAGCGATAATTAGCTCCTAGCTTTCAATTTTCTACGAGATAATAATAATTATTATTAGTTTATTATTATTATTACTATTATTATTCACGAAGATTTGATAGTTCAAGTATTGAAACATCCGAGTATTCAAATATCTGAATATAATAAAACGTGTGTCATCGTCGATCAATCGCCATCAAAAATCCTAAAGTAAACAAAATGGCCGACCTGGATACGAACCTCCAGATTACTGGTCCAGTGCCTTGACCACTGAACCACGACAACTACATGGTAAATGATTCGTCTTTAGTCTCGTTACTTTAGGTTTCTTTGCCTACGCTTTTAAAGTTGTATGTTATATTTCTTCGTTTCAGAACGTCTTTCGTATTTTTTTATGATGATATAAGTGAATAATCTTCGGCAAAGTTTATATTAATAAATTGAGTTGTTCTTAAACTTTTGGTTTACAAGTTTGTTTCATCACACGAAACCACAAATATGACTGATTTAATTCTCATACTCTGCATTTGTTTCAAAGCAGTCGCCATTACATGATCAATGATTTATGTCTGCCACGATACATTGTAACTAAGTTACAAGAGGTTTACGTCCTATCTGAACGCCGCATCCACCGAATCAACTTTTGGAATATCCCATTAAGTTAGCTTTCAACGTAGCTAAAGGAAACGTACGTGAATGAGTACATAGAGTTCTCCGTAGCAGAATGAATAAAGTCGTGGTTCGATAACTACAAGGTTCGTGGTTCGATACCCGTCTCGGTAGCTTCAGATTTTTTAAATTCTTAATTCCTCAGTTCTCAAGATCCTTCTCTGCCTTCATAATTATCCTAATCATAAAAAGAGTTCTTCACTTTAGTTCGACAACTGCCTAATGTGATCCTCGCAGTTCGAGACCTTCCCTTCTGTTTCACAAAATCACAATTTTCGTCATAATACGAGTTGTCCGATCATTTTTCCCCAATTCTAAATCTGTGTATATAAATCATTCCTCTCTGTCTCCATACTTGAATCTCTCTCTCTGTCTCCCTCTCTCACTCAATTTCGCCCAGGAACTCATATGGATTGAGATCAAACCTTCGACTCTTGAAACCAAATGTAAGCTCTCTAGCAATGTGCTATCGTAACTCTATACGTTTTTTTTTTTTTTTTTTGCTAAAAGCAGTGTCTTTTAGATTTTATTCGGGGGAAGGGGGGAGAGATTCTCCGCCGACATAAGAGTTTCACTTTTTTATTAGTGTAATACATTTGATGAAACAATACGCATTTATGAAGCTCAAGGGAGTGGGAATTACACCCTCCTGTCCTGCCCAAATGACGCCCCTGGAACATTTGCTTGCAATTACTGAAAAGAAATTAAATGAATCATTGAATAACACTCATTTCTGTCAGTAGATATTTTAGTGCTCTGTGCGTGCATTACAGACTTTAGGAAGCACAAAACCTACTGCCGTTATTGGCAATTTCCATAGATTTATTAGGGATCATCTTACTAGCTTGCAGCCTTTCAAGAAGGGAAAGAATGAAACTAAAGGTCTTTATGAAGCTCTAGGAATATTGTGTGACTTTTTTTTTTTAATTTAGGCTCTTAAAATATTTCAGAACAAACGAATGGAAAAGACTGTTTTAAAGCTATAACGTTGTAAACATGATTCCTGTTTTTTTCCCAGCTGAATGGAAAGAGTGTACTATGTCACACACACTACTTTAGACAAGGAGAGATAGAGGAGGGGGAGGAGTTGGATTGAATACTAGAAGTAACTAATCGATTGAGACATGTATTTCTGGATGCGTAAGAAAACGGGGCAAGAGTTTGTTATTAATTTGAACTTAGAATTTGTGTAACGATTTCTATGCCGCGAACTGTACCGACTTCATTCCACACTGTCCATGAAACATATATACTCTTACTCAGTGGTAGGACACGGGTAAACAATACTTTAAAACATAGTCAACATGCATGTCCAACCATTTGTTTCAACGGTACACCAATGCGGCGGAGAAATCTGCTTTAAGTCCCAGAAGCTACGTCATGACGGCTTGTTGATCTTCTACATCGTTTTTGAATAGCCTACCATCCTAGTACTTCTGCAACGGTCGGAAGGCCATTCCACGTAGAGACGATGTATGTTTCGTTGGTCACCTTGGACATCTAACCTACCATTATAGTGCACCATACCTAGTGTAGCCCACGAGACGAAAAGAACTTTTTCAAAATCGCAACGAAACGAGAAAAATGATAATTCTTGCGTCGTTTTCGAGACTAGAAATTTCACGAGTTTGGTAACATAGTTCACCCTAGTCTTACATCTTAAACGCTGTTTTTTTTTTAATGTTATATGATTGGTAGTGTAGAAACTATAAATTGATAAATTGATCGTACGAACACAATTAAGAGCTCTTTTTCAATGCTTAAGAGGCCTCATCCCGGCAAAATTAAAATACCGCTAATTTTACAGTAATTATGTGATATCTTCGAAAAGACAAGAGATAATTGAAATGTGGAACAAGAGCGCCCTAGACTGTATTATTTTGCGTGAGGTACCGTTATCACAAGTCACCTAGTGGCGTTCCGTTTTTTCAGCTGTTTAGAAACGCTAAAATAAATGCCGATTTTCAAAATGGCTCGAAATCGAAAGCAGATAAGTGAGTCGTGATAACGGTATCTCATGTAAAATGATATTGTCTAGGGCGCTCTTGTTCCACATTTCGATTATCTTTTATCTATTGGAAGATATCACATAATTGCTGTTAAATTAGCGGTATTTTCATTTCGCCGGGATAATGCCTCTTAAAGATACTCAAGTCAGTACACAATATACTCTAGTAATAAATATGGTTTGAATGTTATATCACATTCTTCATGGATCATTCGTGACGCGCAAGAATTCTGATTAGTTCCAGATGAAATTAATAATAATAAAAAAACAGGGCATAAGTTTTGTACAAAAATTTACAAAATCGAGACGAGAAAAATTCGTGATGACATTACAAAATCTTTCGAAATGAGACAAGAAATAATTCTTCGAGAATCGAAATGAGACGAGACCTACAAAATTCATGAGACGAAATTAGAAAACCTTATTTCTCGTCTCTTTTCTTGGGAATACTAATCACACCCAAACTTACTTCCGTAACATGTTAGCAGTGGCGTATTTAGGGAGGGCTTCCGGGCTTAACCCCCCCCCCGAAATCTTACTTACTATAATAAAGTATATGAAATATTTTGCAGAATTTTCACATTTTCAGGCAAATCCCCCCCCCCCCGAAAGTTAGCAAAGCCCCTTCCCCTCCGAAACAAAACCGTAAATACGCCACTGCATGTTAGTACCATACATGTCAAGTTGGAAATTAATTTGTGTTGAATAAGTGCCGTTTAAAGTTAAAAAAGAGATCTGATCGTACTAAACACTACGCGCTTGATCGTGTTCCCATGAAGCATCCATCATCCAACAGATATTGGGAAGTCTGATGCAACATATGGGGCATATAACGGCTTTGTGACAAAGCAGCCTGGCGGGAAATTAAAACAAGAAGCGGAATATGACATCTAAGATTACCCGTGAGACGAGATAACACCTTCGCCATATCTTTCCGAGACTAGACTCTTATCTTGTAGGGAACCCTATGACATCAAAGAGGTCTTATAGCTTACTTTTTGGATCGTCCTTGCATTAAAGAGTCTTCCAAACTACTTCTACATCTTCTTTATTTATTTATTGTACATAATTCAAACAGAATAAACAATTGTTCATAAGTTTATTTCCAGATTTAGGCCAATTTACACTCGAATCATTAAGATTTAACACCGATAAACAAACGTAAAATGGAGGAGGAGCAGAACATTCAGAATATATACTTATAAAGATATCATCCGGACGTTCGGCTTGTAAAAAATCTGTAAATTATCTGTCATCCACAGGGTTCGAGTGTTCGTGATTACGAAACAATAACGCTGACCACTATCAGTTGTCCAATGACTGAGTGACACGAGTGAGAAGTTCCCTTTGCACCAATTAAGATAGGAAAGATTAAGAATTTTTCCAGGGAGGGACTAAAAGAGACATATCTAAAGATTCTTTTTTTTTAAAACTCTTCCTGTTCTAAATGAGGCAAAGATGAAGGCAGGCACCTTATGTGTGTGGATGCGTATTCCCGTGATGAAGGAAGAAGACAGCTATTTTTATTTACTTAGTTGGCAAATATAGAAAGGGTTGACTTTCACATTTCAAATGAAACGTCTCCCATTCTCAGCTTGTCTGTCTACTGGCTTTTTTTCTGTTTTTATTCATAAACACGCTGAACGACTGTGAAAGAGTTTGACACTTTCCTAAACGAAGATTCATGCGCGAACATCACCTGGCAAACTGACATTTCATTAAGAATTAAGGGGGGAAAAACGAGAGAGAGAGAGAGAGAGAACCTACTGTACGTTACAGAAAAAGCCACGTGTCAGCCACATATGCAGCATAAACTTTAGGTTTTCTGCTTCATTTGAACACGACAGGGTACGGCAAAAAGAACTCTCCTATTTGGGAACCCAATGAATTCAAAAGAAAATTTTTGAAGAATTTTTGGAAAGTACACAGAATGTCGTTTTAAATCAATGTATTTAGATAAAAATATCACTCAAATGATAAGAGAGAGTTTCCATTATTGGTACAAAGCAATTTTTTTTTTTTTTTTTTTTTTTTTTTTTTTGGCGAGGAGAGAACTTTCCGAGTTGGGACGGGGATAACTTCTGGTGGAAAACGTGTCGTCGAACAGCGATGTGTGTGTGTAAACGTGTCGTGCCATTTTCAATGTATGCCTTTTGTTGTTGAGAAGTTTTAAAACTACTACAAACTTTACTACTATATTATTTTCCGAATGCAATTTAAATCCAAGTACGACTGCTGTAAGCATAACTTTCTTCAGGATTTATTTTATTTTATATATATATATATATATATATATTATAAATACAAAGTACTTTAACTGATATTCTGTTAAGGTATAAAATGAATAATCCTTGCAATCTAGAAGTTTAATATCCTAGCACGGACAAATATAGCTAGAAGGCAGATATAGTAATATCTTGAACGTCCCTTCTATTCTTGGACTAAAGAACTATAAATCTTTTACGTCTAGTACATATGTGTATCATAACTTGTCATTTTTGTCTTGCTTTTATAGAAAGAAGTACCATTTTGAACTTGATCGATTCTGGCAGCCCTCTTTCTCTCTTTCTGATCCAATCTCCGACCAAAATTTTCTTAAACGGAAGCACGTATAATGATATTGTTTTGATATTTGTCGGTAGTCTTTACTTTATTATTTTGAGAACGTTTCAAGTGTTTCTTTCGATCATTGAGTATCAAGTGATCCATAAGAGTCATGTGCCAAGTTATATAAAAGTTTTTTGACATATCGTCCTGCTTTGCTTTTCTTGTTACGTCGGCGTAGAAGAAGAAGGAGTTCATAGTTCCGCGTCGTCGTCGTCGTCTGGGAAAGCTCCATCTTCACCCTGCAGATGCTGGTTGCTTCTCTCTCTGTTTTACCGGCAGAGATCTTGATCTCTCCCCTCTCCTTACTCCCATGGAGCCACGTGCTCTGTCATTCACAACATCAAAGAACAAGTCTAAAGAGCGAGAGAGAATAAACTTCCTAGCTTTTTCTAAGAAACGACCAATTGAGTTTATATAGTTCGCTTGCGTATACTATTTTAGTTCTTACAGCCAATGGCCTCTTTATTGACGTCAAAGGGAAAGAAATAAAAAAAAAAGAAAAAGAAAGCTCTCTGGACGCTGTCGGAAGTGCAACCACACACTACCATAATTCCATAAAGAAAGCATTTTGTTTGTTGTTTATGTATGGACGCTACTAGTGTTTCCTTGGATGACTTAATTTTCTCTTCCGAAAATAATGTTTATTTATTAGAAGTTTGAAATTATATAATTTTAAAGGCTATGCGGTGAATCTGGAGAGGTATTGCTCTCAGCCAAGAAGCAGTTAACTTCTGGGAAGGCGATCTAAAATTTTCTGAATGTAACTTTGTTTGCTTGTTTGGTGGTTTAATTTCCTCGTTCGGAACTGCAACTAAAGTCGTTGACCTACAGTTTAAGATGAGAGTGAAAAAAATGAAATGAAATCTTTGAGTTTTACGTCCCACGGTTATGCCGGTTAGGCTGAAGGAGACGGTGAAGATGAGAAATGAATGAAATGGTGGAATGAGTAAGATGAGAATGAAACAGTTTAATATCAACGTGAAACATTTAAGGGTCCACCAAGAATCAAACTCAAATCTTTGACATCAAATGTGACAACAGTAAACCAGTTTTGCAAATAACAGTATTTCAAATGAAATGAAATGAAATCTTACAGTTTTACGTTCCATGATTATGCCGGCTAGGCTAAAGGAGACAGTGATGATGAAAAATGGATGGAATGGTGGAATAAATAAAGTGGGAGGAGAACCCTGAGAAAAACCCACGCACTGGTGTTTGTCCACCACAAAGTCCACTTGGCGCGAGCTGGGATCGAACTAGGAACTGCACGCACCACAGGTGAACGCTCTTCCACTGAGCCACCGCGACCCCAATAGTATTTCAAACTAAAATTTCTGATACCAGCCTACATCGTTTAGTTCAAATAAAGCATTTAACGTTCATGCTATGCTGTGTAGAATTCGAAGCAAAAAGTGTTTAGAAGTAAGCAGTGGTGTGGGTAAAAATTATAAAATGTAATGAAATAACATTTTTTGGTTTTGCGTCTCATTGTTATGCTTGAAGGATGATTAATGAGAGTGAATGATTATGAAAGAATTGATGGAATGAAAATTAGGGAGAAGGAACCACGCAAGAAAACTGATGGACACGGTGTTATTCATCACAAATTCACATGGCCTAGGAATGAACCAGGAACTCTTGCTACAGAAGTGAGTGCTATACCACTGAGCCACTGTACGCCCAAGGGCGCCGATCCTGGGGAAGGCGAGGGGGCCCGGGCCCCCCAAAGCTCATATGGGCCCCCTATTGTATTTATGAATAGAAAATATTTGGCATAATTTGAGCGCAATTTGCCTTAAAACCTACGTCTATATATCTTCTGCATCTGAATGTCCCCCTCCCCCCAAATTTATAGAGAAATCGGCGCCCTTGCTTACGCCTCCCTCCACAATTTAATTGCTACAAGCTATGTGCTTTCCCTCAAGAGTCGTCACTAGAATCAAATATTGCAGGTGAACGTATGGAAATAACATGTACGCTGTAGAAACCTACATTCTGTATTTTTCATTTACGACAATCGAATTACTATATCAGACATAGCCACGACATGGCGTGGAGTGATTTTCCTCCCTTATTTACCTCATGTGTACAGTATATCTCACGTACGAAATTATCCCTCCCTTCACAGGCAATCGGACTTTGTATTACGCTAACAACGTAAAACCAAAACCCATCCACTCTAGGAACATAAGAATGAAGGGTGACAAGTTTTATTTTATTTTTTTTATTTATTTTATTTTATTTTTTATTTTATTTTATTTTATTTTTTTTAAAGGGGGAAGTTCGCTAGGAACCGTATGTGTGATAAATTTCTAATCTTGGATCTCACGTTTTGTAGGCTTCGGTTGGATCAGAAAGACTGACGGCAGGATTTGAATCTGGTATTTACCAATTGAGAAAAGGGCAAAAACAATAATTACCATATATCAGAGCACAAAATTTCTGGTCACTATTGCCTACCAAATATTTTAGTTTAGTGATAGACATTTGGCCTTTACTTTGTTTGCCTTGGAATTGGAGGGGAAAATGGCGACCAAAGACAAACCTGAAATTTCGTGTCCAGCCATATGCCAACGCGGAGATGAAAGGCAGAGATGTTCTGCGTGTGTACTGACAGAAGTTGTGAAGAATACTTCATTTTATGAGTAGAATTTGGCTTCAAAAATAAATAAATAAATAATAAAAAACCTTCCAGTAAAATTATAGAAATAAAGCTCTAAAATATTGCGAAGAATGACTATGGTAATGAACACTTCTGACTATATAGCCCAGCTCGCCTTTCCTCTATATCTCTCTCCCTCCTCACTCTGTTAACACTAAAGAAAAAAATAATAAAAAGAAGGCTCAGAAATCCATTACAAAGTATTTTATAGTTTAAGAACATCGAGATGGTAAGGGAGTGAAGCGATTCACTGCATTCAGACAGAACATGCATTAACATGAAAGATTTATTCAAAAGAAGAAAAAAATCGACAGGGTTGAAGCGAGACAAGAGAGATCAGATGGAGCAAAGCATTGTCGAAAACTACTAGTGACGTCATGATTTTATACAGTTCAGGAGCGTACGGTTTCAGCAGGGAGGGAGAGAGGGGGATTGAACGATATAGCTATGAAAGATGGGGCGTCCATCCCTTTGGGGCATTGGTTCAGCGGCCACCGGGAAGAGATGAGCCGTCCTAATCTTCGTCATCTCCCCGGAGGCTGTGCTTAACATCCGCTGATGCGTTTACAACGGGGGCGTCGCAGATCACATCTGGAACCGAAAGGGGTTAATAAACTGTGTACTGAACAGGAAAATATTTTTTTTTCTTTCTTTGTATACGTGCACACAGATTTATTTAAGAGAGAATGGAGAGGAAAGAAAAATGGTAATTAGATGAATGGTTAAGGTAGGCCTATTATCAGTTCAAAAGAGAAGCTTGGTGTTCAAAACAACAATTCTATGCTGATTTTGTGCTGTACTGTTCTTAGTGCAATTTTTCTAATATTTTTATTGTACTCTCTAAAATCAACAGATCAAATGGTCATGGTACGGGAATGTAACTTACGTCTAAAAATAAACTAAATATATATTAAAAAAGGTAGGGGTCAGTAGTAAAGCGTTCACCTCTGGTGCTTAGAGTCCCTGGTTCAATCCCAGCTCGCGCCAAGTGGGCTTAGTGATGGACAAACACCGTGTTTGTGGGTTTTCTCAGGTTCTTCCGTTTCCTCCTACTTTATTCATTCCACCATCACATTAATTTCTCATGATCACTGTCACCTCTAACCTAGCTGGCATAACTTTGGGACGTAAAACTGAAAGATTTCATTTCATTTTCAATAAATGTAAAACATATATATATAAACTCCCTAATTCTGTTCGTTGGTTCCTTTTCAGCACAAAGACTATATAAAGTCGTCAGTTTAAGTTAGAATCCGAACCAGCGCAATACATTCCAATTTCAAGGTAGTCTCACCTGGAATCGAACCCGGGATCCGGTGCAACAAAGACACTCTCGCTGCTCGCGAGATCGGTAGGAAAGGTAGTTGAGAGTATAAGTTTGGATCCACTACTAAAAGTGGAATTCGAACTATAATATTTGGGTTTGTATCAGAGACAAGCACACCCATCGGGAACTTAGATCCTAACATGGATTACAGTTGCCCACACGACGGGACAAGACAGAATTGTGTCGACGAGACGAGACATTAAACGTAAAAATGGCTGTGTCAGTTAAACACAATGGCTCTCTGTCACGAGAGTTGTGTTAAATTTTGACACATGCCTTGTGCTACTTCAACGCTGTCGAATATTGAAGTAAAGTGTTAAAATGGTAGTCGTTAAGTCAACCACCTGACGTGATGAGTCGTCATTTTATTAACACGTCATTGCCATTGAGCTACCCCGCCATCCAAGAGTTCGTTAATTGAGTTAACCCATTATGATCTTCACGAGTAATAGTGATTTTAATGATAACTATATTTGTATCCAGGGGTAAAAGTGGAACTGAATAAGTAGGGGGACGCATGACTTCACGCCCGTGGCGATCTTTGCCCATTGTGTTTTTTTTAGGAAATGGAGAGACGCCATAGATATTTCTTAAAATGGGGCAATGGCACTCCCCCGCGTTTCCCTTCATTTTTACCCCTGTCCGCATCCCATTTTCTACTATTGAAATCAAGGTGTATGATAGTAAAATACTAGAAGTCGCACATCTCGCAGCTAGATGGAAGCAAACATCCCTCAGCAGTCCACCTCTACCGGACGAAATTGAAACTTCTAGGTGTGGTCTTTACTATCTTTTTAACAGAGTTTATTGCTACACGAATTATTTCGAAGTAGAAACTCGGAAATCGTATCTTAAGCATATGCTTATATCCAATGGCGGATCGAAGATATGATCAAGGGAGGGGCTAAACCATAGTTTGCAGCTTTATCCAGTGCAAAGCAGGATTAAAGCCCATTTTATCCAGTATACCTGAGCGTCAAGGGGGGCTATAACCCCTATAGTCCCCCCTTGGATCCGCGCGTGCTTATATCCTATATGTAATATGGAGGGACTGAAGCGGGGCACAATGGCTCAATAAGAGCGCACTCAACTCTCATACTAAGGACTCTATCCTAGGTGATGTAAGTTTGCGGCGAACAACATCGTGTGTGTGTGTGTGTGTGTGTTTTTTTTTTTCGGGGTTCTCTCGTTTCGTCTCGTATTCTTATTCCGGCAAATATTTCATTATCATTCACTTTATTAACCACGCGTCTCCTTTAGTGTAGTGGGCATAGATTTAATTTCATTCATTTGTAGTATGCCCACAATTATGTCCACTTACTGGAAGTTGAAAGTTCGTAGTACGACACCATGAATATCCAGCTAAAACGCGTCGACCTTAAGCAACAACACATAAGTAAGGTAAATAAAACTAAAATACAGGGTGACCAAAAAGTAGGTATACATTCCCATATTGATCTGCTCATTGCATTTCATATCATTTCGTATTGTTATCAAAGAGGTAGACCTAGCTTCCTTATGTGTTCTTAATGCCTTTTTCTTAAACTTTAAGCCCGAAACAGCCGAAGCAAATAAGCTCATAAGCTAGAATGTTATACTTGATCAATGCCGGAGTGTATACCTACTTTTGGACCACCCTGTTAGTGTTGTAAAAAAACGGTTTTTTTTTCTGTGAAGTTTTTTTTCAATAAAAAACATCGTTCTTTTTCATGTTTTTTTTCAAATGTCTGTTTTTTTTCTGGCAGCTATTATTTATTGATGTATGTTGAAGATTATTGAAATAATCAATAGAACTTGAGTCGAAGCCCTCGTAACTTACAAATCGTTTGTTTCCTTGTACATATACGAGCAAAATCGTGTGATTATTCCTTTCGGACCCAGATCATTTTTGGCGTTTTCCTACTTTGTCAGTTAGTGACGTATTCCTCAAAAACCATTTACCCTGTTGATATGGTTAAGACCTTGTTTTTTAGAAAAGGAATGTGGCTATTTTTTGGTGTACGTTACATTGCAGTGTTGCGAGCGGGTGGGAAATTACTGAGGGAAATGTAGGGGTGAAAATTTACAAAAAATCCCTAACCGAAATTCAAGATTTTTTGAATCTAACACCACTGTTGCCATATGGGTCTAAGTCACCTAAAAAGATTCTTTGGTGCGTTGACAAGGTACAGTGAAAACCTGAAGTCGCTGGCTTCCATTCAAAGAGAGAAAGAAAAAAATCTGTTTCCATACACATGAAATTTTGACACTTTTTACGCCTCAAAAGCAAAAATCAACAGATATGCCGACGCTACAGCTTCTCTAATTATCCTATTTGAAACTTTTTATGGTGTGTTCTGTAGGCTAAAGAGAAGGCTTTCAGGTAGTGGTACATTTGTTGCAACGTAGCGAGCAACAGGGAAATAATAGAGGGGAAAGGGAAATTTGCCGAATTTTTCACTTAAAATCGGGAATTAATTGTTTTGGCTGGAAACATTGCCATAAAACATACGTAAACTATCTGAAAGTAAACCTTGGTACCCTAAGAATGTATCCTACAAGTATCATTGCGATATCTAACAAAGTAAACATGAAATTTAAAAAAAAATCTCATTCTAACTCAGAAATGCACAATTTTCTTACCATTTACAGAACATGGTTTATTATAAGCCACAACTTTACTTCCCCTAATTATTCTACCGAAACTTTTTATGGTGCGCTGTGTCGGCTAAGGACAAGGCTTTCAGACAGTGGTACGTTTGTTCGAATGTAGTTAACAAGAGGGAAATAATAGAGACCAAAAGGGAATTTTTCCAAAATTTCCTCCTAAAATCGGAAATTAAAATTTTCTGTAGTTGGCAACAGTGCTAGCAGACACACACAAACTATCTTAAAAGAAGCTTTGGTATCCCTATTATATACCCTACAAGTATTGTGACGATATCTAATAAAGTAAGCAGATCATTAAAAAATATTTCAGTCTACGTAAAAAAATCAATTATCTTTCCACTTAGAGAACAAGGTCTACTGTAAACCTCAACTGTGCTTCCCCTAACTATCGTATTGAAACTTTCTATAGTGCGTTGTGAAGGGCAAAGACAAGACTTTCAGATACTGGTACTTTTGTTCCTATGTAGTCAACAAGAGGGATATAACAGACAAAACACGTAATTTTCCCCTAACATCTTGAATTAAAATTTTCCGTAGCTGGCAACACTGCTACCAGACAGACGAAAACTATCTTAAAATAATCACTGGTACATTACTAATATATCCTACAAGTATCATGGCGATATATTAAGAAACAATGCTTTTAATTACCAAAAATATATTTCAATAAACAGAAAAGTAGGGAAAATCAAGAGTTAGAGCCTAAATCCGAATTTTTTGTGCGTCCCCTAATTATTCCACTGTAACGATATGTACCCGAGTTTGTTCAGTAAGAACAAATGTTCGACTGGCGTAAATTGACTTGCATTGGGACGTATAGGTAGGTTTATAAAAAAAAATTCGAATTTTTTGCCCAAATTTAAGGAGATTTTAATTTCCGTAGTTGGCAACACTGCGTGCAAGCCCATCCAATTGATGTCAACAATTAGGTATCCATCCGACGTATCTACCTGACAAGTCTTAAGGAGAGGTCTCTACAACGAATGAAGCTACAGGGGAAAAGTAATAAAGAAAATTCGAAAATTCTTGAATTTTTGACGGGTGAAATTTGAGAAGGAATTTCGACACACAGAAGAAGAAGAAGAAACTAAAATGATAAACTATGGACCAACCATATTTGGCAAAAAAATATATACCGATATCTTAATTAGTGACCATACAGGAGCGGATTAAAAAAGTGACACACGCGTATGTGCCACTTTGGCCATGTGGGTCCGAAAGGGTTACGAGTGTACATTTAATTACATTTTTTTGACTACTAACTTGTGTTGTTGTAGTAATTATAGTCTTGACTAATAATAATATCGTTGTTGTAAACAATCATAATCTCTCCTTTTTACATCTTCGTTCCAATACTGATGCTGAGAAATGCAGGGTGTTTCAAAATGAATATCGGGGAATTAAGTCTTCGTAGTACTTATTACATTTTACGCACAATTATAAACAATACATCAAATAAAAGAACACGTCAAACAGTTTTTGCTTCAAGTGTTCGATGTGAGCTTCATTCGTCACATGGCACACATTGAGTCAATAGGCGAGAAAGGCCCATAAACTTTCCGCCATATGGCACAAAACATTCAATTCATACAGACGGTTGCACTGTAACTACAGAGTCAATCTTGCAAAATTAAAACACACAAAGCTTTCTGGTCTCTAGTCTCCATCTTTACTATTTGCTCTTTCTAACGGCAGACAGAGGAAACAATGCATGGCATGCGTGTGTTCAAAACTGTTTGAGTTATTCTTTCATTTGATAATGCTTATAATTGTAAGTTAATTGTAATAGATACTACAAAGTTTCAAAACCCTAATATTCATTTTGAAACACCCTGCATTACTTCAAATTATGTCATTCTATATTCATGTCTTGTATGTACACTCATGTCCAAAATTATTGTTCCATGCCTATAAATATGTTGTTCTAGGAATATAATTTGATAACGAATCCGCCTGGTATTTCTTATAATGTTAGTGTGTGTATAATCGGCAAAGACATGTATGTGGAAAATTTCATGTCAAATCAGCAGTAAATAAGAACAATAAAACGAAAATGAAACTTTTTTTGTCGATTTAACAACATTTTCTTTTACTCTTTCTCATTTTCGTATTTATAATTCTTTTCCTTTGAAATTTACCATAAATATACATTTTCAGATTATACACACAGCATCAGTATTAAAAGTACCCTGCAAAATCCTTATCAAATTATATTCTTACAAGAAGACAGTTATAGATATGCGACAATCATTTTGGACATGAGTATACATATCATCGGGCCTGCCCTAGGCAATTTGTCGCCCGCGCAGTGATGTAATTTGCCGCCTCCCTCTTTCTCCAGAAAGAACAAATCTTAAAAGTCACGATTTTAAGTATGCTACTCCAGCATGAACAACGAAAGGGAAGGAAACTACACCCGCACCCGCACCCGCATACTTACTATAAATACAATATTGTTGTGTCTGTTTTTTTCTTTAAATATTAATCTATTATGTTAGTGAAAAATAAAGCAAATACATCTGAAAGATGGTAATCCATTTTATAGAATTCAATATCAAGTTTCAATCTCAACATATCAGTTTGCAATTATAGTGCAACTAGCTCTTTTACCTTTATTTCTCGATTTTCCTTCTACATCTGTTATTTATTATTTTTTTTTTTAAGTGTTTCCACCTTCAATGATAACGATCCTATTTGCGACAAAGACAAGAGAAGCTCTGCTAACTAACCAAAGGGGGCAGGCATTCGAGAATTGAGTTCCTGTGTTTGACAACAATCAAGCAGTTTATTCTGGGATTTATTTTACCATTTGCTTTAGCACTGATCATGAGACTTAAACTAATGAGACCTAAACATAATTTATGAACGTAGTATTCAAATAGAAGGTCAGCTTAGTAAATTTAGCTACCATGATCATGAAGTCTGTCTCCAACAAGAAATATTTATTTTAAATAAAATACTTATGACAGATATTGCAGCCCCGTGGAAATGCATGTGTTGCACATGTGATAGAGCCAGCAATGCATATCATATATCAAGTCGACAAATTATTTATATATGATATTCAGAAAAATATTAGTAGGCAAATTAGTTTTAGTTTTTACCTTTAGACAAGTTATTTGCGTTTTATACTGTTCGTTATATTATTTTCGTACTTATTAAAGGCCTACTTTCACGAAAAAAAAAAAAAAAAAATGTTCATTTCTACTTTTATTTCTTCGTTGATATTGGTGAAACAATACAAAAACCCGGATTCTTAGTAGGTACACTACTCATATAAATTGTAAAATATTTGTACCGCATCAGTTTCTAGTGTTTAATTTATGTTGCATTTTATGGTAATTACACCTACATAAAAATACTTCAGACTTAAATGACGTAAGATACATTACAAATGACTATTTGAAAAAAAACGAAATTTAGAAAAAAAACGAGAGGCAATGTTTTTTTTCTAAAAAAAACGTACATTTCTGAAAAAAAAACGAACGTTTTTTTTTCTGTTTACAACACTACACCCTGTAGAATCCGACTTAATCAATGTGTTATGAGTATTGGTTATTACGTGCTCGGTGCTCTCTCGTTAAGTTGTGTGGATGATGTTCGTAAGGTATTATACAACGGAAGAAAACCACATTGTAACCGACTCCTAAACACCTATTCGTTCAGATTGTCAACCTTAAGAGGGTCTATAATTTATCAAAGATATTAATTTTTCCCACTCCTTTTACTCAGAGCAAGATAAGATTGGAAAAAGAGGAGCATTGTCGGTGGTGATCCACTCTCATCCAGCTTGTTCTTTCTTTCCTTCCTTTTTCCTTCAGATGACACTGGTTACAAAGAAGTACCCGAAAACTTTTTTTTTTTTTTAATTTGATTTATCTTCAAGAAGCTACAGTCCAACTTGTATACTCTGGAAGGAAGGAAGAAAAAACCGTGCTCATTTTCTGTTTGTGTAATCTTTTCTTAAAGCAATGACTAAAGGTAGTGAGTCGATCTAACCGTCCTTATCCATATTAGAAGCTTCTGATGGGTGTGACTATCACACAGTCGAAATAGAAAACCAAGTCATTTGTAATCAATTAAAGGGAGTAATATTAATGTTGTTTCGAGAGTAAACTAATTTTCAACAGATCAATGAGTAACTATGAGAACTGTTCAAAGGTACAGGGTTCACCTTTGGTATGAGGGGTCTGGGGTTCGATCCCAGATCTTGCGAGTTTGTGTGGACAACATGGTATCCGTGAATTTTCTGGCCAGATAACTGATGCTCATCCTTTTTGGTTCACGATGTTCCGGGCAGAAGAACATAGAATGCATTACAATGGTTCAGATTTCATGTTTAGACTGTTAGGACGTTTGCACACGGCAACGATAATATCGGTGGAAGCCCCAATAATATCGGTGTCGGTGTCGGCGTACTTTGCACACGTCGCCGACAATATCGGTGGAAGCCCCGACAATATCGGTGTCGGCGATAGTTTGCACACGTGGCCGATAATGTCGGCGCTGAGACTAGTATTGGACAAGACGTGAAACATAACTCAAGTAATTTTCACATATTAGAATATTTGAATAATTATCTTAATATAATTATTCGAATAATTTTAGCTTTTTATTCAAACAACTATTTAAATGAAATGTATTTTCACATACAACTTTTGAACGCATATTAAATTTTACAACATACAGATATAAACTAGGAGCACAACCGGAATATATTATTATTATTATATCAGGAAATTATTAATTTTGTACTGCTTACAATCCACACATAATCCATTTCACATCCCAAGCAAGTAGTGCCTCACAGCTATTTTGATTTCTTCACCTGTATTGAGTTAGCTTTTTACAATAAATAATGTATTATTTATGCAATCTTCCGCCCTTTCCCCTTTCTATTATCTACCATTGCTTGTCGAGTGGGACCGAGCGAAGTAATCGACACACACAATATATTCTGCACTGTGTTTCTAAAAATCTTCTCCATATATGAAACCAAAAGTTCTAATAATCGGGAAAATTATTTTTTTAAACAAGGACTACAAAAACTGTTCTGAAGAGGTGTGAAGGACGGTACAAAAACTTATAAAAAAAATATGCCTAAACATGTTTAGATTTCACAGTGCCGTTTAAATACGTAGATTTCGTAAACATAATATTTTCGTTTCGATGAGAATTATTGCTGTGAGACATTGCAAACTATATTAGGTTAATTTCTGTTGAAACACTGTTACATATCGTATGTACCTGTATGTACATTATTTTGTTTTCCATGCAATTAACACTAATGTTATAGTAGATTAAATGATAAGATTTGAATTAGTTATTTTGTTTTACTTGGTCCATACATACGTGTCGTTTCTCGTTTCTTTTTGTCTATGAATTCAAAATGCTCGGCAAGGCTTGCATAAACTTCTCGCCATGCTTTTTGCTTTTCAATTTTGTCCTTAAAAGAGTCTGTTGTCTTATCCCATATGCAAGGTCTGCATTCCACAAGTTCGATAAGGGTTAAAATATCATACGGAAAAATTTTTGCCATCTCTAAAATTGTAAGCAAAACTAGAAAGGTAAGAACACAAGAACACACAACCTTTTCACCCACTCACTATAGCTAAACTGGAGAACTCTATCAGGTGGTCGATCCCGGTACAAAGGGGAGAAAGGAAACTTGCATACATAGCTCTGGTCTTTGTTTCCATTTGCCATTCCACAAATTCTTTTAAAAAATGGGGGTAGCGTTGGAAGTTAGAGAAAAGATGTGCGACAAGTGAAGCGTGGAGTCACATCCCTGTTTTTGAGATCACAATCAAGAGAATGCCAAATGAGTCACTTGTCCTCGGGAGCTTTGAAAAGAACGTTTGATTATCCTCAATCATTGCTTATCGAGTGAGACCGGGAAAATTGTGTGCACACAATTCTGATGTAAATAAAAGAAAGTAATAATAATCAGGATTTTTCCATATGCTTATGTTCACTGAGTATCAAACTTTGAAAATTACGCTTGAATTAATTTCCAGAATATAATAAAACTTAAATGCATTAGTAGATTTAAAAAGATACAATCAAAGAGAGAGAGAGAGAAAGAAAAAAAAGGGAGTAGAAAATAATCAACAGAAATTGGTTATGTAAATTTCCTATATTCTATTTGATAACTATTTAGAGGGAAATCAGTACTCTTCAGACTTCCCACATTTTATATTTATTTAATAAAGGGAATTAGCTACTCCAAAACAGAGACTGTAAAAAAATAATAAGCTGTTCCAAAGTTGATTATAGGACAAGATAATAATAATATTATACAATTGTAATAGAAAAAAATGGAAAAACAAAAATACACAGCGCCTTGTCACTCTCTTCATCTAACCCGCTGGCCGGCCGACATTATCGGTGGCGTGTGCATCCAATCATAAGAAAACATTGCCCCCGACAAAATCGGTGTCGGCGGTACCGCCGACAGTATCGGGGGCTTGGCCGACAGCATCTGCGTGTCGGAGGAACTGCCGATAATATCGGTGGCGTGTGCAAGCTACGATTTGAATACATTGAAGTCGATTTCACCGCCGACATTATCGGTGGGACCACCGATATTATCGTTGCCGTGTGCAAACGCACTTAGTCTACCGGTACGTCTCATTTAGCTTTGATGCTGAAAAGAGACACTAAATTTACAAACATGAAGTACGTAACTTCACAATTGTGCAGATAACGTTTTAGTCAACGCTTTAATACCATACCGGAGCTGATAGACCCGCAGGCCCACAACCAGAGCGGGCTAGGGAGGCCAGGCCCCCCCGAAACTTTTCGTGGCCCCTCCAGCCCTCAATACAAAATGCTATTAATAATACAAGAGATTTGTAAGAGAATTTTTAATGACTTAGCTCCCCCTAACATGTTCATGGCCCCCAAACCTCTGTGGCTGTTTCGGGCCTGTAGACCCGTGTGGCTATAGGATATTAATACAAAAATAACTCAGTTTGTGAGCATCGCTAATATGCAAACTTCAAAAGATTTAATAGTTACGGGTTGCATAAATATCTAGGTGAAAATATTTCCGTATTTTTAATATTTATTATGAAAGCAACACCTTCAGTTTGTCAATCACGCTAATTTCTAATGGTTTACAGTCAGCTTAATTTTTGCCGCTCTCTACACTGGCTTTTTCCTGACACCAAGAGATGTCGCTAGCGTGCAAGCAATTTGGAGACAAGTCGAATGCTTGGGGGAAGAACTAATATTAATAATAGCCTGCCGTTTTGACGAATATTATGCCACAATTGAAGCCCGTATATCTAAATGGAGTTTCGAATTTTACGAAGAGATTAAATTGGGTTATTTTAAGGGGATGTACGTATTTCCGTAACTTAACACTCAGTTCCAAATCTTCGTAGCAGTTCTTATACAAGATATTATGTAGCCTGATCTTAAATTTTGTTTCACAGCCAGCGATCCAATATGAATTTGGAGCTAATGTTTCGTTTTCTATCCTCTGATGAAACTATTTTTTTTTTCAGCTTAACAGCTGAAACATTGCTAGTCAGCGACACAAGTTCTTTCCGTTTCTCAAGATTTTAAATTTTGAAAATAATGGTGGTATGCCTGGAACTCACAACAGTGGTATGTCTGGAACGTGCAGAAAATTACATTTTTTAAAAATTTACTGAAAACTGAACTCAAATTGTCCTTCCATTCTGATGTTATTTACGCCCCCCCCCCCAAAGAAAAAATTCATAACTAGGGACGTTTAGTTTTCCTTTTATTTCATCCCTGAAATCGTTTTTTTTTTTTTGCCCAAAATCGGTGTTATTTTTCGCGATTTAATACAAGCAAATATAGGTTATTTGCTTTATTTTGTAATGGTTTTGAAAAGCAAGTATATTGTAAACATAGAGAAAATGGTCTGCGAAAGCTAATTAAAATAAAATATAATTTTAAAATTAAACGAATAGTTATAAATTTTGACATCTTAAATTTAAATAAATTATATTTTTAGACTTACCATCTGAAAAAAATGGTTTGATATCTCTCCTAAACTTGGATTTATTTAATGTATGATTTGAATACATATATCGACTAGAAACCACACTGCAGTGTTTCTTAACATTTTCTTCACTTCAAAAATATCAATTCATAATATACTTATTTAAAACGCAATTCATATCATTATCAACAAACATTTTCACTTAATGACGAATTTATAGTTTCTTCAATGTTTATTTTTCAAAAGACAAAATTGTCAATATTTCCACATTTTCTTTTTTAAGGTTTTGTCTCCTTACCGTAACTACGGAGTTTCAGAATCAACGTTGGAAGCTGGCAAAGATATTGGTTCAAGAAGAGCACAGGCAGCAAAATCTCAGGGGCAAAAACTTTCACTAACCAACCGGTTTAAAAATAACAGGACTGATGGTCTTCTGTGAATCACATTTTGTTGGAAAGGAAACTTACGTTATTTTATTAATATTACCGGCCAACATGGCGATTTCGCGATTTAAAAACACCAAAAACAGCTTTCTGTCATATATTTAGGTATATATCTATATACTTTACTTGACCTTTTTCAAGTTTTCGATGTCATCATTAAAACTAAATCTTCACGTCCCTATTCATAACTTAACATATATTTGTACACTTTCTCATTAAAAACTATACTTGTTAAACAAGAAAATGCTTGATATAGCATGAAAATTAGATCTTACATGTCCTCTGTACTCTTTCTCTTATAAAAACAGTCTAGTACTATCCAGGAGCGTCATTTCAGATTTTGCTTTGGGGGGGGGGGAACAAGACCTCTTGATATAAGTAAAATTTCGCGTTTTTCACTGATTTACTACTATTCTAATGATAAAATCTATATACATCTCAAACTCAGGGGGGGGGGCAAATGCCCCTCCCTGCCCTCCCTAAATGACGCCCCTGGTACTATCATTTAAAAGAAAATGGTGGAAGTATTTTACAATTACTTATCGTCTTTTCGGGTGCAGAATAATGCCCGTTCAATACTACATAGACGTAGTCGCTTATAGTATTGCACCAACCCTTCCTAACAAAAAGTTCAGGGTGCGCGCCTGCCCTAACACAAATATTGCGTGCGATATAGAGGGTTATGTATGATTAGATTCAGTTTATAATTTTGTTTTCTTGAGTAATTGTCATACACTCACGGGAGAGTCTTCATCCCGGCGAAATTAAAATACCGCTAATTTTACAGTAATTATGTAATATCTTCAAATAGATAAAAGATAATCGAAATGTGGAGCAAGAGCGCCCTAGACAATATTATTTTGCATGAGGTACCGTTATGACAAGTCACCTAGTGGCTTTCCGTTTTCAGCCGTTTAAAAACGCGAAAATAAATGCCGATTTTCAAAATGGCTCGAAATCGAAAGCAGATAAGTGAGTCGTGATAACGGTTTCTCATGTAAAATGATATTGTCTAGGGCGCTCTTGTTCCACATTTCGATTGTCTTTTATCTAATTGAAGATATCACATAATTAATGTAAAATTAGCGGTATTTTAATTTCGCCGGGATGAAGACTCTTAACGTAAAGCAGTATGTCTGGCAACACTTGGTAGCTCTATCCATGTTTTGATCAAATGACTGACATCAGTTACTGAGAAAGTTAGTTCGAAAGCTTGCCGCCTGCATATGTATTACAGGCACGTAGTAAATGCATTAATCTTCAGAAAAAAAAAAAAAACTTGTAAAAATCGTTAAAATTAAATAATTTCTTGATACTAAAGACAAATAACTTCCGAAGACATGTAACTTCAACCTTTTCGAGACTCACATGTAACCTAAAACCCTTGAGACTTACAAGGCCCACACACGGTCCAAGGTTTGCGCAAACAAGGCTGTTTGTGCAAACAGTTTGACCGTGTGTGGCGATGTATGAACTGTTTGTGCAAACGTTTGTGCAAACATTTTCCACATCGAACTCGTTCGAAAATTGTTTACACGAACATGATGTTTGCGCAAACACGTGGACCGTGTATGGGCATGTTTGTGCAAACACGAGCTTTATTTCCGAGTAGGAATCCTAGTGTACAGACGATTATTTCTTGCGCTATGGCGTCAATGAATAGGAATCAAGAATTCTGGCGAGAATTTATTGACCTTTATAGAAATTTACCTGAACTGTGGAAGGTAAAGAGTGAAGATTATAAAATCAGGAATTTGAAAAATGCGGCATATGAGAAGTTAGTGAATAAAATGAAGGAAATAGATCAAACGGCGGACAGAGAGTCAGTGAGGAATAAAATCAATTCACTTCGTTCTGTATACCGAAGAGAACTAAAGAAGATAAATGCAAGTACAGGATCTGGAAGTGGAACAGATGACGTGTATGTACCCTCGTTGTGGTATTTTTCCCATATGGACTTTCTGAGAGACCAGGAAATGCAATTATCCGGTATTTCGACCGTGGATGAAATAATTGATGTGTAAGAAACACTTTCATTTAATATAAGTAGTGGTAAATGTGTGCATATGTTATGATAGATATTTTCATTTGTGACCTTGTTCTCAAAAAAAAAAAAAAAAAAAAAAAGTCTTCATTTTTCACACCGCACCATTTTAAACGTGCATGTTGGTAACAACAGTCGTTGTGCTGCTAACTTCAATAGTTTCTGGAGTTCGCGCCTTCGCGGCCGTCGGTGGGGCCGAAGGGGGGGGGATCAACACCGAAGCGCGGGAGTTCCAGCAATGACATGATTGATAATCTGCATGACATCACGTAACAGGCATTTTTCAGCGCCCAACGCCACCGATCATACCTCCACTGAGCATAGCAGCACGCGAAGTTTTGTTGCATTCGTACAAAAGATTTTGTGTTCTAGTTGATAAGATAAAAAAAAAATCCTTGACTGAATGACTGCAGACCCATTTTGCAAGCAGCTTGTTACAAACAGTCGCTTTGTCATTTCATCAAGCAATGAGCTCACCAACACCAAGCGACAAATTTCGTCTACTCTAGTACCCAATAACATCTGCCAGGGTGAAAAACTTGGTCAGACAAAGGTCATAAGTTGACATTGCCAGACTAAAGTCTAAATTAGAGCAATCTTACGAAAAAAAAAACCCTGTAGGGTAGGCAGTGGCGGAGCTACTGCCTCTGCAACGGCAGGGAGGCCCAAGACGTAAGGAGGCCCTGATTATATGTGTTTTATTTTAGTCAGACATGAAATCGCAATCAAGAAAAATAATTTTTGTTACTTCCGTTGAAAACTATACGCACTATTTTACCCTAAGATTATTGGTTTTGAGCGGGTATAACACCTGATTTTGTCATTCCTGATGTGATCAAAGTTGGGGAAAAAGATATCTTTATTTTTCTGAGTAAGTTTAGAACTACTTTCGGAACAGTTACAGTCCGTTTGGCTACAAGTCTGAGGTAAATTTAATATATTACAAAATTTATTTGAAATCAAATTAGATTTCACAACAGTATATGCGTATGTAACTCGTAATCAAAAGATCATTAGGAAAATAAGCAACATAATATTTTTCCAGAACTGTCACTGTCAATCAGCCGTGTACACATACATATCCTCGTTGAATTATAACAGTGTAACAATCATGAAAACTCCATTCACATATATTATATTCAGTTTTAAACAATTAGTAAATAGTCCTAATTCAAAGTAGCGGTAATATTCTGATTATTACATGTAGTTACTCGTGTTTACATGGTGTCATTCATTGCCTGACTTTGAATGTCTGTGCTGGAAAGAAACATGAAATGCTTAAATTGTTTTATAGGTCCTAATAAGTCCTGGCAAGATTTTTCTGTATCTGTGTGTGTGTGTGGGGGGGGGGAGGGCTGATTTTGAAGTTCCGCCACTGAGGGTAGGTGTTATTTATATAGCCTACTATACATTAACGTTAAACAAGCTGCTTCAGTGGACATGCTTACGCGATTAAACTCAAAATTGAACTGAAGTTTGTGCAAACAGTTGTATCGTGTGTGGCCGAGTGTTTGCGCAAACACGATGTTTGCACAAACATGATGTTTGCGCAAACCGTGGACCGTGAGTGGGCCCTGTTAGCAATGCATAAGGAGGCTTCGTAGATTGAGGGAGAAAATGGATGGGGAAGCGGGCATAGCGTTTGATCACTCCCTGGTTTGTTTAGGACTCATTTAGTTTTGGAGGGAACCAGATGTGTCGAAGGAAGAGCAAAAATACTACGTAACACAGTCTCCTAATTTTTCATTTTTTTCTCCTCTTTCCATTTCTATGAATATCTTGCTCCCTCGTCTAAATCGAATTTTTCACTTTGATTGATTTCAATGGGGACAATGAAACGCGCTAAACCCTACAGAATGGTTTTTTTTAGAGGGCTCAAGGGCGGAGTCTTACCAGTTTGCTTCGAGCAACAATAATGGGAAGTTATCACGGAGTTTTACGTACACCAACAGTGTGTCCAACTAATCGATTTTTTAGCTGGACATGGCAGTAGAGTTGGATTTGCTACGATTCTATTTTCATGGCCATTTTGCAATCGATGATCACTTATGATGAGTATCCTCAGCGGGCCTCGCGCTCAATGATCTCAATAAGGCTCACTAGCTAAGAGTCACACTAGCTTGAGCTCGAACTTCAAATGCTCAATGAGGTCCCGAGTTGGATTCCCGAAAAACGCTTTTTCAGTCTAGCCACCTTGAAAGAGGTTTTCCTGGGTTTTCCTTATTCTCACCAGGCAAATGCCGGGTTGGTACCTCACTTATAGGTTCCAGGATGCTTCTTTCCTTCCCCCCATCCTTTCTTCTTTCCCTTTCCTCGCATAGTGTGCTCGCCGAGGGACGTCATCCCTCAAACGTAACGGGCTTAAATGGCCATAGATGCCGAAAGCCCAGAAATCTAAATCCTAAATCTTAAATCCAATTCTCAATGAGATAGCACAATTAGCTTGATTTCGTGCTCAAATTAACCACATAGAGCTGGCTTTCATTAAGGGCTTAGACCTGTGGCATGTGGGAACATTAGCTAGTTCCCTTCCGACTAAAGAAACTTGGGGGAAACATTGGGAATTCGGATCCTATTTCTACAAATACGTGAGCCACACTTCCATTTAAATGAAATAAAATGTTAATGATTGATTAACACTAATATAATATTATAAGAATTGTTAAAATGTACCGTGTGCACTTCTAACCAAGAGCTATTTCACAGAAACAGAAATATAATACAACGTTTATTCTTTTGGGTGATAGTGTAAATAGTACTGGAGATTTTCTATAATGGCTTGAAAATTTAGGGTGAAAATCTGGCTTCCCGAATTGCTAAAGTTTCATCGTAAAATGCACAAGAATACAAGAATAAATAAATAAAAAACAAACAAAATTTCTCTAGTTGCTAAAATCACGTAATAGTTATAATTGACTTTGGTTTAAGACCTCAAATTTATTAGAAATATAACGCTCAACTTTTTCATTTATTTCTGGTCCGAAGATAAAATAGAAATAAATTTCTAAAGACGTCGATTGATCCTTCGACTCCTCTTTCCGAGCACATCTCCAAGGTATAATAGGGGACGCGGTGGTTCACGTGGCAGAGCGTTCATTTCTGGTGCGTGGGGTTCCAGGTTCGATCCCAGCTCGCGCAAAGTGAACTTTGTGGTGGACAAACACCGTGTGTGGTGTTTTCTCGGGGTTCTCCTGTTTTCTCCCACTTTATTAATTTCACCATTGCATTAATTTCTCATTATCACCGTCTCCTTTAGCCTAGCCGACATACCGTGGGACGTATAAATAAAAGATTTCGTTTTCTAAAGTATAATGTCAGTGGCGGCTTTTAAGGGAAGTTATGTCGGCAAAGAATAAAATTAGCTAAACCTTTCATCTCAGTTATACTCGTATCTAAACTCTCTAATGCAAAAAAAAAAAAAAAAAAAAAAAAAAAAACTATGATTAACACGTTATCTTAGTACAGCGTATTTAATTTTTTTCACATACCTACAGTATATATAAAGCAAATTGCTTCCATGAATGTTTTTAACTTTAAAGGTTAGCAACATTGTCTGAGAGAAGTAAGCAGTGAGACATTAGAACAACCTAATTTGCATTGCACCAGCTTATTAGCTCTCGGAATTGTCCCCGTTTCTCTCTCCTCCCTTATCGAGTCAGCTGTTGAATGACGTCACTTTTAATATGGCCTGCGAGGTCAGTGGGGGATACTTTTTAAATGTTAACATTTTAAGGATTTGTGTAAACATGTAGCGTTTCCAATTTTAATAGTGCTTATACTGTCTCCGACCATTAAATTGGGGCGATGCATTTTAGTAATCTTGCTAATAGGGACAATATTTCACTGTCCGTTTCTGCCCAGCTGGAGAACCTTTAATTCTCCTTCAACGTTATGGAATCCCTGAACTTTACACAAATTAATGGTTTGCAAGTGCAATTTATCACTGGAGCTTAATTCCTTTTTCCGTGTCTTATTTAACAAACAACAATTCTATTTTGTTCGTTAGAATCATTTCCGAAACATTTTATTGTTAAAACACAACCAAAACGAATTATTTCTATTCTGAAAACATATTTTACCCTTAATTTCATTTTAAGAAAGAGGCATGACTATACAAGTTGTAGAACTTTTAAGGTCATGTAGTACAGTTGCTCTCAACCTTTTCGAGCGTAGCCTTCTCTTGGGTGAATGCAACTGTTCTGAGTACCCTCCCCCCCCTCATCCTAACCCAATCCACCCATGCCCAAGGCTGAACGTAAGGACTTCGATGGACGTACCCAGTCTAAAGCCACATTGCCACGTTAAATGAATCTTGTACACCTTGTCTCAAAAAGGTTGAGCGCATTCTTTATTGGTGTTTTGAGGCAAAAATTTTCTAAGTCCAGCTTCGGGTATCTTCGGGAAAAAGTAAGCCAGGTTCGAACCTCCAAGCCAGCCTTTGCAATCGGGAAAAAGTTTGCAGATTTGTTTTTCTTCTTTTAAATATAATAAGACTTGTTACCAAGTGTTTAAAAAAGCAACATTGATTGAAATACTTAATGATACAATATTTCGAAACTTTTTTTTTTTTTTTTTAATGTCAGCACATGCTTGTTTGTCATTTAGCTCTCCATACGTAATGGAACATTTAAATACGTTAAAGAATCTTTCCATATGTAAAAGAATGCTCAAAGTTAAGAAATAGAACATAATTATCGCCTGAGTACTAAAATAAAAGTCAAAGTAGAACAGAAACAGCGTTTGTAATGGATATGAATGTCATAATTATCTTGAGATCCGTTATACATCGCTAGAAGCATAGTTCTAGAAGTCCTTGCGTTAGCTCATTGGTAAGCTGTCGGATTTCAAATCTTAAGGTTGAGAGTTCGAATCCCGTCTAGGTTAGTCCTTTTTTAAAATTATATTTTACGCAATGCATGAAAAATTATATAAAATAATTACATTAGAATACATAAGTTGTGTATATATAACATAATCATTGCAGAACATAGTAATTATTATGTTTAAAATATAACATCTGAGATAATTTTCACAGTAGGTCGGTATTATATATGAGGATGTAAATACAACTTAAGAAACTCGTTCAATAGCAATAAATAAGTTATGTAGTGTATTTATTTGCATCTATTTGTCATACAGATGTAACTTCTCAATATTCTCATTACAGCATGTCATTTACATTCGTGAAATACAAAATATTCCTACGGATATAGAAAGTGTATAAACAGAGTATCCAAAGTCGTATCCTGCTTCAAGACACATAACTTTTCCCAATCCCCTTAACGTCACGGGAAGAAACACAAACTCTCTTTAGAACGGAATGTCGTTAGTTAGAGTCTCATTCGAATACGTTGAATATGCTTTTGTATATTCATATCTCTCTCTCTCTCTCTCTCTCTTTCGCTTTGTTTATGTGTGTGTGTGTTGCGGAATATCCCAAGTTGAATACAACATTTGCCAAGTATATGAGCATCATTGTCATCGAATACCAGAAATTGAAAGTCGTGTTTCTTCAGGTTGGGTTTGCGTGTTCATGTTAGCTCACTGGTAGAGTACGGACTTGCCAATAAAGAGGTCTTGAGTTCAAAGCCTACAGCTAATAATCATTCTTTTGTTAGTAGGATTGCACAGAAATCGGATACAAGGAGTGGTTTACTTCTAGAAATATTTTCAGAAGCGTTTAGGTAGCCCTGAAAAGGGCTGTTTTCGGGAGTTAAGGCGGGGACATTAATATTGTGTCCAAGACCCTTCTGAATTTATTACACGCTCCATTCTTCTGGGCATGGAATCTATTACATGGGTGACAAATCTATCTCCTTCCCCTACCTCCAGCCATGCTTCGGAAACAAGATGCCACAGGTCATCCTGAGTTCTTGGTGGATCTGCCTCAGGGCAACTTTCCCTTAGAGTACGCTTCACTTCTGCCCATATATTTTCCATGAGATTGAGGTCTGCTCCACGAGCGGCCAGTCGATTAAATCAATCTCAGGATGCCCTGCGAACCATTCCTGAATCACACGGGAAGTATGTATTGGCGACTGGTATTGCTGGAACTGAATTACACCATCAGGCTGAAATACTCGTACAGATAGCACCATGATATTACTGATAATGTCTAAGTACTGAGCATTGTCCAGATGTCCTTCAATTCTATAAAGCTGTCCTGCTCCGCGACTGGAAATCCAACCCCAACATAAAATAGATACATGGCCACTGCGATTGCAAGCAGCCACATATCCATGGTCATATCGGGTGCCTCTCGGACGATACACAAAACGGAGTCCCTCCTTTGATGTTTTGAATATGGGTTCATCTGAGAAAACTACGTTTTCCCAATTGAGACCCACATTCGCCTGTGCAAACGCGAGACGGTAAATTTTGTGGTCGTCTGAGAGTTATTCCTTCACGGCAGCAACACGGCCACGTAACCCAGCATGACGAAGCCTTCGCAGAGCTGTATGCTTTCTACCAGGAAAGAGAGAAACTTCCCTTATCTGTCTAGACGTCCTTAGTGGGTCTAACCGGGCTTCGTTTACTAATCTCGCATCTTGGGCTTCGGTTGACACATGCGGACGACCAGGAGATCGTAAATTATCAGTCTGACCTGTAGCACCATATTTCCGATTCCATCGCCTTCCTGTAGAGGCCGGGACACCTACTCGCCTGCTAGCTGCAGTTGCAGAATAACCTTCCAACTCCCATAAAGTAATTACTGCTGTACGTCTATCCATAGTTACCAATGTTCTGAGCTGTGAGAAGGAAGCAATAGGTAAAAGCTAGTACCTGACGTGTGATTGGTTACTTGCACGACACGCCTATTGTGGGGAACAGCGTTGCCAGATCTAGCATAATGATGCTAGATCTAGCATAATTTGCATGTCTCTAGCATCTAGCATCTTGCTTTTAGCATCCTGCCCAAATCTAGCACAATTTCAGCAAGTTTATCAGAAAGCCGTAAAACCTGGAGATGAGAAAGAAGTTGGTCGTGGGAAGAAAAAGAACGGCAGAAATGTATCCTCTTCCATTGATTCATACAGTCGGTAAACCATACAGGCAGTCTTATTTTCCGAAGTAAGTTCGAAACGTCTTTGGGATTTTTTGTGGCTCCACCCAGGGTTTGCTAATCCTTTAACTCCGAGGCATGGGCGGAGCTATGGGGGCCATTCTCCTCCCAACTTTTTGACAACTTCACCATCTTTATTTCTGACTTCATGATCATATTTATTCCTGAAATGACAGCTCCGAGACCGACCAAAAATCTGCCGCCCCCCCCCCTAGCAGACGATTCCCAACTCCCCTTATGCTGCGAAGTAATTTTCTTTCAAAATATGTAAACAAAAACTTTGCATTCATTTATACGATATATACGCCATTGAGTCTGGCAACGACTGCATTAATTTAGCTGAGTTAAAATTTTGGTGCGTGAAATATTGCATTCTTGCTCTCTGTGTATTTTAAGTTACGTTATCGTATCTCAACTTCGTTTTTTTAAACTCCTGAATTAGTAATTATGAGGATCTAGCATAATTTGACCGAATCTAGCATAAGTTCGATCAGGTTTTGGAATAATTCCGAGCTGTGAGTCTGGCAACGCTGGTGGGGAACGACTTGGTCAACGACTCGCGAAAGAAATCTGAAAATGGTGTGCCGTAATAATAATATCAAAAACAGTTTTTATAAAGGAATATTAATACATACGAAAAGCTGTTTAAAGAATGAATTGTTATACTGACTTTACACGTATAAAAACATATACCATATACCAAACAGATTGAGCGATATGATGATAGCTGTTTTGAGACAAACTCTTTCGAAGTCCAACTTCGGGTATCTTCGGAAAACAGTAAACTAAAGCTGCTGGTTCGAACCTCCAAAGCCAACCTTAGTAATCGGGAAACGATGTACAGATATGTTTTTCCTTCTGTTAAATATAATAAGACATGTTGAAATGGTATTAAGTGTAGAAAAAAGTAACATTGAAATACTTAATGATACAATATTTCGAGACTATGTATTCACACTCTCGTTTCGTCATTGTGATTTCCATACGGAAAAGAGCATTTACGTATGAGCTCAGTTATATTTCAGAAGCAGCTTCCGAAAAGCAGTCATGTTAGCTCAGTGGTACACCACCGAGCGTTTAAATCGTGAGTTCGATACCCGTTCAGGTGAAATTCTTTTATGATATTCTACTTTCCTCAATGCATGAAAATTATGTAAAATAGTTACATTACAATTCATCAGTTGTATATATCAGTTGAATATATATATTCATATCATCAGTTGTATATATCAGTTGAATATATATATTCATATCATTTCACGACATAAGTAATTCTTATCTTTAAAATATAACATCTGAGGTATTGACAGAACGTCGGTGTGTTATGTGTGAATATTGAATACAAATTTAAAAAATCGTGTAATAGCAATAAATAAGTTATGTAATGTATTTATTTGCAGCTACTTTCATCGCAGATAACTTCTCAATATTCGCATTACAGCACTTAGGTAGAGCATATCGAAAATCGGATCGTGGTCCAAGACAAAAAACTAGCTAGCCCCAAACTGTCACGTAAGAAATTCGCGAATCGCAAAAGTAAAGTGAAGAGATTGAGAGCGGTAATTCCTTAATCGCTCTCTCTCAACTCTCTCTTATCTGCATTTATACACATAAAAGTGTATGTATGTATGTTCCAACATAACTCATGTATGCCTAGGGCAGGGTTTCTCAACCTGCGAGTCGCGGCCCCTAGGGGATCGCGAAGATAGGCGGAAGAGATAAATATAGTTAGAATCTAATACCAGAAATTATTTTTAAATATTATTTTTAATTTTGTTCTGATAGGCATACTTTTGTTTTTTATACACACTGTAAAGAACAATAAAAAATAAGTCTACTGAACATTTTCAAAGGGTGTAGAATTCGTGTTACTATTCGGTTCAAAGTCTTGTCGTCGCGAATTCTGTCGAGAAATTTGAAGCTTAAAATATACAAAACGATAATCATGCCTGTTGTTCTGTATGGTTGCGAAACATGGTCGCTTACTTTGAGGGAAGAACATAGACTGAAAGTATTTGAGAACAAGATCCTTAGACGAATATTCGGACCCAAGGGGAACGAAAATGGGGAATGGCGGAAACTTCATAACGATGAACTACATAATTTATACGGTTTACCCAACATTGTTAGGGTCGTCAAGTCTAGGAGGCTTAGGTGGGCAGGTCATGTAGCTAGAATGGAAGAAAGTAGAAACGCTTTCAAAATCTTGAGTGGAAGACCAATCGGAAAACGACCATTAGGAAGACCTAGGCGCAGATGGGAGGACAATATTAAGATGGATTTCGCTGAGATACGAATACAAAGTAGAAACTGGATCCAATTGGCTAAGGATAGAAGTCAGTGTAGAGCTTTTGTGAACGTGGCATTGAACCTCCGGGTTCCATAGGCCATAGAGTTAGTTAGTAGAGTTGTTTAAAAATGAATTTAAATCAAAGAGGTATGATATAAAACTAATGAGAACTGTATATAGAAATACTAGAAAAATACACATGCAACAAAACCTGCACATTGAAATACAATTAAAATTAAAACCTAATGAGACACCTAAGCATGGTGTAATTTCACTAGTTCAGCAATGTCCGGTTCAATCTTCATGACGAACATTATCAAGCCATTTTCAACTGATAAACGATTTCTTATCTTTGTTTTAATGTTTACCATAAAAAACACACTTTCGCACAAGTACGATATAGCAAATGGAATTATTACTTTTAAAACAGCAATCCCCAGACCAGGATATTCTTCTCTCCTCATCAGGCAGAACTTGTCCAAGTCTTCGTTACAAAAAAACAGTTGCAAAGACTTGTCGCATGATCATTCTATTATTTGGTCAAGAAGTTGTGGGCTTAGATCGGATACGTTAATGACCTCTTCAATGAAGGAGTTTAACATCCATCTTGAACCAGCACCTTCGTCGTTGGGAATATATATATTACAGTTACTGTATCCACTGTCAGTGCCGGGCGCCGAAAAAAGGGGCCACACATTTTGGAGGAAGTGTGTTACTCATGTTAGGAAAGTGCATGTGCACATGTGTAAAATAGAAGAAAAAACGTAATAAAATGTGCTCAAAATTAAGGAAAGGTAGGGTTTATTTTGAAAATGTTATTGAGCTTCGTGCCAACCATGGTGGCGCTTCGTAGCTAGTCTGTCGACGTCACTCATATATACGGTGACATCGTACTATACTCTCGCCCCGGGCGCTGATTTTCCATGGCACTGTTCACTATAAACAAAAAAATGGATTCTACTATTATAGAAATAGGTATGTTAAAAATCCCACACAAGCTTATTATAAAACAAATTATAAAAGGGTCGCTGGCAAGAGCGTGTGATAAAAGGGGATCGTGATAGGAATTAGATTGAGAACCACTGGCCTAGAGTAATTTTAACCACATTTCTTATAGTTTCGAAAAGAGTGCTGTCGGGTTACCTATGGTGAATGGGAGGGGGATACATATAAAAGATTGCTAGAAAATGATCGATATTAGATTCATAGTTTTCGGGGTCGCTTAGATAAATAGTGAGACTTTCAATTTCGCTTAACTCCGATTAAGCTCTCATTAGTAGGGATGGGCACGAACGACTTTTCTTTGAAACTCGACTCGACTCGAAACAGACATCTTTGAGGTCTACTCTTGGACTCGGCGCGAAAAATATCTTCCAACTCGACTCGGATTAGAGTCAAGTCGAACCAAAACGAGCAAAATCCTGTGTATAGTCCTACCTAGACAATACATAGACAATAATTATTCTATCATCAATTATACTACTGTTACTACAAATAATAATAATAATAATAATAATAATAATAATAATAATAATAATAATAATAATTATTATTATTATTATTATTATTATTATTATTATTATTATTATTATTATTATTATTATTATTATTATTATTATTATTATTATTATTATGACAACACCATGTACAAACATGAACAATAGATGGTTAGTAAAGGAATACTAAAAGCTAGTTGACTGCCGACGTCGGTAGTCATGAAGTCTACAAGGCAAAGACATCGTTCATTACTCTAAGCTGTAAGCGTCGGTGGACTACAGATGGTCAACTATTGACCTCTCGCCAGAAATTGGTGGCCCCGCAGCGACGATCCGTGGTGGCCCAAGTTCCATTTTGAAAACTTTACTACCAGCAGCAGAGACGCGATGAAACGCCAACGAACCACAAAATTACTCTCCCAAAATATGTCAAAATGCCTATATGTGTGATTTGTTTATATTTAGATGAATCAAAAAACACAAAACAAATACCCGGGGTGGACGCAAACTATTAATATTACGATTACTAGGCACGTGTTCTTCTGACTTCCCCACGGAAACGATCATAAAAAGCTTGGTTGTTGAAGGATAAATCATTGACGTCTTAATTTAGCCAATCAGACAAACCCCTACATCTCGAGTTCTAGAAGGTGATACCGTGAACCGTTTCAGATTTATTGCTTCCTGGTGGAGTACTATCCATAAGCAAAATTTGAGCATAATAGCCGACATGCATCTTCGGTGCCTCTTATCTTTAGTACAATTTTAACCAGAGATGGTGTGGGTCAATGAAAATTTGATCCACGACCCACCATGACCCACTATCACCCACCACCCAAATGCCCCATTGGCCCACTCTGATCCATCAACCATCGTGATCCACTCTGACCCACCACCAACTATGAACCACTCTGAACCATTGTGACCAACTCCGACCCACCAAAACCCATCGACATCAACTCTGACCGATGGCCCACGTCCTCCTCTCAATTGGCTAAAGAGGTTACACTTGTAATAAAACAAGACTGTGAAATTATCTCTTACCGGAGTTTGAATTTCTACCGTTAATGGCTCAAGCACCTCTCTGTTACAATACTGGTGGGTCTGACCTTTACGATATATAATGGCAAAGTTTTTCTCATCTTCCAAATTAAAATGAATTTAAATTTATCATATATAATTATTTCTTTGTTGCCTTACAGACACATTTCAGTAGAAAATAGGGTGAAATTTGAAAGTTTCAAATCAAGGAAAAGTAGACCAACGTTAAAAAAAAAAAAAAAAAAAAAAAAAAAAAACCAGAGAGAGAGAGAGAGAGAGGGAAACTAATTTTCTATATAATTAAGCATGCCGTACTAATTGAAAATGCCCATGTAATTAAGTTTAGAATACAAATTTTATGGCCATTTTTCTCTAACTTTATGGCTTGATTGCCTTATGCTCGGAACGCTCCATATATTAAACACCAGCTTCAGCAATTATAAATAGAAAGCAGTGGGTATAAAATTCAAAAAGAACTTTAATTTGCATTACTCAATTTGTTTCTCAACTAATATCAATCGTTTTCGATTATTTTTACAAATCAACCCACTACCAATTTCCAATATATAGAAAATGCACCCCCGTCCCCCCGCTCATAAAAGATAATTTCAAAAAATGCCAGGACATATTCTCTTTATTTTTAATAAAGAGTTATATGCTGAATTTCAGCTCTCAGTTGAACGGCTTGTGAGATACTCAATTTTTCGCTCATGTGGTTCGGATTCCACGTTAATCAGTAGGTCCACGTCTCATATAGCCTCGCTGCTGAAAGGGACGCTAAACTAAACTAAACTCAACTCAATTTTTCGCAAAAATTCGGACTTCTACTCCCCCTAAGGATATGTATTATAATGAAAGTGACACGCGTACGATAACTTCCCAGTTGGGATTGGAGCCTGATTATATACCAAACGTCAATTTATTTGACTTTGCAATTTGACCGTGATGATTACGCAGACATAGTTACTTTCAATTTTTTATGATACATATCCTTATTTCATATGTTACAGATGATTCAAAAATACTTTTTCAAGCAGTTAGCTCCTCTAGAATCTCACAGGCTGCACCCCAAAATCCAACTCCTACTATCCTATGACAATCCAAAAGTGACTGAACTGTTTTTATTAGGAACAAATGACAAAAGAAAAATGGAGATCTTGAAAGTAAAATGTAGAAAAGCTCGGTGCCCCCAATAACTACATATTTCTCCGCCCCTTCATCCCGAACTTAAAAATAAAACTTAATTCGAATATGGTTAATTAGTGAATTTATTACAGTTAAATTCCACTCACTACATGCTACAGCTACAACTATGTAACAAAAAATAACAACTGTGAAACATGTTCTGAATTACTATTAGATTTCTTACGCTATTATTAAACATATTAGAATAGTAAAAGAGGATTGTTCGTGAAGTAGTATATTTGCTCTTGATTTATAACTTTTTCATACGGAAAAAAAATAAAATATTATTCAAGTTTTAAACTTTGCACTCTGCAAATATGTTGCCCTCTAGGCAATGGGACTAATGTGAAATGTGGACTATTGTGGACTAATGGGAAATGCTGCACTGTTAGCGGCGCTGAAAACTTACGATTCGATTCTAATATCGAATGATTTCGATATCTTTATGTCGCTACGTAACCACCCTGGGTGCTAATGGGAGCTTAGTTGGACTTGAATTGAAAGTAGAATCATTCACCTAAGCGACCACGAAACTATGGATTCGATACTAATATCGACCCGTTTCTAGCATTTTTGATATGTATCCCGACAGTACTCTTTTTCCAGACTGTAAGAAATATAGTTAAAATTGCTCTAGATATATCAGAATTATGTTGAAATACACACATAAATCCACTTTTATATTCTGTATAAATAGAGAGTGAGCGAGCGAGCGAGCGAGAGAGGGCGACTGAAGGCATCACCACTTCTACATTGCAAAAGCATATATCAGGAATTGAATTGGAAATCTATGTAAAGACTTTCTGCTGTGGCATGCTTCATAAGGACAATTCCAGTCTGCTCACGTGACCTTTGGGGTTCATGAATTTTTTTGTGAGCGTTTCGACTTTGGATTCTCTGTTTATACCTTCTGTTTATGCATCGAATAACTTTTCAAGAACATAAATGACATTCTGTATTATGAATGTTGAGAATTACCCTCTATATGACAAATAGCTGCAAATAAATACACTACATGATTTATTTATTGCTATTGAACGAGTTTCTTAAGTTGTATTTACATCCTCATATATAATACCGACCTACTGTGAAAATTATCTCAGATGTTATATTTTAAACATAATAATTACTATGTTCTGCAATGATTATGTTATATATACACAACTTATGTATTCTAATGTAATTATTTTATATAATTTTTCATGCATTGCGTAAAATATAATTTTAAAAAAGGATTAACCTAAACGGGATTCGAACTCAAAACCTTAAGATTTGAAATCCGACAGCTTACCAATGAGCTAGCACAAGGACTTCTAGAATTATGCTTCTAGCGATGTATAACGGATCTCAAGATAATTATGACATTCATATCCATTACAAACGCTGTTTCTGTTCTACTTTAACTTTTATTTTAGTACTCAGGCGATAATTATGTTCTATTTCTTAACTTTGAGCATTCTTTTACATATGGAAAGATTCTTTAACGTATTTAAATGTTCCATTACGTATGGAGAGCTAAATGACAAACAAGCATGTGCTGACATTAAAAAAAAAAAAAAAAGTTTCGAAATATTGTATCATTAAGTATTTCAATCAATGTTGCTTTTTTAAACACTTGGTAACAAGTCTTATTATATTTAAAAGAAGAAAAACAAATCTGCAAACTTTTTCCCGATTGCAAAGGCTGGCTTGGAGGTTCGAACCTGGCTTACTTTTTCCCGAAGATACCCGAAGCTGGACTTAGAAAATTATTGCTTCAAAACACCAGTAAAGAATGCGCTCAACCTTTTTGAGACAAGGTGTACCTGTCATTAAAAAAAAAAAAAAAAAAAAAAAAACTTTGCAACCTGATCTTTCTATTTACTCTTTACATGTTACAACTTCTTGAAAGCAAGAAAGGTTTCTCCACATATGCAACACTGCACTCTAGTGGACAAACAGTGAACATCCTGATTAAAAACGTGTATTTTGGCGCACTTCCTCTCCCTGTCCAAAAGAATCCGTTGTTTCGGAAGCGGCGAAACTGATTTTTCTTTTATGTCAGCGGGAGGGCGATAGTAGGTAGCAAGCAAGACGTCCCAGATGCAATTCGTCGGAAGCAAGACGATGCAAGTTGCGCATCGTTCAACTCCTTGCAAGATGGAAAAAAAAAAAGGTTTTATGACCCTTTCAAGACTATGTGTACACGGTGAAATATGGTAGGGTTTCAAGATTTTTTTTTTTTTTAATGACCTACAAGTTCTTCTAACGTGGCAATGTGGCTTAAGAACCAGTAAAAGGTTTCAATATCGGCCTCCAAGAATCCACGTTACTATTTGTTAAAATCTATACTTTTGATTATTTGCATCATAATATGGCTTTTGCCAATAAGAAAAAATAAGTCAAACAGATCCTGAAATCTCAAACATCTCCTAAACAGTCTATCGCCTCCCAATCGAGCACAACATTTTATGAAAATGTTCATAAAAGATTTTAACTAAAAGGAAATCAATCAAAAAATATAGAGACTCCCCTGAAAACATACCGGTAACACGGCCCGCCATTGATATGCACCCACATAAATTTTGGAAATTCGGCGCCGTTGATAACACTCCGTTCATGTAGCATTGTATGATCTATTATATGCCCGAGGAAACGATAAGTACATGTAACATTCAAGTTCTTTCATCTATGTATTCTTACAAAAAAGATGACAGAATTCAATTCTTTTCATAAGAAAAGAAAGAATACAGACTTACTGTAGGATCAAATCTTTAGGGCATATCAATCATTTCTCTGTCAAAGGAAGTATAGTTTTATTAAGAAAATATTTGTCGATTCACTAGGGTTAGACGCAGTCCGAAATATGTGGATACCCCCTGAGTGCGCCTCTGGTGCTGCTAAAGTAAAAGTATTAGAAACGGTTATGGATTTTTTTTAAAGCTCTTGCACACTTCCAATATTTATTTGTGAAATATAAACAAAATAGATTGATGATTCGAAATTCTTTGTTCGAAAAAGCTCCAATAAACCAGTATTTGTTCGAGAAATATAACAACAATTAATTAGAATCGCTTTTGAGAAAATAATCCGAACGAAATTCATTCCTAAGATCAAAATACTTTTTCTGGATTTGTTTAAAAGAAAAATAAATACGATAAGTAGTCAGATTTGGTTATGCCATATGCCTGTTATATTTTTTGTTTCCTTTTTTTTTTTTTTTTTAATCACTAGTTATTGATCGTTTTGTTTGCAGGGAAAGTATGGAATCCAATAGTAGAAGCAGTCGACATAGTGGAATGGTTAGGCGAAGACCAACGCCGATTCCTATCCTATGTCCTCGGGTGCCGTCACCAACACCACAGTCCTCTTCCAGCAATCAAAGGTAAGTTATTAACCTGTACAAAATATTAATATGCTGTATAGGGGAGTGGGCGTACCCCCCTTTAGTTTTAACAGTATAGTGTTAGTTATGGTAGAATGTCTGTACACAGTTACCTTGAAGTCTTAAGAGTCATAAACATCGGTATGATCATCATCTATGTCGTAACACAGCTGAATTCTGCGCCAAGTTCTCGAAATGTTTTGCGGAGATACTCCGGAGTCATGAGGGTGAAGACGTGTTCTACAGCTGCTCGTAATTCCTGCGTTGTGTGATATTGAGTGTTTTTTTTTACTTGTTGCTTTATGAAACCCCAAAGAGCATTGTCTGGTGTAGTCAGATCGGGACTTCTTGGAGGCCAGGCAAAGGGAGCTGGAGAAGATGCACAACCTCTTCCAGTCCAGCGGTCAGGAAACGTCTGATTCAGGTAATTGCACACGTGAATCGCAAAGTGCGCTGGTGCTCCATCCTGCTGTATCACAACAGTGTCTTTGATACCATTTTCTTATCAGACAATGTCAACTAATGTTACCAAACAAATGTGAGTAAAACCTAAAACAGTCAGAAAACACCAATTAGAGGCACGCCTACTTCATGACCACGCTTTACTGCACAATCTTGTTTTAAAAAAATATACGGACTGTCGTCTATCCTATCGCTTAGCCACCGCGGCCCACAATTACGGAAATAAAGAAGCAAATAGTTATAGGCTAACAGTTGATTTGTCGAGAGACAATTCAGAGTGGCTAAAGAGAAATCTATGTTGTTAGTGTAGAACTGTTTTCTCATTCCAGTCAGGGGAAATAATTTTTCTCCATGTATTCATGCCTGACCAGAACTTTCCGTGTGAATGAGTCACTCTTCTACTAATAAGTATTTGGTTTAAATTCAATACACATCTACAGTTTTTCATATATATATATATATACTGTAAAATAATGTTAGTCTTTCTTGTTGAAATTTGCCCCCTTTACCTCTTCAAGTTAGTAATGCGATTTAAATTTTTTCTCTGCATTTATTAGAAAGAATTGTAGTCCCTCTTTGTTAGCTGCTATTATTATTTTTTTTAAAATGTATAATCTGATTTATGTTTTCCTGTTTGAATCGGGCTAGTTTTGTTCTGCAGAAAATGAAATCGTCACACTACATCACTAGGGATGTGTTTGGGGGGAGACAGTAAGAGAGATTTTTGAAAGGACAGAGGGATGGTTAGTCACAAGACCCAAAAACCTTGTAAAGACATCTCCCCTGTGGGTCATCCCAACAAGAACGGGAAATGTAACACAATACACAAGGATATCTCTCTATATATGGGGGAACCAAAATCGGAACAATAACTTCTAATGTCTCTATGTAACCCTCATGTTTGGTAAAATGAGTTGTGTTTGTCATTTTGTATTAGCTAGTAAAAAAAATCCTAAATTAACTTATTTTTTACATGATAGATGTATGCACTTATACACTAATAACGTGGTAACTTTTTTGGATATTATTACCAATAACAGCGTTCATGGGTGTCCAGAACATTTGCTAAGATAAATGTAATTCCTTTTTCTTTTTTTCTTTTTCCTTTAAGTTGCTTGATTATGTGGTCTTAAATTACGTCAAATAAATCATGACAATCTTTAAAATTCGTGATTCAAAACTGGCGTTAATGATGATTTATGTTGTCTCCATTGAAAGAAGCAAGTACCATCATTATTGTTATGTGTTCTTCTACGACCATACTCTCGGCCTGGTTCAAAGGATCATATACGTAGAAGGGAAGTCTCCCATTTGCTTCTTTTCCACCCAACGTATCAAGAGGTTGGCCGTAAAAGAAATCTTTTGATAAATAATGTTTTAATACATTTAATATAAAGGATGAAGTTACAGTTGTAGGATCACTATTTTAATAATGTTATAACTAGAGACAACATTGAAGAAAACGTTGTAAAAATACTCTCAGAATTCGATTTCAAAAATTTCAGCAAAAAATTCTATAAAATTGATATTTCTTCGTCGCGTACCTATTGATATGAACATACCTAAATAATGCCCCAATGCCCTTACTTTGAATATTTATCTCGTCTCATACTTTAAAAATAGGAGTGTTGTATATTTAATCTTGCTATAGGTCTATTACTAATACTTTAATTCTCACGTATATATTTCTTCTCTACCAGTCCTCCTCCTCCTCCTACTTATTCTTCCTACTGGTTCAGTGTGTAGTGTGCCCGTTTTTGGTGCACGTGGTTCCGGGTTCGAATCCCAGTGGGAGAGCATTGCACACATTACGATGATTCGAATTATACTTTAAACGCTAGACACACGTCTTATACAGTCTTGGTGCTGAGAAGGGAACACAGACTAGGAGTGTTCCAAAAACCGGTGAAACTGTTTCGGTTCGGTTTGGGAACGGTTCAGTTCGGTTCGGTACGGTTAGACAACGGTTCGGTTCGGTCTGGAAAAGGTTCGGTTTCGATTAACCGTACCAAACCGGTTTAAGTGGAAAACCGAAACAGCTGTTTACGTTTTCAGGAACCGTCCACCTTTAACTTAGACTCCAATTATTATTATTACTTTTAAAATGAAGTTGCATGGGGACACTGTGGTAGAGTGCTTACCTCTGGTGCGTGGGGTTCTTGGTTCGATCTCTGACCATGTAAGTTTGTGGTGGACAGCATTGTTTCCGTGGGTTTCCTCAGGAACCCTCGTTTCTTCCCAAATTCTTATTCCACTGATACTTCACGTGGCATTTTTTTTTTATTCACTTGCCTTAATTATCCGTATCAGCCTAAAGGGCATATCCGTGTGACGTTAAACTGAAAGATTTCATTTTATTCTTTTCAAACTGATGTTGTGTTAAGTTTTTTAAAGTGGATTTTACATACGTAATTTTCGAAATAGTGTGGTCTTATTTAGCAACGCGAATATTTACATCATTTTCTCATATGTCTTGTATAATACATTTATTCTTCTATGAAATTGGTTGCTTTGTACTCAGGTGCTTTCTCACCGACGAGAAACTCTACAGCATGAGATTTACGGTTTATCTAGGATGTGAACCACTTTAATGCGTTAGATCAGTGGTGTCCAATTATAATGAGCCTGAGGGCCATAACCGTCTTTACTAGTAAAGTGGAGGGCCGTAGCTAAATATTATTATTATTATTATTATTATTATTATTATTATTATTATTATTATTATTATTATTATTATTATTATTATTACGCTACAAAAGAAAAATATAAAAAAGGTATTTGAAATATTACCTATTCAATCTGTCACAAATGAGGGTGACTAGCAGCGTTTACAAGGGCTGGGATATCTACATCCATTCCTATTGTTACGAGCCGCAGGAGATGTAAAAGAGAAGAATCTCCAAGGCAGTTTCTGAAGCGATTCTTCACAATTTTCATGATGGTAAATGCACTTTTACACAAATAAGTACTATCAAACATTGACACACTTTTCCGACCAAACTCAGTTTTTAGGGAAAGCTGTTGCCGTGGATGCCCGCGCCCTTTTTGTTGTACAGAAGCGCTAAATGGATGCGTTATTTCGAAAGAAGAGTGGAAACATTAAACGAATGAATAAATATAAATGAAAATATTATCAGTAATAAAACATCGTGAATCGTGAAAGCTTTATGGGCCGTAGAAAACGGTTTGGCGGGCCACATGCGGCCCACGGGCCGCCATTTGGACAGCGCAGCGTTAGATTCTCTCCTACCGAGAATTGAACCAGTGACCTCGTACACCAAAAATCCTCGAGCTAGCTATTAGACAAGTGATGAGTGCCGTACATGGAATGTATCAAAAGAAGGAGCGTTGCTGTTTTTCAATCTCAGGATTAAAATTTTGTTAGGAGATGGGTTTTTAAAAGAGAGGTGAGTCGCCAGGTATATCTTTTATTCTTGGTGCTTCTGAATAAAATATTTTAGTAAAGAATTCACTAAAATATGATACATTCCGCCTATCGAATTTAGAAAATATCTCGGGGGCAACATGATCCCCAAGAGAGAAGTAGCAAACCCGCATGTCCTGCGCAAGCGCAGGACACTACTGTTGTCTGAATGATTGAATATAATACAAAATTAAAAATATTTATGGCTAGCAAAATAGTTGTAATAACACGTTAATAATATCTTTTATTAAGAGTTTCTCGATAATTACTCGGATTTAAGATGTCCTCGAATCTAAGACGCACCCCGATTTTACTGAGTTAAATTAAAGAAAAATAGTAATATGTTCTGTTTTTACTATTACTAAAGCGCTCTTTGATATTGGTCATTTTCGGTGATTTTTATATATCCCTCTCCCCTCCCCATGTTGCGGGGCATGGCATGATACAAATTATCCCAGGCCCGAATGTCATGTATGTTCAAAATTTGATCGAGATCGGTTGGGTGGTTTCAAGAGTTAAATTCTATTTATTTTTATATATTAATCTCCCCCTCCCATAGGTTCTACCGTCAAAGTCAAAATATTAAAGAAAAAAAAAACAACTTTCCAGGCACGAACGTCATCTACGTTGAAAATTTGATCGAGATCGGTCAGGTGGTTCAAGAGTTAGGCGACGACAATAATAAATGAACCACTTATTATTAATATATATATATATATATATATATATATATATATATATATATATATATATATATATATATATATATATATATATAATGATAAAAAACACCCCAGGTCCGAATCTCATCTATGTTGATAGTTTTATTAAGATCGTTCGGTGGTTTAAGTGTGATGAAGTCACAAAGAGAGTCACTTTTATTATTTATTTTGTTACATATATATACGTTGCCCTTCTCGAACCAAAGACTCCGTGCTACATTGTGCCGTCAAAGTAAAATGACGAAAACATCCCAGGTCCGAACCTTATCTATGTTGAAAGTTTGATCGAGATCGGTCGGGTGGTTCAAGAGTTATTAAGTTTTATACACTTTCATATATTTACCCTCTTCCCCTCCCTTCTTCTAAGTTCTACCATCAAAGTGAAATAATGAAAAACTTCCCAGGTTCGAACTTCGTCTATGTTGAAAATTTGATTCAGATCAATTGGGTGGTTCGAGAGTTATTAACTCACGAACATAGTCACTTTTATTTTTATATTTATTGATTTTTGTATATCTCCCCCTCCTGCACAGCTCCTACGTTATTCCGTCAAAGTGAAATGGTAAAATCCATCCCAGGGACGAATGTCACCTATGTTGAAAATTTGATCGAGATTGGTCGTTTGGTTGATCGAGATTGGTCGTATTAAGTTTTATTTATTTTTATGTCCCCCTCCTCCCCCTCCCCTAAGTTCTACCGTCAAAATGAATAGCTAAAAATACAGTGGTGCGCACCCCCCCTCATGTCCATGACGCACCCCCCCTCAATTGCCTATCCGTAGGTGTTCTTCCATGAAAAAAAAAATCTTTTCGATTAATTTTTACACCTTCTCAAGCATATTTATATAGATTTTTACCCCCCCCCAAATATTTCAATGACGCAGTTTGCGTCATAGCCCCCCCTTGTGGGCACCCCTGAAAAATACTCTCAGGCCAGAACCGCATCTACGTCAAAAATTTGATCGAGATCGGTCGGGTAGTTGAGATTAGATAAGAGATTAAGCGTCACAAACATTGCCACTTTTAATTTGGATTTGAAGTTTTTTGTTCACAGACACCGGTATTAATATATAGATATCGCTAAAAATCCGGAATATAGGAAATTCCAGGAGTCAGAAAAATTCCGGATTTTTTCTGATTTAACTTTCAGGATTCCGATATGTAAAAATTCCGAAATTGGCCTTCCGTTGTAGAAAGAAACGTATGGTTTTCTTTCTCTCTCTCTCCTTGAGTGTGTTTTTTTTTTTTTTTTTTTAATATGTAGGTATAATTATTCCATGAGTGGTGTAGTGTTATCTGTGACAGTCTTTAAAGGAAGAGAAAAAATGTCAATGGTATTTTAATTAACGAAAAACTACTTCTCTTTTAAGAATAAGGGGAAAACATTATAGAAACGCGAGTAAATTTGTGATAGAAGTTCAATACTGCGTGAAATTAGTCTTGGTCCCTTCTTTTTGTCTTTGTTTAAAATAGAATCTTCGATTCATGTTAATTACCATAAGACGAAGAAGACAAGTTCCTTTATAAAGCAGAAGCTTTAAGAAATCTTTTGTTTTCTGTGGAGGACTCGATGATAAAATTTTCCTTTGAATTCGTTCTTTTCATGATGCCGAGAACGGTTCTTGTGTGTGGAGTCTTTATTATTAATTTTTTTTTCTAATAAGACGACAGTAATAAATGAACCACTTATTATTAATAATAATACTCACCCGAAATCTCTTTATTTCTTTCTCAACTTCTTTTTCGTTTCTTGTTAAGAATCATGACAAGATGACGATGACTTTTTTTTTTTTCTTTTTGTCTCCTGAAAATGCTAATCCAATTAGTTGATTCTTTGAACAAGGAGTAATTGTTGAACTGCGGAAGGAGACTTTTCGGCAAGCGATTCTTTTAGTCTGACTTTTTTTCTCTCTTTTTGGTAAAGTTAATTTCAAAATGCTAATTACTCTTTCGAAAGAAACCATGAAAGTAAGAAGACATACCAAAAAATACACAAGTAATTTACTGTTAGATAGCGAAGTGGATAAAAGCGAAATTTGGTGGAGAAAGTCATAAGTGCCCTTTCTTGTATTTAATAACTCGACTTACTCAAATTTGATGTGGAAGGGAGGGGGGCACGGTGGCTTAGTGGTAGAGCCTAGACTTCTGGTGCATGGGGACCTTGGTTCGATCCCACCTCCCGGGCTTTCTGGTGGACAAACAGCGTGTTCGTGTTTTTTCCCAAGATTCTTCCACTTTATTCATTCCATCATTGCATTAATTTCTCGTCATCATCGTCTCCTTCAGCCTAGCCGGCATACATCGTGGGACGTAAAACTGAAATAGTTCATTTCATTTTCAGATTTAATGTGACTATTATTTTGTTTCGTGTTTCCCCAATATTAGATACTTAAAGCCAAAAAAAGTATATATATATCAATGAAATGTTTTTAAGGACACCATTACCCGAATTTGGTAGTGTCCAAATAGTGTGGTGGGCGAAGGGTTGGATTTTGCATATTAGTCTGCACACACGCCCCATATTATTACGGTTTCCATGTTAATAGAAGGTCTGCCTTTCTCATAATTATGGTGTTACATAAGAACGTAAAAAAAGTAATTATTTTTTTATGTACAGTATGTCCGGGAAGTCCGTGTATTCCTATACCTTACTAGTTCCTTATTAGCGTCTCATATATTTATTAGGAATATTGGTGGATTTTCTTTCTATCTTTTTTGGGTGTCCGACTTTGAGATAAACATTTTTTTTTCTTACGCATTGTGAAATTTTGATGTTCAGATGCTTATAAGTAGCGCTACCTCTTTCTCATGTTTTTCAAAATATTGATAAAGGAAAAGTATAGCCTATTCTAAAATACAGGGTGTTTGAAAAAAAACTCCCTAGTTTTGAATATAAATTTAATTGGGAAATGAGGGAAAACTTACATCAGTGAGCACATATCATGAAAGAGAATTCCTTCAAGTTTTGTTTAATGTTGGTAGACTTGAACGTGGGATTCATTTGTGGCCCTGCACACGTCGAGACGATGTTTCACTTCTCGCCACGTATTCACCAACATTTCAGGTATAACTTTAGCCAATGAGGGATAGTTTTCGCTATAGGTGGTTCACCACCATACTGACGTCTAAAATTACGTTGTACTGTTATAACTGACTCAGTTTTCACAAGCCAAATAATGCACTGCGCTTTCTGTTGCGAAGTAAACATTGTTGCTGAGTTGCTCTGCACTGCACGCCTGCCTGGACTGAACTGAGGAAATAGAGGAAAAGAACAGGGCAAGGATTATTGTCAAGTATTATCGCTTTTGCAGATGAAAATTATCGTAACTTTTAGAGTAGTGTCGAGTTGTTTCTTAACGTGTCGAAAAGTCTATAAATGACCCTATACCAAGGGCACAAAATTTCTGGTCGACATACAGTCATTAACGACCAAATCTTTTAGTTTGGCGATGAGCACTTTGGCACATTTTCCGTTTTTTGGCGTTAAAACTCTGATCTCATACTGGAGTCAGACGTGAAATTTTGTCCCCTGATATATACACTGACTTATCTCGTAGCTATAGTTACTATACGATTCGGGGTCGATTCTCTGAGTTCGGTCATGTTGTTGTTCTGTTTCCAAGATATAGTCCCACGCCTCATTCATATAACGTCGGTAGGAATGATGTCGAGACAAGACTTTCATTGAGTCACCGTTGATAGATAAGGGTCCCGATCTTGGTCTCGTCTCGAGTAGAAAATCAAAGCCTTTGTTCTCGACTTGACCAACACATGCTCATCTCGATCTCGTCTCAAAATGTGTGAAATTAAAAATGTATATCATTTTCAGCTTGTCGTTTCCTGTCTTTGTCATTTTATTTTTGTCTGGACAACTATTGTAGACCGCATACCCTTTCATGGCTAAGTGACTAACGCTCATATTATCTGTTCGTGTGTTTGCGAATTTAATCCTCAGCCGCTGTATCAAGTCTTGGATAAAAACCCGAATGGTGATTCAGATCCCTTTTTAATCAATGATGTCTCATCTCATATAGCCTTAATACTGGCTGTACAACTAAACTGTAATCTATCAAATCCACTACTAAATAGTTTACTTTTTTTTGTTGAATCAGTGTTGTTACATCCTATATACCTAATAATGCACTGAATCCATAGATTATACTAGTAATTGTAGTAAAACAAAATATATATATATATGTGTGTGTGTGTGTGTGTGTGTGTGTGTGTGTATGTGTATGCCTATGACTGCAGCCATCCAAAGGCAATTATTCCACTGTCGTACGCAGAATTCAAGAACGCAGGAATTTTGGGTAAAGATAATTTCACTTTTTTTTTTTTTTTTTGGTCAATATTCCACACGAGACTGAGACTTTCTAGACTGAGCTACTCTATAGTACTCGCGCCGAGTCGTGAAGCTTGGGCTCTAAACCAATCATAGAAATATTTTGCTTGAGCTCCAACACATCGGAAAACTTCGGTACAATTCGTGGAGCCGCTTTCCGAGCGCACACGTGGGGAAACGTCAAACAGCTGAAATTCACCAACTATGTTGCCAAACTTTGAAGACATAGTAAACGAATATATATAAAAAGCATTTAAAAATTGCCAATAATAACACTGCACATCAATAACTACTGTAACAACTATTCTAAAATGGTAACATTAGCAGAAATAGTAACAACGAAAACATAACGCAACAAAAAATAATTAACAAAACGGAACTTGACGCCAATCCGACAACACTGTACTCTCGGGAGATGTCTTCCGTGTAGCGCGAGAAAAGACACTGACAAAATTTGATGGGTGGGGGTTGACGACTGGAACACACCCTCGCGTTCTATTGGGTGGTGAAACCGGTAGATCTAGGTCAAGCTTCACGACTCGGCGCGAATACTATAGTCTCAAATTATAAGTGTCTCGTCTCAAGTTAAGTCTTGGGTAACGTCTCGATTTATATCAGCCAGTCTCGATTTCGGTAGGATTAAGAATGAGATTTCTAGGCTTTCGTTAGTAATGGCCGTGTTAGCACCATCACATATGAGAAATGACGTCGCTTGGTAATCACACAACCCGGGAAATTGGAAGCGGCCTGGGATCATTCTGTTAGGTACCATTCTGGCATTTGCTTGGTGTGAATGAGGAAAACTCCGGATGGTTGGCGTGAAAAAGCTGTTACACTATTTCAACTAAGTGCTCCACCTGGAATCGAATCCGGGACCGCTCGTAGCAAAGGCGAGAGCATTAGCGACTACGATACACAGAGCAACAGTCTCAACTCATCTTTAAGGGTCGGTGCTGGGAGCGGCGTTGAATCCAAAACAAGCAAACTAATTCACCTCTACGCTTAAGAACATCCCATATAAATGAAATATCAAGCTACTGTGTACCAGTGTTGTGCACATTATTTAATCAAGAGTATGTTCATAATGATAATATTTAATTATTATTAATAATAGTACCCAAACGTGTTTTATTATTCGTATGCAATGAATCTGCATGTTACATAATAATTAATACAAATAGATTTCGAAAGTTTAACTGTTAAATTTAGGCATTAGCTACCCTTTTGAAGGAAGACGTGACAAGCGTTTACCTCGTCTTATGCCTATCCCTAGCTAAAGAAGACAGATGAGTGAAGAAAGTGCACGCCTGTAAGAGAATTTGTAGAATAAGAATGTGGGAGGAAACAGAAGCATCGCGACAAGCGCCATGTTGTCTGTTACAAACTCACTTGTTTTGGGACCGATTCAGGAATATTTCGCTCGAGAAGTAAGTGCTCCAGGCACGATCCACTGTGCTCCCTGGTCGTAACTGTGGTTTGATTTAAGAGCATGACCGTGATAAATACCAGATATACAGTATGTGTGTGTTCAATTTTCTTTCTTATTCAAGATTCATCTGCAGTACTGTAGACGCTTGTTTTAAAACTAGATCTTGTTAACATTAATTGAAAAACTTTGTCATGTGTCATTTCTTTACCTTCTCTTCCTTGCAACCTTTCTTTGGAAACAATGGTCTCCATTATCAAAGCTTACATTGCTTCCACGAGCTTTTGGACAAAACGAGGAAGAGAAATGGATCTACAGAGTATTCAAGAGAGTCAAAAGTCACAAAGACTGCCTAGGAATGTCTTGAGAGAAAATTGCCATCACCGTGTGTGGTCCTTTCAAAAACTAGCTGACTCAAAGCACACACAGTGCACCCACCGTGTCAGGGGGCCTTTTTACACTCTTCCTTCCGTCAGAAAACATGAAAAAAAGTACTTATCATCCTAGGCTAGCTGGTTCTAAACATGATTCTCTGTACACATGTTTATAAATATATGCTTATTCAAACTAATTACCCATGTCGTCACGATAGCTCTTGTTATAACAGAATATAAACTTCCTTTCTCGCATAAGAGCAAAATATCAAGACTTTAATTGACGGTTCTAAGTTATGTTAACAGCAACATGTTTGTTGTACGACCTTGCAAACTTGACATACGAACTCACAGCTTAAAAAAAAAAATCTCCCTCTGATGGTGATTAATAGATATAATTATTATGATTAGAGTTCCGATTACCTTCTAAAATTACATTTTGAAGCTATTATGATAATGATAGATAATGCTTTCATAGAAGAAGGCAAAAATGCCTGCAGAATACACATTTTGTTTGTTGTTCTAAATATAGAACTTAAAAACTCTCAGTTTAAATACGTAAACACTTCAGTTTGTTTATACTGTGGCATTTTAATTAACATAAGTGTTCTGTAACCACTAGCAGATTATGTCGCAATAGAAAAGTTGTTTCTACGGAGTTCGACTGCGCTAACCAGGAATGTGTCCACAATTATTTAACACACAGCTCCCAAAAATGATCATAAAACTATTATTATAAATTATTATTATTATTATTATTATTATTATTATTATTATTATTATTATTATTATTATTATTATTATTATTATTATTATTATTATTATTATTATTGTAGACTCTCGACTATCCGGCTTAATATGACAAAAAGGCAGGCCGGATAACTATAGTGCTGCCAAAATGTCTTGAGTCGTGGCAAAAATGCGAACTAAAGCTTACACCCACGCGTTGAGCTAATAACGATCCAGTTGTTTTTAAGTGAGAGAGCGGACGACGAAAGGGAGTAGAATTCCTTCAGCCGATAGCAGCGCTTGGAACAGAAGACTAGGTGTCAATGTGATATACCTATAAGAAGCTAAATGGGCTGGAGGTCTATAGTTATTTACTTCTTGCCTTACTCATGCCATTTAAAGAAGCACAAGTTTTATAAAGTCTGCGAGGCCAAATCATGCTCAGGCGGCTTCAAAACGAAGAGGAATACCATTAAAATTAGCCTATAAGTTTCTTTGCTGTATGAGGACATTTTAAGAATTTCTAGTTGAGGGAGGTTTTCCTGTTTACTTTCTGGAAATGAAAACGATATTGCAATTTGTTTACCGTCTTGCACAAAAAGCGATGTGAAAACTTAGATTTCCATATTTGACATGTTGGACTGCTTTAAATTGACTATTTTTAGTGTTTTCTATGTTAGTGATACTATTATTAGGTCTACACGTATTAATGATACATATTAGCAAAATAAATCAATTTCCAATATAAGTTTAATGATAGCAACCGCTCGTCTCGTAGACACCATACTCGTGCCGTTTATGGCTCGTTTGGAGAAATATTTAAAAATGCAGTTACAGTAAATTTTCTGCTTGAGTACAAAGGAAACCGGCTGGAGACGATTTGAGCGTGGCAAGTTTACCAAAACCCACTCTTATGTTGTCTTACCTCTTAGCCGAGGCCAATACTTTATAAATTTTCTGTACTATATTGTTCATAAAAGTACAGACCAAGTAAGTCAAAAATATTGTACATATCTTAAAATAAACTTAATGTCTAACTTAATTGCAGGGAACAAAATTGTGTATAAAATTTTAAAATAAACAAAACGTTCATGTAAAATGTAACCCTAATTTTCAAATAAATGATTTAAACTTGTTTCATTTTTTACTGATAAATGTTTACACAAATGACAGAAATGTTGGCCTAAAAAGAGTGGTAGCGCGCTTACCTCTGGTGTGTGACGTCTCTGGTTCGATTCCCAGCCAAGTAAATTTGTGGTGGACAACATTATGTCCGTGGGTTTTCTCGGGGGTACTTCCGTTTTCTCCCACATTTTCATTCTATCCATCCTTCCATTATCATTCACTTGCCTTAATCAGCATCTTCCTTAGCGTAAAGAGCATAATCGTGGGACGCTAAACTGTAATATTTCATTTCAGTTTTCTTCTTTTTTTCTTTATTTTTGGAACTAGAGCAGATAGTATGGGGGGCGCATAGTTGATAATCTACTGTATTTTAACTTTAAAACCAATAGTATTCATTTGTGTACTGCATATGTTAAAAACACACACACTCATCTAGCAGATTGTACACCTTGTCTCAAAAAGGTTGAGCGCATTCTTTATTGGTGTTTTGAGGCAAAAATTTTCTAAGTCCAGCTTCGGGTATCTTCGGGAAAAAGTAAGCCAGGTTCGAACCTCCAAGCCAGCCTTTGCAATCGAGAAAAAGTTTGCAGATGTATTTTTCTTCTTTTAAATATAATAAGACTTGTTACCAAGTGTTTGAAAAAGCAACATTGATTGAAATACTTAATGATACAATATTTCGAAACCTTTGCAGAAATGTGAGCACATGCTTGTTTGTCATTTAGCTTTCTATACGTAATGGAACATTTAAATACGTTAAAGAATCTTTCCATATGTAAAAGAATGCTCAAAGTTAAGAAATAGAACATAATTATCGCCTGAGTACTAAAAGAAAAGTCAAAGTAGAACAGAAACAGCGTTTGTAATGGATATGAATGTCATAATTATCTTGAGATCCTTTATACATCGCTAGAAGCTTAGTTCTAGAAGTCCTTGTGTTAGCTCATTGGTAAGCTGTCGGATTTCAAATCATAAGGTTGTGAGTTCGAATCCCATCTGGGTCAATAGTTTTATTAAAATTATATTTTCCGCAATGCATGAAAAATTATATAAAATAATTACATTAAAATACATAAGTTGTTTATATATAACATAATAATTGCAGAACATAGTAATTATTATGTTTAAAATATAACATCTGAGATAATTTTCACAGTAGGTCGTTATTATATATGAGAATGTTAAATACAAATTAGGAAAATCGTTTAATAGCAATAAATAAGTTATGTAGTGTATTTATTTGCAGCTATTTGTCATACAGATTTAACTTCTCAATATTCTCATTACAGTATGTTATTTATATTCGTGAAATACAGTATATTCCTACGGATATAGAAAGTGTATAAACAGAGTATCCAAAGTCGTATCCTGCTTCAAGACACATAACTTTTCCCGATCCCCCTAACGTCACGGGAAGAAACACAAATTCTCTTTTGAACGGAATGTCGTTAGTTAGAGTCTCATTCGAATACGTTGAATATGCTTTTGTGTATTCATCTCTCTCTCTCTCTCTCTCTCTCTCTCTCTCTCTCTCTCTCTCTCTCTCTCTCTCTCTCTCTTCGCTTTGTTTATGTGTGTGTTTGTGTTGCGGAATATCCCAAGTTGAATACAACATTTGCAAAGTATATGAGCATCATTGTCATCGAATACCAGAAATTGAAAGTCGTGTTTCTTCAGGTTAGGTTTGCGTGTTCATGTTAGCTCACTGGTAGAGTACGGACTTGCCACTGAAGAGGTCTTGAGTTCAAAGCCTACAGCTATTTATCATTCTTTTGTTAGTAGGATTGCACAGAAATCGGATACAAGGAGTGGTTTACTTCTAGAAATATTTTCAGAAGCGTTTAGGTAGCCCTGAAAAGGGCTGTTTTCGGGAGTTAAGGCGGGGACATTAATATTGTGTCCAAAACCCTTATGAATTTATTACACGCTCCATTCTTCTGGGCATGGAATCTATTACATGGGTGACAAATCTATCTCCTTCCCCTACCTCCAGCCATGCTTCGGAAGCAAGATGCCACAGGTCATCCTGAGTTCTTGGTGGATCTGCCTCAGGCCAACTTTCCCTTAGAGTACGCTTCACTTCTGCCCACATATTTTCCATGAGATTGAGGTCTGCTCCACGAGGCGGCCAGTCGATTAAATCAATCTCAGGGTGCCCTGCGAACCATTCCTGAACCACACGGGAATTATGTATTGGCGACTGGTATTGCTGGAACTGAATTACACCATCAGGCTGAAATACTCGTACAGATGGCACCATGATATTACTGATAATGTCTAAGTACTGAGCATTGTCCAGATGTCCTTCAATTCTATGAAGCTGTCCTGCTCCGCGACTGGAAATCCAACCCCAACATAAAATAGATACATGGCCACTGCGATTACAAGCAGCCACATATCCATGGTCATATCGGGTGCCTCTCGGACGATACACAAAACGGCGTCCCTCCTTTGATGTTGTGAATATGGATTCATCTGAGAAAACTACGTTTTCCCAATTGAGACCCACATTCGCCTGTGCAAACGCGAGACGGTAAATTTTGTGGTCGTCTGAGAGTTTTTCCTTCACGGCAGCAACACGGCCACGTAACCCAGCATGACGAAGCCTTCGCAGAGCTGTATGCTTACTACCAGGAAAGAGAGAAGCTTCCCTTATCTGTCTAGACGTCCTTAGTGGGTCTAACCGGGCTTCGTTTACTAAGCTCGCATCTTGGGCTTCGGTTGACACATGCGGACGACCAGGAGATCGTAAATTACCAGTCTGACCTGTAGCACCATATTTCCGAATCCATTGCCTTCCTGTAGAGGCCGGGACACCTACTCGCCTGCTAGCTGCAGTTGCAGAATAACCTTCCAATTCCCATAAAGTAATTACTGCTGTACGTCTATCCATAGTTACCAATGTTCTGAGCTGTGAGAAGAAAGCAATAGGTAAAAGCTAGTACCTGACGTGTGATTGGTTACTTGCACGACACGCCTATTGTGGGGAACAGCGTTGCCAGATCTAGCATAATGATGCTAGATCTAGCATAATTTGCATGTCTCTAGCACCTAGCATCTTGCTTTTAGCATCCTGCCCAAATCTAGCACAATTTCAGCAAGTTATCAAAAAGCCGTAAAACCTGGAGAAGTTGGTCGTGGGAAGAAAAAGAACGGCAGAAATGTATCCTCTTCCATTGATTCATACACTCGGTAAACCATACAGGCAGTCTTATTTTCCTAAGTAAGTTCGGAACGGCTTTGGGCTTTTTTTTTTTTTTTTTTTGTGGCTCCACCCAGGGTTTTCTAATCCTTTAACTCCGAGGCATGGGCGGAGCTATGGGGGCCATTCTCCCCCCAACTTTTTGACAACTTCACCATCTTTACTTCTGACTTCATGATCATATTTATTCCTGAAATGACAGCTCCGAGACCGACCAAAAATCTTCCCCCTCCCCCAGCAGACGATTCCCAACTCCGCTTATGCTGCGAAGTAATTTTCTTTCAAAATATGTAAACAAAAACTTTGCATTCATTTATACGATATATACGCCATTGAGTTTGGCAACGACTGCAGTAATTTAGTTGAGTTAAAATTTTGGTGCGTGAAGTATTGAGTTCTATCCATGCATTCTTGCTCTCTGTGTATTTTAAGTTACGTTATTGTATCTCAACTTTGTTTTTTTTTAAACTCCTGAATTAGTAATTATGAGGATCTAGCATAATTTGACCGAATCTAGCATAAGTTCGATCAGGTTTTGGAATAATTCCGAGCTGTGAGTCTGGCAACGCTGGTGGCGAACGACTTGGTCAACGACTCGCGAAAGAAATCTGAAAATGGTGCGCCGTAATAGTAATAATAAAAACAGTTTTTATAAAGGAATATTAATACATACGAAAAGCTGTTTAAAGAATGAATTGTTATACTGACTTAACACGTATAAAAACATATACCATATACCAAACAGATTGAGCGATATGATTATAGCTGTTTTGAGACGAACACTTTCGAAGTCCAACTTCGGGTGTCTTCGGAAAACAGTAAACTAAAGCTGCTGGTTCGAACCTCCAAAGCCAACCTTAGTAATCGGGAAAAGATGTACAGATATGTTTTTCCTTCTGTTAAATATAATAAGACATGTTGAAATGGTATTAAGTGTAGAAAAAAGTAAGATTGATTGAAATACTTAATGATACAATATTTCGAGACCATGTATTCACACTCTCGTTTCGTCATTGTGATTTCCATACGGAAAAGAGCATTTACGTATGAGCTCAGTTATATTTCAGAAGCAGCTTCCGAAAAGCGGTCATGTTAGCTCAGTGGTACACCACCGAGCGTTTAAATCGTGAGTTCGATACCCGTTCAGGTGAGATTCCTTTATGATATTCTACTTTCCTCAATGCATGAAAATTATGTAAAATAGTTACATTACAATTCATCAGTTGTATACATATTTTCATATCATCAGTTGTATATATGAGTTGAATATATATATTCATATCATCAGTTGTATATATCAGGTGAATATACCGGTATATATTCATATCATTTCACGACATAAGTAATTCTTATCTTTAAAATATAACATCTGAGGTATTCACAGAACGTCGGTGTGTTATGTGTGAATATTGAATACAAATTTAAAAAATCGTGTAATAGCAATAAATAAGTTATGTAATATATTTATTTGCAGTTACTTTCATCGCAGATAACTTCTCAATATTCGCATTACAGCATTTAGATAGAGCATATCGAAAATCGGATCGTGGTTCAAGACAAAAAACTAGCTAGCCCCAAACTGTCACGTAAGAAATTCACGAATCGCAAAAGTAAACTGAAGAGATTGAGAGCGGTAATTCGGTAATTCCTTAATCGCTCTCTCTCAAATCTCTCTTATCTGCATTTATACATATAAAAGTGTATGTATGTATGTTCCATCATAACTCATGTATGCTAGAACAGGGTTTCTCAACCTGGGAGTCGCGGCCCCTAGGGGATCGCGAAGATAGGCGGAAGAGATAAATATAGTTAGAATCTAATACCAGAAATTATTTTTAAATATTATTTTTAATTTTGTTCTGATAGGCATACTTTTATTTTTTATACACACTGTAAAGAACAATAAAAAATAAGTCTACTGAACATTTTCAAAGGGTGTAGAATTCGTGTTACTATTCGGTTCAAAGTCTCTTGTCGTCGCGAATTCTGTCGAGAAATTTGAAGCTTAAAATATACAAAACGATAATCATGCCTGTTGTTCTGTATGGTTACGAAACATGGTCGCTTACTCTGAGGGAAGAACATAGACTGAAAGTATTTGAGAACAAGATCCTTAGACGAATATTCGGACCCAAGAGGAACGGGAATGGGGAATGGCGGAAACTTCATAACGAGGAACTACATAATTTATACGGTTACCCAACATTGTTAGGGTCGTCAAGTCTAGGAGGCTTAGGTGGGCAGGTCAGGTAGCTAGAATGGAAGAAAGTAGAAACGCTTTGAAAGTCTTGACTGGAAGACCAAACGGAAAACGACCATTAGGAAGACCTAGGGGCAGATGGGAAGACAATATTAAGATGGATCTCGCTGAGATAAGAATACAAAGTAGAAACTGGATCCAATTGGCTAAGGATAGAAGTCAGTGTAGAGCTTTTGTGAACGCGGATTGAACCTCCGGGTTCCATAGGCCATAGAGTTAGTTAGTTAGTAGAGTTGTTTAAAAATGAATTTAAATCAAAGAGGTATGATATAAAACTAATGAGAACTGTATATAGAAATACTAGAAAAATACACATGAAACAAAACCTGCACATTGAAATACAATTAAAATTAAAACCTAATGAGATACCTAAGCATGGTGTAATTTCACTAGTGCAGCAATGCCCGGTTTAATCTTCATGACGAATATTATCAAGCCATTTTCAACTGATAAGCGATTTCTTATCTTTGTTTTAATGTTTACCATAAAAAAAAAAAAAAAAAAAAAAAACACTTTCGCACAAGTACGATATAGCAAATGGAATTATTACTTTTAAAGCAGCAATCACCAGACCAGGATATTCTTCTCTCCTCATCAGGCAGAACTTGTCCAAGTCTTCGTTACAGAAAAACGTTGCAAAGACTTGTCGCATGATCATTCTATTATTTGGTCAAGAAGTTGTGGGCTTAGATCGGATACGTTAATGGCCTCTTCAATGAAGGAGTTTAACATCCACCTTGAACCAGCACCTTCGTCGTTGGGAATATAGATATTACAGTTACTGAATCCACTGTCAGTGCCGGGCGCCGAAAAGAGGGGCCACACATTTCGGAGGAAGTGTGTTACTCAAGTTAGGAAAGTGCATGTGCACATGTGTAAAATAGAAGGAAAAACGTAATAAAATGTGCTCAAAATTAAGGAAAGGTAGGGTTTATTTTGAAAATGTTATTGAGCTTCGTGCCAACCATGGTGGCGCTTCGTAGCTAGTCTGTCGACGTCACTCATATATACGGTGACATCGTACTATACTCTCGCCCCGAGCAATGATTTTCCATGGCACTGTTCACTATAAACAAAAAAATGGATTCTACTATTATAGAAATAGGTATGTTAAAAATCCAACACAAGCTTATTATAAAACAAATTATAAAAGGGTCGCTGGCAAGAGCGTGTGATAAAAGGGGATCGTGATAGGAATTAGATTGAGAACCACTGGCCTAGAGTAATTTTAACCACATTTCTTATAGTTTCAAAAAGAGTGCTGTCGGGTTACCTATGGTGAATGGGAGGGAGATACATATAAAAGATTGCTAGAAAATGATCGATATTAGATTCATAGTTTTCGGGGTCGCTTAGATAAATAGTGAGACTTTCAATTTCGCTTAACTCCGATTAAGCTCTCATTAGTAGGGATGGGCACGAACGACTTTTCTTTGAAACTCGACTCGACTCGAAACAGACATCTTTGAGGTCTACTCTTGGACTCGGCGCGAAAAATATCTTCCAACTCGACTCGGATTAGAGTCAAGTCGAACCAAAACGAGCCAAATCCTGTGTGTAGTCCTACCTAGACAATACATAGACAATAATTATTCTATTATCAATTATACTACTGTTACTACAAATAATAATAATAATAATAATAATAATAATAATAATAATAATAATAATAATAATAATAATAATAATTATTATTATTATTATTATTATTATTATTATCATTATTATTATTATTATTATTATTATTATTATTATTATTATTATTATTATTATTATTATTATTATTATTATTATTATTATTATTATTATTATTATTATGACAACACCGTGTACAAACATGAACGATAGATGGTTAGTAAAGGAATACTAAAAGCTAGTTGACTGCCGACGTCGGTAGTCATGAAGTCTACAAGGCAAGGACATCGTTCATTACCCTAAGCTGTAAGCGTCGGTGGACTACAGATGGTCAACTATTAACCTCTCGCCAGAAATTGGTGGCCCCGCAGCGACGATCCGTGATGGCCCAAGTTCCATTTTGAAAACTTTACTACCAGCGGCAGAGACGCGATGAAACGCCAACGAACCACAAAATTACTCTCCCAAAATATGTTAAAATGCCTATATGTGTGATTTGTTTATATTTAGGTGAAACAAAAAAACACAAAACAAATACCCCGGGGTGGACGCGAACTATCAATATTACGATTACTAGGCACGTGTTCTTCTGACTTCCCCACGGAAACGATCATAAAAAGCTTGGTTGTTGAAGGATAAATCATTGACGTCTTAATTTAGCCAATCAGACAAACCCCTACACCTCGAGTTCTAGGAGGTCATACCGTGAACCGTTTCAGATTTATTGCTTTCTGGTGGAGTACTATCCATGCGCAAAATTTGAGCATAATAGCCGACATGCATCTTCGGTGCCTCTTATCTTTAGTACAATTTTAACCAGAGATGGTGTGGGTCAATGAAAATTTGATCCACGACCCACTATGACCCACCACCCAAATGACCCATTGGCCCACTCTGATCCATCAACAATCGTGATCCACTCTGACCCACCACCAACTATGAACCACTCTGAACCATTGCGACCAACTCCGACCCACCAAAACCCATCGATATCAACTCTGACCGATGACCCACGTCCTCCTCTCCATTGACTAAAGAGATTACACTTGTAATAAAACAAGACTGTGAAATTATCACTTATCGGAGTTTGAATTTCTACCGTCATTGGCTCAAGCACCTCTTTGTTACAATACTGGTGGGTCTGACCTTTACGATATATAATGGCAAAGTGTTTCTCATCTTCCGAATTAAAATGAATTTAAATTTATCATATGTAATTATTTCTTTGTTGCCTTACAGACACATTTCAGTAGAAAATAGGGTGAAATTTAAAAGTTTCGAATCAAGGAAAAGTAGACCAACGTAAAAAAAAAAAAAAAAAAAAAAGAAAAAGAAAAAAAAAGAAGAAGAAGAAGAAGAAGAGATAAACTAATTTTCTATATAATTAAGTATGCCGTACTAATTGAAAATGCCCATGTAATTAAGTTTAGAATACAAATTTTATGGCCATTTTTCTCTAACTTTATGGCTTGATTGCCTTATGCTCGGAACGCTCCATATATTAAACACCAGCTTCAGCAATTATAAATAGAAAGCAGTGGGTATAAAATTCAAAAAGAACTTTAGTTTGCATTACTCAATTTTTTTCTCAACTAATATCAATCGTTTTCGATTATTTTTACAAATCAACCCACTGCCAATTTCCAATATATAGAAAATGCACCCCCGTCCCCCCGCTCATAAAAGACAATTTTAAAAAATGCCAGGGCATATTCTCTTTATTTTTAATAAAGAGTTATATGCTGAATTTCAGCTCTCAGTTGAACGGCTTGTGAGATACTAAATTTTTCGCAAAAATTCGGACTTCTACTCCCCCTAAGGATATGTATTATAATGAAAGTGACACGCGTATGATAACTTCCCAGTTGGGATTGGAGCCTGATTATATACCAAACGTCAATTCATTTGACTTTGCAATTTGACCGTGATGATTACGCAGACATAGTTACTTTCAATTTTTTATGATACATATCCTTATTTCATATGTTACAGATGATTCAAAAATATTTTTTCAAGCAGTTAGCTCCTCTAGAATCTCACAGGCTGCATCCCAAAATCCAACTCCTACTATCCTATGACAATCCAAAAGTGACTGAACTTTTTTTATTAGGAACAAATGACAAAAGAAAAATGGAGATCTTGAAAGTAAAATGTAGAAAAGCTGGGTGCCCCCAATAACTCCATATTTCTCCGCCCCTTCATTCCGAACTTAAAAATAAAACTTAATTCGAATATGGTTAATTAGTGAATTTATTACAGTTAAATTTCACTCACTACATGCTACAGCTACAACTATGTAAGAAAAAATAACTGTGAAACATGTTCTGAATTACTATTACATTTCTTACGCTATTATTAAACATATTAGAATAGTAAAAGAGGATTGTTCGTGAAATAGTATATTTGCTCATGATTTTTAACTTTTTCATACGGAAAAAATTAAAATATTATTCAAGTTTTAAAATTTGCACTCTGCAAATATGTTGCCCTCTAGGCAATGGGACTAATGTGGACTAATGGGAAATGCTGCACTGTTAGCGGCGCTGAAAACTTACGATTCGATTCTAATATCGGTTCATTTCGATATCTTTATGTCGCTACGTAACCACCCTGGGTGCTAATGGGAGCTTAATTGGACTTCAATTGAAAGTAGAGCTATTCACCTAAGCGACCACGAAACTATGGATTCAATAATAATATCGACCCGTTTCTAGCATTTTTGATATGTATCCCGACAGTACTCTTTTTCCAGACTGTAAGAAATATAGTTAAAATTGCTCTAGATATATCAGAATTATGTTGAAACACACACATAAATCCACTTTTATATTCTGTATAAATAGAGAGAGAGTGAGCGAGCGAGCGAGCGAGAGAGGGCGACTCAAGGCATCACCACTTCCACATTGCAAAAGCATATATCAGGAATTGAATTGAAAATCCATGTAAAGACTTTCTGCTGTGGCATGCTTCATAAGGACAATTCCAGTCTGCTCACGTGACCTTTGGGGTTCATGAATTTTTTTGCGAGCGTTCCGACTTTGGATTCTCTGTTTATACCCTCTGTTTATGCATCGAATAACTTTTCAAGAACATAAATGACATTCTATATTATGAATGTTGAGAATATCTCTATATATGACAAATAGCTGCAAATAAATACACTACATGATTTATTTATTGCTATTGAACGAGTTTCTTAATTTGTATTTACATCCTCATATATAATACCGACCTACTGTGAAAATTATCTCAGATGTTATATTTTAAACATAATAATTACTATGTTCTGCAATTATTATGTTATATATAAAAAACTTATGTATTTTAATGTAATTATTTTATATAATTTTTCATGCATTGCGGAAAATATAATTTTAATAAAACTATTGACCCAGATGGGATTCGAACTTAAAACCTTATGATTTGAAATCCGATAGCTTACCAATGAGCTAACACAAGGACTTCTAGAACTAAGCTTCTAGCGATGTATAACGGATCTCAAGATAATTAGACATTCATATCCATTACAAACACTGTTTCTGTTCTACTTTGACTTTTCTTTTAGTACTCAGGCGATAATTATGTTCTATTTCTTAACTTTGAGCATTCTTTTACATATGGAAAGATTCTTTAACGTATTTAAATGTTCCATTACGTATAGAAAGCTAAATGACAAACAAGCATGTGCTCACATTTGTGCAAAGGTTTCGAAATATTGTATCATTAAGTATTTCAATCAATGTTGCTTTTTTAAACACTTGGTAACAAGTCTTATTATATTTAAAAGAAGAAAAACACATCTGCAAACTTTTTCTCGATTGCAAAGGCTGGCTTGGAGGTTCGAACCTGGCTTACTTTTTCCCGAAGATACCCGAAGCTGGACTTAGAAAATTTTTGCCTCAAAACACCAATAAAGAATGCGCTCAACCTTTTTGAGACAAGGTGTACCTATTGTTGTTTGTCTTCTGACATGGTCTAGTGATTAGAGCGTTGAACTATTCCTGGCCAGTGCTTCCCAGTTTTTACTGTCCACCCACCGTCGTGAGGCAAACTGGAGAGTTACTTGAATAAAAGACTTCACGGCCAGTGAGGTTTTTATAGAAAGCTTCTGATACGCTTCCTGTTCGTGACAGGGCAACGCAGCGCGCTCACCCTGTGTTCGTCGCTAGAGTGGACGTAGTTCATCCAGTCGCTAACAGATGACGCTGTAGCGGTTCAGACCAATAAGGGCTGTTATGCCAGGGATTAGTTGTTTGTCTTCTAACGGTAACAATTGTTCCAGCAGAATAAATGCTGTCATCTACTTTTGGCAACGAACAATATGCTCTTCAGCGTTATAAAATTCGATTTTCACGATTTTTTTTTTCTCGAAAACTACGCCCAAGGATTTACACTTACCTACCAGTAGGGACGTATCCTGGACGGACTTCTGGGGGAGGAGTTGTAATACTGCTACTTAGAGCTACTTTTAAGAGCTCCAAACTCTGGAACGGGTTTTATTTATATTAGGGATGACCAGAACGGTTCCTATTAGGGATGACCAGAACCGGGTTTTGGCTCTGAACGGATCCGGTTCTAGAAGATCCAGTTCCGGAACCGGTTTTTCGGATCCAGGCCTGGAACCGGTTCCCAAGTTCCGGTTCCGGAACCGGGTTTTCGGATCCAGGTCTGAACCCGGTTCCGGAACTGGTTCCGAAAACCGAATCTCCAAGAACCGGTTCCTCGTGGAACAGGTTCCGCCGGAAACTGAACTTTGTGGCCATCCCTAATTTATATATAAAATAAGAAAGTTTCCTATTCTGGGGAGGCGATTGTCCCGAAAGCCACCGCTTGGATCCGCCTCTGCCTACCAGTACTCATTTTGCTCAGCTCAGTGAGATCTATCGATTGGTATATAGGGTGACCCAACCAGTAATGGGCACTTTTTTGAAACTTGCAAAGTTATTTAGCTCTCTAGACTTAAATATTGAATGTATTTCAACAAAAGTTTTCTTGCGCATATATTGGTGATCCCTCTTCATGATCAGCTATTTAAGATTTGTTTCTTGAAAGTAATTTGGACACAGTAGAAACTAAAGCCAAAGAACTACTAAAAGTCCAGTAATGGGCACTGCAAATACCAGTAGTGGACACGTTCAATGCCAGTAATGAGCACCTTTCAATTTAATGTAGATTTAGATATTTGTGTAAAGGTTCCTAAATTGTTTTACTAGAACTTACAAAATATTACTCATTTAAGTATAGGGTGGGTAGAAAAAAACAGGTTCTGCTTGAATATTTCTCAGTTTCTCCACGAAAGTTTTTCTCTTATCAAAAAGCTAAAGGAAAGAACACTACAATTCCATAAAATAGAAGTAACTAATTATTGGAAATATTGTATGAAAAAGAGCACCATCAATGATGCTTTATTTATGATTGTTAATCCCATGGAATCCCGTTCCAAATTGGTGATTGAAAGTAAATTCAATATCACAATCTTTCACTTCTATTGTTTCTTCAGGATCAGGAAATTTGAACATATTACCAGCCTCATAGCGCAGAAGTTTTACTTGAAATTGCAATGATGTGTTTCCTGTGTTGTTATCTTGAACGGTTGCAATGCTCGTGAATTTACCTACACTATGAAACACTTGCTTGCTTGGAGTGACCACTACCAACATTAACCAGTACAAAGTCATTAATATTAGGCAAGTTGCCGGTATCTTCATCTGGTCCAATATCTTCAACAAGGTCAACTTCGAGATCTGTGTCTCCGACTTGGTAAATGTTCACACGAGGAATCACTTTCTGACAGCGACTTCTCTGATTTCTTTTGAGGAAGGGCTCGAACTTTTACACTTTCACTCAACACTTTATTTGCGGAATTGCAAATGACAGTGGGATGACTCTTAGTTTGAGGTTTCTTACTTTTAGCTTTTTTATTCTATTCTTTTTCTTTGTAATATTGCTGCCATTTCTCAGAACTCGCTGGAACTCTCCTACGCGCCTTTGTTTTCTGGGAAGTTTCTTTCTTCAAGTCCTTCCAGAAAAGATGGACTGCAAAGGCACCACTCGTTTGGTGTTCCGATAATTTCTTCTTGCTCTCTGAGAATGTGAACTTTCCGTTGTTGCTTTGAGACATCCTATTATCAATATTAACACGCATATAATCTGTATTCGGGGGACTTTCGGATTGTTCTTTAGGAATTACTTCTTCAACACTAGCATTGATGAAGAACTTGGAACATCAGTATCAGGACCAGGTATCGACCGTTCATTCTTCTCTTCCTGGCTCTTCACGTTATTGTAGAATGATTTCCACACAACAAACAAGTCCTTAGAAGCTAAATCACCTTTCCATTCAGTACCGGTACTTTCCTATTGCGCATAGAACTGTTCCAATAATTCCATATCAATTTTACTCTCCAATTCATGTAGAAATGAGTGCCTTATGTCCTTGGGCATAAACTGTGTTTCCTGTTCTGGATTTTCCTGAAGATTTTGTCTTACATCCATGCCCTTGGTATAATCTACGGCATTTGCATCAAATTGAAATATATCTGCAGCCTCACAACTAGGTCTGTTGTTATTGAAAGGATTTTCTCTTCCATCGTCATCTAAGACTTTTAACAATGTCAAGAAATTCTTCTTTTCTGATTCGGAACACAAATATTACCATCTTTAAAATCCAGTTTTGTAAAGCTGCCTTTTCAGAATTTGTAAGGATAGTAGAAGGACCCATCTTTCTAACTGATTTTCGGTGGGCTCTTAATTTCCTCTGTAATGTTGCACTAGGAACATTGAATTCTGTGCTGTTTTTTAAAGTTCATTCCTGAATCGATAGCTGACAACGCTGATTGTAATTGTTCAATGGTGTAATTTAAGGATTTACGTTTTTTAGTGCCTTCCATTGTCAAAGTTGGAGATCCAAAATAATCCTGGAACAAAATTAAGAAAAGAATTTAGGATTTATTTACATAATTTAATAAAAGCTATTCTTATTTCAATTACATGGGCACTTCATGACAACTAGTTAAAGATATGATTAATTAAAAACAAATTAATCTTTTAGTTTTCTGTGCACATTAGCCATAGTAATGAATATGCTCTACAAAATAACGAGTAAAAAAAAAAAAGAACTTTATACAGAAAAAATTATGACTATGACTTGGGTTCAGCAGCGCTATGCGAAAAGCTATACCCACAATTAGTAATGATAATATAAGGAAAACAAAACATTTAGCCTATATTATTCTAGGCCTAAAGTTTCGAAATAGAAAACTCCTGAGTCTTCAATATAAGTGAAAACCAGTAATGGGCACCTCCCGACCAGAAATGAGCACCCCCATGCCCAATACTGAAAGGAGTTGAGTTATTTCCTTGATTTTTCGTAGGCAAATAAGGATCACATTATGATATATTTTCAAACAATTCTGTGTCTTATTAGCATGCCAAGCATTTGAACCAGAAGTGAGCATGGGGGGCTCATTACTTGTCAGGAGATAAAATAGCCATCCAGTAATGAGCACCCCAGGTCAGACGGTACAAGAATGGTTCTACACTTGAAATTCTACAATTAATCACATATTAAGACTTTATAAATAAAGTAATACAATGTATTTCACTTACCTTTAACAATAGTAACTTTAATATTCTTCTGAAATAATCTTCTTCGAACTTCAAAACTTTCCGAAAACAAGCAAAACACGCAAATTGTTCCAGGTCACCTCCTTCTGTCTCACACCAACACACAATCGAATGACAGACGTGCTAAATACAAAGGCGGGGCAGAACTGACTAATCAGTGTTCAATTTCCGAGGATTGCTTTCCGTGTATTTGCTGAAGTAGAAAACTTCTCATCGAAAAACCATAGCTAGGACTCATTACTGGACCTGTGCCCATTACTGGCTGAACCACAGTAGTAATGGGGTTACTTTGCCTAACTTTTTGGCCCCTGGGTCCCTGCCTCAGGACCCATGGTCCCTGGCCGGGGTCAATGACCTAGGGGTACATAGGACCACCCCCTCTAAATTTTGGCAGGGGTACCATGGCCCACCCCCTAAATTTTGGCAGGGGTACATAGGACCACCCCCCTTAAATTTTGGAAATTGCCAAATCTAAAAATTTGGTATGGTAGGATAGGACCATAGTATGTACCTCTATCAGTATTGGGGGGTCTATGTCGTTCCCTTTCATGGGTAAAAAATTGCCAAAAAGTCAAATTTCGGGGGTTTTTGACCTAATTTATCCCCTTGGATGAGGTGTTATTACCCTATATGGTTATATGGACGTATATAGAGGTCCATTCCCTTTCATAAGACATGGGTATATTAATGCACCCCTTGAAAAATTTGGGAGGGGTACCTTGGCCCACCCCTTAAATTTTGGAAATTGCCAAATCTAAAAATTTGGTATGGTAGCCTAGGACCACAGTATGTACCTCTATCAGTATTGGGGGTCAATGTCGTTCCCTTTCATGTGTAAAAAATTGCCAAAAATTCACATTTCGGAGGTTTTTGACCTAATTTATCCCCTTGAATGAGGTGTTATTACCCTACATAGTTATATGGGCGTATACAGGGGTCCATTACCTTTCATAAGACATGGGTATATTAATGCACCCATTGAAAAATTTGGGAGGGGTACCTTGGCCCACCCCTTAAATTTTGGAAATTGCCCAATTTAAACATTTGGTATTATAGTATAGGACCCTAATATGTATTATGATAAATTTGGATGGTCCACCTCGTTCCCTTTTAGGGGTACCAAATTGCCAAAATATAAACGTAAGCAATACGTAGTACCACGTGTTTGGTTTTGACCTAATTTATCCCCTTGGATGAGGTGTTATTACCCTATATGGTTATATGGGCGTATACAGGGGTCCATTACCTTTCATAAGACATGGGTATATTAATGCACCCCTTTAAAATTTTGGGAGGGGTACCTTGGCCCACCCCTTCATTTTTAGAAATTGCCCAATTTAAACATTTGGTATTATAGTATAGGACGCTAATATGGATCACTATAAATTTGGGTGGTCCACCTCGTTCCCTTTTAGGGGTACAAAATTGCCAAATTTTAGTACAACCACGTGTTTGGTTTTTAACCTAATTTATCTCCTTGGATGAGGTCCTATTACCTTATATGGTTATATGGTCATGTATAGGTGTTCATTCCCTATCATAAGACATAGGTACATTGGTGCACTCCTTTAAATTTTTAGGAGGGGGTACCCTGGCCCACCCCTTCAATTTCAGAAATTCTCCAATTTAAGCATTTGGTATTATAGTACAGGACCTCATTATGTATCATGATAAATTTGGATGGTCCATCTCGTTCCCTTTCATGGGTACGAAATTGCCAAATTTCGGTACAACCACGTGTTTGGTTTTTGATTTAATTTATTCCCTTGGATGAGGTCCTATTACCTTATATGGTTATATGGTCATGTATAGGGGTCCATTTCCTATCATATGTACCTCTATCAGTATTGGGTGTCTATGTCGTTCCCTTTTATGAGTAAAAAATTGCCAAAAATTCAAATTTTGGGGTTTTTTGACCTAATTTATCCCCTTTGATGAGGTATTATTACCCTATATTGTTATATGTGCATATACAGGGGTTCATTACCTTTCATAAGACATGGGTATATTGCTGCACCCCTTGAAAATTTTGGGAGGTGTACCTTGGCCCACCCCTTCAATTTTGGAAATTGCCCTATTTAAACATTTTGGTACAATAGTATGTATTACTATAAATTTGGGTGGTCCACTTCGTTCCCTTTTAGGGGTACAAAATTGCCAAATTTTTAGTACAACCACATGTTTGGTTTTATGGCTCATTTTATTCCCTTGGATGAGGTCCTATTACCTTATATAGTTATATGGGTGTATACAGGTGTTTATTTTCTATTGTAAGACATAGGTACATTTGTGCACCCCTTTAAAAATTTGGCAGGAGTGCCTTGGCCCACCCCTTAAATTTTGGAAATTGCCCAATTTAAACATTTGGTATAATAGTATAGAACCCTAATATAGATCACTATAAATTTCGGTGGTCTATCTCGTTCCCTTTTAGGGGTACAAAATTGCCAAAATATAAACGTAAGCATTACGTTGTACCACGTGTTTGGTTTTGACCTTATTCATTTCCTTGGATGAGATCCTATTACCTTATATGGTTATATGGCCATGTATAGGAGTCCATTCCCTATTATGAAACATAAGTACATATGTGCACCCCGGGAATGGTACCTTGGCCCGCCCCTTAAGTTTTAGAAATTGCCAAATTTAAACATTTGGTATCATAGTACTGGACCCTAATATATATTACTACAAAATTTGGGTGGTCCACCTCGTTCCCTTTTAGGGGCATTTTGTTCCGCTTTAGGAGTGAACATGGATACCTTGGAATCGTCCCGAGTTTGATTCTTGGAAATGTTGAGTTTAACGTCCCCGCGAAAACGGTGAGAAATGATAGGACGAAACAGGAACTTACTTGACTGAGGATTGAAGCAGGGCCCTCATACACTAGAGACAAGCGCTAAGCGACCGTACACGTGTGTTGATTACTATGCAATGGTCCCGAGTTTGATTCTAGGTGTTAGTTTCAGGAAATGTTAACGTTCCCTTGAAACGATGATGAGAAATGAGAAAACATCATAAACTTACTTGCTTGCGGATTGAAGCAGAGACCTCACACATCAGAAAAAAAAACGCTGAGGCACCATGCCAACTTCAGTGCAAGCAGTTTTTGCGTATGAAAAAAGAACATGAACAGATTATGTTACATTACTACACATTTCTGCTCGTTGTTACGCATAGAAGCTTGTTATTGTGAAATTGTAGAATCTGCTTATACTACATCAGCATTTTTTTCTCAGCTGACGGACTTTTAAAGCTCAACTTTACATTTATGTCAAAGACAGTTTCGTAACATATCGATGAGTGTTACATTTTTTCAATCAAGTTTAAGAAAAATGAATCACATTTTAGATGTGGTAATTTGAATGTCGTAAGAAACTAACGAGTCAACGGTATGATGTCATTATCAAAATTGCGATACTAGATGTCGTAACGATTGATGTGTAAGGAGAAAAAACGTGAATAATGTCACAACCAATCAGATTGCTTCTTACATCACGTTTCGGCTCATGATACATGATGAAAGCTGTGTTTTCATTGGTTCTCCGTGATGTCATTGATTCATTTTCCTCGTTTCTGATTGGCTGATAGTGTTGTCACTTTATAGTTGAACCGTTTCAGACCTAAATAAAATTCTTAATTTCATTTTTGAAGTTCTACTTCCACGAAGATCTTGAATGAACGTAGGTGTACCTCTTGTGTCAGCGTGACTTTACTCCGTTCCTTGAATTTGAGGTAAGTATCAACCGCGTTTTCTTAATATCAATGGAGTGCTTTTGCATAAGGATAACATTGTTATCACTGTTTTTATTTTAACATGAAATATTTAGCAAATGGAAGAATAACTTGACCGGGGATCGAATTAGGAATCCCGCACATTAGAAGTAGGCGCGAGAAAATTGTTGATTTTGGTTTAGCGTCCCTTCAGTAGTGGGGTGCTAGGAATACAGCTTAATGTTGAATTTGAGCGCATACTGGGTCTTGAACCCGGGCCAGAGTTGCGTAACGCTAACCACTTAGCTCAGTTTCTGAAAGTAAACAAAGAAACTACGCACGAATTTTTTCCCTACAACGTGAGACGTGGACTTGCAGTTTAATGTGGGATCTGATCTCCCGCCGAGAAACGAATTCGAGTCTTTCTTGCCTTAGCTCGAGAAAAGCAAGCGCATGAGATTTTGTTTTCGTTTCATGTTCGTCATATGTTTTAAAGTTCAGTGTCAGAGGAAAAAATGCTTACTACAATGATTCTTTCAGCACAGTTAGAAAAACAATTTCATTCATTCTTTTTTATCACTACAGAAACTTAGGTCATTTACATGTTGATGTTGGTCCGGGTTTGATTTCCAGTATGACGACAATAAAAATTTTAACAGTAAAACTATTTGAGATATGATAATTCTTTTAGGATTAATCGTGTAGTCATTTTGATAATGTAGTGATCTCTGAATTCAATTTTAATTCGTGCTTTTTTTCTCTCTCGTTTTAGATATTTCTTTTCTTTGCCTATTCCTTTTTTGCTTACCTTACCTTTTTTCCCTATTTGAATATGGCTACTTCTGGCTTTACTGTCTTGCGAGAAATCAATAGACATTATCGGCGTTTTAATCTTGAAGGACGAATGCTGGAAATTCAAATTAATGCTCCGACCAGTGGCACCGATATTGTGGAGTGGGTTCAGGCCTCCTTTCAACAGATGTTGGATTACTTATTGGAAAACGTCGACGAATCATCGATGGTTGGATTATCGATTTTATCCCACGATGAGAAGAACAAGCCATTTTATTTATCTTTCCGGCATGCAAGTAATTTGACACTGGAGACTTTATGGGCTTCCTTTGATCGCATCCTTCAAAGTAACGATAGTTTTCTCATGAACGAACCGTTCATTGTCCATTTTCATCATGTGGATGTGCCCCGTGGATTTGGAAGAATGCGTCGAGGTCTTTTATCAAACGACGAATTATTAAAGTGCAAGAAAGGCATTCTACGAGTAAAAAACACCGACAAGAAATGTTTAGCGTATGCAATTGTGATTGCTATTGGCCTAAAGAAATATAAGGATACGAACAAGAAACTGTACAGACAATATCACAACCAGAGCAAGTGTGTTGTTATTCCAGCCGTACATGAACTTTTATCCAGATCATCAGTGAATTTAGATCATGGAGGATCCGTGGAAGAATTACGACAATTGCAACGCTACTTGACAAATTATAAACTTACCGTATACACCAGCTTTTCCGGAGAAGATATTCTGTATGAAGGGCCGGGTGGCGAAGACAAAATTCCAATTAATGTGCATCAATTCACATTATGACATCATCACGTCATTAACGGCCGTTTTTTCTACTGTGTATTATTGTGCTGCATGCCACAAAAAATATGATCATCGTATTGCACACGTCAAGAACTGTTCGGTCATGTGTGAAAAATGTTTGCAGAAACCGCCATGTAGTAAGACCAATACGGAGAAGCAGTGCCCAGAGTGCAATCGTGAATTTTATGGTGAAACATGCTATACAAATCATCTAACTGTACCATACCATAAGGGCCAGCCAATATGCAAGATGGTGAAACAGTGTGCCAAATGTCTACGCATTTATTTGTTTGTCCATACAGGGGAAAGAAAACATGATTGTACAGATTATTTTTGTAATGTGTGCCATAAACACGTTACGTCTACCCACCAATGCTACATGAAGCCTGATACGACTCAATTAAAACCTGGAGTTCCATCAGTGTTACATGCCAAGAAAGCTATGATTGTCTTCTATGATATCGAAGCCACACAGGATACTTTCTTCGATGAAGACACGTTCATTCATAAGCCCAATTTACTGGTGGCCCAACAAGTATGTTACAACTGTGTTCAAGATGAGGATATACATCATCCGTGTGAAGTTTGTGGACAGCGGGAACATATTTTTCAAGATGATCCGATCAATGCCTTTCTTGCGTATTTACGTCAACCACGACCCAACATCAAACTTATTGTATCTTTGGCACATAACTGTAAGGGCTATGATGGTCATTTTATTCTTAAATCTTTAGTGGAAGAACATGAATTGAAACCTACTTTGATCTTGAACGGAGCAAAAATTTTAAGCATGAAAGTGAATCACTTATCGTTTATTGACTCCTTAAATTTCATGCCAATGGCTTTAAGTAAATTATCCAAGGCATTTCATTTACCAGCGACCAAAGGATATTTTCCACACTTTTTTAATACTGCTGCAAATCAAACGTATGTGGGAAAATTACCGGACATCCATTATTATGGTGCAGATGAAATGAAAGTGGATGAACGAGAGAAATTCATGACATGGTACAACGAACACCAGAACGATACGTTTATTTTCCAAGAAGAATTGGTAAACTATTGTGTCCAGGACGTCAACGTACTTCGAATGGCTTGTATATCTTTCATGACCACTTTTGAACAAGAAACTCACGTCAATCCTTTCCTGGAGGCTATCACTTTGGCGAGTGCGTGCAATTTAGTATTTCGACGAAATTTCTTAAAACCTAATACTATTAGCATTCTTCCTGCACGAGGATACCGTCACAGAAACAATCAGTCACGGATTGCTTTGCAGTGGCTTGCCTACATGGAAGAAAAAGAGGGTCATTCAATTCAACATGCTGCGAGAGGAAAAGAAGTTTATGTTGCTGGTTTTCATCTGGACGGCTACTACAAAGATCCCGACACTAAAGAGGAACACGTGTATGAATTTGAAGGGTGCAGATTCCATGGATGTCCTCTATGTGTCCCTACAGGCCGTGATCAGCCCATTTATGAGAACTCCGAAGAAACAATGAACTATCGCTACGAGAGAACACAGCGTAAAATGAAATTATTACGATCCATGGGATATAAAATACATGAAATGTGGGAATGTGAATTTCGTCAAGTGTTAAAATCCAATCCAGCATTGGCCTCTTCTTTAAGCACACATCCTTATACTAATAAGACACCATTAAATCCAAGAGACAGCTTCTATGGTGGCCGTGTTAATGCCATTAAATTGTACCACGTCGCAAATGAAAATGAAGGCGAAGAAATAAAATTTTTGGATATCGTTTCCCTGTATCCTTATGTGAATAAATGTGGACGGTATCCAATAGGGCATCCACGAATATATCTACAGGGAGATCCAGAAATGCCCGACATTCAAGATGTCAACGGATTGGTCAAGTTGAAGATTTTGCCTAGCAGAAATGTGTTTCATCCAGTGCTGCCATTTCGCTCAAATAAGAAGTTGTTGTTTCCACTTTGTGCTGCCTGTGCCACAGCATTAAATCAAGATTCTGAATGTACACATTCGGACAGTGAACGAAGTCTAACGGGAACATGGGTGTCCTATGAAATTCAAAAAGCCATTGAACTTGGGTATCAAGTCATTGAAATTTACGAAATTTGGGATTACGACATCACCGTATATGATCCAGAAACCAAGACTGGCGGATTATTCAGCGAATACAATAACACATTTTTGAAATCGAAGCTGGAAGCTTCTGGTTGGCCTGCCAATTGCGTCACCGAAGAAGAAAAGCAGCAGTATATTCAAGTGGTACAACAACGGGAAGGCATAACTTTGGATGCAGCAAATATAATGACAAATTCAGCACGTCGTAGTCTTGCAAAGCTCTGTTTGAATGCCTTCTGGGGACGACTCGCTATAAGAGACAATTTCAGCCAAACGACCATCATTAACGACCCCAAAGAACTGTATCAAAAATTAACTGCTCCAGACATAAAAGTCAACCAAATTTTACCTGTTAACGATTCGATGTTATACCTTTATTGGCAGTATGAAGATGATGTTCCAGTACAAAATCACAATGCTAATGTTGTCCTTGGAGCATTTACAACGTGTCAAGCTCGTCTGGAACTCTACAAATATTTAGAACTGCTGCAAGAAAGAGTATTATATTTCGATACAGATTCCGTGATATTCACGCAGCGACCATCAGAGACCACAATAGAACCAGAAGTATTTCTTGGTTCAATGTCAAATGAACTTGAATCAATTGGACCAAAAGCATACATTAAAAAATTCGTGTCTGGTGGCCCAAAACAGTACGCCTTGGAAATCTACAACCCCGACACGAAATCAACCAGTTATGTATGCAAAATTCGTGGATTCACACTCAATTATACTGCAAGTCAAAAGTTAAATTTTAATAGTCTGGAGCAAATGATCATAAATCAATCGAGTGAAAAAATCTCCATTAGCACGCCGCACAAAATTTACAGAACCCACGATCATCATCTTGTCACAAAACCTGAAGAAAAGAAGTACAGTTTCAACTATAAAAAACGCCGATTAATACCAGACACATACGAGACATTGCCCTATGGGTATAAAAAAGCCAGAACAGAATAACAGCCATATTTTTCCCTAATCCCACCAACATCACCTCCCAAAGACGGGGCAAAGAATCAACGCAACACGGGACATGCTTCAACGATGCACGAGCGAAGACAAAAACTCAGATGACATCACCTTGCAGAAACCCGTGGAGAAAAAAAAAAGGAATTCAGGTACGTCACATTTGCGTTTCTTTTCTCACCTCACTCTCTCTTGATCAGTTAGTTCGATGTTAATAATCTGTTTTTCTTCTTTCACATGAAACAAAATAAATATTACCATGTATATTCATATGTTTTATTTTCTCTTTACAGAATTTGTACCCGTCACGGACACGTCTTCCTTTGAAGAAAAAAGAAATTCTGTATTCATTTTCACATGCTAAAAATAAATGTACAAAAACATGATTCTGTGTTTTTATTTCACATCCTAAAATCAAATTCTTTTTCCTGTACTGCGATTTCAATTTCTTTTTTCTGAATCAGTTTACCGGTAAAATAAATCAATGTTTTACGAAAAAAAAATCAAACTAAATTTTTGTTTCAGAAAATTTTTTGTGTACGAAAAAAAAACTGATTCAGAAAATTTTTGTGTACGAAAAAAAAATGTTTTCAGAAAAAATTTTTGTGTACGAAAACAAAATTCTGTTTCAGAATTTTTTTGTGTGTGTACAAAACAAAAACTGTTTCAGAAAAATTTTTATGTACAAACAAAATTCTGTTTCAGAAAAAATTTTATGTACAAACAAAATTCTGTTTCAGAAAAAATTTTTGTGTGCAAAACAAAAATCAGTTTTCGTCACGAAACTGCTCCGACTAAATGAATCGATTCATTCTGATAGTGTTGGCAACACTGGAAAAATTTCGGTAAGTATCGCTCAGACCCAGAGTTACAGCGAACACAACTAGATTCGAACCAGCAACCTTACATGTCTGATTCATCTCTAAATACAGCCAACTAAACAATAAGATTATGTGTATACGTCAATGCTTTGCACTGAGTCAACAAGGTTTTCTTCAAGGTCAAAGTTGCACACGAAGTAAAAAAGATGACAACGCAGATCTTCTATCTTTCTATATGAAACATAAACCTAGTATAAACTGCTCGCACTGAAATGTGTAATGTAACATAATCTGCTCGTCTTCTTTTCATACGCGAAACTGTTCGCACTGAATGGAGTACGGCGGCTCAGCGCTTCAATCCACAACGAAGTAAGTTCATGTTTCCTCCTATCATTTTTTCATCATCGTTTCAAGGGGACGTTAAACTCAACATTTCTTAAACTAACACAAAAAAAAAAAACCGAACTCGGGACCATGACATAGTAATCAACAAACTGAACTTCTCAATGGCCATGGTGACTCAGCTCTTATTTCTGATGTGTGAGATCTCTGCTTCAATCCGCAAGCAAGTAAGTTTATGATGTTTTCTCATTTCTCATCATCGTTTCAAGGGAACGTTAACATTTTCTGAAACTAACACCTAGAATCAAACTCGGGACCATTGCATAGTAATCAACACACGTGTACGGTCGCTTAGCGCTTGTCTCTAGTGTATGAGGTCCCTGCTTCAATCCTCAGTCAAGTAAGTTCCTGTTTCGTCCTATCATTTCTCACCGTTTTCGCGGGGACGTTAAACTCAACATTTCCAAGAATCAAACTCGGGACGATTCCAAGGTATCCATGTTCACTCCTAAAGCGGAACAAAATGCCCCTAAAAGGGAACGAGGTGGACCACCCAAATTTTGTAGTAATATATATTAGGGTCCAGTACTATGATACCAAATGTTTAAATTTGGCAATTTCTAAAACTTAAGAGGCAGGCCAAGGTACCATTCCCGGGGGTGCACATATGTACTTATGTTTCATAATAGGGAATGGACTCCTATACATGGCCATATAAACATATAAGGTAATAGGATCTCATCCAAGGAAATGAATTAGGTCAAAACCAAACACGTGGTACAACGTAATGCTTACGTTTATTTTTTGGCAATTTTGTACCCCTAAAAGGGAACGAAATGCCCCCTAAAAGGGAACGAGGTGGACCACCCAAATTTTGTAGTAATATATATTAGGGTCCAGTACTATGATACCAAATGTTTAAATTTGGCAATTTCTAAAACTTAAGGGGCGGGCCAAGGTACCATTCCCAAAAATTTCAAGGGTGTGCACATATGTACTCATGATTCATAATAGGGAATGGACTTCTATACATGGCCATATAACCATATAAGGTAATAGGATCTCATCCAAGGAAATGAATTAAGTCAAAACCCAAACACGTGATACAACGTATTGCTTACGTTTATATTTTGGCAATTTTGTACCCCTGGAAGGAAACGAGATAGACCACCGAAATTTATAGTGATCTATATTAGGGTTTTATACTATTATACCAAATGTTTAAATTGGGCAATTTCCAAAATTTAAGGGGTGGGCCAAGGCACTCCTGCCAAATTTTTAAAGGGGTGCACAAATGTACCTATGTCTTACAATAGAAAATAAACACCTGTATACACCCATATAACTATATAAGGTAATAGGACCTCATCCAAGGGAATAAAATGAGCCAAAAACCCAAACATGTGGTTGTACTAAAATTTTGGCAATTTTGTACCCCTAAAAAGGGAACGAAGTGGACCACCCAAATTTACAGTAATACATACTAGGGTTCTATACTATTGTACCAAAATGTTTAAATTGGGCAATTTCCAAAAAATTGATGGGTGGGCCAAGATACACCTCCCAAAAATTTAAAGGGGTGCACCAATATACCCATGTCTTATGATAGGTAATGGACCCCTGTATATGCACATATAACCATATAGGGTAATAACACCTCATCAAAGGGGATAAATTAGGTCAAAAAACACCCCGAAATTTGAATTTTTGGCAATTTTTTACTCATGAAAGGGAACGACATAGACCCCCAATACTGATAGAGGTACATACTATAGTCCTAGGCTACCATACCAAATTTTTAGATTTGGCAATTTCCAAAATTTAAGGGGTGGTCCTATGTACCCCTGCCAAAATCTAGAGGGGTGGTCCTAAGTACCCCTAGGTCATTGACACGGACAAGGGACCATGGGTCCTGGGGGGTGGTCCTATGTACCCCTGCCAAATTTTAGGGGGTGGTCCTAGGTACCCCTAGGTCATTGACCCCGGCCAGGGACCATGGGTCCTGAGGCAGGGACCCAGGGGCCAAAAAGTTAGGCAAAGTGACGCGATTACTACTACCACCCTATGCCTCATCTATGGACTTTTTGTTTTCATTAAATGCTAATGATACTGTAGACTTTTTTAATTTGTTGCCGAACAGAAGCTTTCGAAATAAATTAGGCTCAGTGTTGACATAATTATCAAAGGTAGCGTCTATTGCAATACTTGCAAGAGCAACACGACACAAGAAAACTTTCAAAATGTTTAAAATTGAAACACTTTGAAATAATAGAATTGAATATTCACATAACATCGTGGGAAAAAACAGAAAGAGTTGATTTCCGCCGTTAAAACTATCCCACCATCCAGACAAAAGTCCTTGTGGTTACTTTTCGAAAGAGACAACAGCTGCAGGTTTTTAGATAATAACCGTTCATCGCCAATGAATATACATCAAGTGCTGAAGCATTCTTGTTATATACCAGCGAACCTGAAAAACTCTTCCCAAGAGATAAATCACTTTGAGTTTTCGTTGTTGTAACGAAAAATAAAGACATCACACGTCATTTGGTTTCACGGCTTTTTGATTTTTCATTCAAACGTCTGGACAACAATAGCTACGGGGTTGTATGGCGTATTAACACGTTGAAAGCAGACAGACACTATCGACACCCATAAACGGAGATGTATGGGAGGAGTAGCTGTAGGCTGCAACAGATGTTGAGTCAGTTCCTATAATATTGTATGACATAACAATAAATTTAGGATTCTCTCATTATAGGCGCTCATATATAGGGGTATAGTGTATGAAATATATCTACTGCATTATGTAAGTAAAAAGCCAGAATTATTAGCAAGTTCCTTATTGCGGAAAAACATCCTTCATTGCAAGAGCGCACCCACACGGAGGTCCACCTGGTCCGGACCCCTCCGGCCAAGGGCGCCGATACTGGGGGGCCGGTCCCCCCCAAAGTTCATGTGGACCCCCTATTATATTTATGAATATACAATATTTGTCTTAATTTGAACGTAATTTGTCTTTAAATCCTCATATATATACATTTTGCATCTGAATGGGCCCCCCAAAACTTACAAAGAAATCGGCGCCCTTTCCCCTCCCCAAACCTCAACAGTCGTAACTTGATATACATTTTTACAATTTCTTAATAAAACTCTACTTGCTTAGCAGAGAAATGACTGATATGGCCTAAAGATTTGACTTTACACTTCATCTATATTCTTTCTTTTCTTATATAACAAAGAAACATCTAATTCTAATTTTTTCGTACGAATTTAGCCGGCAGTACATAACAAATTACTTATCGTCTTTACGGGTGCAGAAGAATATAGGTTCAATACTTCATAATAGTATCTAGTAGTCAGTGGCGGCGATTGGACGTTAAAAGTGGGGGGGCAAGGCATGATCTGAATATTTGTATATCAATGTTAGTTTTCCTTATTGCTTTAACACTTTGTTTGACGAAAGGTTGTATAACTAATAGGATACTAATGTCTTTTTAGTTAAAATACCATATATCGTATTTCATATTTTATTAAGTAAATTAACAAAAGCAACGCAAGTAGGTACTCATAAATAACGAAAGTGTAAGAAGAGATTTGATTGTTTTCTCATAAACATCTTACAATTCTGTCTGGAATATTGTGTGATCAAATTATTTAATAACAAATTTGCAAAACAAATAAATGGAAGGGATAACAGTAATCACAGTAATGAATAATGAGGATTGTTTTGTAGAAGTTATATTGAAACTGGGGATTAATGAACAACTTATATTTTCAATTCCACACATGCCATTAATTGTATGCTATTACTCTTACGGTTTAGATAATGAAAGACAGTAAATACCACAGACATATCCTATGACATTTAAAGAAATACGCAATTTCAATATTAATTGCTTTTAATTGCAATTAAAACGCAATTCCTGTAGCTTTCTTAACTCCACCGGAAGACAAATAACCAATACGTACTCACGCAACGACAAATATTAAATAGCACCATTTTTCCTATGAACCAGTAATACATACAAAAACTGGGTCACTTCAAAAAAGTTGGGGGGCAACTGCCCCCTCTTGCCCCCCCGAATCGCCGCCCCTGCTAGTAGTAATGTCTTATAGTATTGGACTCCTCTCAACAAAAAAATTTTGAGTGTGCGCCTGCTTCATTAAGTTTTAAAAGATTTTGGTTTACCAAAACTCTTTTATACGTATATTTACCTTGTATCTCCGTCTGGCGTCTGGGAAACAAAAACAAAAACAAAACAAAAACAAAAACAAAAAACAAAAAAAAAGCGCGTTCGTCCGCCACACACACATTCAATTGAGTTTGTTCATTAAAATTACATTCAACCGAGCGGTGGTATAAATCGACCATTTCCAACTTTAACGTTGACCACTATAGAACAAAATGGGTTGTTTCCTTCGATCGATGAAGTGTCCCAAGAATATACGAGGTTCATTGCAAAAGTCATGACAACTATTTTTTTTTCTCTCAAAGGTAACGAATAAAAAATTCTGAAATATGGAAATGGAAGGGGTAGTTCATATGTAAATATTATGTAGGGGAATGGATGAACACACACACCACCATAAAGATACAGCGCGAAGAAAAAGAAACAATGTAATTTCAAACGTGTTTTACTGTAAATTGCAACGCTATACAATAGTACACGGCAAGAACACGTACCTCTGACATCTTAGAGTCCCTCCGATCTTTGGAAAACTCCTGATGTCATGGAATTCACGTTGTAATGTACTATTGTGTACTGTTGTAATTGACAGTAAAACACGTTTGAAAGGACAATTTTTTCTCGTGCTATATCTTTATGGTGGTATATTTATGTGTGTGTGTTCATCCATCTTCCTACATGTAATGTTTACAGATGAATTAACCTTCCATATGCATATTTCAGAATTTTTTAAATTCGTTACCATTTTCGAGAAGAAAAATAGTTGCCGTTTTCGAGAAAAAATAGGGACTTTTGCAAGACCCTCGTGTATACCATCCCCACTCTAATCTATCTTCTAATACCGGAAGTGGTAGATTTCTGCCAACACTTCCAGTTTCAATATTGATCTACTTAGAACAAAACCAAATAAGAGGCAGTGAGAAGTGGTTCTTTTCACTTGAGTCAATTTAGCGTCTTAAGAATAGGTACAGGGTGTACCATCTTCTCTCTTAACTCCAAATTCAAGCCAGAAGTATCATAAATCAACCACTTCCGGTTTTAACGTTAATTGCTGTAGTGAGTTTTCTGCAATCAATTAAGTGTCCCAAGGATATATCCCACCTTCAATCTATCTATTAAACCGAAAGTGTTAGAAATCGACTACAACTTCCGGTTTCAGTATTAATTGAGAAAAATATAACGTTATACAAACCAAACTCGTTCACGTGGTGAACATGCGACACTGCTACTTGTTCAATAAACCAAATCTGTATTTCAAGTAGGCATATGTATCACATTAAGTTTAATATCAGATTTCTTTGATCTTGTGTTTTGTTCTAAATGGGAGTTAATTTGTTTTTATAATTTCTTCGAAAATTTACCCGGAGTTAAACCCCAAAATGTTATAATATTCCATAGGCATGTTAAAGCTCATAAACTTTACCAACACGCCAAGGTTGGCCAAGATGGGACGAGCTTGGTCGATTGCACGTACGACAGGCACGCACATACTGTACACAGCAATTTATTTCGAGAAGGGGCTCCAAAGATTTTTGGACGGGGACCAAGATCAATATGAGGATAAATTATATTAAAATTTGTAAAAATCACCCTCAAAATTAGATTAAATTTACATAAAGGTAGGAATTTCCCGAGGTGGAAGGGAACAGGACTCCCAGGACACCTTACGTACGAAATGTACTGAATGTCCTTGTGTATTATTAAAAAGAAAAATACATTTCAAGGACCTGAATTTGTTGAGAAGGAACTGTATCATGAGAAACATTCTAGAGATTATGTGAAGGTATCCAGATTTAGAAAATAAATTTAATAATAATAATAATAAAACTGGGACACTGCTAACTGCATAATTTAACAATCCACCTTGGTATAATCATTGCTATATCTTTCTTCATGTCAAGAAGTCTTTAGCTTTTCAAAGTAGCGAAATTTAACCTTATTCCAGTTTTAATTTTTACATTACCTTTTTAACACTTAACAGGAACCGACACTGGGAAGACCGATTATCTCTTGAATGTCATATATGCTATTTTTGATGATTGCATTTTTTGTCGAAGGAATGGTCTTTCCTTCAAATCACTGTATAGGTCCATACCAGACCCGTGTTTAGGTAAGTGCTATTTTGCGCTCGAGCACATGTAGCGGCAGTCTTGTTACCAAGTAATCCACTACCTATGAAAGGGTATTTTAGGATTCCCCTTAATGCGGAGTAGGTTGGGCAAGTAATCCTTTTCGTGAAAATTATAAATATACTTCAACTCGAACAATTTATTGTATAATTTCTTCAACATAAATGTAAATTCAACAATAACAATATAACTGTGCAGACACAAAACAACTTCACTCAATGTTAACTGGAACCCTTTCCCAATTTGAATAGTAGTCCGGAAATTTTTTATACATTCGCATTCCACTACTTTATATTCTAAATTAATTTTACTGGTTGTACTTTTGACAGGTTTCATATATCAAATATCTACACAAATTGAATTTAATCCCCAAATATAACAATATATATATATATTAAACTAGTGACCAAAGACATACACTCACCAAAAAGTTGTAACAGTTGGGCCGAAATGGAAAGAAAAAAAATAGATTAAAATTTTGTACTTACAATTTCCTGACGAGCTGCATATCAATGGCACTTACATACATTACACTTAATTAATCCGGCTACTTTCTGTGTAGGAGCATTATTATCCACACACTATTCCGAAATCACATTTAACTAGTTATCAATTTAACGGACACAATTTCTAAGCTCCTACCCCTGCTTACCTCATGTTTCAATCTAAAGGAAACGTAATAGGTACGGGTAGAATACAAAAGATAGATGGCGTTTTAGTCACTTCGAACAAACGAATATCAGAACCATGACATTGACCTACAAAGCCAATGTTTCCATATACAAGTTTATTTAACTAATCAGCTGATCGAGTTTTCAAGTTCTTTTTTTTTCATGAACTTAAGAGAAATGTCTCATATTAAATTCCCCACCTCTCCGGGTGGTTTAATTAAGCAAACAGTTATTTAACATTTCGAAGTAAGTTCATCTTCCATGCACGGCATGCAGTAAAGAATAATGGAACGAACTCACCGATGGAAATTCTTCACAAACAAATCGTTAGTTGTTTCGGAGCTCCTTTTAGTTCATTGTCCAATCGACGAAGCACGCACCATAATTGCAGAAAGATAACAGGATTGATGACGGTATTGTTCTTGCCTATCCACCTGATGGTCCTGATTTATTGCCATTCTTCTATGGGAAGGTTCTCTCGGACAATCACAACAAATACAGCCATGGCCAGAAACACCCAATTCCGAACCTGCAGAATTGTACAAACAGAGCACAGTACACAAATATATATATAACACATAACATATATTTTAACAGTGAAGTGGATTACAATTATTACAGAATCTGTACATATTTTCTTAATTTCCATTATTATTTTCATTATTATTTTCTCTTGCTGGATAAAATTTCTTTATGAAACTGACATGACGTTTAATCTTTACTTTCTTATCAGCTACAAGTTGTAACCACACTGTGTTCTTTGTTGGATAGCTCATAATTTCGAACGGACCCTGATATTGGCTATCTAATTTAGGTTGATAACGTTTCTCCAAAGAAGATTTAGTTACTTTCTTAACCAATACTTTTTCTCCAATAGGTAAATCTATATCTCTATGTTTTCTAGAATACAATTTCTCTTTCCTTTTCCAGGCCAATTCAATATTATCTACAATAGTTTTACTCATCTCAGCTTTATCTTGAGTACTTTCAAGAATTCCTAGATCTAAAATCCAGTTTACATCTAAAGGATTAAACATCTTTCTTCCTAAGTATACCTCACTTGGAGTTTTACGAGTTACAGAATTTTCACTACTATTTAATGTGTACTGGACTTGATAAATATACTTAGACCACTTAGTTTGATTTTTATAAATATAGGTTTTCAAAATTAATTTTATATTTTTATTTTGTCTTTCTGTTAAATTGCTTGACATGGAATAAGGAGTAGTACAAATGTTTTTAATGCCTAAACTAAATAAATAATGTTTGAAATAATCGCTTTGCAGATATCCAGCATTGTCATGAATCACCTTATTTGGAAATCCGTAAGAATAAAATATTTTATCTAATTTCAAACATATAGACTTTGAACTCAAATTCCTAAGAGGTTCGATAATGACAAATCTAGAAAAACCATCGGTTAAGACTAATACATATTTAAACCCATTACTGATAGGCCAAGGCCCCATTACATCTAAAAATAGAGAATTATTAGGATATTTCTCTTTCTGAGTATAGTAGGTACCATAAGGAAGTCTATTCCTATCCCTACATAGCTGACAAGTCGTACATCTCTGAACAAAATCTCTAATTTCTTGGAATAAATTAGGAAAAGTATAACGTATAGCCACTTTTGCTATCGTTCGTTGGACCCCACTATGTCCTCCACCTACAGGGTCTTGATGATGAAATTTAATCACACTATACTTAAGAGACTCTGGTACAACAGCTCTTAAACCTCCATATTGTTTACCTTTAGTTTTCTTCAGAAGGATACCATTTTTAAGAACATAAGGTTCCTTTACCTGTCCCCTTTCTAATTCTTGTATTATAGTATTTAAATTAGGGTCCTCTCGTTGATGATCTCCTAATGGCTTATAAAAGAAAGGATTATTCCAGAAATTAACAAAATTCAAGTGTACTTCTTTATCATCCACCTTATCAATTTCCACTATATCTGATGAAGGAGGTGTATAATCGATATAATTATGCATCCTAGTTAGAAAATCTGCCATATTGCGCTCACTCCGCAAATGAATAATATCAAATTGATATCGACTCACCTTTTCAATAAGAGAGCCGTATTTTCTTTGACGTTTATGATTTTTAAGTATCCACGTCAAGGCTGAATTATCACAATAAATTGTGAATTTCTTATGAAGATACATGTCAAATTTATCAAGCGCATGAACTAAACTAGAAAGTTCAAGATCAAAAATGCTTTTCGACCAATCTGATGGAGGAACACGTTTACTCAAAAAGTAAACAGGTCTAAGTTTTCCATCGCCATCGTACTGGCTTAATATAGCACCATAACTTTTGGTGGAAGCATCGACATGTAAAACGAAGGGCGCATTCATATCTGGCACTTTAAGAACAATATGGTTAATAATAGCTTCCTTAATTTTCTCCAATAAATCGTCTTCCTCCTTCCCCCAGATAAATGGAACCGTGGGTGATCTCATAGCATATAATGGACTCAAAAGTTCTGAATAATCTTTTACATATCTAAGATAATAATTAAGAAATCCCAACATTCTATTTAAGGCACGTTTATTTTTCGGTCTGGGTATTTCTTTAATCGCTCTTACTCTCTCATCATCTATTCTCATTTGACCATTAGAGAACTCATATCCTAATATTTTCACTTTTGATTTCATAAACTGAGCTTTGTGTGGACTAATAGTAATCCCCCAATCTTTCAACCTTTTTAACACTTTCTCTAAGATTTCTTTATGTTTTTCTACACTATCCGAGTGAATTATTAAATCATCACAGTAAATATCTAAATAATCCCCTTCTATATCACGAAAGATCTTATGCATTAAACTGGACAAAACGAATGGTGAAACTGCCATCCCCATTGGTAGGCGACAATACTGTAATAATCTATTTGGTGTAGCAAATGCTGTTATATTCCTACACTCAGGTTTAATCTCCAATTGATGAAATGCGGATCGAACATCAATTAATGTATACAGATGGTGTTTACCTATATTAGAAATAATAGATTCTAAGTTCGGACTCGGAAATCCAGTCAATAACAATTTAGAATTAATTTGGCCATAATTAATCACTAATCTCTTGGATTGATCTCGATTAGTAACGAGGAAGCAGGGTGAAATGTATGGGCTACTATTTATTTCTTCAATAACACCCTGTTCTATTAATTTGTCTAAAAACAAATCAAGTTCTTTCATTTTATATTTAGGAATCATATATGGTTGAGTAATGCTTGGTGAAGGATCTGTTAATTGAATTTCATATAAATAATCACGAACATGCCCTAACTTATCGGTTATTACTTCTTTGTAATCATTAAATAATTGTTTAACATACGGTATCAAATTTTCATCATAAGTATTTTCAAAATTTACACTACCTTTTAATGCTTCTCCTCCATCTCCCTCTTTATCTGCCTCCTTATACAATGGATTAAAGATTCTCGTGCCAGGTGGAACATCTTCATAAACAGCAGTATCATTATTCTCAAGTGCAACTGTCTCCTTGGTCTTTGCCTTAGTACGGTTCTCCGCCCTACTCCTGGACTCGCCTACGCCACTGGTTGTCTGCTTGGTCTGGTTGCCATAACGTCGAGGCCTCCTTGGAAACTGCTTAGCCTTGCTGGTTTGGGTTGGTGATGTCAGGTTACAGGAAAAAGAACTGCCACCATATTGTAAAGCTGCACCTTCAGACCTAGTCCCCTCGAATCGATCACAAACTCTGGCGCCAAGGTGTCTGGGATCTCTCCGAGTAGGCCTGAAATGATATTGGAAAGCGCACAGATCACTGTTCATACCAACTGAGTTATTCTCAAAAGGTTGTAACTTTACTTGCATTTTCAATTTCTCAAAAAGAAGTTCTCGAGCGTTTATATTTATATGGGCGTAATTATCCCGTAAAAAGTCTAAACCCAATAATAATTTTAATTTTGGATGGTTAACAACTCCAAACCACGCCGTAAAACGGACACCGTGTATAAAGAAAATAAGTTGCACCAACTCACGCACTAACAACTCATTCCCTTGCATGATGGTCACAGAGTAATTTACTTGTTTTATTTTAGGCTTGCATTTCGTACGGATTTCTTCTAAAACACTGTTTTCTATTAAGCATAGAGTCGAGCCAGTATCTATTATACAGGGATATAAAGTATGGCATATACCGATGGGCAATTGTAATAAGCTTCCATGATCTTCCCTTGCACTATGAGAGTACGCACTATGAACTCCGGTTTTATTTTCATTTAAATTTTGATAACTCAGTCTATTCTGTTTATTAAAAGGTGTTGGCAAATAATTTGTCCTGGCACTTCTAAGAGGAGTTTTTACCCGTGGTAAACAAACCTTTTCACTTTTAACTACATTTTTATAATCTTGTTTATATTTGTCATTAATTTCATAACTTTCCGCAAAATCTACATATTCATTTACCGTTTTTGGAACACTAAGTATCAACAACAGGTTACGAATTTCGGGAGTAACTAAATTACTTATTAATTTACAAATTTCATCTTCAGGCATGTTAATTTCTAAAACATTTAATGTACTTAATTTCTCTTGTAAAAAGTTTAATAAATTTTCATTTTCTTGCATTACTCTATATAATGATACCTTCATAAATTCCGTATTAATCAAGGGTGTGACAAATTTTAATAATAATGAATGACAGATATGACCCCAATCTGTAGTTATTGTTAACAAGCGCTGCAACTCTTCATAAGCTTGCTTCCTACACCTCTGTAAACTCGATACTAAAATCGCCTCTACGGGAGCAATTTCCTTTACTATTAACATATCAAGTTTCAAAAGAAAATGACATACTAACATACCATCTGTTCCATCTATTACCGGTATATCATATATTTGCTTTTCTAAAGAATTAAAAATACTTTGCGAAAATTGTTTTTGAAAGTTACAGGTTATGGGAGCTCGCAACACTGCTTGTCTATGCTCATGAACAGGTGTATGTGAGAACGACAAGAAATTCCCCCCTCTCTGATTTTCCTGCCCTTCACACCTACGACCTTCTATCTCATCGTCAAATGAAATAAGGGGAGGGTCAGCTACTGCGACTCTGTTATTACGTAACATACTACCCCTAGCTTCGTATGCCGCTTGCCAATGACTCATTTTTTCTTTTCTTTTCTAATGGTACCAATAACCGAAAGATTTATATACTTAATGAAATTAATTTCTTTCCTTTTATCCAGCTTACAAATAGTAGTACAAATTTTATTTTCGTTTTTCTTGTTTTTAATCACAACCAGATTCGAAATCCACTTCTTATTGCCCTCACGCATTAAGGTTTAAGATCCGAGATTGAAACATGAGGTAATTTATATTTATATGTAGCGGCAGTCTTGTTACCAAGTAATCCACTACCTATGAAAGGGTATTTTAGGATTCCCCTTAATGCGGAGTAGGTTGGGCAAGTAATCCTTTTCGTGAAAATTATAAATATACTTCAACTCGAACAATTTATTGTATAATTTCTTCAACATAAATGTAAATTCAACAATAACAATATAACTGTGCAGACACAAAACAACTTCACTCAATGTTAACTGGAACCCTTTCCCAATTTGAATAGTAGTCCGGAAATTTTTTATACATTCGCATTCCACTACTTTATATTCTAAATTAATTTTACTGGTTGTACTTTTGACAGGTTTCATATATCAAATATCTACACAAATTGAATTTAATCCCCAAATATAACAATATATATATATATTAAACTAGTGACCAAAGACATACACTCACCAAAAAGTTGTAACAGTTGGGCCGAAATGGAAAGAAAAAAAATAGATTAAAATTTTGTACTTACAATTTCCTGACGAGCTGCATATCAATGGCACTTACATACATTACACTTAATTAATCCGGCTACTTTCTGTGTAGGAGCATTATTATCCACACACTATTCCGAAATCACATTTAACTAGTTATCAATTTAACGGACACAATTTCTAAGCTCCTACCCCTGCTTACCTCATGTTTCAATCTAAAGGAAACGTAATAGGTACGGGTAGAATACAAAAGATAGATGGCGTTTTAGTCACTTCGAACAAACGAATATCAGAACCATGACATTGACCTACAAAGCCAATGTTTCCATATACAAGTTTATTTAACTAATCAGCTGATCGAGTTTTCAAGTTCTTTTTTTTCCATGAACTTAAGAGAAATGTCTCAACAGGGCGGCAAAATTTTGGAATTTTTCTAAGATTCGCAATAAAATAATATTTAAAACTAGCAACCCGCAGAGTCCCGCGCAAGCGCGAGAAAATGTTAATAAAAGTCATCTTCTACCACTCCCATTCCATGGGGTGAGGATGAACTTAAACATCATGAAAAATGATACCGTTAAACTAAGCGACCTCGAAAACTATGAATTCAACACTAATATCTGTCGTTTTCGATTACTTTTAAAATCTCGTCCCCTTCCTGGGGAGTGGAATATGACCTTGAAGTTGAAATGTATTAAAACTGTCGCTATTCATCTCAGCGGAAAAAAAAAACAGCACTAATATTGGTCGTTTTCGAGGGGGCGGCAAAATTATGCGGGGAGGCAGTAAATTAATTAGGGCGCAGAGGTGAACAATACATAAATACGGGCCCGGTCCATAGAAGAAATTACTAGTATATTACGTAACTACAACCCAAAAACGTAACTTAAAAAAAAAAAATAGACATTTTGGGCCGTGGTAGAGTACATTTAAGCTGATATTTATTAAAATTCATTCATGTAGTTGTAGCCGTAAGAAACAAGTTTTTAAAAAAAATCCAAATTCGATGCAGTTTTTTGGGGGTCTCATTTCATTTGAGTAAGACTGTGTTTTATCATATAACAAGAGTGTACGCGTAGTGGTAATGCATTATTGTATTTCCAAATAATATCTGAGTCACTGGAACAAGTAGATAAACAGACCATCAACCAGTTAGCAACTATCTTTTTTACATGTGCAATACATATATTGATAAACGATTTATTCCAAATTTTCAAACAAATCTGTTGTAAAAAACGGCATACTTTCAAACGTGACATTTTATTACAGCTCAATGCGATAAATCAATCAAAACGTGTCTCATCTTCGGATCATGTTATAGTGTATTCGGATGACGTAAGAAAAATTAAAATTTCAGTTAATAATACTTTTATGGTGTATCTCATTAACAGCAGTATACACTGTTATCTTTGGCCCTTTTTTCCTGTAAAGCTAATAATATTGCACGTTTATATGTTTCCTTAAGAAATTTACCCTCGACTGACTCAAAATTTTCCCTTATCAAATTTTCCCTAGTTTATTGAGTATCCAATTTCTATGACAGAAGTTATGTGATAAGATTAATTTAACTATATTAAATAAGCGCTAACCACAAATGTTTTATTCATTTACTTTTATTTTATTTACTTTCTCCACTTTCTTTTACCAAAAAAATTGTACACAAATACACCCAGTCAACAATGGATTATTATTTTAGATTTCTGGGATTTCGGCATCTCAGGTCTTTTAGCCCGTCACGTTTGAGGGATTGGGGAGCACACTATCCGGGGAAAGGGAAGGAAGAAAGGATTGGGGAGGGAAGGAAGCGGCCTGGGACCTATAAGTTAGGTACCATCCCGGAATTTGCCTGGTGCGAATGAGGAAAACGTCATTCACGATGCCTGGCCTCAAAAAGCTTTTTACACATTTTCTACCGAGTGCCCCCACCGGGAATCGAACCCGGGACCGCTCGCACCGACTACGCTACGCGGGGCCCCAGTCAACAATGGGTGGAAATTATGCTACTTTGAACACAGACATACAAACTGCTGCTATTGTATTCGTTTATTTCTGAATAACAGAGAAAAATTTAAGCGTTTATATTGATCAGTCAATCAGCGTGAGAATTTCTCTGGACTTTCACGTTTCATCGAAATATTTCCTTTTCCCAAGTTTACCTCCTCATGCTACGGACATTATAATATTGTAGCCGATTAAGCTTAACATACATTTTATGAGTAAAACCTATTTTTACCGTTATAATAACAGGTATATTTAATGCTTTATATACATTTTGCATTGGTTTGGATTTGATTTCTGAGCTTACGGCATCTATGGCCGTTTAGTCCGTCATGTATGAGGGATGTCGTCCCTCGGCGAGCATACTATCCGGGGGAAGAGAAGGAGGGAAGCGGCCTGGGAACTATAAGTTAGGTACCACACCGACATTTGCCTGTTGTGAACGAGGAAAACCCAGGAAAATCTCATTGAGGATGGCTGGCCTGAAAAAAGCTTTTCATACTTTTTCGACCGAGTGCCGTCACTGGGAATCGAACTCGGAACCACTCGCACCGAAGGCGAGAGCGTTAGCGACTGCGTGGTTTGGATTTGAGTTTAGTGTTCCTCTAAGCAGCAAGGCGATGAGACCTGGACCTACAACAACGTGGAATCCGAACTACTTGAGCTCCCACCGGGAATCGAATTCACGTCTCCTCCGTCAAAGGCGCGTGTGCTAACTTTATAGCTACGATGTAGCTCTTGTATATGCACTTTGCTTTATAGTTATTCCACTGGTTAAAATTCGAATATCTCAGAAACATTACGAATATTTAGCTTAGAAACACAAGTCCATTTATTCTATCAATATATATTTTAATTTACGTACATGTAGATGTTGTTCGTACGACGTAGTATAGATCAATTAAAGACCTGTAGAGAAATGCTAGAACTTAATAGAAATACGACTTTTGGAAAGAAAGTGGAATGTTTGGGAAGAAAGTAGTGTATGATTCGTGACCTCGTTGGAGATGGACCGAACGAAACCATTGGAAGGAAAAGAATTTCTTCTTTCTATTTTTCACATAAACAGAACTGATGGTTCGAAAATAATCTTATCAAGAGGAAGCTAGGGAACAACAGATATACGAGATGAAACATCAATAAATAAGAGAGAAGAAATTCAGAGAGAGGAACAAATAACAAATAAAAACCGAAGAAACAATAGGTGAAATTTGAAACACACTAATTTAATTAGGTCTTTCCCAAAGTGGTCAACGTAACAAAACAAAACAAAAAAGCCTTCTGTAAGACATTACTTTCTTTAGTTACAGGTTAAAACAACTAAAGATATAAACAGTGGCGTAAGGAAGGGGGGCCCAGAGGGGCCGGAGCCCTTCCAAAGAGATTCGACAATGTACTTTGGTACTTTGATGTTTGTAATTTTTTAAATATATTTTTATGTTTATATATTTTTGTTTGTATTTTCTCTATATGTGCCTATAACAGCACTTGGGCCACCCCCCAAACACATCCTGGCTACGCTACTGCATACAAATGAAATTAAGAAATTTTAATAGACACGGAGATTATCAATTTTGGCTCAAGAAGACAAGGTGGCTCAGTGATAGAATGCTTACCTCTGATGCGTGGGGCCTCTGGTTCGATCCCAGCATAAGTAAGCTTAGGGTGGACAACATCGTGTCCGTGGGTTTTCCCGGAGTACTCCAGTTTCCTACCACATTCTCATTATATCAATTCTTTCACTATTTACTGTTCGTAACCATCCGTCTCTATTAGCCTAACGGGCATAACGTATGACGTTAAACTGAATATTTTCATTTCATTTTCACACGCCAGGGTTCGGAGCCCGCTTTAGGCGGTAGGCCCTGTCTCAATTATATTAGCGTTGGTGAAAGGAAACGGAAGATTCTGATCAATTAATCATTTATTACAATTACAGTATTTCACTTTCTCTCTCTCTCTCTCTCTCTCTTCACGGTGTATGGTCTAGGAATGTTAGATAAGAACTGCTCGACATTTTGTAATGCTTTCCTAAGTCACTTCTTTTTCTTCACATTATTTCTGTTTTGTTTCTACAGCTAATTATTTTGAGAAGTATAATGACACGAATTGTGTTGTGACAGACTTTTAGATCACATATTTTCTTCAGAAATTAGGCATATGATTTTTCATATTCATGACGGTGATACGAATGTTGTTCTTTCTTTTTAATATTGTATTTGTATTCATGGTTTCCGCTCACAACTCAAGTAGTTATCATGCAGAGCTGCCATCTGTCATTCAATTCAGAAGTCGTGTTCAGCACAGCAGGTAATTTGCTAGCTTTCTGCAAGATGGCAGCACGGTGTTCTAAATTCGTCCCTCAAGTTCTCTACGTATTACGTGTATTCGCGCACGAGTCTTTCTTTATTTTGCGTTACAATTTTTTCTGTTCCTATCTCTTTTCTCCCTGAAATGCCTTTAGTTTCGTTTCTTGCTTTTTCCAGATTTCTTTTCTACACTTTATTCTTTGCTTTCTTTCGTACAATGATTGTAAAAGTTCCTAATCACGTTTAAAGAATATTATTTGCTAAGGAAGCAAATGCTGAATAATAATAGTTCTTGATGCACTAGCGCCAATATCTATATGTTCTAGTAGACCAGTGTTTTTCAATCTATGGCCCGCGGACCACAAGTATTTCTCGAGGTCTTTCCTTTTGGTGCTCTTAGGTTGAACATCTGTCCAAAAAGGTTTAAAAATAAAAGTGAATTACGCATTACACATTATAGTCCAGAGTCTCAAATATGTATATACTATGCAAATAATATATTATACCATTTAATTAGGCAAAGGGTATACCAATTGTTGTAATTGCTTATATAAATGCATTATTATAAAATCTCGGTAGTCTTGAATTGCAGAAAGGAACATATATGCATTTTTCTATTAATACCAGGGTAAGGTGTGGGGACTACGATATGTCATATGCGAGAAAGACGGGAAAGAGAGTGAAAGAAAGGATAAAACAACATAAAGATGATGTGAGGAGGAAGAAAGATACCAATGCGATATACAAACATGTTAAGGAGACTAATCACGGAATTAACTGGGATAAAACGGAAGTATTGGAGGCAGAGAACAGAATAATAATAAGGAAGTGGAAAGAAGCAGATTGAAAGAAGGTAGGAAGAGATAATTTGATGAACTGGACAAGGATCGTACCTATTAATGAATTAGAACAGAGAATTTTGGATAGCGTAGACAAGATGAAATTGAAAAAGCCCTTATAAGAACCAAAAATGGCGGAACGTGATTGGTTGGAAAATGAACACGGGGACCTATGGGATTGGCTGAAGGCTTCAGCCAATAGAATTTAGACTTTTTCATAAGAATGACTTTATATATGTCTGTATCTTTATTTATAATCTATAGTGTCTGATGAAGGTTATGTTAGATATCCGAAACCGTTACACATTGTGTGTGTTGTAGCTTTGGTCAGTGTGTATTTTGTTGCGATATCCAATCCAAAACCATGGATAGTGTTGTTATAATACCAATAATCTTAATTAATACTGCGTTTTAAAAAGAAATACTTGTAAGTATAATTATACCATTACAGTGATATATGCTCAAAACAAAACTTACGAATTTGCTCTCGAAGGAGACAAGAGTAGAGTGGTTCGTAGAACATTCTGACTAATACAAGTAGGCCCCATTTGAATGTAGATTGAGGAACGCTGTAGTAAACGATTAAAAAGTAAGAAAAAAATATATTACAGAACGATATTTAGGCTCATTAGGAGATGTGACGTAATAGATGGTGGTCAGCTGCTGTATCTCTATATAAAATGAGTTTGACGTTGTACTCGTGTGTTATCTTCTTATGATAAAACGGCTGACCCGTTTGCAATGAGTTTTTGTGTAGTATACAGAAGAATACATTGTCGCGGCATTACCAACAGCGTAGCGAGCACTACAGGATTGGGGAGAGGATAAAATTTAAAATTGCCAAGTCGATAAAAATTTGCAAATATGAAAATCGCACTTTTATCAACCGTGTGCAAATCTGCTCACGGCCATTCTGTGTTCTGCTTCCCAGCCTAACTTAACTCCTCAATCCAGACTCATCATACATCGCTCATGATGTTCAACTGTTGATTTGAACCAAGAACGGTAAAGACGTAAGACTTCGAACAAATGTAAGCGTGTTTTATGAAAATATTTTCTAGATCATGACCAAGGTTGGAATTTGTATGGGTTTTGTGTAGTAAGGGAAGAAAGTACCGAAAGTGTAATAATAATAATAATAATAATAATAATAATAATAATAATAATAATAATAATAATAATAATAATAATAATAATAATAATTATAATTATAATTATAATTATAATAATAATTAAAAACTACAAAATGAAGAAAATCAATATTCAATTGCAGAAACCTGATTTCCTGCGGATGAATTCCTGTGCATATGTGCAGTACGCATCAACATTTATCCATTGGTGCGAAAATGTGACAAAGTTGATGCAGTGTTGCCATGTAAAAAGGCTATTTAATGCAAGTGCATAAAATGGGTGATTTTTTTTATTTTTACTGAAACGCGACCTCTGCCAACACTGTTGTTGTAAAATTACTGCAACAGGTGTGTTTTAGGTTAATTAATGATAAGCAATGAGAATTTGCACATAATTGATGAGAGAAAGAGAGACGTCCCTTTCAGCAGCGAGGCTATATGAGACGGGATCTACTGATTAACGTGGAATCCGAGCCAAATGAGCTCCTGCTGGGAATCCGGATCCTCCACGCCAAAGGCACGTATACTAACCGCTTAGCCACGAATGAGAGAGAGAGAGAGAGTACAGATGAAGTGTAAGATCAAATATTCATGCTACATCAATCATTTCCCTGTTAACAAGTATAGTTTCATTGAGAAGGTGTAAAAATTTATGTTGAATAAGGAAATTTTTGGAAGGGTCCGGACCTGGTGGACCCTTCCTCCGTGGGTGTGTCCCTGAGAGAGGTAACAGGACCTAGTATTGGGACGATGAATCGTTCCAAACAAACCGCTTTTTTCTGTCTCTTACCGTAGATCATTGCCACTATGAAAAATTAATGTTGATACCGGAAGTACTTAGTAAATTTATGTGATTTCCGGTTTTAGTAGAGAGAATAAGGTGGAGATAGAATTTATTCTCAGAACAGTTACTATATACCAGAAAACCTCGTCTCGTTACCTGTGACCTTTCGTTAAAACGGAAAAGACACACTTCCGGTTTGAAAAGACGTTTAACAGAATAGAAGGAAGTCTACTGTTGGGACGCTGAATTGATTCCAGAAAACCTCTTGTCAGTCAGTATCTCTAACCGTTTTTGCTCTCGGGAGATCTATATTGAAGCCGGAAATAGTGAATTTCTACCACTTCCGGTTTTAGTATAGAGATGACAGGTGAAGATGGCATATTTGCTTCAAACTAATTGGATCGATTCCAAGATACCGATTGTGACTCTCTGATAACATTTGTATTCTATGGCGATCAACATTGAAGCCGGAAGTGGTTATAATCTCTAGGATTTCCGGTTTGAATAGCAATAGAGGGTTAATGAAGATGAAACTTTTTTTGATGCTGAAACGATTGCAAGAAAACCGCTTCTCGATATCTTTTACGTTTTTACTTTGACACCTATTGACAAACAAATATAACTGTTCTGTAAGACTTCTGATACTTACGCATAGCATAGCTTGGAAGCAAGGCCGGCTCTACTATATGTGCAACAGTGCATTTGCACTGGGAGGCAAAATTTGTCATAACTAAATTATTTAAAAATATTTCTTGTTGGAAACAGACTTAATTATGATGGTAGTTAAATTTACTAAGCTGACCTTCTATTGGAATAATACATTCATAGATCATGTCAAGGTCGCATTAGTTTAAGGTCACATGGACAGTGCTAAAGCAAATCGTCAAACAAATCCCAGCATGAATTGCTTGAATGTTGCCAAATACAAAAACTCAATTCTCGAACAGTAGCGAACACCTGCTCCATTTAGTTACTTATCGTAGTTTTGGTATGAAAACTAGTCTTTTCAAGTTTCTTATCATGCAAGATGGAAACAAGTTTTTATTTTTTAGCAGATGTAGAAGAAAAATCAAGAAATAAAGATAAAAGAGCTAGTTGCACTGGAACTGCAAACTGATATATTGAGATTGATGCTCGATATTCTGTAAAAAGGGTTACCATGTTTCCTCTGCAGGTGTGTTTACTTTACCTTTCATTAATATAATATTATATTATTTAAAGAAAACAGACACAGACATTTATTATTTGTATTTGTAATATTTAGCCTTTCTGAGTACAAGTATGTTTTCCCTCCTATTCATTGTTCATGATGAGGTAACATACTTAAGATCGTTGCTTTTAAGATTTGTTCTTCCAGGAAAAAGAGGACGGCAAACTGCCTAGGGCCGGTCCTGCGTGGAAGTATAATAATAATAATAATAATAATAATAATAATAATAATAATAATAATAATAATAATAATAATAATAATAATAATAATAATAATAATAATGAAGTTTGAAAGTATGTATAAAAATACCACAGTTTATACGAAAACAAGTTAAAATGGCGGTAGTATTGCACTGATGTATACAGCACATAAAGATCTGTCTCACTACGTTCCTACTTTGAATATTCTCTCTCTCTCTCTCTCTCTCTCTCTCTCTCTCTCTCTCTCTCTCTCTTGCATCTCTTTTTCATTTCCTAACTGTATTCATCTGTCACGCACATATCTACATTTTTACTCTGTAGTTTTCTTTTGTCTTCTTTTTATCCTCTTTTTTTGTTGTTTCTTTTTCTTGTAAGTTAAGGCTGGTGGCAAAAAAAAAAAAAAAAAAAGATTTTCATCAAGGTAAGAGAGAAATATTTTTCGTTGTAGCTCGTAGAACTGAGATTTCATCTTCAACTTAGCTTCTGAATATTGCATCGTAGAAAGCACTTGCCAGGAATTTCAAATCAGAGAGAGACCTGGAGGATAACACAAAAATGATGCTCTCTTCGTGTGGCTCTGTGTTAAACCTTTGCTACTCCGACCACAGCAACTTCAATATAAAACACCTGTCGTTTTCTCCGTATTAACTTCGTGGCACGGATTGAGAAGACAAGATTCGAGAGAGACTTTCCCAAGTATATTTCAGCCTCAATGTAAATCCCTTAGATTTGTTCTGCTTTATCTTCTTCTGCAACTTTATTGTTTTAAAAGAACTGTTACTTTAAAATGATGTCATTTTGTGGTGAAAAGGTAATATCTATGTAAAGCTGTTTTATACATAAACATATTGCATATGCTAACCAGCAGAACACACGTTCTTTGCACAAGTAGAATAAGGGTCAATGAATAATGATAAAAAATACTTTGATAAGTGTGAAACTTGCCCCGGGCGTCCCCCCTTTTAGAAGCAGAATTATTGAGAATACTAAAACACGTTTTTGGTAATTTTTAACGAAGACTTTATACGCTGAATTTCAAATTTCCAACTTAACTCGTCAACGCCCAATGTCACCTACAGGTGACACTACTTTAAAGGCGTCTTCTTGTTTACCAATCGTCCACCAGAGAGTCCTAGTGAACCACAGTAGCACCAGCTACTTACCTATATATGTTGCATCACCACACAAAAAAGTTTCAAAGTCGACGTACTGTACAAGGAAAAAAGACGCCTTTAAAGTAGTGTCACCTGTAGGTGGCTCTGAGCGTTGACGGGTTAAAAGTATCCTCACACTGACGACGAAACCGATTCAAGTGTGACACGAAATTGTGGACGAGTTTATGCGCAAACGAAGTGTTTTCGTGTTCAATTAAACCATTAGAGGGGAAAACCCTCGATCTCAACCGTTCCGGAGATATAGAAGAGTAAGGGGAAGGCTGGTGCTCCGATATTTTGCGAAGTTTTGAATATGTAACACTATAACAAGTAAAATAGACTTTTAAAAGTGAAGAATTCCTTCATCCATGAAACTTTAGTAATACGTTGCCTTACACATGAGGGCTACAAAACCAAAAAGTCCATAATAATTCTAGAGGAAGAATGTTTTGGAGAGGGAAGGCGAAAATAATGAAGTTTCATTGTTGCCCGAAATAGGCGTGTAAGGTGTCTGTGTATAGGTTTCTTGGTATGTTTAAACGAATCAGGTCAAACAGGATGAAAGATATAAAAATGGTAGACGTTTGCAACAATGTGTGTTTATGTTTCATATTATTTGATTTGTTTTTCTATAGCGCTTTTTCACAGGATACAACATTGTATTTTTGTTCACATAATAACGTCTCTGTTCCTTTGGCAATATAATTAATACATTTTTCGTATCATTTTCCTTATCTTTTACGAACTAAAGATATGATATATTAGTAATGTTCTTCGTGTCAATGGCGCTTGTTATTCTTCATAGCCCCTTCTTTTTCCGGCCCCGGATAAGAGCTACGCCACTCACCTCAACATTCAACACTACCATCACTCGCTCTGGTGCATCTTTCTTAACGTTTAAATGCAATTTTCAAACATTTTCAATCGCAGCATAGCCGAAAATCCACAAAATATCAGAGCACCAGCTTTCCCCTTAGCCCTCTATATCTCCGGAACGGTTGAGATCAAGGGTTTTCCCCTCCAATGGAATTCATTGTTCACAAATACACTTCGATTGGGCATAAACTCGTCCACAATTTCGTGTCACACATGAATCGGTTTCCTCGTGAGTGTTTTCCGAATAAAGAATTCCAATCACCGTAATGAGGTCAATCTCTCTCACTTGAAATCAAACCTAACACTATATGAGTCTGAGGCGAGCGAGCGCTATAGCCACTCTACAAGCGCAGAGGACTTCCAATGCATCGTCTAGGTATCCTGTCCAAAGGGAGATTCTAACCCATCACCAATGCATCTAGAGGACTTTAGCCACAAGCTAGATCAGGAGTAAGGTGATCATTTTTGTGTGGCTAAAATAGATATATCGAAAATCAGTAATTAGGAAAGTGGAATGAAGGGATAATTTGATAGTTATGGTAACCGATGTAATTAGCAATGTCTGAGTGATTACTAGTATCCACGAGACGAGGCGAGACAGGATTTTTATTACGAGATACCGATTTCAAGACACTTTTTCGAGAAGAGACAGCCTTATCTCTTGTCTCTCTTGGCAACTCTGGTGTTGAGGGTTATTCATATATATAATTATTATGGCTCGGTCCGGAAGCTTTACTATGTATTGGTAAGTACTGAGATTACCATATATTGATAAGTACTGAAACTGATAAGAGATTCAGTCAGTTTATGTTGATGGTGTATTTTAAGAGATAAGCAAGAGAAATTATTTTATAATTTGAGGTCTAAATACTAGATTTTGTGATGGTTATATGACGCAATTAGCGGAGAAGTTTTTAAGTTACACTATGTGAGTAAAGTTATACTATGTTGTTCTGTGTGACCCTTTAAATAAATATACATATGTATATTACTATAATTGGAGAGGGAGGATGTTATGTTGTAATTACTTAGAGCGGAGATTAGGCTGAAGAAAAGTAACAAATATGACACATTTTAAGTATTGTGGGTATATCTGTCGTTGATGATCAGGTTGTTCGTTTAGTAGATTTGCATTTAATACTTTCAATCCCACTGTAGTTTCAGAACGACAGGCTGTAATCTTACGTTAAATCCGAGTGTCGGATTCGGGAACGAGACGGCCATTTAAAATTTAAAATATCAACCAAAAATGAATTTTGTATGCTCTTTTACTTGAGAAAGTAATTTTGAGTGCTTTGTGAATCCTGTACTGGCAAACCTGATCCAAGAATGTCTTTCAGTCATTGTAGAAAGAGGACTAAAGAAGTTGTATCATTGTCATTCACAACATTCAATTATTATTACTTTGCAAGAAATAAAGTTACTGATTGCTATGATTATTCACACACGTCTTGTACAGAAACCGGCATCTTCTGGTAGATTTGTACTTTCTCTTCTATTTCTGAGTTTCAACCGTTTAGAGTAAAAACTTAGGAATATGTATATATATATATATATATATATATATATATATAGATATAGATAGATAGATAGATAGATATAGGTAGATAGATAGATAGATATAGATATATGATATAGATATAAATAGGTATAGATATAAATAGGTAGGTATATATATTTAAAATAACCTTTATTGTCTGTAGGACACAGGACTTCGTCAATTTAAATGCCTCTAGGGGCGAAAAAGTTAAACAGGGACGAGAGAACAGCAGTTCTTACATTTATGGTACAGAACCACCTTTAGACTTAACTTTGAGTGCCTATAAAAGAAACCCTAACAATAGTAAATAACGCCGAGGAGTAACTGTTATCAGTGGCGTTTTATTGCCAACAGAAAATATTTCCCAGGAGGAACTTGCAATATAAGGGTAGTGAAAAATAGTTTGGGGAGTATATTACTGGTAACCCACATGAACAGCCCCCCTCACCTGAAATCATCACTGATAGTAACTCCATTTCACAATTATTGGTTTGCATACGTCGGATATACGAGGGGTGACCAGCTTGCTCCAACGGTGCTGCGGTGCTCTTATCCCAATAGAAAAAGAAATCCTTAGGTTGTGACCACAGAAACTCCTTCACGGGTGTCATGACGCCATTATCGCTTGCAAAACGTCGTCCTGCTAGAGCCTTTTTTAGATTAGGGAACAAGTGGAAGTCTGAGGAGGCCAGATCTAGAGAATAGGGTGGATGAGGAACGAGTTCAAAACCGCATTCGTTTATAGTAGCCATGGCAACTGCCAATGTGTGGCCGGGAGCATTGTTATGATGGTAGGGAACGCCTCTGGACATCATTTGTGGCCTTTATTCTTGAATTTCCACTCGAAGCTTTTTTTTTTCAAAAGGTAACTATAGTATTGTCCTATGATGGTATGATTCCTTTGCAGGTAATCAATGAATATCACACCTTGAGAAGCCCCAAAACCAGGGGCTAACACTTTGCTAGCGGAGGGGAATACCTTTGCCTTTGTTGTGGTAGGGGAGGAGAGGTGCTTCCATTGTTTGGATTGTTGTTTTGTTTCTGGGTGGTAAAAGGTATACCCAACATGTCCATAGTGACGAATCGTCAGAGAAAATCGTCCATATCACGTTCTAACATTTTCAAATTGTCTACGGATAGGAGATACTGAAATGGCAGTGTACCCAGGTGTAACACACCGATTGTGATAAGATTGCAGACATAAAGAACATTGAAAAAGAAGCGACAGGTGTTTTTTTATATCGGCCAACTAGCACATTGAAAGGGTCAAATAGGGGCATAAAAATGGGGTCAAAATGATATTATGTGGAATATAGCGAGAACGAGAAGAGATGTCGGAAAAGGTTAAATGTACGAAAAACTACCCATAGTCGACGCAATTCAATGAGGTAGAACGCACCAATGAGTAGAGAGCAGAACATCCGGAAATGGACGAATCACGTGTATAACAGTCACAATGTGTTACTGAAGTGAGCGAAAAGGGTGATAAGGAGCAGGAAGAAAGAAGAAACGAAAACAGAAAGTACGTGTTTTTGCTTTGGGTGCATACATCACCCTTATGCGGAAAAAACGATTTATCTCAATGCACGAAGATGGGATACCACGCAGGGAGGATGTAAACGCCGTTCGTATAGGCAGCCAGCGAGACGGTACCGTGCAGTGGGTTGCATATATCAGGTAATGGGAACAAAAATTCATAGCAGCAGGTGGTCCACATACGTAAGGTAAACAGCAACATTAATATCAGTACCAAGTACCACACATTAGTATTAACATTGTATCAACGAAAATACGCGTACAACATAACAGTAATAGTAACAATTTTGTTTTTTGGTACTTCACACATTTTCGTTTCCAACATCCATCATCGTTGTTCTCATTACGCGATATATGCAACCCACCGCGCAGTGCTGTCTCGGTGGCTGTCTATATGAACGGCGATTGCATCCTTCCTGCGTGTTATCTCATTTTCGGGCATTGAGATAAATCTGCGTCTCTTTCGCATACGGCAACATATGCACCCAAAGCAAACACACGCATCTTCTGTTTTCGTTTCTTCTTTCTTCCTGCTCCTTATCACCCTTTTCGCTCTTTTCCGTAACATATTGTGACAATATTGTACACGTGATTGGCCCTTTTTCGGATGTTCTACTCTCTTCTCATGGGTGCGTTCTACCTCATTGAATTGCGTCGACTATGGGATAGGATTTCGTACATTTAAACTTTTCCGATATCTCTTCTCGTTCTCGCTATATTCCACATAACATCATTTTGACCCCATTTTTATGCCCCTATTTGACCCTTTCAATGTGCTTGCTGGCCGATATAAAAATATACGTGTCGCTTCTTTTTCGATGTTCTTTATGTCTGTGCAATCTTATCACAATCGGCGTGTTACACCTGGGTACCCTGCCTTGTGAGTGCGTTTTTGTTCGGGAGTCAGAAGACGTGGGACTCATCGAGCAAAAACTTGATAAACCAGCCTCATTCTTCAGAATATGATCTGCTCGCTCCTGTGATATGCCCAGCCTGTCTGCTATCTGTCGAGCTCCTGTGATATGCCCAGCCTGTCTGCTATCTGTCGAGTTGACAATCGGCAATCTTCCATGATCATACCAAGTACGAGGCCAATGTTTTCCGTGGTGGTAGCACTTGATGGTCTCCTAGATCTTGGCTCATCTTCAATAGTCTGCCTACCACGCTTGAATTCCTCCACCCATCTCTTGATGGTGGCATATGAAGGGGCAGATTCACCTACGGTATTGACCATATCCTGGTGGGTCTCAGACGCCGACATTCCTTTTAATTGCAGATACTTGATGACTGAGCTATACTCGATTTTTTCCATTTTCCCAACTTCAGTCATCTCACTCACCTCAAGAGCCTGTAAAAGACAAAAGAAATTTCTTAGAACCAAGAGCCTAATACACATTAATATCAAAGGTTGTACTATTCTAATACATATAAATTATTCTATTCTAGATTCTTATTTTCTATGTTAGGTTCAAAACCTTTCAGTCACCCCTCGTAACATTTTACTCTTTCCTGTAGTGTCAAGAAACCAGATCTTAAATATAATTAACTTTTAATGTAAATTTACGTACGCGCCTCAAATTAGAACTTCCTAAGTAAAAAAAAAAAAAAAAAAAAAAAAAAAAAAAAAAAAGACGTCCATTTTACGCGCTATTGGTGCCGTGGTAAAGATTTTAAGTGCTGTAATCTATGTTGTTACGTTAACATAAATTCTGCAGTCTTTCTTTCATGATTTTGGGTCACGTGATACATTTACAATAGCGAATTAGTACGTATTTAATTTTTAGTGTTGCTTTTAACTCTTCAAAAATGTTTCAAAGGACAATACTGGGGGACCAAAAAGAGACTATAAGTCATATGTAACTAAAACATCAAAAACACGTCACGTGAAGAAGAAAATTCAAACCAAATATGAAAACATACATTAAAAAAAGACAAAAAATCTGTACAATATGTGTCTACGCGGAAAGTGGGGGAATGTTATATGTATAAAACAGAAAAAAGCCATAAATAGTGGTACCAGTAGCATGCCATTTTTTCCCTCGAATTTCTTTTCATGTATCCATACGGTACATGCATGGTATCTGGTCTACGTTTTAAAAACACGAGAAAGGTATATAAAGTTGTCGCATATGGAAATAACGCAGTAAGAGGCTTGTGAAAGCTGGCTTTTGCACAGCAGGCTATCAACATGCCTCTAAAGAGAGAAGGGTTACACAAAGTCTAATCAGTACAGGTGAATCAAAATGGATAAAAAACAAGAGAATCTCTTTCGCTCACTCTTTCCACACACCCCCACCTTACCATCTTTCTGTTCATATGTGCTTGTTATATCTCGCTCTTTCTTTTTTTTAAAATTTATTTCGGAGAGGAGTCACCATGAGCACTATGAAAAAAAAATGTGTATGAAACGTGCTAGTAAAACATGAAAAGAGATCAAAGTGGGCAGAGCCAGTGTGTGTGTGTGTGTGTGTGTGTGTGTGTGTGTGTGTGTGTGTGTTGTGCGAAAGCATCCTACGCGAGGTATTATCTTGAATAGCCATAATGTCAAAAAGCATGAATAGTACAGCAGAAAGGAAAGATGTTAAAACGTGAAACGCACAGTAGAAAACAGTGTTTGCATTTTTTTTAAAAAATATATACCTTTTTTTACTGCAGGCTAAATAAAGAGCTACCTGTAGCTTTTTAATTAGTGTTAATACTGGATTAATAACAATATAATGAGGGACTGGAAGAGAAAATTGGAAACTTCTATAGTCTTTTAAAACTCGAATGTGTTTCTTAAGTATGATATGACAGTAGGGTTGCGTACAAGGGAAGGATGAGGCTGTTTTGTCTCGAAAAGGCATCGTCAAAGTGATGTCTCTTCTCAGAAAGTGCATCAGTTTCTATTGGAAGAGTTTTGTCTCGTCTCGTGTCTCATTATGAAAGTTCTGTCTCATCTCGTGGTCAACCCTAGATAACACATTGAATTTAGTAGAGCAGGATAATATAAGAACCATTTTTCGGGCCATTTTACTTCTTCATCACCTGAGTCATATACGAGGCATGTTTTTTTAAAGTACTGTTTTGAAATTCGGCCACTGCAGCGCTCCGTTCGGCATTTCGCGCATGCGCGCTGTATATCTACATCTGACGGCAACCACAGACGCCGTTACGGAAACATTCGACTCTACTTACGCTTGTTTGTGAGTGGGTAAAATACTTCCGCCGATTGAGAATCCCGTCGACTGTGAAACACGTGCTATGATTCGTTTTCTTACGGTGTTAGTACTAAAGGTATGAGTGCGGCTGAAATTCATTGTCAGATTAGAGAAGTGTATGAAGAAAACATTATGAGCGATGAAATGGTATGAAAATGGGTTAGAGCTTTTAAAGATGGCCGTACGAATGTTTATGATGAGGAACGAAGTGCGGGTGACCTTCTATCATCACTGAAGACTGACGTGGTGCAGAAAATTGACGAAAACGTGAAAGAGAACAAACACTTTACGATTTCGTCGTTATCTGATAAGTTTTCTCAAGATTCAAGAAGTGTTATATATGAAATTGTCCTGCATTTGAAGCACCTGGGTGGTCAGCGCTACGTCGGCAATGATGTCAAAACAGCCGTCTTTCACTGATTGTCAAATCAGGCAAGCTTATTGAACGATACGAGAAGTGCCTCAATATTGGTGGAAACTATGTAGAGAAGTAGATGAAGGTATAGAAAAATGAAATTTTTAGTTTTACGTCCCACGATTATGCCGGTTAGGCTAAAGGAGACGGTAATGATGAGAGATCAGTGAAATGGTGGAATGAAGAAAGAGAGAGGAAACAGGAGAACCCCGAGAAAACCCACGAGCACGGTGTTTGTCCATCATAAAGTCCACACGGCGCGAAGGTATAGAGTCTAGGTTTTGATGTAAGAATAAAATTGTTACAAAAAGTAAACTTTTTAAAATTATTATTTTAAAACGGTACTTACTTTAAAAAAAGAAACACGCCTCATATTTTCTGAATCTTTCTTCTATTCTGGATGTTCTATCCCTGGTTTCATGCGTCTAGGGCAGTTAGGACCTGAGCTACGAAAAGTTGAACATAACTTTATGAAAGCTTCATTTTTCTTTCAAAAAAAAAAAAAAAAATTAAAAAATCTGATACCAAGAGCCGTACCGTGCGGAATGGCTATGTAATCAAAGGTTAAGAAACTGTTTTCACAGTTAAAAAGAAAAGTCAAGTCTTGGTTCAGATGCACTCTTATAATGGCTAACTAAATTATTCCTGGTACGCAAGGAGCTAAGAAGAGGAACAAAACATTTTTAAAAAATATATATATATTCACGGGCCCGATCTGGTCCGTGGGCTACCATTGGCCATCACTGGTTTAGAGCATAAATAGAAATGTTCATGATCCTGTTCGAAGTGTCATGTATGATATCTAACCGAAGCTGTAGTATTAAAAGCAGAGAGGCATGAGAAATATTAACGAAGATATTTGAGTAAATTGGAATATAGCTGTGGGGAAAAGAGCTAAAGAAGGACTAACAATAATACAAAACGAAATTTCTAATGTTACCAGATAATTTAAAGTTATTCAGATTGAATCTATAGACTATTGTATTTTGTTTTCTTAATATATTAAAATCATTTATGAGGGGGGGGGAGTCAATAGTAAGGAAGATCTATCTCAAGTGCATCAGTAAGACTAACCTGATTTTAAGTATGTGATTTCGGAGCGTGCAACAAGTGCATTATATTATACTTGTATCATAAGTATAATATAATAGTATAAAGCGTGTATTATACCTTTGAAGTAAGTTTTTTGCTAACATACATTTTGCATCTTGTTGCAAAGTAATAATAGAAGTTGTCAAGGGACTAAAAGAAAAGAAAGAATGGATTAAATTCGTCTCACTTACTTGATCAAGTATCTAGTTTCCATCTTAAGTAGTTTATTGACTGCACTTAAAAGAATAGACAAGTTTTATGCCCTTTTATAGACTAACGCCTCTTTTAACCCCCTCTCCTTCTATTCTCGTTTCCCCCTTTCTTTCTTATATTGATGCCTCATTCAGAGCAGCACTTTAAAACACGTGATTAGAATGTTAAACTAGAAAGAGGGGACTATATCTTCCTAATATTATATATTTAGAAAAAGAAAGAACCAGATGTACATATATATGCAACTCTAAATGCAAGATGCATGGACATATTTCATACAAGCTGCTAAACATTCGGGATGCCAATGGTATATGGAACTTCTTTTTTTTTATCTTTTCTCTTCTCGCCTTGATTTATGTCTAAGATCCTTCTAAATGCAAAGTAAGGAAGGGACTAGATAGGGAAAATATGGTGGAGAGACTAACCAAAAGGGAGAGTGAGAGATAAAATAGCTATTCACACTCAGACTGTAAAGGAAGTTAATGCGGTCACTGACGCCCATCTTGGAAAACGAAAGAAATTTTTTCAACTATTTTCTAGCTCACTGTGCTATATATTTCTTAAATTGCTTACCTTAATGAAGATCATATAGAGGTGAACAGACTTAATAGGTGGTACTTTATAACATCTTAATATGCACTCAACATAGTGAGTGAATTATAGTTATAAAATACCAGATCTTTGGGTATGTAATCAATTATATAACCCCCATATTAGGCAATTAAATGACAATTTATAAGAAAGAATTATGACTTTATATATATTCTGTGCCGAGCCTTTGATGATGTCTTTTTAAATCCTCCCTCGTACGTTTTCATTATTATTCACGATAAAGGAATGTAATAACTGGATAACGTGCTGTTTCTTTCTCCTTAAAGATATGAACTCATTCTTAAGATATATATTATAGCTTTTATAAAGTCGAGCGCTGCAAAGGGCAAATTCGTAATTTTTTTTTTTTTCAAGAAGGTCCAGAACTGATGTAATTACATATTATTGGAAATTACTGGGAGAAGAGGAAAAGTGGCAATTTTACAAACGATAGCTATTAATCTTTTAAAACTCTTTTATTTGACGTTACAGGGCTATCAGAACGAAAGATTGAATGATAAAAAGAAGTTTGCTGCACACTTTCTTTAGCAAATATGAAATCATAGGAATGGACACGCATCGTTATGCTTTTGCTTTCAGAGGAGTTTGCTTTTGAGCGCTACAAGAAGCCACGATACCTTCTCTGTAGTAGAAGAATTCTCGCACTACGTTACTATTTTCTTGTATTGAAACCATTGACTACCCAGTTCTTGCATACAAGTACGGTACCTCTGGTGCGTGGGGGCCCCTGGTTCGATCCCCGTCCAAGTAAGTTTGTGGTGGACAACATCATTTCCGTGGGTTTGCTTGGGGTATTCCTGTTTCATCCCACATTCTCATTCCATTAATTCTTCCATCATAATTCACTCGCCTTAATCATCGTCTCCCTTAGCCTAAAAGGTGTAATCGAGGGACATTCAACTGAAAACACCTATATATACAGGTATTCATTTACTCTAGCCCTGAAATTTCCTGTTTTTCCTGAGTACCTTACTCCCATACTGTGATTTGTTTTTTTATTTATCGTGAACTCGAATGGCCTAGTATCAAACAACCAGGTACCCTTAAATCAAAGGAAAGGGCTCTATAGGCTCTTAAACTTTATGATTGAGGACCCCCTTTTATATTTTGTGCATTTTTAAGAGAAGGTAAGAAATTATTTTCATGTAATTTTTGTTTTGTCTAAATATTATTCGAATGTGAATGCGATAAAGCTCAAAATTATACATAAATGTTCACAACTTTAAAAAAAAAAAAAAAAAGATATTTTATGTAATAATATTTACATAAAAATAAAGCTTATTCGATCTACTAACAGTCCTGAATTCAATTCCCGGTGGAAACACTCGGTCCGAAAAGTGTAAAAGCCTTTTCAGGTCAGCCATTCTGTGTGAGGTTCACAAAAGGCAAATCGCGGATTGATACCTAACATTAAGGTGCCATGCCGTTCTCCCAACAGATGTCAGCTTGTTGTTGAGCCAGTTGATCATGTTCATGAGCTCGTTGCTTCAAGTTTGTCAGTACGGTGTAAACCACATGTGAACCGTCAAAGGACAAAGGAGTACGTTTTTTTGACGGCAGTGTTTTTAATCTATTAGCACGAGACTAAACAAAAGCATGTTTGCTTCTTGTCCTTCTGCCAGACAAAAAAATCTGAAGAACTAGCTACTTGACCAATCATCATCAAATTTGGTGAAACTGTAGAGGGTCAAAAATTAGGAACAGAATTACTCAAACCGGAAGTAGCTTAAATCAACCATTTCCTGTTTTAACATTGGTTGCATTAGAATAAACAGCGTAATGGATAGCGAGAAGTGATTTTCTGTAATCAATTAAGCGTCCTAAAAATATATTCGATCTCTGATACCTCTACTGAAACCAGAAGTGCCAGAAAGGAGCCATCTGTAGTTTTAAATTTGATCGTTATAAAGTAAAAACGGTAACAGATAGCGAGAAGAGATTTTGTGTAATCGATTAAGCGTTCCACGAATACGTTTCATCTCTACTGTATTAAAACCAGGGATAAAAGTGAGGGGAAACGCGGGGGACGCCGTCCCCTCAATTCCAGAAAATATATGTAGCGTTCCCCCACTTTCTAAAAATACAATGGGAAAAGATAGGCAAGGAAAACGACGTGACTTCATGCGTCCCCGTACTTTTTCATATCCACTTGTGTCCCTGATTAAAACCGGAAGTTACAGAAATCAACTACTTACGGTTTTTATCACTGATCGCTATGAAATAGAAACAGTAATACAGAGAAGCGGTTTCTAACAATCAATTAAGCGTCTCGACAATACATTTCATTCACATCCTTAAGTCTGTACTACTAAAATTGGAAATGGTAGAAATCCAGAAATCCACTACGACTTTTCCGGACCCGGTTTCGGTATTGATCTACATAGAACAAAAACGCTAGAAGATAGCAAGAAGGTTTTAACGGCTTTATGAAGTAGATTTTAACGTTCTGAGAAAAAAAAGTGTTAAACCGAATGAAATAAATCCCAATTGACGATAGTGTATGGCGAGTCGTGTATGAATGTTGCAGCTAGTCATACTGAGATTCATGACGAAAGTCGCAAAGATTGAGTAAACTATAGTGCTGCCAAAATGTTTTTGAGTCGTGGCAAAATGCGAACTAAAGCTCACACCCACGCATTGAGCCAATAAGAGTTTAGCTGTTGGTAAGCGAGAGAACCTTAGCGAAAGAGAGTGGAATTCCTTCAGCCGATAGCAGCGCTTGGAACTGAGGACTAGGTATCAAGTCAATGTGGTATACCTATAGTGACCGGCACCTGTTTCCTAAGTTGAAAGAACATTTGGCTGGAATGCTCTTCAGCAACGGTGGCGAAGTGGAAGATGAACTTCAACGTGTCCTCGAACACATACGGCGAGCTGGTGTGGTGTGACATGGTCATACAAACATGCATCGACCAAAGTGGCGATTATGTAGAAAATATATAAATATATAAGCTTTAAAGTGGTCTAAAAGTTACTCAAAATAAACTATTGTATTTCTAATAATAAAAAAATAATAATAAAAGAAGAAAAAGAAATTTTACTTTTGGAATTACCCTTTTAAATGCAAAATGTCGGCAGGATTTTCATTACAAAGTATTGAGAAATTCCCATGTCGATGTGTCAGATTCCTAAACTTACCAATTTACCCTTCGCTAAATATTGAAAATGATTTAAAGAAAAAAAAAAAACTAAATTCTTCTGTAGTAGTGATTAATGGTTTTGATATGTAAAGCTTTCTTAGACATCACAGGAGAGGGTAAAGCAAATATCGAAATGCTAAACACAAAGGGTTGTAAAGGAAAAACACAAAGATATTGCCTGAAGAGTAATTGTTTCTACCCCTTTTCACCCTTAGCTCATCCTATTCGTATTTAGCGCATACTTGCACTGTACGTACATGGAGGGTGATGGAAAACAGTACATGACGAAAACATGATGGTAAAATTCAGGGCATATACACCCATTGTTCATAATTTTCATAGTATGTGTGGGGTTGTGACTCAAAAAATGATTTGGAGTGAGAAAAAAACGGACAGGGGATGACGCTAAAGGGAGGAAACTGATTAAAAGACGTTAAAAGGAAAAACCGATACATCCGTTTCCGTGTCGGTAGTCCTTCTGTTAGCCTCACGTGAGGATGGTTTATGTAACCCAGGGGGTGAAACTGGAGAGAAAAATCTTATATATATATTTCTTCCCCGTTTCTTAATAATTTTTCTTTTGCGTGCGTTTGGCAAATTTCCCTTTTATCTTCACAAAATATGAATGGAGACTTACTGCTATTTCCCTTGTCTAATGGCTGTGTCCATTGTCTCCTGAAGTGAAGAAAAAATTAGGGATATTTTCGAAGTCATTATTTTCACTAGTGCCAAGTTATGTTCTTTTCAAGAAGGAAATAAAAAAAAGGGGGGGAGAGAAGTCTTTGCCAAGAAATAGTCAACCGCAAATACTTCCCCCTGTTGTAAGTCAAAAAGTGATTTTCTCTTTTTGGAGAGAAATGCATATAAAAGAAATTAACATTTTTTAAAAAAAAGTTGGCGACACTTTTACTTGTGAATAATCCGCTTTCCATGTTTCTTACTGCTAACAATTCTTTTTACTTTCAGTAGCTCTTTTATATTGGTTTCAGTATGACGAATATCTTGTTGGAACTCTTTCATTTATAGCAGACTCTTTTCAACTATTATTATTATTATTATTATTATTATTATTATTATTATTATTATTATTATTATTATTATTATTATTATTATTATTATTATTATTATTATTATTATTATTATTATTATTTTACCATGCTGATTGTGTAATAAAGAAAAGTATTTGCTGAGAGCATCACCGATTCCAAATGTAAAGAGTTTGTATGGAAAAGTAAAATTCGTACCTCCTGAAATATTAAATTGTAGAGCAAGTATTGATTTAAATCAGGCTGCCAAATTTTGAGGGGAGATTGGGGAATTCCTCCCACTTGATATTTTTGAAATAAAATGCCCGCCACTAATAAATTACTGTGGGACAAATAAATTGACACAATTGTCAGAGCTTTGCATATCAATTATAGTAATTAATACACTAGAGTCCTGTTATGAGATCAATGAGGATATATATATATATATATATATATATATATATATATATATATATATATATATATATATATATATATATATATAAGTGTAGACTTGATATATTTTCAGCGCGAAAATACGTTGTTCGCAACAAAACTGAACATTAGAACAAGAATGAAATGCAATCTTTCACTTTTACGTCCTACGATTATGCTGACTAGGCTAAAAGAGACGGTGGTGATGAGAAATTAATGGAATGTATAAGGTGGGAGGAAACGGGAGAATCTCGATAAAACCCACGCCCACGGTGTTTGTCCACCACAAAGTTCACTTGGCGCGAGTTGGGATCGAACCAGGAACCCTACACACCAGAAGTGAACGCTTTCCCACTGAGCAACCACGGTCCTGAACATTACAACAGAACATAGTTAAAGCCATACGATTAAAACAATTAACTTTAATTCAGCTTGTGAAAAACAAATTTTATTTTCTGTTACTCGAGATGAGATGAGCTTGTTTGCAGTTTTTCTTTCTTTTCTTTAATATAAAGCACCACTAAAAATCAGAGTGAAAATTTGTATTTTAGCGATGTGAAAACCCACAATTCGGTTAAACGGGACTGTAGTAAATGTAATTAACTTATTAACATGTAGCCTCAAGCAGTTAGGACATCAAATTGTATATTGTTTAATAATTATGGATGTTTAACTTCAAATATGTGACCTTTAGTGTCGCAGTATTTCAGTGAGAAGAGATTTTTTGTTACACAGCTGTCTCTTCCCCCTGACTGTGATGATTTAAACCCTCTTCGAGTGAATTCGTATGTATGTACACGAGCAAAAGTGCATTCACACTTCCAGTTTTCATATCCTGCAACGTTAGACAACCAACAATGCTGCTAAGGTTTGTTGGTTGAGAACTACACAAGGAGTTCTACAAGTGCTTTAGTTTGTTTGAAAAATGTCAGTGTAGCAAACTTCAAAAAATAGAAAAAATATCCATGCCTCTCCGACGAAAAAAATCAGAAGACATCGTGAAGTATCTACAGAGCGATTGATATCATGAGAGAGTTAAAGAAAAACTTTATTTAATCTTAGGTATACCAAGGAAAAATCAGTGTTGGTCAAACATTCACTTTATTTCACAGGTTACAGTATTTTGTAAAATCTCTGAATATTTTACATTATTCGTTTAAATGTTATCTTCAGTTTTGTTAGTTATCAGTTTTAATATCTTTACTAGAACTTTATGAAAAAATTCAGATCGAGATGATTTAACTCCGAACTTTGTTTCGCGAAAATATTTTTTATCAGCAAAACCATCCTAGTTTTTATTTTTTAAATGTATTATTTCGGGGTCTACGTTGAGCTGTAAGTTCACTTCTCATATAGCATCACTGTTGAAAGGGGCGCTAAACTCAAATATATTATTATTATACGCGTCATTGGTGTGGGAGACCCGGGTTCGATTCCCGGGAGGAGTTCATGTGGTTCGGGGACTACGTTTAGCTGTAGGTTTACTTCTCATATAGTCTCGCTGCTGAAAGGGGCCCTAAACTCAAAATCAAATATATTATTATTATTAAGTAGGGAATAGAAAAAATGTTTTAGGGTACTAAATATGTTGACACATTTTATTTGCTCCCAGTTTGTTGTTACACTCAGCGCCGTAACTTGTGGGAGGCATCGGGAATCTGCCTCCAGGGAAGCTTCCCGCCGTTCGATGAGAACACATTTTAAGACACTTTTTACTCCATATACGATATGAATATGAAGTTATACGATATGAAGTTTACTCCATATACGATATGAATATGAAGCATCAAACAGGTTCACTAGATTACATAAAAAGCACACAAAAGGTAAATAAAACAAAAACGAGTCTATTTCCCATTTCAGTAAAAAATATCTACTAATAGGTGCCCTAGAAATAATATGTATTAGTATGGCTTTGAGATTTGTCAATATTGCCCCCTTAATTAATTTGTTATGTATGAAACGGGCTCAGGGGCGGAACTAATAGTTCCGCAGACCTTGCCGTGCGGGAGGGCCCACAGTCTCCAGGGGTCCATAAAGAGTAAGAGAAAGATGGAAAGAGGGGCCCAAGAATTAGAAAGCCAACTTTTCTATGGGTCCCTAATACACGTATTAATGCTTGCTCCCCCCCAGAAAAATCAAGTTACGGCGCTGGTTACACCTATGGAGTGTATGTTATCTTTGGTGTATCAGAACCATTTTAGATAGGTTTTCACGATGATTTCACATTTTTTACTTAAACGTCTTAATAGCTATCATTAGTATCACCGTTTGCTAGAGTCTATCTCACAAGAATGTCCTCAGTTTCATGAAACATGATCCATCATCTTACCCCGAACAATCTCTCATGAGTATTTTGCGAGTGGAGATGAAGTGTGTTGTCTATTGTTTTCAGATCGGTGGTTTCCAGGTTCAAAGTATAAGTGTTGTCATCAGCTACTCGGCTCCCGGCTCAGTCACTACCGAGTCGAACTGAAAAGTGACCCGAGCCAATAGCTCATCCAACCGTGCCGGCTCGCACCGATGGTTCATTCCAACCACGCTGGCTCGAGCCAGTATCTTACCTGAGCTGAGCCAAACCGAACTGATGGCTCACCACAACTGAGCAGGCTCGAGCCGTTGGCTTACCTGAGCCTAACTGAGCCGAGCCGAGCCGGTGGCTCATCTCAACCGACCCGGTTCTAGCGAATGGCTCACCTGTGCCGAGTCGAACCGAGCCAATGGCTCATTCGAATCGACCCGACTTAAGCTGTTGGCTCAGTTGAATCGAGACGGAGTTCAAGCTGAGACGATGGCTCAGGGCTCGAGCCGAACCGGTTGACACCACTATTTCCAACTCGATAAAGTTTTTGCATAGCTATCGTGAAAAATTAATCGATTTAAGCAGTGTTTAGTAGTTTTCATCGGTTTAGGTGAGTATGGTCATGGTTTTCATGCCCCTTCTTTGGTTATGACCCGAGTATTCTAAATCATATCCTTAACTTTAAGAGTTTTCTGAGCATACAGAAAACCAACTGACAAAGATGATAAATTTTCTTCCATCGCTTGTTGAAATCGAGAAAAGCAAGATCACCTAGAATAGACCCGAGAGGCACACGTAGAAGGCAAGTATATAGTATATTCACCATTTGCCAACATTATTTGAGTATGTGCAGTGATTGGAAAGCTACTTTTCAACAGTAGCTGCTCTACAGCTACATGATAAAAAATGTAGCTCGCTACAACTATTAGCTAGTTTTCCAGAAACGTATTCGCTACTTAAGCTTTTGTAACAAATACAGTTTACTTGGCATCATGCATTATAATATATGTCATGGTATCTACATGAGTAACTGAACTTAAAAGTTTGGTTAAAATATTACATAAAAGCTTTGTCTGTCAATTTGCATTTCACAGTAAAGTATGCATTTTGTTTAATATATATATACTACTCCCTTCCCCCCAAAAGTATGTTTTCGCTGCTAGAATTGCATGTAGGTCTATTTTAAGGGGCAGACTACTAAATATTTTTCAAAAGCTAATAATTTTTCTTTTGCCAGATTTTCGCAAATGAAGAGAGATAATGCATTGTAACTTATCTCAATAATAGATAATGTTATTCTATACCCGAAAATACGAATCGGAAGAACTTTCAGTGTTACCATCCATAGAAATTAGTGTGACCAGAATTTGAATTACCCAAAAATCTAGGTTATGGCAGCGACTAGAAAAATTAACTCAACGGCGACTGATGATTATCACGCTGTCTGTGTTCCTTGCTAACTACTTTTTAAATAATGTTTGTATTTATTTTGTAATAAAGAGTACAAAATAAATAATTTTAATAAACAGTAGAATTAAAATACAAATATTATTTAAAAAGTAATTAACAAGGAACACAGAGAGCATGATAAGTCATCAACTGCCGTTGAGTTCATTTTTTCAGACGCTGCCATAACCTAGATTTTTTGGTAATTCAAATTCTGGTCACACTGTAATTTCTATAGATGGCAACACTGAAAATTCTTCCTATTCGTATTTTCGGGTGTAGAATGATTATTACTGAAGTAAGTTACATTTCATTATCTCTTTTCACTTACGAAAAACTGGCAAAAGAAAAATTGTTAGCTTTTGAAAAATATTTAGTAGTCTGCCCCCTTTAGAGTCATTACTATCCTTTTGACCGATCGTCAGTACACAATTTATTTCAGAATTTTTTTTGTAATATTGTTGCAAAATAATTGGACACACAAATCAGAAAACAATCATATTTTCTCCCTATCATCATATAAAAATTTACTAAAAATTGTAAGGAAATGTTGGAGTTACAAAATATTTTTGTCCTAAAAAAGATTCATTTGTAGCTTTAGTACAAAATTCACTACACACTATAAGAATATGTAGCTCAGCTACAGCTGCAAGCTACAGGTTTAGATTTGTAGCGCCGCTACAGCTAGAGCTACAAAATGTGTAGCTAGCTATTGTAGCTTGGCTACAAATAGCGCGCTACTTCCGAACTGACTATGAGTTCTATTAGTAACAATTATCACCTAGTATAACTTGTGTCATATACTGTATGTAAGGAAAAGTTGATGACAAACTAACGGGATACATTTTAAAAGTAACTTAACCAACAGATTGAACTCGGGACAAATATTTCACGTTTCTGTCAAATTATATTTCTATATCATTTTGCTTTCAATGTGCCTATATTAGACCTATTCAAAATTACCTATAAGTTCATATATTCAAAAGTTTGGGCTATCTTTTAGAAAATTCATTTCCGATAATTCATGTAATTTCATGCTTAACACTGTGAAGCATGAGAGAACATCAGCATGTCGTTGTTGCCCGAATTGATACTCATTAAACACTTTTATTGATATCTCCAACAGAAAAGAGTGCATTAACAGAAAAGAAAATGTGAGTTAATTGTCACTTGAATATCTTTTCTCCAATGAAAATCCTACGGTGCTGTAAACAAAACCTGTGAAGTTTTATTTTCAATAATAATAATAATAATAATAATAATAATAATAATAATAATAATAATAATAATAATATAGTTCCTTTTAGTGTTTGTTTTTCAAATGTCCAATAAAAACCATGTCCCTACTCACCTGAACCGATAAAAACTACTGAACACTGCTTAAATCCATTAATTCTTCAAGATAGCTATACAAGAAATTTATCGAGTTGGAAATTTACACCTGACTTTACAAGAACTTTGTTTTGTAACAATCCTCTTCACAGCCGAATCAAGGATTTCTTTAAGGAGAGATCAGATACAAGAAGATTCACTAAGCCGGACATACAGTCACTTCCATAAAAACGACAACCAATCTAACCTCTAGCGACCAAACTCGGTCCATTTGAATGCGTTGAATGAAACGTGCTGACTCTAATTGTGCAATTAGTTTAAATTGGTCGGCTCGCGGCTTGTTCACCACAGAGCCGAGCTCAGAAAGACCAGTCATATATCACGTCTACCGAGCCGATGACGCACCTCAACCGAGCCGACTTGAGAGGATGGTTCATCTGAACCGAGTCGAACAGAGCGGATAGCTCATCGCAACCAAACCGGCTCTGTTGTGCGCATTACCGAGGCTTTCATTGGGTACCTCTACTAGAAGGATATCACCTCAAAAATCCCTCTAGATATGTGTCAATTGTTGAGGAGCCGTGCAACTTCTAATGCTACTGTGAGAATTTGAGTTGCAGATTTCTAAGAGGTCGAAGGTTCATTGTTAATGAACTTCACTGCAGCGCACCTTCAATAATACTGACCCAGAAAACATTGATATTATCCATGACAGTATTGCAAAATCAAAACCTTGGTGTGCTACAGAAATTATAGGCATTTTGCATCAGAAGTTACATCCTCTGTTGATGTCTTGAAGATACAAATGTGTGGCAGAGAATGAGGAAAATATTCAATAGGCAGATTCCCAAATCTGAATGCTGAACGCAGTCGGCAGCGAGTTCAGTGTTTTTTTTAGGTGTACCTTTTCCCTCGAAGTTGAAACATCTCCCTGCGCAGGATCTAAGATATACCAGTATGGCCTCAACTTATTTTGATTTCTCTTCAGACAAGCCTTTCTATAGGAAAATGTGAAAGACATCTCGCTTTCACATTTTATCACATTTATCTTTAAAAAGCACATCATTTATCTTTAAAAAGAGAACACAAGCATTTTTAAAATCGTAATTCAATGTATGGCTTACATCAACTACTTTGAACCTGAGACAAAACCGATTTGAAAACACACCTCATCTCCTCTCGAAAAATACTAAGTGTGAATGATATATTACGGCGTATTACAAGAGAACTCGTATTCTTTTGATATCATATATACTTCTAATAAAAACATGCCTGTATCATTAATTGGAGATTAAATTACAGTAACTCATGTAATGTGCACATAAAATATGACTTTGTCATATTTAAAACAAGTGACATGTTTTTTCCGTAAATTGAACTGACATGGTACACATCTTGTTTTTACTTTCTTAGGTTGTCTTTCTTTTCTCTTTTCTCTTTTTCTTTTTCCTTTATAGATATTTTTATAAAAAGGCCTTGTGTCTATCTTAAACACAAATTAAACATAACTTTCTTACAAGGCTGTCTAATTCTTTATTATAAATTAACGAGAAATGTTACAGTTTCGGAAGTATATCACTTCCTTCTTCAGACTACTATTCCAACTGAAATCATAGATAACATAACATAATAGTCATAGATAACATAACATAATTATGTTATGTTATCTATGATTTCAGTTGGAATAGTAGTCTGAAGAAGGAAGTGATATACTTCCGAAACTGTAATATTTCTCGTTAATTTATAATAAAGAATTAGACAGCCTTGTAAGAAAGTTATGTTTAATTTGTGTCTTTTTCCTTTGTAATTATTTTTCTTTTCTGTTTCATTTTCCGAACACACTGGAAACCAGTAATACAACACCAAAAAATATTCTTGTTAGCTTTAATGTGTAAATGAAAAAAAATAATAATAATACATTTAAAAAAATACAAGCTAGGTTGATGGTTTTGCTGATAAAAAAATATTCTAGCCAAACAGTGATGGAAGTCAGAGTACCTCGACCTGATATTTTTTCATAAAGTTTTAGTAGATATACTAAAACTGATAACTAACAAAACTGAATTTAACGTTGAAACGAATAACGTAAAACATTCGGAGATTATACAAAATGCTGTAACCTGTAAAATGAAATGAATGTTTGACCAATATTGATTTTTGCTTGGTATATCTGACGTTGAATAAAATTTCTCTTTAGCTCTCTCATGATGTCAATCGCACTGCAAATACTATACTGTGTATTCTAACCGATTTTTTATTCGTCTAAGAGGTATGGACATTTTTCTATTTTTTTGCAGTTTGCTACACTGGCATGTTTCCAACAAACTAGTGTACTTGTAGAACGCCTTACGTAATTCTCAACCAGCGAACCTTAAGAGTGTTGTTGGTTGTCTAACGTTGCAGGACAGAGTTGGCGTGGGTCAATGAAAACTTGACCCACGACCCACTGACCCACCACCCACGGTGACCCACGACCCACTGATCCACCACCCACCATTACCCACACTGACCCACCACCCACCGTGACCCACCATGACCCACCACCCACCGTGACCCACTCTGACCCACCACCCACGTTGACCCACTCTGACCTACCACCCACCATGAATCACTCTCATCCACTTTGATCTACTCTGACTCACCAAAATCCATCGTCATCAACTCTGAACACGATACACGGCCTCTTCTGAACTGACTAAAGAGTTTACACATATAATAAAACAAAACTGTGAAATTGTCACTAATCAGAGTTTGAATTTCTAGTCAATCGCTCAAGCACCACTCTGTTACAACAACAGTGGATCTGACCTGTTCGATATAAAATGGTAAAGTGTCTGTCAGTGAGGAAATTGAAACAGTTCGAGGTGGTGGGAAATTAGTGTGTGCCTAAAATATACTTGTACTAAGAGAGTATTCTTTCAAGTGTTAATTTCTGAACGCGTTCCACAAGAAACTTCTATTCGCAGGAAAATACCCCTGTATAATATGGAAAAGGTTATGGTTTCTCAGTTCACAGTATTTTTCTCACAAAAGACTTGAAAAATCAGTTGTTCATAGGGTATAAAGGTGCTCGGGTACCATCTGTGAGAGCATCCATAAAGTATGCTCATAATTGTAATTTGTGTAATCACTAAAACACCACGTTAAATTTAAGTTACAGATATGCATAATTTCAATTATTATGAATATTTATTCAAAGTAGTTTACCTAAAGCAAAGAAGAGACTTACTAAAAATTAGGTACAAAGTTGAATAACACAAATAAGCCATTAGTAATACAAGTATACATTTTCCGTAACTCGTAATTTTCCACCCTAAAACAAATCTGAAATCGGATTTATTTCCTGTTGGTAACTTTTTGGCGGTAAATCATCCGCAGCGGAATGATGTCCATCCTTCAGCCAAGAAATAACTAGCTCGTCTATTTCGAGCTTGTCTAGCGGTGGGCCATTAACATTGATGAACAACAAGTTAGACAATGTTTGAGCACTTAGTGTATTTCTAGTATTAGTCATCTGTAAATTCATAAGGGGAAATCCCCGTTCGTACTCTGTCGTGGAAATTGATAATATTTCTACCCGATTTCTGCAACTTCTCATCGACAATCTACTTGTTAGACTTAAGTCTGATAACGATTTTTCTTGGTCAGGTTTGAAATACTCAGCAAGAATTATCATCTCTCTATCACCATACATCTTTTCATATCGACCACGTCAGTTGGCAATGTCGACCCATCATCTACCACGCCTTTGATAGGGAATCTTGTGAATAAATTATCAATTAAAGCCTGATAAACTGATCATTTCTTATTTGTTTATAAATTTAATTTTTGTAATTACACATGAAGGTTTGATACTATTACCAAGTTCCTTCCCCCGTCTAGAAAGCGAAAGGGAACGAGGTTCCTAAAAAGTGTTGAATGGGAGTGGAATTTCCCTCCTTCTTCAACTTCAGTTACCACACTGCTGTTTGCCATGTGCCAAATTACGATGAATTTCAATTAAATTATCATAGTATAATTATTTCCTTGTTGAATTATCAATACTTTTCAGTGGAAAAATGGATGAAATTTCAAAGTTCCAAATCAAAGTAAGTAGACCAACGTAAAGGGAGAAAAAGTGTAAAATTTTCCATACAATTATGCGTACAATCCAAACTTCAGATTTCCGTGTAATTAAGCTTACAGTATAAATTGTATGCCTATTTTTCTCACAACTTTATGGGTTGATTGGCCTGTGCTGTAAGGCTCCATATAATAAACATTAGCTTCAGCAATTATTATAGCAGAAAGCAATGGATATATGAAGCCAAGCACTGTATTTTTTGCTTCTAATTTTTTTTTCTTTAATAACATCGATCGTTTTCGATCATTTTTACAAACCAACTCACTACCAATTTTCCATATATAGAAAGTTCCCCTTCCCCATAAAAGAGAATTTAAAAAAAATGCTGGGACACACACTGTTTATTTTCAATAAAGAGTTAATACACTGAATTTCAGCTCCGTAAGTTTAACGGCTTGCGAGATACTCTTTTTCTTTTTCGCAAAAATTCGGATCCTCACTACCTCCTTAGGATATTATGCATTATAATAAAAGCAATATAACATCCCCATTTGGATTAAGGCCTAACTATATACCAAAAGTAATTTCATTTGACTTTGCAATTTGACCGTGATGATCAGGCACACATAGTTACATTCATTTTTTTTTTAATATAATAATTTATATATTAACGTGATTCAAAAATGTATTTTTTCCAGTAGTTAGCTCTAAAAACTCACAGGTCTCGAAAGCCAAGTAGTAGTGTAAATCCTATTGCTATTATTACTATTAAAAATATCAATATCCAAAGTGCGTGAAGTTCTTTTTTCACTTGGTTAGATATACTCACCTCAGGTAAGTAGACAGAAACAAGTGGAAAAGAAAGGGAGTGGTGGGTCACAGTGAGTCACATGCTGTTGACCCACGACCCACTGACCCACCCAGAAAACTTGACGCACTTGACCCACCGACACACTGACCCACTCCATCTGTGTTGCAGGATATGAAAATTGGAAGTGTGAATGCACTTTTGCTCGTGTGAATAAGAAACGGTGTGCATAAGATAATAATAATAATAATAATAATAATAATAATAATAATAATAATAATAGTGAGTTGCTTTCCAGATTGAGACTACGGTAAACTTCCAAACTATGTGGATTCAATATAGAAGCCGGAAGTAGTAGATTTCTTACTTGCAGTTGCGATGAGGCGATATGATCGGTGATGGAATCGAAATCCATATTAAAAGTAAATCATTTCTGGGTACGTATTACTGTTTTCGGTCTATAGAAATCCGAATTGTAACTGGAAGCTACAGAAGATTTCTGCATCTTCTGGTTATACTAGAGTACAGGGCAGAGAAAGAACTTATTCTTGGGACACTGAATTCAAATTAAGAAACCGCTTCTCGATATCTGTTACCGCTTTTTCTCTATAACGATCATCTACTGCTTGAAGAAATACCTAAGCGTTAGAATGAAACCAGTTCTTAGAACGCTGAGTCCATATCGAGAAAAACTCGTCGAAAGAGTAAAAAAGCTTTTTCAGGACAGCCATCCTGAGTGAGGTTTTACTCATTCATATTAGGCAGATGCCGGGATAATACCTAACATATAGGTCCCAGGCCGTTTTCTTCCTTCCCTTCCAATCATTTCTTTCTTCCCTTACCTCGGATAGTGTGATCGCCGAGGGACATCATTCCTTGTATGTGACGAGCTAACATGGCTGTGACGTCATTCCTTATATGTGACGAGCTAGCATAGATGCCGAAAGTCCAAAAATCTAATTTCTAATCCTGTAATCAATGGAGATCAATATTGGAACCGAAGCGATAGTATATTTCTACAGTTCAGGTCCGATTTGAAAATATAGATAGGTCTACAGTGTATTTCAAAACAACACCGACAACGTTTCGGAGGTGATTCCTGACACCAAGATAAGACAAAAAGTATAGATCAACCTGGGTGCGCAAATGCTTCCTTTCGGAGTTACAGGCTGCCGAAATCATGAAAAAAAATGAACTTTAAAGGTCCATAGCTCCAAAATTATGGGACCTACCGTAGTCGGTCAAGACTTCACTTAGGAACCAGTACGTGTCCTATCCAAATATTCTAGTTTCAGAATCCTGCGATTCTTCCGCAACAATTTTTATAGAGGTAGTTGGTGAGTACTTCAGATTGTATGCTCATAGTCAAACTCCCTCTATAAAAATAGTTACATGAGTACCTTAGGATTCTGAAACATGGATATTTGGATCGGACACATACTAGTTTTTAAGAGAAGTCTTGACCCGACTACGGTAAGTCTCATAGTTTCGGAGCTATGGATCTTTAAAGTTAATTTTTTCACGTTTTCGGGAGTCCATAACTGTGAAAGGAAGCATTTGTACACCCAGGTTGGTCTGTACTTTTTGTCTTATTTTGGTGTCAGGAATCACCTCCCAAACGTTGTCGGTGTTATTTTGAAACACCCTGTATATCGTATAGCCCTATCCGCAAATGTCTCCTGGAGATATCCTGATCATTTCGTGAGCGGATTATGATTAGATTTCTCAACTTTCGTCATCTATGGCCATGTTTATCCGTCACGTATGAGGGGTTACATCCCTCGACGATCACACTGCCCGGAAAATTAGGGAAATTGGGAAGGACGGAAGCGCTGGGACCATTGTTATGTACCATCCCGCCATTCATCTGATGTGAATGAGCAAACTCTCACTCAGGGTGGTTCGCCTGAAAAATCTACACTTTTTCGACCGAGTGTCACCATTGGGAATTGAACACAAGATTTCTCGCACTAAAGGCGCGAGTGTTAGCGACTACGTGACACAAGGCCACATTTCGTGAGCAGAATGTAAAGGAAACGTTCTGATTTTTTAGCTGTGAACTTTGGCAACCTCTACATCAAGCATCCTCAAATTTCCTTGGGCCCCTCTAGGATTTTGATATTTTTGATTGGATCTATGTTCGAATATTTGACAAAGAAACGCCTATACCAGAACGCCCCAATGCTATTCTGAAATGGGCGCGACTGACATCAACTGGAAATCAACAAGTTGAGCGCCCCCTCCTCACCCGGCGCCGTGGTACGTACTGCTGCGCTTGTCCTTTATTTTCACCACTTATAACCACAATGAATAACCATTGTAGGATTAGCCTTATCTTGCTCACGTGTCTGGTAATGTGGAGAGCCTTTCTCCTGAAGTAGCTGAAAACATGACAAATACAGATTGGAACAAGAGATGAGGTGGGTTGATGCTGCTCAATTTGCGAGTAAGCTCGTTCCATGCTGAGAGTGTAAATGATCTTGCGGATTTTTTTTTTTTTTTTTTTTTTTTTTTTTAACTACTCCGACTGCATTCCTGAGTGACTTGACTTGGCTTTTAGAAGTGCACATGACATATCCTTACACACATATATACACTGTCTGTCTCTCTCTTTCTCTCTCACCCACCTCATAAAAGGTTTCAAGATCCGGACCAAGTCTCATGACATGACATGACATTGACTTTACTCTTTTTAATTTCCAATGTCGTTTATTTTAATTGCGGAATAACTCCTGGAAGCGGGTTAATACTTTTTAAGTAACTGTTATTGTACTACTCTATAGATATTTTACTGTTAATACCTTTTCAGAAATAACAGCCAAGTTACACTTTTATGTTCCATTACTTTGATCGTTTCCCAGTATATGTCGTTCTTATTTGTGAAATAGCTTCTTTATTGCTTAACGTAAATGCCAGTCAACTTGTCTTTCGTAGGTTATTTATCGCATTCATAATGTAAAATAACGTACGAAGAACACGTATGGCAGGCCATGGATTGGATTGAATCGGAATGACATTTTCTTTTCTTCTTTCTTTGTTTCTGTATTCTACGTTTTTCGAACTGAGAAACGTATTTTATGTTTTTTTTTTTTCCAAAGTAGATCACTTCTTTTTCAGTAGTACTTTCAATTTTCATTACCTGTTCTATAAAAGTAGACACAGAAGATATCCGTAAATCTTATCTTAATGAACGTGTCTCCTTTTAAAAATCCAGAATCTGAAGTGTGTATATAATACCATTTTACTACGTTTGAATATACTACCTTTTAGCCTAATGAATACACTGCTGTTTTATTGGAGGTTCAAATACGGATATTCGTATGTGTGTTTGCTCTAGGCGAAATTTAGCAGAATGTGTTGCCAGATTGGGCGATGTTTTTGAAAAGTCCTTGCTACCAAAATTTTAAATTGAGAGGCACGCTACTTTTTGGGCTACTTTTAACCGCTTCTCGGATTAACCCGAATATTTACGTTTAGGGATAATATGTAAAACTGGATTAACCCGAGTTATTACAGTCATTATATTTTTTTAACGTCTGGATTAACCTGAAATATTGCGTGATAAAGAAAAGTGCACGGAGCAAATATTTACACACGATTCAACCGTCTTTTATTTTGGTTTGTTGATTTATTACCAGGGGGCAGTGTATTACTCCCAGAATACTACCGTGTTTTTTTCTTTTTCTTTTTTTTTTTAGTATTATCGCTATCTTTTCTTTCCTTTTGAAGAAGTTTTGGGTTTACGACTGCACTGTTGAGTGCATTTTCCAAACAATGAACAGTGACGAAGAAGAAAATTTCGCGTTGTTAGTGTAGATACAAGTAATAGTAGTGACAGTGAATTCGCTTCATTTTTTTTTTTTAATTTAAAAATTTCCAATTTCTACGAGGGTAAATAAAAATGTAAAGTCAATTTATATATTACGCTGAGAACGGAACGCAGAGGAACTGGCACAATGCACCATATTGAAAGTCAACATGAAGTAGTGTTAACAGTTCTCTGGTCTGGTTACAGCGTAATTTATAAATTAACTTTACTTTTTATTTGCATTCGTGTTATTACTAACTTTTACATTGGATTTGCTTCTATTATATGAAAATAGCATATATTATGACAATATAACCATTATATTATAACATATGGAAAAGTGTGTGACTATATATAGCATATTTTCAGAGTATACTTTATTTCATTCTTACTTTTTTTTTTTTAATTTTCAGTGCCCGAAATAATTCGGGATAATCCAGAAGGAATGTCGTTACTTAAAAAAAAAAAAAAAGTAGCTACATATTATTATTACACGGAGGTTTTGCTTGTTTCTGTTCAGTAATAAGTAGATAAAGATGATTCTAAATAGAACATGTTTTTTTAGAGCGTAAATTCATTTCATGCTTACAGTTCTTCTGTTTTGAACAGTGTCCGAAATAACTCGGGATAATGCAGAAGGAGTTTTTTTTTTTCAGGGGCTATAACTTTCAAAATTTAGTTCTAAATGGCAATTAACATAGATCATGAGAGGTTGCATTATTAGATTTAAAATATGAAATTAAAAATATATATATATATATATATATATATATATATATGACTTTTTTTTTGGATGTTTTTCTGTAAAAATGTAGACCGGGAAGAAGTTAATTATCTGCAGGCTGTAGCTCTTAATATGTAATGCTTAGGCCTGACAGTTGTACCAAGCTGTGCAAACGTGACTATCACAGATTTAGCTGTTATTGTATTGTCTACATTAACATAATAAGTAAGTGAAGTTACAATTTAAAATATCCAATATTCATGGCTCCCAGATAAAAAAAAAAATAGCAAATGAATTAAAAGAAATGAGGAATAACAGTAAAAAAAGCACGCTGTAAGTTTTATAAATTGTATTTCAGAGTCCACTAAAATTGACTTAAGCGAACATATCTCCTTGGAAATCAGAAAAGTCATCCATTTTATCAGTGGCGGATCTAGAAGGTAAATACTAGAGGGGCAGCCGGAACCCAAGCTCTGATAAGTGTATCATGAGTTTACTCTAAACTTTCAAAAATATACACATAATAGCTTAAATTATTTTTGTCAACCAAAAACCGCGTGCATTTTGTACTATCACCGTCTGCCCAATACATTGCACACTACAGTTCTACTGTTCATAACGTAATATTGAGTTTGCCCTAACTAGAGATGCAAAAAAGCCGGCTTTTTTGAATCGATGGTTTTTTTCACATAAAAAGCCGGCTTTTTTTGGGAAAAAAACGAGAATTTTGGAAATTTTGGCTTTTTTCAACCTCATGATTTTTCTATCTAAATAGCTTTCTTATAGTATATTCTATAGTTAGATAAGAATTCCATGACCTGAATGTCATATTTCGCTCTGAAATTCACCATCAAGATGGATGGAGCACATGTTTTACGAATTAAAGCTAACATGAAGAATGTAGTATTTGAGGGTAATTTTAGAGGCTATTTAACTTTATTTTAACTTTTGAGTTATCGACATCTTTTTTCTTCTCTAGTTTGTCATCCGTGTTTCATTTCTAAGAGCTTTTAGTACTCTAGCTTCTAGCGCAAAAGTTAAACTTGCCCGTTTTTCTATTTATCCGTCAAAGCGTACGTTTTTCAATATATCCGTCAAACCGTACTTCCACATTTCTGTTATACTGTAGCTGTGAAGTGATTTAGCATTAATTTTCCGGACACAACCTTGAATACCAATTTATACAAATAATCAGTAGCGGATTTAGAAAAGTACTTTAGGAGGGGTTTTTCTGATTGTTTCGTTTCCTAAAAAGTCCTAATTTTATTTGGGAAGTGCTTGAAGTTTATGAGTACAGGCATAACTAATATTTCGCTTCGTTTATATGTTTAGCAATAATCTTCCGGATACAACTTTAAAAATCATTTTATACTGAGAATCAGTGGCGGATTTAGAAAAGTATTTTGGGAAGGGTTTCTCACTAATGTTTAGTTTTTTTAAACATTCGTAATTTTTATTTGACGGGAGCTTAAAGTTTATGAGTAAAGGCATAAATAATAGATATTTCGTTTGTTGCAGACATTCCGTAACTTTGGGGAACGGGCTTCAGTCCGAAAGACCGCCCCCCTAACCTTCGCAAAACCGTCACTGCTGGTAATTAGTAATAATAACGATTTAAAAACAATAAAAAAGGAAGTCGCCCAACTCACAGTACACGCATTATTTCTACATTCACAGATGGAATGAAGAAAAGCTTTGTCAGAATGGTCGAATGCTGGTTGAATTCCGGACTTCCCGATAGAAGCGCAAAAGCCAACCACTCAGTCATGTTTGCTGTGCAGTTGTATTTAGCTTAACTTAAATATATTCCGTAGTATTTTTTTGGGGGGTGGGGGGAGTTCCGTAATGATATGTTGAATCCCTCTTGTTAAAAATTCAGAAAACTTGAGGATTGGGTAAACTGTGATGGTGGTTCTATAAAACAACTGTAGAATTTCAAGAATATACAGAACCAAAAGCTCTAGATGTGGAGCCTTTAAGTGTATCATATAAATCTAAGTATTTCTCTTATGTTTTATTTTAATTTTATTTTGTTTCAAAAAGAGGGTATGGAATATTTTGAAGTAAAAATACTACATACTATTTTGCTAGTTATTTGTGTATTCTTTAAAAAGAAGTGTTTACTTTTAGGGTTGGCTGGTGAACACCAACTTTTTTTTTAATAACTGGTTTAAACCACAAAAATAAAAAGAATGAAAAATGCGAATCGTGTGAACTTCATGGTGACGTTTCCAGATATCAAACCACCTGCAATAGTTTTATTTCCCTTTCACCTTTTAATCAAGGTGTCCCATGTTCAATTCTCGGTCGAACCACAACCCTTCTTTCATGGTAACCCAAGTAGCGGTTCGGATGTCAGTTTAAGCGAAAGTCTTCTCCTTGATAACCTCGGTATTTCGTAAGGATGTTAAGCCTAAATATATGAAACAAACCAAATTGTATATTTCTGCATGCCTAAATGCGTGTTGTTTTATAAAGAAGCCAATATCGCTTAAATATATTGATAGAAATTGGCAAAATTTATCGATTGCCTACGTAGCTTCCAACATTAGCTTGGATTGGACTTTCAATGATATCTACGTACCGGTACTAAATTTGTAATTTAATACCTCAGTTTTAGCGTACTGATTATGGTACGTTGACCTTTAAATTTTACATGCAAAGCAATAACAGGATTTCCCCGTTATTGTCTTACATTTCAAGTAATGACAGGATTTTCCCAATGGCTAGGGCGGGAGATTCTCAACTTAAGAAATTTACTGACCGCACTTCTTTAAGCTTATGGGGGTTCTTCCGGCATAACCCCGCTGTTGCATAATAACATCAAGGCGAAAAAAACTTATTTCTGTGAATATGTAATATAAATACATAAAGCAAAAAATCAAAGTCAAAAAAGCCTGGTTTAAACCAAAAAAGCCTGGTTTAAAACATCCCCCAAAAAACGGGTTTTCGGCATTTTCAAAAACAACCACGGTTCTTGCCAACTCTGCTTACTTTTGTATATAGGAGGTTAAAAAATTCTTATTATATACATTGGTTAATCCTGTGGAATTCATAATGTAAATATGTTGAAGAAAAATTGTTTGAAATATTTTTTCGAAATTCATAGTTTATTTTCGATGTTTTATATTATTATCAGCATCAACCAGTAATTAAATGATTTTTTGTGTTATAGAGAAGCGATACAAAGTCTGTTTTATCAATTTAAAGCAGTATTTTGAAAAAAGCCCAAAATTTCCCAAGCAAAAAAGCAAAGCTGAAAAAAAACGTGTTTTTTCCAAAAAAGCCGGTTTTTTTCCGAGCCCTTGCATCTCTAGCCCTCACATACGTTACCGCCAACAATCCGGACAATCCTCAACCCAGACATCTGATGTACCGTATTTCCAACTCCAGGTGTTTCCATCCTAGGTATAGAGTCAAACCACCTAAGCTCCCTCCTAGCTACTCCACTACTGCACAGTAACTTTGCACTTACATTGAAAATCTGGTGAAAATTAAGATAAGTGGTCACTTAACACTTTTCTTTCTCTATCTTCAAAATTAACGAACTACGAGTTTCTTTTCACCCTTATCCGTAAGGGTAGTCTCTTGTGTATTCCATTAAAACAACCTCAATAAAAAACTTTGCATCTTTGGTTTTCATTCCTTTCCTTTGTTAGGTAGATCACTTATGTATACAGACATTTACAATTGCATTCGTGTTTTACAGCTACTTTTGTTCGGTTACATGTCTCAGTCTGATATATCGACAACGTATTGTTTTATATTGAACAATTAGTGCATACGTTATTATTATTATTATTATTATTATTATTATTATTATTATTAGTAGTAGTAGTAGTAGTAGTAGTAGTAGTAGTAGTAGTAGTAGTAGTAGTAGTAGTAGTAATTTGTATACTTAATACGATAATTTCCAACTCTGGTTGGAACGGTGACTAAGTATCATAATACCAGTCTATACTTAAGAGGCCTCATCCGGCGAAATTAAAATACCGCTAATTTTACAGTAATTATGTGATATCTTCAAATAGATAAAAGATAATTGAAATATGGAACAAGAGCACAATTTACAAACACGAAAATAAATGCCTCGAAATCGAAAGCAAATAAGTGAGTCGTGATAACGGTATCTCATGTAAAATGATATTGTCTAGGGCAGTCTTGTTCTACATTTCGATTATCTTTTATCTGTTTGAAGATACCACATAATTACTCTAAATTAGTGTTTTTTTTTTTTTTAATTTCGCCGGGATGAGGCTTCTTAATCGCCCAACGTGCCTCACTCACAAGTTAGAACTGGGCCAAAACTGGAAATTTCTACATGTATTCCTAAGCTCACACGCAAAATGAAAAACTTCTGTATCAAAGCTAACTTTGCAGAAAAATAAGTCTTCTAATTGCTGCACATGGTAACTTATGTGTTCGACATCACAAAGTTCAACAGAAGTTGTCTGCTTTGGCTAAAACTGGCACACTTTGCATGGCATTGATTATCAACTGTAACTTAAATATTAAGTAACTCGATTCAGGAAGAAACTCGAAGTTCATTGTCACGGAAACAAAATCATATAAAAGAAATGGATGATTTTCGATCCGTGTGTGAAGAAGAATTGGGAAAAATTAGTTGAGTCGAACGAAAAATCAATTAGAAATGTTGTGAATATGAGGGGATAAAAGAGCAATACATGTAATTAAAAAGAGGAATAGAAACTGTTTGGGACATTGGTTGATCCCAATCTTGACAGTCATGATGTAAGATATTGGCGGAAGGTAAAACAGGTAGAGGCGAAAGAGGTTGCAAGTAGTGAACGACATATAAAACAAGAAAATTACTACATGAAGGCGAAGGAGTTAACTGAGAACCGTGGCCCTGTCAGTAATTGGAGAATACCTTTTGGTGATTATTTTGCGTCACGACTCTTCCCCTTCTGCCTCCCTCCTATTGAAAATTAATTTAAAGACTTCTTTAACGTTATTTATTAAGTAAATGCTTGAACTTACATGACCTATTTCTTTTGCAACAGCTAAAGAGGAAACAGAATTAATTACGTCTCTTGATGGTTTTCGTTTAAATTCGATGAATGTCGTTTTTTTTTTTTTTTTCTTTTCCTTTTGATGAGACTGAGTAGAATGTATCTAGGTCTGCCTAAATATAATACTAGGTTTTCACAATCCGCGTGCTAGTTAATCAACAAGTTCATGTATTATTAAAACGAGGCGCGCTGCAAGTTTCAACTTTCGCCGATGATGTCATCTCATTTCTGAATAGCAATCAAGGAATTAAAAGGCAAGACAGTTTTGTATGCTCTGCGTGGGATTCTTTATGGGCAATTGTTATCCTGTTATCTCTCTCCCTGTCTCTCGGCTTGCAGATTTGCAATTCTTCCTCTCCAGCCTCTTATCTTCTGCATGCTGGATTTGGAATGCCGGATGTTCAGATGTTCGGGAGATCTCGCACAAAGCCGCTACTGGGCTGTTTACATATGAAGAGTTTCGTACTTGAATCTTTCGTTCTTGTATAGCAAACTTTATACTCTACAGGTTATTTGACCTTATGTACTGTTATAACAACATGTGTCCTTGGAACCCGTTATTATATCATATCACTCTCTAACAGTATTATGGCATATGTGTACTTGAAATTTTCTAGTATAATGTTATGTGGTCCTTAGCACGACTAAAAGGCTTGTGTATTGCAAAGAAAAAAAAGGCTTTTATAGCTATTTATATTAGTAAACATTATGAGACATGTTTTCTTCTTTATAGTTAGAATAACATGTTTTCTTTTCCTAGATTTTTTTTAAATACCGAGTATGGCAATACAATGACATTTTCCTTCAATTTCCCTCCCGCGATAATACTACAAAATATGTATATGTAACGGATTTCCAGGGTATGTATTGGTTCTAGTAGTGTCCATTTTGAAATCGGAAATCACTCGGGATCGCGCGGGCTCAAACTCATGCTGTCTCAAGCTCATGTAATATATATGTAGGGATGCGCACGAGTCGAGTCGAGTCGAGATTTAAGCCTGTCTCGACTCGTCTCGAGAAAATGTTGTTTCGACTCGTGTCTCGACTCGAAAATATGTTTCTGTCTCGACTCGACTCGAATTCGAGTCGAGACAAAATATACGAGTTAAATTATACGCGCACACCAGCCAGACCATTATGACTACCTACCTAATTGTCAGTATGTCGAAGTTGGCACGGATAACAACGGCGACACGTCTTGGCATGCACGCAATGATCCTTATTAGGTCGCTCGAGAGAATTGACACCATATATGCACACACAGATCACCTAATTCCCGTAAATTCCGGGGAGGGGGGCGATTTGCCCTGACGTCACGTTCAATCACATCCGAGATGTGTTCGATTGGGTTTAGATCCGGCGAGTTCGATTGGGTTTAGATCCGGCCAGCACATCACTTGGAACTCACTCCTGCGCTCCTCGAACCACTCCATCACACTACTGGCCTTGTGACATGGTGCATTATCTTGTCGAAAAATGCTATTACCGTTGGGAAACATGGTCGTCATGAAGGGGTGTGCGTAGTCAGCAAGCAGTGTGCAATACGCCTCGGCCGTCATGGTGCCTTGCTCGAGCACCAGTAGACACATGGATGCTCACGTGAATGTTCCCCAGATAATAATTAAGCCGCAGCCAGCTCGTCTCCGTCCCGCAGTACAGGTGTCAAGGAGCTATTCCCTTGGAATACGACGGATTCGCACCCTCCCATCGTCATGATGAAGAAATTATCGGGATTCATCAGACAATGCAACGCTCTTCCACTATGCCAAGGTCCAGTGGCGATGGTCACGTGTTCATTTCAGTCGTAGTTGCCGATATCGTGGTGTTAACATTCGCACATGAATGGGTCGTTGGCTGCGGAGGCCCATTGTTAGGAGTGTTCGGTGCATTGTATGTTCAGACTAGTGTTGTGAAGGCCTGAAAAAAAAAAACTAAATTTTGGGTAAAAAAACAGTTTTTTACTGTTTTCCCGAACTTGAAAAAAAACCGGAAAATTTAGGTAAAATTGAAATTTTCGAATATTTTATTCTATTATGCTTTCAAAATTTACTATTTTGTATTTACTAGTTTAGAGTTAAGATAATTGATTACTTATGTTTCTTGTATTAGAATAGGGAAATCTTGTTCAGAACTCAACCAAACACTTCAAAGTTAGCACCGTGGTAGAACGGAGTTACGGCTACAAAAGAAACTAAAATATAATCCTAGTTAGCTTAATTAGTATAAACGCATTAAAATTATCTTGAACAATCTTACGAAATTCCCCCTTGATGGCAGGGAAGTGTTAAAATAACGGGGCCAAAATCATTTTAGTTAATATGTTAAAACAAACATGTATTTTATAGAGATGTCTTCCTTCTTCTATGTAAAATTTCAAGTATTTTGAATCCATTAGAAAAAAATTATTTGTCCGGAAATATTATCAAAAACAGGAAAATATAGTTTAAAAACTATTTCTTGGCCTGATGCTAGTCATTTTACTTGCTGTAACATGTCTGCAGCATATACAGTAGGAAGTCAAAAATCCGAACTAATTGGGACTACAGGTAGTTCGGATTTTCGAAAATGACCAAGAAAATGCCATTTAGGTTTCCATATACTGTACGGTATGTTCTATCAATACAGTGGTTATTCAGTACATACAGTAATTATAATACCCTACGAAAGGCTACTTACATTTAATATTTCTAAAGAACCTGCTCGTACATAAATTACACTGATCTTGTAAGTCACACTTAAAACCTATAATATATAACTTATAATATAAAACTTATAACAGAAAATATAAAAATAAAAATATGTATGACAAACAATTATGTATGAATGAACTTTTGTAAAACCCTGACTTCACACGACGTCGACGGACACACTATTGTTTGTTTATCGCTAGCGTTATATTAAGACAAAACGTAAAAAGCTTCTAGGGACCGCGTTCGGATTTTTGACATTCGAATTATCGACGTCCTACTGTATATACAATGTATTTCGCTAACGGAAACATATTTAAAGCAACAAGTTTAAATTCTACTTTTTAGTTTTCTGATTTCTGGTAAAATCTCTCTTTATTCTTTGTATATTTTTCGAATAACTCAAAAAGAGAGATGATCTTATTTACATATACACACATATAACGCACAAGTGAGTAAATTTGAGCAGCGAGAAATATATTAAAGAGTTGAGTATGTGAAACTTCCGTTCGTTATTATTACAGACTAGCAGAATATCCGTTCTACGCACGGGGAGAATACGTTTCATTTTGGACACAAAGGGCACCAAAACTGTCACAAATTTGTCAAAAAGGGCACAAATTTGTTGTGAAATATCAGTCTTTTCAGAAAAAAAAATCTGGTTGGTTCAGAGCCTTTATGGTTTATATTACCGTAAAAGGAAATGAACAAAGGAAAGCGCGAGGATGTACCAGCGAGAGAAAGATCCCTGAATATTATTAACTGGCTTCAAGAAGGTACATAAATTCGTAGCTCTTTCTTCTGAAAGAAAAAATTAAAACAAAAACAAACAAAACAATAAAAAGTCTGATTTTCAGTAAACCTATACATTTACTATTTGGTATTTTTAAAAGTTTCTTGTCAACTCATTTTTAAGACAGAAAAAAAATCCACTACCTTTAAAAGGTGCCAGTATGCCGACCGTTGCGTACCGACAGAAAAAATCGACATTATATATATATAGGGTGAGTCAAAAGTCCTTGGACAACTGCATAAGTTCGGGGCGGGAAAAGTAAAAAGTGATGATGGGAACAGAGGTTTGATGAGGGGCCGCAACTTTTGGATATTTTTACGAGCTGTCTCGACTCGTCTCGAATTTTACAAATTGTGTCTCGACTCGTGCGCATCCCTATATATATGTTTGAGTGTATCTGGGGGGAGGTTCACTTTAGTTGACCATACATTTTTGACTACTTAGTTTTAAGGAATTTGACTTATTAGAACTTCTTTATATACAGGGTGACCCAAAAGTAGGTATACAGTACCGTACTGATCAGCTCATTGCATTTTATAGAAGTTCTTATTGTTATCCATCAGGTAGACTTAATTTCTTTATTGTTTGTTCTTAATGTGTTTTTACTTACATCTTAAGCTCGGATATTATACTTGATCAATGCAGGAGTGTATACCTACTTTTGGGCCACCCTGTATTTACCCTGTCTGTCCAGAGACAAAAAAAAAAAAATCTAAAGATCTACTTCATAGAGCACCATCTATTTAGATCAAGATAAAGAGGATAGAAAATTAGGCGGTGTCCAAATTAGAAGCGGTAGCTATAAATTATTTCCAGTTTTAGCGTTGGTCACAATAGAGCAAAAACTGTAATATGTAGTGAGAAGCGGTTTTCTGTAGTCGATTAAGCACCCCAAAAAATTTTATCTCCGTCCTTAACTTTCTACTAAAATTGAAAGTGATAGAAATCAACTTTCTGATTCGATATTGATCTACATAGAGCATAAAACGACATGATACAGCTAGAAGCATTTTTTAAAAAATATCGGTTTAACGTTCTAAAATAGGTACCTTCTCTTTTTTTAAAACCCTTTTCAAACCGGAAGTGGCAGAAACCCGCTACTTCCGGTTTTAACGTTGATTGCTATGGAGTAAAACGGCAATAGATAGCGAGAAACGATTTTCTACTATGAATTGAGCGTCCGAAGAATATATATATATATATATATATTCCAGCTCCACCTAATCTCGCTACTATAACTGGAAGTGGTAGATTTCTATTACCATTTCTGTATCAGTATTGAAAACATCACGGCATACAAACAAAATTGCTTCACGTAGTGTACACGTGACACTGGCACTTGTTTGAACGTATAATTACATAAACTGACTTTTAGGGGGGCTGCGATTGTCGTAGAAGCAGCTGAGCCCCAATTGGCAACCCCTAGATACGTAGAGAAAGACCAGTTATCTATTATATTCTTACTGTTTTCAAAACTAGCACAAGATCTGTGCTCATTCATGTACTAGGTGTGAAACGATAGTTTCCTTTGTATGGTTGCCTCTCAAAACAAGGGATTTGAGCTGTTAGATTTTTCCACGCAAACGTTTCTCATGTGCAATGCCCCATCGTTATGTGATGCAGAATCCAGTTCTAATCTTATTCTATATATTGGTGTTTCGATATCTTGTCGAAAAAAGAAACCTCAATAGAACAGAAGACCTATATAGATCCTATTGGAATCCCAATTCTAAATTTACATTTCCCTAATCATTGTCGAAAATGTTGCAGGCTATAATGTATTTCTTTTCGTAGTGTTACCATCTTCTTTACTAGCCCCTTAACTAAAAAAAAGGAGGGGGAAAACCTAGGAACGAAATTCCTGGTAAATAGAACTGCCGATAACAAAGGGATGGCTTGTTAACAATATGTATTGGGTAGGTAGAAGAATCCTTTAGCAGCTAAGCCTTCTTAGGATTTCCTTTAGGAATGTCAACATTTTGGCGTGTTCTTCTGACTAATGGTACCGTGAACAGTATTTTCTGTTTTCAGGAGCTGAATTTGGGTGCGTGTATTTCTTCCCTTCCTTTTGCAAAGAACGTCATTATATTTTAACAATGTGTGTTGTATCCCTCTTCGCGGAGAGAAAAGTTGTCAAGCTCTTTTCTACTTTGAATATTTCTCGCAGCTTGCATTTCAGGTGCCATTTCAACTTGTTAGATTTGTCAATTCGTTTCCTGAAAATCCAACCCGAGATTTTTCTGTCCATTTTATGAAGATAGTTTGGAGGAAGATAGTTAGAAAATGCAGCAGAAGGAACATATTATTTTACATGACACTAAAATTAATATTGATTTTGTAAAAACTGACGTTTTCATAGATTATACTGTATTATTGCTCCGTAAGTTTTCCCGGGGTAGTTGGCGGGTGCAGTTGGAATAACAGTCCAGCAAGTGGAGAGATGCATCTTCTCCACTCAAGGTCAAACATATGATTTTTGCTCATGATCACAATAAATCATCATAACAGAGCTCTATGTGGAACAAATGTCACAATAATGCAGTATTGTGACTTACATAAACTGCGTAGAAAAATGCACCAAACCTGATCTAACTTGCTCGAGGCTGAATCATTCATTCTTCACGGCAATGCTCGCTTGCATTTCAAAAATGTCGTAAATGAAAAACTGTGCGAATACTTTTGGGAGGTGATACCTCATTCTCTCTACAATCCGGACATGAGTCTATCAGACTCCGGCCTATTACCAGAGTTGAAACAACCTATGTGTGGGCATCGTTTGTTCGCCTCTAGAAATGTTTTCTGCTGCTGTCGATAGTTGAACAAAAATGGCGTCTTGGCAGTAGTGCCATTTAATATTTTGATTTAAATGCATATAAATCTTAAACTCATAGCGAAGCAGTCTCCTGCTATATAAAGCCTTAAATATACCCCTGCGTCTTAGATGGATTACTGAAGCTTCTCGAACGTTGTTACTTAGTTATTGAGTACTTTTCGCATCTTGTAGTTCACATGCGAACCAAGAAAACTACATTGAAAGATTATTAAAAGGATCCTATGAAAATATAAAACATGTAGGCAAACATAATTTAGCGTGCATTATTTACTAAATGACCCTCGTACTCTTAGAGTAGTAGCGGCTTATAATTAGTATGAGTGCTATCCGTATTTGACAGTAAATTTTATTATGATTTCAGTCATGAAATACTGTACATTTTCGAATCTAGTCCTTACCCAAAATCTTATAACCAGGGGCGTCATTTCGGACTTTGCTTGAGGGGGGCAAGAGCACCAACATAAGACTTTCACGTTTTGTATTAATATATTAGTAGACAATCGATTAAAGTATATGTATTCTTCAGACTCTTGGGGGGGGGGTAATTGCCCCCACCTTCCCCCCTAAATGACGCCCCTGCTTATAACCAGAAAAATATATTTGCCGGGGAATGCGATATGCACATGTAGACCTAATATTTTGTTTTATACAACGAATTTATCTTTTGACAGTGATAAGTTGTGAATATATCTAGAGTTGCAACGGGCAAACGTATTATAGCATAAGCTTTGTTTTATTTTGTGTTCAAATCTAATATGAATTCTAATTTTGGAGCGTAACATTTATCCCCAAAACAATTCGCATTACTTTTTTTTTAAAATAAAAATAAGATTGTCAGTAACTAGTTTGTAATTGAGGTATGCGACCTTTAAAATGCAAATAAAAATAATTAAACATGCGTTGAAACGATCACTAATGATTTATTTATTTATTATCATTTCAGGTAAGGAAACAGCTCTTTGGTACGTACTGTACTACTTTGAGATTGACTTCCTGTTTTTCTGAGGTATGTCATTGTTGTTTATGTTTCGTTTATGTGACGAAGACTCTAAAAGGTACGTAAAGGGAAACCTTGGACTTTTCTTTTTGAAAATACATAATAACTTGAGATGAGATCCTCTTACGATGATTCTATACGTTCAAGGAGAAAGAGGATAAATGCATCTGGGCCACACGAATAAGTAGAGTTTAAAACTGACTCTCGAAAACAGAAAACGCAGTTCATAGGTTATCGTTAAGCATTTTGTCTCTAACATGTAAGTAACACATAAAAAACTGAGAATGAACAACCGACTCCACCTCCTCTGTTTGAGAATTATCTGATAATGAAATATAATAGTGTGGTACCGTAAGTAGAATTGGGAAATATGGAATGTGTTTTAAAGATTTGGGGGAGGGTGAGGTACCAGTGAGGTAATATCACAGGATCACGACCAGACGTAAACAGAAAACAAAGCATATTCATATTATTAGTACAACACAATATTTGTGTATGATGTTGGATAGCAGCCAGCAGGATGCCTTCATACAATCTGCCCATTCTTCATTTCTCTCTCTCTCTCTCTCTCTCTTTTATATTATTAACATTGCATAACAACACGTTTTGCATTGGTTACACTTGTTTACAATTTGTGTCTGTGTGCTAGAGTTGCCATCTTTTACATTTTAAACGATTCTGTAGCTTGATATTTGCGATTACGTGACAGATAAGTGGCCTTATTCTATACCAGCTTTCGCAAAGCAAAACGTGCAAAAATCAGTTACAACTACTATGCCTATTATCGCAAACAAAGTCGCAGACTTTGTGTTGCGTTGACGCAAACCGTTACGGAATGGAACCCAATAGGACTCATTTGTACTATTTGAGCAAACTGTCTCCTGAAGATTATTTTCTTTCTTTCTTTTTTTTTTTTTTTATATAACAAGAAGATATTACTCACTTGGGGTGATTCTTGGTAATTTAATAACATTTGAAGAAATCAATATGTAATCCCATTATAGAAAACCGTGGCAACTCACATGTCAGGCATGTAGCCAGAATTTCATTTAGTAGGGGTAGGGGGACAAGAACATAAAAGTCTTTCGGGGTTTCTGCTTCAGAAATTTCCTTTATAGGTCAGCATGTGGTTAAAAAAAACTTAAATTCGTTTCTTTTTAAAGTATAGGCATTAATTTACTATAAAACGCAATGAAAAGAGTTAAGTATTGTCAAAAGAGTTTCAGATACATGGGTAGTGCCAGAAATACCCAACCTGACGTATAGATAACGTTTGTTTGAAAATCATTACTATAGTCGAAAGTACCAATCTTATATAAAGCTTAAGTTTGAAGACGCCACGTTGTTTAGTATTTTTTTTACCAGCCATCAATAGTGAACGCTCGTAGTGAATTTATAAACTTGAAAAAAAAAAAATGGGTCATCGTTATGTGATACAATCAGAGGCGTACACAGAAGGTGGGTTCTGGGTATCCGAACCCCCCCCCCCGGAGATCCCGACTTTTTGTAAATGTAGTCTACTTTTAAGGGCACCTCTGGTGCTTGGGGTCCGTGGTTCGATCCCAGCTCGCGCCGTGTGGACTTTGTGGTGGACAAACACCGTGCTCGTGGGTTTTCTCGGGGTTCTCCCGTTTCCTCCCACTTTCTTCATTCCACCATTTCACTCATTTCTCATTATCACCGTCTCCTTTAGCCTAACCGGCATAACCGTGGGACGTAAAACTAAAGATTTCATTTCATTTCATTTTAAGGGCAATTTTAGAAATTTTCATATAATTTAGCCTCAAATTGTATTTGAATCCCCCCGAAACGCTTTAGACCCCCCGAAATAAATTCCTGTGTACGTCCCTGGATACAATACTTTAATTCGAAAAATCTCATCTACTCTGGCGGAGTCTGTTCCTTCGTTTACAACAGTAAAATATTGGGTAGCAGAATTTAAACGTGGTTGTACAAGCTGCAAAGATGAACGTCGCAGTGATCGACTAAATGAGGTGATCACACCACATATGAAAAAAAAAAAATCATAAAATACAGTAGTATTGGATGATCTTCTACTGAAAGTGTGCGAGCTAATAAGATATGATAGCAGGCCCGTAGCTAGCCCCAAAATTTAGGGGGGCAATTCAACCACATTATAGTTCATCACCATATTATAGTTCACTTGTAAGCCTACCGTGAAAATTTTGGGGGGGGGGCAGTAAAAATTTAGGAGGGCCTAGATCCCCCTGGATAGGGGCCTGTATGGTAGATATTTCAAGAAGTGCTACACATTGCATATTGACTGAAAATTTGGATATGAGAAAGCTGGGCGCAAGATGGGTGCTGTGTTTGCTCACAATGTGACAACAAAATTGAAATTTTGATATATATTTCGGTTCTCTCCCCAAAGTATGTAGAATTAGAAAGTTTAGATTCTTCTGTTCTGTCGCCATTAACAACCCTGTTTTTTTTTTTTTTTTTACATTAATTAACAATAGATAGCAACTCTGAGCAATGTGTACTACAAAACCTGCCGGCTGAACTTTCTCCGTAACGCTATCTTAAAAAAAAAAAAAAAAAAAAAATCATCTCCATTGTTTTAAATCCATGTGCTTACCTTCCTCCCATCTGTGGAAGTGACTTGATCTTCACTCTTGACCCCATCCCCTTTACTTTGCTGCCGAAACAGAATCTTCATTTTGTCGCATTTTTATCTTTTATTATTTTCTTTCCGTAAAAGATAGAAAAGAAAAAAAATCTCTTAAGATGCAGAGGAATGTTGCTCTATAGCAGTTTCCTTTTTCTTCTTTGCCTCATCCCTCTGCGAGACGAAAGAACCTGTTCGTTCTTCTATTCTGTACCAAAAGAACAAGGTAGCAAGCTGCACATGGTTTAAACTTTTTTTTTTTAATCATTAACAATGGGATACCCCTCTCAGTCTTTTTGTGTTGTGGGGCAGTCACTGATTATTCCTTATATGGGTCAATGAACTTGTATATTTCCATAGGATTCTATTTATTACTTGCAAGTTTCTAAGGGTGACATTTTACTTTCCAGAATGCATCTGTATGGAACGTACGTTCGGCTGTTTATTACAATATAGTGGGGCCTTTGAAGTAGTTTCCTTGTATATTTATACCAGTAGCGTCATTTTAGGTTTTGCCCAGGAAGGGAGGGGGGGAATGGTCCACCGTCATAAGAGCTTTATTTTTTATTTCTATTTTAGTGTACAATTTGTTAAAAAGCGTGTTTTTCCCAAATTCAGGGAGGGTCAATGCCCCTTGCCCTTCCCAAACAACGGCACTGATTTTTACATTGGTTTGGACGATATTCACACTCCTATGAACTTTTCCCCCTTCTGGAACATGTTTTGAGTTCTTTTATTGCATTATGTAGAATATTTAGACATGTTAGGAAATGCGAGAGGCCATAGGGACTTAATATATTATTAAGTATTCTGCGTATTGGCAGGTCCTGGGACTAATTTTTTCCCCTTAGGTTCGAGCTTGGAACTGTTTCTTCCACTTTTCTCGATCTTCAGCTTCCTCTTCTAATTCTCAATATTTTCTTCTATTTTTCAATTCATCAATCAGTTGTGTTCTTCATCCTACTCCTCACGTTTCTTCCATCTTTCCTTCAATGGCGGTATCAAAAAGCAATTTCTTCTCTCTTTATTCCAATCCAATTGGCCTTCCTAAAAAGAATACTGGCTAAAATCGTTCTCTTCTCTCCTATCCGTTGTAAAACATCTTCGTTTGTTACTCTCTAGAGAGGGTTATGGTAGGTGTATGTGCAGGAGGAACGATTGATTTTACCAAGGGTGACCAACGCGTCGGCCTTGGGCTACTAGCATGGCGTAAGTTGTAATCTCGGGAGTTTGTATCTCTAATTGATTTTGATTCATGGGGCCGCGGTGACTCAGTGGTAGAGCGTTCATATCTGGTGCATGGGGTCCTTGGTTCGATCCCAACTCGCGCCAAATGAGCTTTGCAGTGGACAAACACCGGGTACTTGGGTTTTCTCGGGGTTCTCCGTTTCCTCCCACTTTCGTCATTCCACCATTTCAAGAATTTCTCATCACCGTCTCTCTTAGCCTCATCGGCATAACCGTGGGAGGTAATCCTTAAAGATTTCATTGCAGTTTTTACAGACAGAGTATAAAGGAGTTTTGGTAGACGTGGCACACAAAGAGAGTAAATATATAAAGAATTTTTGGTAAACCAAACTCTTAAAAGTTAATTTTATTATTTTTTATCCATATAAAACAGTACAATACATAATAATGTGTACAAAATCTAATGTGTGTTGTGTGTGTGTTTCTGCCTTGTCTTTCTTACGTTTCTTTCTTCCTTTTCTTTTCTTTTTGTCTTTTGTTACATATGTTTTTTTTTTTTTTTTGTGTGTGTGTGTGTTAACATTTGAGGAATTGTCGAGGATTAGGGAAGCACAAGAGTGATAGGTAGTGCAGTTTGAAGATGGAGGTGGAGGGATGTGAATAGCGTCTTGTGAGGCGCATGCTGTCTATCTGCTTCTCTTGAAGCTAGAATATACTAAATTAAATTCCGAATCCACGGTTAGTTGGGAAACCAAGAGAAAGGGTGGCCTCAGGGATCCTCACTTTTCATCTTCTGTCTTCTTCTACTAACTACTCTTTAAGAGCTCGTTTGAGGAAGATTACAGAAAGAAGATAAAAGAACATAATGGAAAAGGACAGATAATATTTTACAAAAATATTATAATATAATATTTAAAAAAAAAAAAATATTTTTTTTTTACCCTTTTCATATATAGGACGTGCCTTAGGAAATAGAAGAGCATTAGCCTTGTTCTTCGCGTAGTGAGTCACCAAACCTAAGTAATTTCGATGTATGGGCGTCTTAGAGAACTACTCAATTCGTTTTTCTTCTCTGGTAGGTGAAATATTATTTAAGAAGCACACGCTGAAATAGGAATTGAATTATTGTAGAGAACTACTCAATCCGTTTTTCTTCTCTGGTAGGTGAAATATTATTTAAGAAGCACACGCTGAAATAGGAATTGAATTATTGTAAGTGAAAAATCGAAATTGCAAATTTCATATCTCTCAACTTAGGGGGAAGGGGAGGGTGAGAAATGCAGCTCAACTTAGTGCCAGAACAAAAATCAGCAAGAAAATGATTTTGAATAATTTTTAGTAATAGCACACACACTTAAGACTAAGTTAAGAGAGTAATTTTATGTACTTAATAATTTCTTGCTTTACGTTTTCACACAGAAAAAAAAAGCAGTCAACTACTTTTCTTCGTGTTGTTAAAACACTTCTTTATTTTTAATTGGAGTTTTTTTTTTAAATACATTTTGTTATTAAGTTTTTGAAACGTTTTATGTTATTTCCATAATTTATTGTCGCAAGGAAAAGGTGCGTATCCACAAAGCGGATAATCGAGAATTTACTGTATTTAGAAAACCTGCAGGAAAAAATATTCTTCCCCTTCTTTTCAAGCTTACTGATTTTAAGTTTACATCAGCTATTAATTATTCCTGTAATATTCAGCTACAGAAAACCCGTCTAACCACACAGGTTAGCAACAAGTTATGTATTATTATTATTATTATTATTATTATTATTATTATTATTATTATTATTATTATTAGTGACAGTAGTAGTAGTAGTAATTGTTGTTTGTCCTTGACTTAAAGAAATTATTTATTTTACAGAAAAAATGTTTGTACCTGGTAATTTGTTGTTATTTTTGATAGCAGTTTTCTGTCTGTAAATGATTTAGGTCTCTACAGTAAAACCTTCATTTCGTTCTGTATCTTGCAATAGTCGTATGTTGAAACACAACTTTACAGGAGAGCGAAAAAACTTTTTGTATTTTACAGTTTTGAAATAGGAGGAAATATACAATTCTTTTTTATAACTCTGCTATTGTTAGCCGGATATATATACGATACTTTGCCAGGTGATGAAACAAGTGGCCCCAGATCCATTGTTGGTGTTATCTAAAAATACCGAAATTTTTAACATACGACGTATTGCAAGATACAGAACGATTTATTATTATCCAGGACTGAAATCGTTCATTGATGTCATGACAAAAAATATTAGATTGATTTTTGCTAAACAATTCTGTTAACGTGTAATACAATTGATTGTTATTTCATCTGTAATAAAGAAACAAAATGATCATTGCATATGGTGTTACATTTTTTTTTCTTTCCCATGCGAATCAAATTGTTAATAAAGAACTATATTGATGATAGCAATTCACTCTTGATGTTGCTAGGATACTAATTATGTACAATACATGATAATTTCCATTCAACTAACACGTTAAGTTTGATTACTGGATACAAACAAGAGAGGCAAACCTATAGTGGATGCGGAAGCATGTTCCAAAAGAGACAAATTAAATTTAATGGTTGCATTTTTCGTGGTAACACTGTTTACACGTAAAGCAAAGTATCACATAATTTGTATAGATAGCAGTGAGTGCGACTGTTGGGAAGAAAATGTATTATATTTGTTCAGTGAGGCTTTTATGGCCAAAGCTTGTTTTCTGCATCACTAACAGTTTTGTGCATATATATGATGAAGAGACAGATAGAAGAAAAAAAGTATTAATTTGTTTGATGTCCCGAATGTGTAGCGCCACTGAACGAAATATTAGCAGGAAACGAAGCGGAGTTCCTGTTGGTTTGCCCAATCCTACTAACTCACTCATTTTATTCAACATGTGAGTTTCCATATAACAAGCTGTCATCCATTTATCATTGCTCAGGTGCAACCGCGAGAACCTGAAAGCATCTCTCACAAGACTGTCATTTACATTGTGTGCGTTTATGTGATACAGTTTTGTTGTTTTCAAACCTTGTTGTATCTTCAATCACTAACCATTAATTCATGTTAATTCCGATTTATTCTATGTCATAGCGATAACATTCTTTTTTTTTTTTTCTCCCTTCATATCTGAACTGTCAAATGTTGAGTCTGAGCGAGTGGTTTCAAAAAACAAAAATAAATGAAGAAAAAAAAAACTGTATGAGGGTGTATTTCGTTGGACAATGCTTGTAGTTATTACAATTGAAACTGTTTTGAATATCAACCATTTTGAGTCCGTTAACTCTAGAGTTATCGTGCATACAGACATGTTAAAAAAAAAGCTTTTGGTCAGATGTCATTCTTGCAGCATACTAATAGTACTATTAATATTATAGTGATACCTTGCAACATGAATTTAATCCGTTCCAGAGCTCTGTTCGAGTTTCAAGAAATGATTTTCATTTTGAAATAGTAGAAACTGGATTGATCCGTTCCTGGGTCCCAATAATAATAATAATAATAATAATAATAATAATAATAATAATAATAATAATAATAATAATAATAATAATAATAATAATAATAATAATAATAATAATTATTATTATTATTATTATTATTATTATTATTATTATTATTATTATTATTATTATTATTATAACTAACTCTATGGCCTATGGAACCCGGAGGTTCAATGCCGCGTTCACAAAAGCTCTCCACGGACTTCTATCCTTAGCCAATTGGATCCAGTTTCTACTTTATATTCCTATCTCTGCGAGATCTATCTTAATATTGTCCTCCCATCTGCGCCTAGGTCTTCCTAATGGTCGTTTTCCAATTGGTCTTCCAGTCAAGACTTTGAAAGCGTTTCTACTTTCTTCCATTCTAGCTACATGACCTGCCCACCTAAGCCTCCTAGACTTGACGACCCTAGCAATGTTGGGTAAACCGCATAAATTATGTAGTTCCTCGTTATGAAGTTTCCGCCATTCCCCATTCCCGTTCCTCTTGGGTCCGAATATTCGTCTCAGGATCTTGTTCTCAAATACTTTCAATCTATGTTCTTTCCTCAGAGTAAGCGACCATGTTTCGCAACCATACAGAACAACAGGCATGATTATCGTTTTGTATATTTTAAGCTTCAAATTTCTCGACAGAATTCGCGACGACAAGAGATTTTGAACCGAATAGTAACACGAATTCCCTGCTGTTAGTCGACATTTAATTTCGTCGTGAATATGATTTTCGTCTGTTAATATTGATCCTAGATATTTAAAAGTATCCACTTTATCAAAAGTATTATTTAATATTTTAACGCCTCCACAATTTGCCGTATTACGGTCCCGACGCACTTCCATGTATTTAGTTTTCTCTGCATTTACTTCTAAACCCATGTCCCTGCAAGCGTTTAATAAGATCTCTGCATTTTTTTTTTTTTTATTGTTCTCCTATCATCCCCTATTAAATTTACATCAATATATGCCATAACCTGGTGAATACCGTTCAACTCTAGGCCCTGGTTGCTATCTTTGATTTTCCTTATAGCGTATTCCAGAACAAAGTTAAATAATAATGACGACAACGCATCTCCTTGTTTCAGGCCATTTTCGACGTGAAAGCTCGTGGACAAAAATTTTCCTACCCGGGCTTTACTTTGGGATTCATTTAAACATATCTTAATTAATCTAATTAGCTTTCTCGGTATTCCAAGTTCTGTAAGAACGATGTATAATGTTTCTCTCCTAACCGAGTCGTACGCCTTTCTAAAATCAATAAATAGATGATGTACCGGGGTATTGTATTCCCACTTTTTCTGGAGTATTTGGCGAATGGTAAATATTTGGTCGATATTTGATTTATTTCGTCTAAATCCGCACTGATGATCTCCAATAATTTCATCTGCGTATGGGGTCAATCTTGCTAATAGAATATTTGAAAGTATTTTTATAGGATGTTAACAGAAGAGAAATGCCTCGATAATTAATACAGTTAGATTTGTCGCCTTTCTTATGAATTGGAACAATGATTGATTCTTTTCACTCTTGTAGCAATTCTTCCTTGTTCCAAATAAGGAGAATGATTTTGTGTATCTTGTTCCACAATTTTCCTCCACCAGCTAAAATTAACTCAGCCGGAATTTCGTTTACACCCGGAGATTTGTGTTTCTTTAATTTCTTTATAGCGGTTTCTACTTCTGTTCGGTTGGGTTCTGGAATATACGGTTCTGCGGTGTGTATCTCTTTTTCTCCACGCACAGTAGTTTTTGGCTCCGTGTTCAGCAAATCGTCAAAGAAATCTTTCCATCTATTTAAGATGCTATTCGTATCAGTGAGAACTGTACCGTCAGCTTTCTTTAATATATACGCACGAGATTGATAGCCTTTCTAAAATTTGCTGATCCCCTTATACATGTCCCGAGTGTTTTTATTTTTACTATTATCTTCAAGTTCCTTAATTTTAGCTTTCAAAAAATCGCGTTTCTTTGTTCTAAAAGTTTTGGAAGTTTCCCGCGTGATATCTACGAAATTTTGTGTAGTTATTTCATTCGGATTTTGTAGCCAGTGTAATTTTGCCTGTTTTCTCTGCTAGTTTAATACATTCCTGGTCGAACCATAGTTTGTTCCTACGTATTTCCGCGTGTCCCAATTTTTCTTTTGCTGAAATTTTAACGCTATCTAATTTCAATCCAAATACCTTGAACACTAGTGCACTCCGAATCTTCTAAAACCGGGAATCTATTCGAAACTACAATCTGGTATTCTTCTCTTACCTGGCTCTCTTCTAATTTCTTTAAATTAAATCTCTCCGTTTTCGGACATTGAATATTACCTTTATTCAATGATAATCTCTCTCGTATTATCGCTGCTACCAGGTAGTGATCAGTGTCACAATCAGCCCATCTAAACGACAGGACATCAATTATGCGAGATTGCCTTCTTCTATCTACTAAAACGTGGTCAATTTGATTATGTGCTTTTCCGTCTGGTGATGTCCAAGTGTATTTATGAACGTCGCGATGTGGGAATTTTGTACTCTTCACGATTAGGTTTTTGGATGTTGCAAAGTTCACGAGTCTAACACCGTTGTCATTACTTTCCTTATGCAGACTTTCGTTCACTATAATCGGTTTGAAAATATCCTCTCGTCCTACCTTAACACTGAAACCCCCTAATGGAATTTTCATATGGTATCGCGGGAGTTGGTCGAATATCCGTTCCACTTCTTCGTAAAAACTGTCTTTTATATCGTCAATAATAATAATAATAATAATAATAATAATAATAATAATAATAATAATAATAATAATAATAATATATTTAAAATTATGTTCTTACAACACAACCCATAGCGAATACACTAACAAGGGAAGTTCGGGAGAAAGCACTCGCCTGCGAGAGACTAAGCATGCCATTTAAATTACCAGTTCATGCTGATTATAACAAGGTAAGAAAATTTCTGAACGGTTGAGAATTATTCAAGATATTCAACTTGGAAGGTTATACGAACAAATGAGTGTATGGACACTTAAACGCGTTAAGCACAACATTATTAGCAACGAATTGAAATCTATCGGAGGTAACAGAAACAACTAAGGTAGTTTTGCGCATAACTAAGTGGTTTGTTAATAAAAATTAGTCGTTATACTGTTCACAATAATGATAGGTTAGAGATGAAAATGGATCACTGTTGTTCTTCTGTTCTATGAAGCAATGACGCAGGCAAAAGACTTCCTTGTACCATGAACATTTTATATGTGCAATTGCGTTGCAACCTTCAAAGGAACAATTCGAATAACCAAAGCGAAAAGCAAATTCTACAGGAGATTCAAAAGGTATATAATTTGTTCGGTATCCTGCCTTGTGGAACACAAACTGAAACAATCCAATGTATCGCTGTGATCAGAACTGATACATTATCATGGACAGAAACTTTATTTGATTGTTTCGTTGGTACATCATAACTTCCGGATGAAGACGTTTCATACTACGTACACTCATGTCCAAAATTATTGTCGCATGTCTATAAATATGTTAGAGGAATATAATTAGATAACGAATTCGCCCGGTATTTCTTATAATGTTAGTATGTGTATAATCGGCAAAGGCATGTATGTGGCAAATTTGATGTCAAAAAAGCAGTAAATAAGAACAATAAAACTAAAATAAAACTTTCTTGTCCATTTAGCAACATTTATTTTTACTCATTCTAATTTTCGTATTTACAATTCTTTTCCTATAAAGTTTACCACAAATATACATTTCCCGGTTATATACATAGTATCAGTATTAAAAGTACCCTGCAATATCATTATCAAATTATATTCTTTCAAGAAGACAGTTATAGATATATGGCAGTCATTTTGGATATGAGTGTACAAATCTCTGTACAAATCGTGTGCAGATATATATATTGTATATTGTATATATATATTTTGTATATTCTCAGCCATTACGTCTTTGGAATCCGTCATCCAACATGCAATGGACTATTTGTCTCTGAATGGACCCTAGCGTTCAAGCAGTAGCAAGTTCAAACCATCTGGTCGCAGGAGGCGCAATAGTGCATTTAATGTTGAATCTCCCGAGAAGCTCGCAACAATACTGGCATTTTATTCGCTTGTAATCGGCATGAATTGGTCTTTCAAATGGCATGCTTAGTTTCTCTGCAGGCGAGTGCTTTCTCCCGAACTTCTCTTGTAATTTACTATTTAACCTCAGCTGTAATTTGTAATTTATTAAAACACACACACACACACACACACACACACACTTTGTGGTGGACAAACATCGTGCTCGTGGGTTTTCTCGGGGTACTCCTGTTTCCTCCCACTTCTTTCATTACACCATTTCATTCATTTCTCATCTTCACCGCCTCCTTTAGTCTAACCGGCATAACCGTGGGACGTAAAACTTAAAGATTTAATTTCATATATATATATATATATATATATATATATATATATATATATATATATATATATATATATATATATATATATATATATATATATATATAATAGACACAATAGTCATAAAATTAGCAGCTAGATCCTTTCACTTCTCTTTCTGCAAGCTGAACAACAAAGCGTATGCATAGTCCAAGCACTGGGGGAAACATACGCACAAACACAGGAACAACTTCGGATTCCAAAGTAGCGTGGAAGTCTGATGAAGATACAGTTATTGTGTTGAAACTGTTACATCATTGTGTGTTTTATATGTTATCACATAGCCTTGCTTAATGTGTGTTGTGTTTAATTTGACAATATGGAAACAAAGCCTGATAGAACAGTTATATTGATTATGTTTCTGTTCTTTGAAACGTGGCAACCCTGGACGTATGAAGAAACATTTTGAATCCCTTTCTGCGAAGCAGAAGCACATGAAACCAAATAAAATGAAACCTGTCCAATAGACGTTTATCTGTGAGTAGTGCGTAAAAGACATCACACAACTTATAGACTTGTCGTGTCATAATCTGTGAATCCACCGTTTCATATAGTCTCTATACCCCCCCCCCAAGAAAAAAATAAATCCAAAGAAATAATGTTACACATTTACTTACATGAAAAGCGTGTAAAATTCAGTAATCAACTTTTACAAACTTAGAAATTTGGCCATTAACAGTTAATATACACCGTAAGGAGATAAAAACATTAAACATCTTAAATAAGAAATAGAAGTTAATAATGAAAATTACTTCGAAGTGAGGAGAGGGGTGGGGGAAACAGCAATTTATAAACTTAATTTCTTGTGAAATTCGTAATATTATCTGAAAATGGGAAAAAGAAGTTGTTACAAGAACAGTACCAAACAGAATATTAAGATACTCCGTACAGCCTTTCTCTGTCGTACCTTATTTCTATATGTTTTGTTTTTGTTTATTTTATTTGTTAGGAGCAGATTTTCTGTCTTCAAAGGAGAAGACTGGACAGCGGAAGAGTTTCTTCTTGTTGATGATGATGATGCCACATTACGATTCATTAATAATTTAAAGGAATCCACAAAATATTGAAAGAGAAGATGCTCTTTGTTGATCAAAGTACGTTCTTAACTTCAGGAAACAGAAAAGCTTGTTGTGCAAGAGGAAAATATGATCAGCAGAGCTCAAAAAACAACTTTTTGGGGGTGGAGAACATGAAAGAAAACGAAAAAAAGTCAACCCGCTTTCTCTCTTGTATATCAAAGTGCTGTCTTGTGTTGGCAGGAACAAAATATCACTGGTAAAAGACATAGTATACTTGCTTGCTCTTTTGACGAACCATTAGACGACACGGCAAGTTTCTTGGTTGTTGATATTTTTATTTAGGTGTAAGAGCATTATTACCACCCCAGAGAATGAGAGAGAGAGAGATGGAAAATGCTGTATGATTATTTAAAGCTCTCAACATGGTTTCGATCCACAGAGAAGTTTTATGAGAGTCACTAAGAAGGTTTTTATCTTTTACATTTAATTACCTTTAATATTGAAACTTGTTGAAGAGGGAAAAAGTAGTAAGGTGCTTTATGAAGACTAATAAAAGGGTGTTTGTTACATGAATATTGTGTACGTTAATAGGTTCTCTTTTATTCTTTTTTTTTCCTTTTATTTTTGACATCAAAGTCTGTCATATACTTAGCATTACAGTTTAGTTAATTTGTATTTTGATCGTTATTGTAACCAGTTAATAATAAAACCAGTACTTACATACTAGACAAATGACTGTAGCTCCATAGGGGCCGCAGTGGATCAGTGGTAGAGCGTTCATCTTTGGTGCATGGGATCCTTGATTTGATCCTAGTTTGTGTCAAGTGAATTTTGTGGTGGACAAACACCGTGTGCGTGGGTTTTCTCGGATTTCTCCCGTTTCCTCCCATGTTCTTCATTCCATCATTTCATTTATTTCTCATCATTACCGTCTCCTTTAGCCCACACGCCATAACCGTGGGACGTAAAACTTAAAGATTTTACTTAATTTTTCTAACTGCATAGTATCAGGTCGCCTAAACAATTTTGACCCTTTTGCGCACGAGATGGCGTTAGTATCATAAATCTCAGGGTAAATAAATAAATAAATAATATGTTGTAGTAGAATTTAAATTATCAGTTATTACGAAATACATAATTTCTAGCTTCGTAAAAATTCAGTTTTCCTTTATTTTCTCAAAAACTGCGCATTAGAATTCCCCGCAAGCATCTCTTTGTTAAATTCGGTGTGATATATTGATAGTCATCAGATAGTCTTTTTAAAAAAAGTATTGAGCGTTTTACGCACGAGATGGTCTTGGTACCCCAAATCTCAGGGTATATGAGTCGCAGAGGGTCAGACCTAACGTCATTTGAGCAGTAGATGTGCAAAAAGTGTTGGAATTGTTGTAATCACATGTATGGTATTGCGCTGTGAAGATGAGTCAACTTTTCTGCAAAACCGCGCTACTTTTACAGTTTTATTTTGATAAAGATTAGTCAGGCATGTGAAAAAAAATGTACTGTTTATGAGAAATATAGTTTAACAATATCAATAGCCAAAAGATGATTTAGTTGGTTCCGTTCTGGAAACTTCGATGTCCAATAAACCCTGATTTTGATCAATATTTTGAGAAAACGCAGAAAAATATATTAGTGACAGGGCTGTCGAGCTGGCACCCATAACAACATTTCCAAAAGTCGAGGTGTAGTGAAATCTCTTTTTCTCACGCACAGAATCCATAGATTTACCATATTTCATGAAAATGTTATAATCATAAAATATTTGTAACGATTCTTTTTTTCTTTTTGCAGTTGCTAAATGACTTTTCTCAAAGTCGTAACCTAACAAAATCGCTTTCTTACTGTTTGTGTTTATTAAGTTGATTTATTATAATTTTAGGAAAGTAACTAGGAAATATGAGAAATTATTCAAGTTGATAGACTAGTGTTATAGTCTCAACGTTTCAATTATAATGCCACTTTACATTACTCAACTAACATTGTTAACGATATTTGACATCTATGCTTGAGAGTCGAACACGGACTCTTCAGTTCCGTTTACCCACTATCTCTGCGTTGACTTTTGTCCTTGAAGTATGAATTAATTATTAAGTGAAAGTACAGCATTCGAAATGATTTGAAACATTAACTCAGAATACCTACATGTATGTAGGCCTATGTATGTATATATATATATATACACGTAGAGTTGAGCTAGAGTAATCACAATTAATTAACGTGAAATTGGCTTTCGGTTCGACTCCCACTGGAAGTAATTGCATGGTTGAATTTGCCATTCAGCTCTAAATCTAAAGCTTCATGTTGCCTTGTCCTCTGAGATATACAGCCAATGTTAATTACGCAAGTGTTAAACAGTATGCAATAATCACGAGAGCGTAAACGGACTCAATGTTTTTCTGCCGGTCATATGGTAGCAGGACTTTAAATCATTTGGAAGAGGGTGATGTATTTTATACAGCTTTCAATATGGATAAGCAGTGATCAAGATTAAGCTGGAGTTCCGAAAATAATAATAATAATAATAATAATAATAATAATAATAATAATAATAATAATAATAATAATAATAATAATAATAATAATAGCGTGTTACAGATGCACACCCAGAATTTTTTGCTTGGAGGTGTTTAAGCCTTAAGGGGGGTTTCTAATACTAAAAACTACTGTGTCTGGGTAGTACTGAACACGTATTATTCTCCAAATGAAAATACGATAAGTATTTGTAAAATACTTCCACCTATATTTTCAGCAAAAAGTGATAGAACTGGATTATTTTTATAAGAGAACGAGTACAGATGAAGTGTAACATCAAATTTTCAGGCTATACCAGTCATTTCTCTGTTAAACAAATATAGTTTTATTGAGAAAATGTACAAATGTATTTTGAGTTCGGAAGTTTTCTTTTTTGGGGGGAGGTGGAGGTTCGGACCCGGTGGACTTCGCCCTGGGTGCGCCCCTGGTGCATTAGTTGTTGCGAAGCGATCGCATTAGTTGTTTGCAGTTATTTTTGTCACAGAGTAGAGTGAAAGAAGTATACATTAGACAAACAGTATGTAAACGGGGAGCATGTAGTACATGTTATCAATACAATATGTGCAGTAACTACGTAAATATTGATCATGCGAAATAGTTCAGTAAAATACATGGAATATCATTATTCTGTCCATTATCAATACAAATACTCTGTATTGTCTTCAAGCTCATTTATATGTTATGTATGTACAGTCAGTCATTTGTACACCTTGTCTCAAAAAGGTTGAGCGCATTCTTTATTGGTGTTTTGAGGCAAAAATTTTCTAAGTCCAGCTTCGGGTATCTTCGGGAAAAAGTAAGCCAGGTTCGAACCTCCAAGCCAGCCTTTGCAATCGGGAAAAAGTTTGCAGATGTCTTTTTCTTCTTTTAAATATAATAAGACTTATTACCAAGTGTTTAAGAAAGCAACATTGATTGAAATACTTAATGATACAATATTTCGAAACCTTTTATTAATGTCACCATATGCTTGCTTATCATTTAGCTCTCCATACGTAATGGAACATTTAAATACGTTAAAGAATCTTTCCATATGTAAAAGAATGCTCAAAATTAAGAAATAGAACATAATTATCGCCTGAGTACTAAAATAAAAGTCAAAGTAGAACAGAAACAGCGTTTGTAATGGATATGAATGTCATAATTATCTTGAGATTCGTTATACAACGCTAGAAGCTTAGTTCTGGAAGTTCTTGTGTTAGCTCATTGGTAAGCTGTCGGATTTCAAATCATAAGGTTGTGAGTTCGATCCCCTCTGGGTCAATACTTTTTTTTTAAATTATATTTTCCGCAATGCATGAAAAATTATATAAAATAATTACATTAAAATACATAAGTTGTTTATATATAACATAATCATTGCAGAACATAGTAATTATTATGTTTAAAATATAACATCTGAGATAATTTTCACAGTAGGTCGGTATTATATATGAGGATGTAAATACAAGTTAAGAAACTCGTTCAATAGCAATAAATAAATCATGTAGTGTATTTATCTGCAGCTATTTGGCATATAGAGAGTAATTCTCAACATTCATAATGCAGAATGTCATTTATGTTCTTGAAAAGTTATTCGATGCATAAACAGAGGGTATAAACAGAGAATCCAAAGTCGGAACGCTCGCAAAAAAATTCATGAACCCCAAAGGTCACGTGAGCAGACTGGAATTGTCCTTATGAAGCATGCCACAGCAGAAAGTCTTTACATAGATTTTCAATTCAATTCCTGATATATGCTTTTGCAATGTGGAAGTAGTGATGCCTTGAGTCGCCCTCTCTCGCTCCCTCGCTCGCTCACTCTCTATTTATACAGAATATAAAAGTGGATTTATGTGTGTGTTTCAACATAATTCTGATATTTCTAGAGCAATTTTAACTATATTTCTTACAGTCTGGAAAAAGAGTACTGTCGGGATACATATCAAAAATGCTAGAAACGGGTCGATATTAGTATCGAATCCATAGTTTCGTGGTCGCTTAGGTGAATAGCTCTACTTTCAATTCAAGTGCAATTAAGCTTCCATTAGCACCCAGGGTGGTTACGTAGCAACATAAAGATATCGAAATCAACCGATATTAGAATCGAATCGTAAGTTTTCAGCGCCGCTAACAGTGCAGCATTTCCCATTAGTCCACATTAGTCCCATTGCCTAGAGGGCAACATATATGCAGAGTGCAAATTTTAAAACTTGAACAATATTTTAATTTTTTTCCGTATGAAAAAGTTAAAAATCATGAGCAAATATACTATTTCAGGAACAATCCTCTTTTACTATTCTAATATGTTTAATAATAGCGTAAGAAATGTAATAGTACTTCAGAACATGTTTCACAGTTGTTATTTTTTGTTACATAGTTGTAGCTGTAGCATGTAGTGAGTGGAATTTAGCTGTAATAAATTCACTAATTAACCATATTCGAATTAAGTTTTATTTTTAAGTTCGGAATGAAGGGGCGGAGAAATATGTAGTTATTGGGGGCACCGATCTTTTCTACATTTTACTTTCAAGATCTCCATTTTTCTTTTGTCATTTGTTCCTAATAAAAAAAGTTCAGTCACTTTTGGATTGTCATAGGATAGTAGGAGTTGGATTTTGGGATGCAGCCTGTGAGATTCTAGAGGAGCTAACTGCTTGAAAAAATATTTTTGAATCATCTGTAACATATGAAATAAGGATATGTATCATAAAAAATTGAAAGTAACTATGTCTGCGTAATCATCACGGTCAAATTGCAAAGTCAAATGAATTGACGTTTGGTATATAATCAGGCTCCAATCCCAACTGGGAAGTTATCATACGCGTGTCACTTTCATTATAATACATATCCTTAGGGGAAGTAGAAGTCCGAATTTTTGCGAAAAAGTTAGTATCTCACAAGCCATTCAACTGAGAGCTGAAATTCAGCATATAACTCTTTATTAAAAATAAAGAGAATATGCCCTGGCATTTTTTAAAATTGTCTTTTATGAGCGGGGGGACGGGGGTGCATTTTCTATATATTGGAAATTGGTAGTGGGTTGATTTGTAAAAATAATCGAAAACGATTGATATTAGTTGAGAAAAAAATTGAGTAATGCAAACTAAAGTTCTTTTTGAATTTTATACCCACTGCTTTCTATTTATAATTGCTGAAGCTGGTGTTTAATATATGGAGCGTTCCGAGCATAAGGCAATCAAGCCATAAAGTTAGAGAAAAATGGCCATAAAATTTGTATTCTAAACTTAATTACATGGGCATTTTCAATTAGTACGGCATGCTTAATTATATAGAAAATTAGTTTCTCTCTCTCTCTCTCTTTTTTTTTTTTTTTTTTTTTTACGTTGGTTTACTTTTCCTTGATTCGAAACTTTTAAATTTCACCCTATTTTCTACTGAAATGTGTCTGTAAGGCAACAAAGAAATAATTACATATGATAAATTTAAATTCATTTTAATTCGGAAGATGAGAAACACTTTGCCATTATATATCGTAAAGGTCAGACCCACCAGTATTGTAACAAAGAGGTGCTTGAGCCAATGACGGTAGAAATTCAAACTCCGATAAGTGATAATTTCACAGTCTTGTTTTATTACAAGTGTAATCTCTTTAGTCAATGGAGAGGAGGACGTGGGTCATCGGTCAGAGTTGATGTCGGTGGGTTTTGGTGGGTCGGAGTTGGTCGCAATGGTTCAGAGTGGTTCATAGTTGGTGGTGGGTCAGAGTGGATCACGATGGTTGATGGGTCAGAGTGGGCCAATGGGTCATTTGGGCGGTGGGTGATAGTGGGTCATGGTGGGTCGTGGATCAAATTTTCATTGACCCACAGCATCTCTGGTTAAAATTGTACTAAAGATAAGAGGCACCGAAGATGCATGTCGGCTATTATGCTCAAGTTTTGCGCATGGATAGTACTCCACCAGAAAGCAATAAATCTGAAACGGTTCACGGTATCACCTCCTAGAACTCGAGATGTAGGGGTTTGTCTGATTGGCTAAATTAAGACGTCAATGATTTATCCTTCAACAACCAAGCTTTTTATGATTGTTTCCGTGGGGAAGTCAGAAGAACACGTGCCTAGTAATCGTAATATTGATAGTTCGCTTCCACCCCGGGGTATTTGTTTTGTGTTTTTTTGATTCACCTAAATATAAACAAATCACACATATAGGCATTTTAACATATTTTGGGAGAGTAATTTTGTGGTTCGTTGGCGTTTCATCGCGTCTCTGCCGCTGGTAGTAAAGTTTTCAAAATGGAACTTGGGCCATCACGGATCGTCGCTGCGGGGCCACCCATTTCTGGCGAGAGGTTAATAGTTGACCATCTGTAGTCCACCGACGCTTACAGCTTAGGGTAATGAACGATGTCCTTGCCTTGTAGACTTCATGACTACCGACGTCGGCAGTCAACTAGCTTTTATTTTCCTTTACTAACCATCTATCGTTCATGTTTGTACACGGTGTTGTCATATTATTATTATTATTATTATTATTATTATTATTATTATTATTATTATTATTATTATTTGTAGTAACAGTAGTATAATTGATGATAGAATAATTATTGTCTATGTATTGTCTAGGTAGGACTACACACAGGATTTGGCTCGTTTTGGTTCGACTCGACTCTAATCCGAGTCGAGTTGGAAGATATTTTTCGCGCCGAGTCCAAGAGTAGACCTCAAAGATGTCTGTTTCGAGTTGAGTCGAGTTTCAAAGAAAAGTCGTTCGTGCCCATCCCTACTAATGAGAGCTTAATCGGAGTTAAGCAAAATTGAAAGTCTCACTATTTATCTAAACGACCCCGAAAACTGAATCTAATATCTATCATTTTCTAGCAATCTTTTATATGTATCCCCCTCCCATTCACCATAGGTAACCCGACAGCTTTCTTTTTGAAACTATAAGAAATGTGGTTAAAATTACTCTAGGCCAGTGGTTCTCAATCTAATTCCTATCACGATCCCCTTTTATCACACGCTCTTGCCAGCGACCCTTTTATAATTTGTTTTATAATAAGCTTGTGTGGGATTTTTAACATACCTATTTCTATAATAGTAGAATCCATTTTTTTGTTTATAATGAACAGTGCCATGGAAAATCATTGCCCGGGGCGAGAGTATAGTATGATGTCACCGTATATATGAGTGACGTCGACAGACTAGCTACGAAGCGCCACCATGGTTGGCACGAAGCTCAATAACATTTTCAAAATAAACCCTACCTTTCCTTAATTTTGAGCACATTTTATTGCGTTTTTCCTTCTATTTTACACATGTGCACATGCACTTTCCTAACATGAGTAACACACTTCCTCCGAAATGTGGTCCCTTTTTTCGGCGCCCGGCACTGACAGTGGATACAGTAACTGTAATATCTATATTCCCAAAGACGAAGGTGCTGGTTCAAGATGGATGTTAAACTCTTCAATGATCGGAGTTTAACGTATCCGATCTAAGCCCACAACTTCTTCACCAAATAATAGAATGATCATGCGACAAGTCTTTGCAACTGGTTTTCTGTAACGAAGACTTGGACAAGTTCTGCCTGATGAGGAGAGAAGAATATCCTGGTCTGGTGATTGCTGCTTTAAAAGTAATAATTCCATTTGCTATATCGTACTTGTGCGAAAGTGTGTGTGTTTTTTTTTTTTATGGTAAACATTAAAACAAAGATAAGAAATCGCTTATCAGTTGAAAATGGCTTGATAATGTTCGTCATGAAGATTGAACCGGGCATTGCTGCACTAGTGAAATTACACCATGCTTAGGTATTTCATTAGGTTTTAATTTTAATTGTATTTCAATGTGCAGGTTTTGTTTCATGTGTATTTTTCTAGTATTTTTATATACAGTTCTCATTAGTTTTATATCATACCTCTTTGATTTAAATTCATTTTTAAACAACTCTACTAACTAACTAACTCTATGGCCTATGGAACCCGGAGGTTCAATGCCGCGTTCACAAAAGCTCTACACTGACTTCTATCCTTAGCCAATTGGATCCAGTTTCTACTTTGTATTCTTATCTCAGCGAGATCCATCTTAATATTGTCCTCCCATCTGCGCCTAGGTCTTCCTAATGGTCGTTTTCCGTTTGGTCTTCCAGTCAAGACTTTGAAAGCGTTTCTACTTTCTTCCATTCTAGCTACATGACCTGCCCACCTAAGCCTCCTAGACTTGACGACCCTAACAATGTTGGGTACCCGTATAAATTATGTAGTTCCTCGTTATGAAGTTTCCGCCATTCCCCATTCCCGTTCCTCTTGGGTCCGAATATTCGTCTAAGGATCTTGTTCTCAAATACTTTCAGTCTATGTTCTTCCCTCAGAGGAAGCGACCATGTTTCGCAACCATACAGAACAACAGGCATGATTATCGTTTTGTATATTTTAAGCTTCAAATTTCTCGACAGAATTCGCGACGACAAGAGACTTTGAACCGAATAGTAACACGAATTCTACACCCTTTGAAAATGTTTAGTAGACTTATTTTTTATTGTTCTTTACAGTGTGTATAAAAAATAAAAGTATGCCTATCAGAACAAAATTAAAAATAATATTTAAAAATAATTTCTGGTTTTAGATTATAAGTATATTTATCTCTTCCGCCTATCTTCGCGATCCCCTAGGGGCCGCGACTCCCAGGTTGAGAAACCCTGCTCTAGGCATACATGAGCTATGATGGAACATACATACATACACTTTTATATGTATAAATGCAGATAAGAGAGAGTTGAGAGAGAGCGATTAAAGAATTACCGCTCTCAATGTCTTCACTTTACTTTTGCGATTCGTGAATTTCTTACGTGACAGTTTGGGGCTAGCTAGTTTTTTGTCTTAAACCACGATCCGATTTTCGATATGCTCTATCTAAATGCTGTAATGCGAATATTGAGAAGTTATCTACGATGAAAGTAGCTGCAAACAAATACATTACATAACTTATTTATTGCTATTACACGATTTTTTAAATTTGTGTTCAATATTCAGACATAACACACCGACGTTCTGTGAATACCTCAGATGTTATATTTTAAAGATAAGAATTACTTATGTCGTGAAATGATATGAATATATATATTCAACTGATATATACAACTGATGATATGAATATATATATTCAACTCATATATACAACTGATGATATGAAAATATATATACAACTGATGAATTGTAATGTAACTATTTTACATAATTTTCATGCATTGAGGAAAGTAAAATATCATAAAAGAATCTCACCTGAACGGGTATCGAACTCACGATTTAAACGCTCGGTGGTGTACCACTTTTCGGAAGCTGCTTCTGAAATATAACTGAGCTCATACGTAAATGCTCTTTTCCGTATGGAAATCACAATGACGAAACGAGAGTGTGAATACATAGTCTCGAAATATTGTATCATTAAGTATTTCAATCAATGTTACTTTTTTCTACACTTAATACCATTTCAACATGTCTTATTATATTTAACAGAAGGAAAAACATATCTGTACATCTTTTCCCGATTACTAAGGTTGGCTTTGGAGGTTCGAACCAGCAGCTTTAGTTTACTGTTTTCCGAAGATACCCGAAGTTGGACTTCGAAAGTGTTCGTCTCGAAACAGCTATCATCATATCGCTCAATCTGTTTGGTATATGGTATATGTTTTTATACGTGTAAAGTCAGTATAACAATTCATTCTTTAAACAGCTTTTCGTATGTATTAATATTCCTTTATAAAAACTATTTTTAATATTATTATTACGGCGCACCATTTTCAGATTTCTTTCGCGAGTCGTTGACCAAGTCGTTCGCCACCAGCATTGCCAGACTCACAGCTCGGAATTATTCCAAAACCTGATTGAACTTATGCTAGATTCGGTCAAATTATGCTAGATCCTCATAATTACTAATTCAGGAGTTAAAAAAAACGAAGTTGAGATACGATAACGTAACTTAAAATACACAAAGAGCAAGAATGCATGGATAGAACTCAATACTTCACGCACCAAAATTTTAACTCAACTAAATTACTGCAGTCGTTGCCAGACTCAATGGCGTATATATGGTATAAATGAATGCAAAGTTTTTGTTTACATATTTTGAAAGAAAATTACTTCGCAGCATAAGCGGAGTTGGGAATCGTCTGCTGGGGGGGGGGCAGATTTTTGGTCGGTCTCGGAGCTGTCATTTCAGGTATAAATATGATCATAAAGTCAGAAATAAAGATGGTGAAGTTGTCAAAAAGTTGTAGGGAGAATGGCCCCCATAGCTCCGCCCATGCCTCGGAGTTAAAGGATTAGAAAACCCTGGGTGGAGCCACAAAAGAAAAAAAAGCCCAAAGCCGTTCCGAACTTACTTCGGAAAATAAGACTGCCTGTATGGTTTACCGAGTGTATGAATCAATGGAAGAGGATACATTTCTGGGGAACCGGTCAAAACCCCCACAGCCAAAACCCCCAAACTCAAGAAATGTCAAAACGCCCACACAAACGGTCATAACCCCCACACAAATGGACAAATCTCCCAAATACACGAACGGTCATAACCCCCACAGCCAAAACCCCCACACTGGTAGTCGGTCATAACCTCCAACGGTCATAACGCCCACATAAATGGACAAAACAGCCACACATAGCAACGGTCACAATCCCCACATAAATGGACAAAACCCCCACACAAATGGACAAAAGTCCCACATGCAGAAATAGTCACAATGCCACACAAATGGACAAAACGCCCACACAATCGGACAAATCTCCCACACTCTGAAACGATCCTGGTTGCATGTATTGCCCTTGTAGTTTTTAATAATTTTTTTTATTCCAATTAAACTGATGTTGCAACTATTCTTCTTGGGCGTCATAAAGAGCCACAACAAAGACGTGGAATGAGGATCATTTCAGAGTGTGGGGGATTTGTCCGATTTAGTGGGGGTTTTGTCCATTTGTGTGGCAGTTGTGACAATTTCTGCATGTGGGAGTTTTGACCATTTGTGTGGGAGTTTTGTCCATTTATGTGGGGATTATGACCGTTGCTATGTGTGGCTGTTTTGTCCATTTGTGTGGGGGTTATGACCTATTGTGTGGGCGTTTTGACATTTCTTGAGTGTGGGGGTTTTGGCTGCGGGGGTTTTGACCGTTCGTGCGTTTGGGAGATTTGTCCATTTGTGTGGGGGTTATGACCGATCGTGTGGGCGTTTTGACATTTCTTGAGTGTGGGGGTTTTGACCGTTCGTTCGTTTGGGAGATTTGTCCATTTGTGTGGGGGTTATGACCGTTTGTGTGGGTGTTTTGACATTTCTTGAGTGTGGGGGTTTTGGCTGTGGGGGTTTTGACCTAGACCCCATTTCTGCCGTTCTTTTTCTTCCCACGACCAACTTCTTTCTCATCTCCAGGTTTTACGGCTTTTTGATAACTTGCTGAAATTGTGCTAGATTTGGGCAGGATGCTAAAAGCAAGATGCTAGATGCTAGAGACATGCAAATTATGCTAGATCTAGCATCATTATGCTAGATCTGGCAACGCTGTTCCCCACAATAGGCGTGTCGTGCAAGTAACCAATCACACGTCAGGTACTAGCTTTTACCTATTGCTTCCTTCTCACAGCTCAGAACATTGGTAACTATGGATAGACGTACAGCAGTAATTACTTTATGGGAGTTGGAAGGTTATTCTGCAACTGCAGCTAGCAGGCGAGTAGGTGTCCCGGCCTCTACAGGAAGGCGATGGATTCGGAAATATGGTGCTACAGGTCAGGCTGGTAATTTACGATCTCCTGGTCGTCCGCATGTGTCAACCGAAGCTCAAGATGCGAGATTAGTAAACTAAGCCCGGTTAGACCCACTAAGTACGTCTAGACAGCTAAGGGAAGCTTCTCCCTTTCCTGGTAGTAAGCATACAGCTCTGCGAAGGCTTCGTCATGCTGGGTTACGTGGCCGTGTTGCTGCCGTGAAGGAAAAACTCTCAGACGACCACAAAATTTACCGTCTCGCGTTTGCACAGGCGAATGTGGGTCTCAATTGGGAAAACTTAGTTTTCTCAGATGAATCCATATTCACAACATCAAAGGAGGGACGCCGTTTTGTGTATCGTCCGAGAGGCACCCGAAATGACCATGGATATGTGGCTGCTTGCAATCGCAGTGGCCATGTATCTATTTTATGTGACATTATCAGTAATATCATGGTGCCATCTGTACGAGTATTTCAGCCTGATGGTGTAATTCATTTCCAGCAATACCAGTCGCCAATACATACTTCCCATGTGGTTCAGGAATGGTTCGCAGGGCACCCTGAGATTGATTTAATCGACTGGCCGCCTCGTGGAGCAGACCTCAATCTCATGGAAAATATGTGGGCAGAAGTGAAGCGTACTCTAAGGGAAAGTTGGCCTGAGGCAGATCCACCAAGAACTCAGGATGACCTGTGGCATCTTGTTTCCGAAGCATGGCTGGAGGTAGGGGAAGGAGAGAGATTTGTCACCCATGTAATAGATTCCATGCCCAGAAGAATGGAGCGTGTAATAAATTCAGAAGGGTCTTGGACACAATATTAATGCCCCCGCCTTAACTCCCGAAAACAGCCCTTTTCAGGGCTACCTAAACGCTTCTGAAAATATTTGTAGAAGTAAACCACTCCTTGTACCCGATTTCTGTGCAATCCTACTAACAAAAAAATGATAATTAGCTGTAGGCTTTGAACTCAAGACCTCTTCAGTGTCAAGTCCGTACTCTACCAGTGAGCTAACATGAACTCGCAAACCCAACCTGAAGAAACACGACTTTCAATTTCTGGTATTCGATGACAATGATGCTCATATACTTTGCAAATGTTGTATTCAACTTAAGATATTCCGCAACACACACACACACATAAACAAAGCGAAAGAGAGAGAGAGAGAGAGAGAGAGAGAGAGAGAGAGAGATGAATACACAAAAGCATATTCAACGTATTCGAATAAGACTCTAAGTAACGACATTCCGTTCTAAAGAGAATTTGTGTTTCTTCCCGTGACGTTAAGGGGATCGGGAAAAGTTATGTGTCTTGAAGCAGGATACGACTTTGGATACTCTGTTTATACATTTTCTATATCAGTAGGAATATACTGCATTTCACGAATATAAATAACATACTGTAATGAGAATATTGAGAAGTTAAATCTGTATGACAAATAGCTGCAAATAAATACACTACATAACTTATTTATTGCTATTAAACGATTTTCCTAACTTGTATTTAACATTCTCATATATAATACCGACCTACTGTGAAAATTATCTCAGATGTTATATTTTAAACATAATAATTACTATGTTCTGCAATGATTATGTTATATATAAACAACTTATGTATTTTAATGTAATTATTTTATATAATTTTTCATGCATTGCGGAAAATATAATTTAAAAAAAAAAAGTATTGACCCAGAGGGGGATCGAACTCACAACCTTATGATTTGAAATCCGACAGCTTACCAATGAGCTAACACAAGAACTTCCAGAACTAAGCTTCTAGCGTTGTATAACGAATCTCAAGATAATTATGACATTCATATCCATTACAAACGCTGTTTCTGTTCTACTTTGACTTTTATTTTAGTACTCAGGCGATAATTATGTTCTATTTCTTAATTTTGAGCATTCTTTTACATATGGAAAGATTCTTTAACGTATTTAAATGTTCCATTACGTATGGAGAGCTAAATGATAAGCAAGCATATGGTGACATTAATAAAAGGTTTCGAAATATTGTATCATTAAGTATTTCAATCAATGTTGCTTTTTTAAACACTTGGTAACAAGTCTTATTATATTTAAAAGAAGAAAAAGACATCTGCAAACTTTTTCCCGATTGCAAAGGCTGGCTTGGAGGTTCGAACCTGGCTTATTTTTTCCCGAAGATACCCGAAGCTGGACTTAAAAAATTTTTGCCTCAAAACACCAATAAAGAATGCGCTCAACCTTTTTGAGACAAGGTGTACATTTCAAAGTTAAAAACACTGATCCAAAGAGAAGATACCAAACTATGCCGTGACGTGACGTGTAAACAGACAGTCTATGTAAAGATGTACTGTAGAATCATTTACGTTAATGTGGTACATAATAGTACATCAATTTTACAGTCGAAAACATTGTGAAATGTAGCAAAGAGAGGAATAATTGGTAAATGTTCAATTTGGTTTGTTTCACTTGAATTTAACTCTTTCCAACGCTGGTATTATGTATACCGGTTGTGCGAGTTTGAATGAGGTGCATAACATCGGATTTTAAAGACGTGTTTATTGACACTTCCCATCTGACAATCATTGATTACTATAGCATGCACATATATCGAACTTTCAGCGGGAGATTTGAGTTTTAATTCCCAGTGGGAGGCCATGTATTTCTAATTCCGCGTTAAACTGTAGGAACTGCACCTCATAGTGCTGAAAAGGAATATTTAAGTCCAAACCAATCGACCAAATCGTGTTTATATACAATCTATCTATCGTTCCTTTAGTTTTTTTGGAAGGAAAGAAGTACACTATATAACATACACTCTGTTAAATGTGTATGTTTCTCAAATGGTGTTAGGTGGAAAAGCTACCCCCCTGATCCTTACCCCCCCCAGAAAAACAGTAATTATTTGAAATGGCATGAAAGTTTAAACACTTCCAGCTGATTAGTAGCTGATTGATGTAAGTAACGTTATGATATGGTTTGTGAATAATACACTGTAAAACATGATTTTATAAAGATTTAGACCTTGTTATTAGGGATGGCTAATTCCGGAATTTTTACTTTCCGAAATCCGGAAAGTAAAATCGGAAACATTCCGAAATTCGTAAAATTCCGCATTTTGGAAAAAATCTGGAATTTTTTCGAAATTCAGAAAGTGAAATTTCCAATTCCGGAAAATATTTTTATTTTCGGAATCCGGATTTCGGAAAATTTTGGCCATCCCTACTGTTACATTTATAATTACACAACTTTACAATGAATAAAAAGTTATCAAAGGATAAACGTGTGTTTGCACTCTAAAAAGTAGTGGTTATTATGACAACAATTACCAGGATGTGATTGAGTTTTTTACGAATGTGCAGTCTCTGACCAAATCAACTCAGATAGCATCTATTGCATATGGTATTTGAAGACAAGCCTCCGAAGGATGGTTGGTTATGATTGGTTTAGGTTGCTTTACGTACTTCATGGCCTGAATAGGATCATCATGACCGGCGTACATTCTTGAATGAAATTTTTTGAGTTTTATGTCCCACAGTGATGCCGAATAAGCTAAAGGAGACAGCGATGATGAGAAATGAATGAAATGGTAGAATGAAAAGTGGGAGGAAATGGGACAACCCTGAGGAACCCACGCACACTTGGTGAGAGCTGGGATCGAACCAGGGACCCCATGTACCAGAGATGAATGCTCTACCAGTTTCTTTAACTTACTTCAACTACTTATTACTAATTCTACTTGTTTTACTCGTTTAATTTGCTTTCCCAATAACCTATAATGTCAAGGACACGAACAAAGAAACATCGAGGACAGTTAAAATCACAAAGGCTCTCCCACCGGGAATCGAACCCGCGACTGCGTACACCAAAGGTGCACGTGCTAGCCACTAGAGCAGCGGGGTGAGCTAACCACTAAGCCACCGCGGCTCATTCTGTGAACGGTGTAATACAACAAATATATATAATATTACAAAAATATAATGTAAACTGATGAGGCAACATTTAAACTGAGTGGTATAGTGAATAAACACACTTGAGTTTATTGGAATCATGAATACCTACAATTGGTAATTCAGAATGAAACAAATGTATAAATGTATTGGCAGAAATTTTTATTGGTTCCGGGCTGTACTTTTTCTTTCTTTCTTTTTCTTTTTTTGAAAACTCAGTTGCTTCCGAAAATTACCTTGAAACGTTATGTGAGGTTATGATTGAACTGGAAAATAATCGTGCACTTGAACATTTATTACTAATTAAATGAAATGAAGTCTTTCAGTTTAACGTTCCACGACTATGCCCGTTAGGCTAAAGGAGACGGATAATTAAAGCACGTGAATGATGATGGAAGAATTGACGGAATGAGAATGTGGGAGGAAACGGAAGTACTCGAGAGAATCCACGGACACAATGTTTCCACCCCAAATTATTTGGCCGGGGATCGAACCACGGACCCCATGTGCCAGAGATAAGCGCTTTACCACTAAGCCGCCATGCTCCTCGAAGCTAATTTGTGAAAAGAAAAAAAAATATGTCAACTAGATGATGCATCTCCTCACTACGGAAATATTATGAGATACGTCTTAATAAATGGATTGGCATGCAAGGTACCACTGAATGGCCAGTGTGATCACCGGATTTCTTCAAATGGACTTTCCTGTCTGGAGATTAATGAAAGATAAAGTTGCTTCTAAAGAAGAAAAGGATTGATATAGAGTATTTAAAAGACCGTATTATTGACAACTAATATTTCTTTGCAATTGGTAACAATTTCATAGTTTCGTAGTTAATCAATTTCTTTTCTTTCTTTCTTTCTTTCTTTCTTTTTCTTTTCTTTTTTTTTTTTTTTTTTGCGTGAAGTAACTTTACCCTACCCTGTACATCTAAATTGAGGAGTTTGATTCTAGTTTTAACGTTGTATTTCAGCAAAGATGCTATATGAGACAGGAACTCATAATTAATCCAAATTATATCGCTTCCACAAGAAATCGAACCCGTGCTGTCGAGAACAATAAGAATTTACCCACAGGAGAGTTTAAAAATATAGGCATAAACTCTTATAGTTTTCCCGCTATTTAAAACAACTGAAAGCGTTAGCAAACTGAAGCAATTTGATTTCGGCTATAAAACTTTTAAGTACATCTATTTGGCATAATATGTTAAATATATTGTAACTTAAATAGAAATGGTTATAACAGCTATAAAAGGACCGAAGATAGGTTAAACGCATAACCTAACATTTTAAGAGATTGTATACATGCTGTTATTCTGTTGCTACTGACCCACTGAGTATTTTATGCTGTTTGTCCACTCCTTTTACGATCCTCCATCATAGAATAACTGTTAAGTAAAACGCTGCAATAACAGCAACACATGATGACGATGCCAATAAAGCAATAAAAAGGAGTGACCTATGGTGTTGCTTCTGCTTGTTCTCCAGTATGTACTGTTATTTATAGTATGACCCTAAAGTTTGGAAGCAACCGAAGCTAGATTTTTTTTTCTTTTCCAATGGTAAGAAAAGTACATTTCAACATATATTACGCAATGCAACGAAACATTAAACTAAAATATACGGCATTTCTTTTCCAATGTATGTATGTTCACATTAGGAAGTAAAATGTATGCGAAGATGCTTTTTGGAAGTCTAAGATGTATGAGTTAAGTGACCAGCAACCTCTTTTGTTTCAAACTTTCTCTTTAACCCTTTGCTGACCCTTTAAAAAAAAATAAAAAATAAGAAAGATGACGACAGCTTTGTTTTCCTTTTTCTTTCTTTCGTATCTTATTCATTCTTTCACAACAGAAGTTTGCCGATTTGTCGTACTGTTTGCGACTTGAGTTTGCATGAAACGTGTATCGAGGGAGAAAAAAGTTCATTCCATTCAAAGATTTTTAAGCCGTATAGGTTACGTATATACTTCTTTACACACAATTGGTGCACATACACAGGAGTGGATTTGAGTGTGGGCGGGTCAAGGAAATATATTATGTAGCTCCATTCATATGTCAAGCGGATTTTTCTCTCAGAATATTACGCTTCTGGTTTTCTGTCTTCCTTTTTTGTTTTTCTTCCCGTCGTAAAGTGTTCAAATGAATAATTTTAGTGGTGCATCTGTGTTGTATTTTATTCTTAGGAGCTCATAGATGTTAACATAAGCTTGAATGTCTTAGAAAGAACGACTAAAGAAAAGTCTTTTTAGAATGGGATCGGGATAGACGCGTAGTCCTGCATACTTATTTATCTAAGTACTTGCTATATATATGTGTGTGTGATGAGAATAGCTGAAGGTAACAGAAACGTCCTCAAGTTTGCTTTTCTTATGGACTTACTATTGCAATGTTTAACGCTGAATTGTTTTGTGGTTTAGCGTCCCTTTTTTAACAATGAAGCTAACGTGGTCAGATTGTAGTGCGTCGCCTTCAGCATTGTTTCTGCGACATCACAATTTCATTTTAATATTTTGTCTCTTCGTTTTATATTGTTGATTTCATAATTTTATTATTGTTATTTGTCTTTTTACTTATTTTGTACGAATTTCGATGTTACTGTTGAATTATACTTTTTTTTTTTCACTTCACCAAACAAAACATAAATGGCGGAGTAGCCTGAACTTCTGCCCGATTTAAAATCTCCTGAAGAAGAAAAGGAAGAAAATTAGGTTTAATCCAAGGATGTTATAAAATAGAGGCTCTGCCCTTACAACAAAATCTTGAAACCATACGTCACAGTTTCGCCACCCGTGCTTTGCCCACTCTGCCCAATAAGATCACAAATGTTTTGAGCCAACATTCATGGCGGAAACGAAAGTAGCCAATCAGACTTGTCAATGCTTGATTTTTTCTTGGATTCATTTATGATGAAGATACATATGGCAAGATCCTTTATTTTATAACATCCTTTCTATGACTAATGCACATTATTTTCACGCTCGACCCTAGTCATAGGAACTGAATACACGTTTCAGATTGGTAAACATTGGTTTCAGATTGTTTCAGACAGCAGTTTCCGCTTGTCCAAACCTTCTGGTGCATATATTGTGTATTATAGTAATAGAAGAAAATTGTCATTTTGTTGAAATTGAAGAAGAAAATTGAAGAATCAGCTGAGGTTAAATTTATATCTTGGGGATCAAGGTGAAACAAAATGAACCCTGCGGGGCTTCTAACCCGTTCCTCTTTCTCCTCCTCCTCCTATTACTACTGCGGATTCGAATATCAAAACTACAGGTATAACGTAGGTAAATCACTTTTTGAGTATTATTTAAATCTTATTTTAATGTAAAAAGTGTTATGAAAATGTAAAAGAATTTTTTTTAAAACACGCCCAAAGCGATTATTATTACCAGCTCGTTGCGTTAGTATGCTCAGCCACGAGGACCGACAACAGCAGGCGTTTGATTTCTGCTATATGTTTGCTACGTACCGAGAAACGGATAACTTCAACCAATCAGAACCGCGTATTTAGCTCCTATGGCTAGGATCGAGCGAGATAAAAAAAATGCGGCTAATGCTACATACAATATAAATAATTTTGAAGTTTCAAGTCGACAAAGGTGCAGTGTTCGTAGTTTGAGGGAAATTTACATAATCTAGGGAAATTTCATAGGCAAAAATGGAAAAAGGGATTTTTTCGATAAAAGGTGAAAATTCAGGGAAATTCCCGCGCAGACTAGTTGACCAATACAAGTGTTTAAACTTTCCTTTGTTCTTTATGATTTGTACCAATTTTGGCTGATAGTAATTGGACACTCAACAAATTAGGGAAAATATTATAAGAAAAGGGAAAATTTTGTGTCAGTCGAGGGGAATTTTCTTAAGAGAAACTACGAACACTGTAAAGCTGTAAGTTCTTTCGTAAACGTAAATACAACTGATAAAATGTCAAGTTTTCAAAGATTTCACTGAACATTAGGTAAAATTTAGTAAAAGTTTGTTTCTTGCTGCCATATATACTTTAAATAACATGCAGTACTACTCATAAGTAGCACATGACCCAACTGGTCCTCTTGTTTCAACTTTACAACTCCCAAAATTAGTCGCAATAAGTTGAGTACAATATCTACCTTCAAAATTGTAGTGCCTCGAAAGAATCAAAAGCATTGTGTGTACACGTTTTATAATCAACAAAATTAGTGTTACGGAATCGATTCAAATATTCATATGTAATAACAAAAAGTAACAATATCAAATACAGTAATATACTTGGTACAAATTAAACTACGAACAGTATACAATTATATTAATAATTAGCGTTAATAACAAACTTGCCATCGATTACCAACAGCTAGTACCATCCTACCTAACCTAATCCAACCCATTCTAAACTACATACTTAACTGTATTATATACTTATCTCCTGGAACTGGAATGTCCTGGACATCTGCAAAGAAAAACCGTGCAATAAAAGAAAGAAATAATTACATGCATTTTTGAATCACTTATGTATTTATGTGTCAATGTTTTAACCGTCTGTTTCAGCTGCTGTTTATTTACTGTGTTAGGCTATTACTCTAAATTTTAATTCAAAACTGTACTTTCGATAGTTGTATTTGCCTGATTCCGAGGAAACTATGAAATTTAGGCCTACCGCTCACTGGCGATAAAACAGTTGCGCAACTATCTCGTCGCTGTCGCCTGCAGGCAGCAACTTTACGGAGACAAAACAGTTTTGTTGCCATACCCTCGCTCACTGGCGACGGCAACAGAAAAGTTGCCGAGCATTTGATATCACAATTTACATAATCGGCAACCGGAACAGTTCACATAATCGCTGGTTTCGGACATTAAAAAAAAGAAAAAAAACTACCGCCCATTCCAATGGTTAAATAAATAAATTTAAATAAACTTTCGAAGGTAGCGTCAACAGGGGCGTTATTTCAGACTTCACTTGAGGGGGGAGCAAGAGCACCACCGACATAAGACTTTCACGTTTTGTACTAGTATATTAGTAGACAATTGATTAAAGTATATGTATTCCTCAAACTCTTGTGGAGCAATTGCACCTCCTGCCCCCCCCTAAATGACGTCCCTGAACGTCAATGAGTGACAAAAGTAACAGCATTGTGTATGCTAATATGAACGGGAACAATTATTCGAATCAAAGGATAACAAGAATAACGAAAATATAAAACGACTGGAAATAACTAACAGAACGAAACTAACAAAAGGGCAATCCGACAACACTGTACAGCAACTGTACTCGCAATGTTCTACATATAGCCATAAAATAAAAATTAGCCTTCTTCGTTCTTCCCGCGTATTCTTCACGTTTTAAAATCGGTCGTTTTTATACAGTACAGTTTTTTTTCTTTTTTATATTTGAAATGGAAAGAAACTTGAAAATGATAATTTTATCTGTATTTTTTTTTCTAGTTGTGGGAAATTATTGAAAGTAGTAGTGTGTAGTATAACAGCGATATGCCATTATCGAAAAATGTACCTACCTGTGTTGTTTTTTCTTGGCTGGAAAGCTCATTCTAGTTTCTTGTAATAGGGAAACACACTTCCTTCCATAATTTCTTCTTTATATATATTTCTTCTTTAACACTGAGCGTTTCTCTATATCCTCAATTAATTTTTCATAGTCTTTATCACTAAAGACATGCTAGTCACTAATCAAAGAATGTATTAATTTCCATTGCGAACACTTCTTTTCACGCGCTACACACGGAACGAACTGTTACGTGAAAAAAAATGTAGAAAACATTTATTTTTTACCTTTCTATTTGGAGGTACCTCGGCAACTTTTCTGTCGCCGTCGCCTCAGTGAGCGGACTCCCATAAGACTCAATGCATTTTTAGATGTTGCGCAACTGTTCCGTCGCCGAGCTGTTGCCCTGCTGTCGCCCTGCTTGGCGACACCTCGGCAACTTTTCTGTCGCTGTCGCCTCAGTGAGCGGACTCCCATAAGACTCAATGCATTTAGCCAGAGCAACAAGATAGTTGCCCGACAAAATGTTGCCAGTGAGCGGTAGGCCTTATTTATCAGTGCCATGTTAGTCGCTATGGGTGTCTGCTAGCGCACGTGAATTTGGAACTGTTATGCGTGTGAATTTACTTGTTTACAGATCTCAAGTTTTATGTGGCGACCATCGGCTTGTTCTCTGTCGTTTCGCGTGCCATATTTTACGAAACATTGTTTCAGCGAGGTGTCACGACCCTAATATCAAACGTAACATGAACATAGCCAATCGTAGCAACCAGGCAGATAACCGTGACACGTTGCTGTAAACCTGTCGTCGCTATGGTGAGGAGAAAAGGGTCGGTGTAGAATGAATCTGGACTCGGATTATCCCTTTGATATAGTTAAGGAAAAGCAAAAAAAGAACTCGTACAACTTTCTTCTGAACAGAAGCCTGGGAATGCGTTGAAAAGAATGATGAAGGCTGTTCAATTGCGAATAGAAAATAAATTGAAAAATAATTAGGTCACCAGAAAGCGAATGAGGAAGTGTTAGAAATAGTTGAGGTGAAAAGAACAGTTTTAGATGTAATTGAGAGGGTGGAAGATTGGCTGAGAAGAAACTGTGTAGTAAGGGACATCATACAAGGTACGATGGAAGAAGAAAGAATGAAGAAACTTACAATTGATTAGTTGGTAATAAAACAGTAAATAGCAGTCAAAACGAACCAGTTAACTGAGAATCATGGTGCATGAAACATTTTCAGTTTGATGCAAATGACCTGCTACGGTAATAGTTGAAAAATACCTATTATGTTGGTGAATTATGAACTTACTTTATTAGCTTCGTAATGTAAGATAATGTATATGTATAAAGAAGTAGTCCTTTGTGAGTGAGCAGGCCAAACCCCTTAATCTAGACTTGACATTTGGACAGTGCTTAGGATTTGTGATGTAAGATTCTACTGAAAAAGAATTCTTGGAAATTCTTCAAGGAAAGGGGGAAATTATTGTTCAAATATCTATATCTTTGAATCTATGAAAGTTAGAGACATGCAGTATAGTAGATGGACTTATAATTTAAAACAAATTACATTTATTATGTCTGTGTATCTCGAAATCTCTTACGGTTAGAGGCATTCAATTTAGTTGTTAGACTTTTCATTTAATTTAATTAGACACGTGCTTCAGCTTTTTTTGAAATGTATTTTACCGAGAAGGGGGGGGAGAGGGTAAGATAAAAGAGGGATTACAACTAGTATAATATGATATCTAGTAGAGTGTAGCTGGAAAGAAATATTGAGTTTCGAATTGTCGTGAGTGATCAATTTTTGACAAAGTGTTTTTTTTTTTTTTTTTTTTAAATGTGTAAAAATTGTGAACGATGAATCAATCATCTTCAGGTGGTGCACTCTCAAGAAAGTTTGTATTTGTTAAAATATATAGAGAATGGATCATTTGTAACTTTTAAACTATTTGACAAATATTAATGTAATTTTGTAACATGCAAATACAGACAGGAGGCCATTGTTTGACAAGTCCAGAGTCGCATCTAATCAACAGTGTTGTAAGCCCAAAATAATGCTATCTTTTTCTCTCCCTGCATAAGCATACAGGAACGTACACTTTCACTCCACATTTATGTGGTACTTTATTTCTCGGTAATTACCGGTACTTGCCAGATCAGAAGGAGATGTGCTGAACAAGTCACCTATCGTCTAAGACGGTGGTTCTCAACCTAATTCCTATCTCGAGCCCCATTTTAGCACACCCTTGCCAGTGGTTCCCTTATAATTTCTAGTTTATAATAAGCTTGTGTGTGTGTGTGGGGAGGGGTTAATATATCTATTGCAGAGATCATACGATATCCATCTATTTATATAATAGTGGAATCCATTTCTTGTATACACAGGATAAAGTAATTTCCCTAAAAGCGGATGGATTAAAACCAAATTTGGTCAGTTCATTCATCTTCCGCTTATGTTCGCGACCCCAGGTTGAGAAACCCTGGTTTAAGAAATAAAGATCGCTATTTTTGGTGGCTGAGCTCGGCTAGGACCAGGGTTGACTTGGTAACAAAGGATGTGTTCCGTTTGTTTTATTCTACATATATTTCAAATTTATATGTTAAACAAAAACTTACAGTACTACACTTACTTTTCAGTGTTACAAACGTAAGACGCTACATATCACAAATATTCAAATTTTGTCTCTACAATAGTAATAATACGGTAAGTGGTGTACACAGAATTTCGTTAAGGGAGATTGAAGGTCTCAATCTCATATCTTTACAGGAGGTGTGTGATTTTATATATAAATCTTAATGTAGTAAATTTTTATTTTCCCATAATATCTTGCTCATAATTAATTGGTGCATGCGCAAACCGAGACTTCATGTTTATGACATGCACTCACTATGAACAATCAAGGTAATGTGATAACATTTTACTTCACTGTTGGTTGAAAATGGATGTGAAGATACCGGCGTACCGCGCACACTATGGACCAGAGAGCTAAATTTCTCCGGAGGAAACTTGATTTGCAACGCTTCCTTCTGTCCATTTCCTCCCTGTGTGCGGCCTCCCTAATTTTAATTTGAAACGAGAAATGTTTAGTATTGAAATTAGACGGACTGAACAATTTTCAATAAGACATGGGATTTAACCTCGAATTTGAAATCTTTACGTACCGTTTTGGGATAAGGCTGCGTTACAGGTTTAAGAACATTTCTAAATTAAAGTACGGCTGCTCTCACTTAAGGATTAAAAAACAGGGTGCTCAGTAGTATCTCTGGTTGTTGTGTGTTTGAAGTTTAGCATTTGTTTCAGCACTAACGCTATATGAGACATACACCTACAGTTTAAGGTGGATCCTAACCAACGTAGTGCCTTTAAATTTTAATGGTATTCCATTGGAAAATCTAAACTGAGTTCATTGTACCAACAATGTGTGTGCTTCCCATTAGATCAGAAGGAGAGCTGGCAGCTGGTTTGGTCTTTTACGCAGAAAGCTCGGGTCCGAATCCAGGTGGAAGCTCATGCTATTTGGATTCCATTGCGTTAAGTTTGTAGGTTCACGTATCATACGGCTATGGTACTCGAAAAAGGATATTAAAACACCAAATCATTCGATCGATCGATCAATCAATACAGAATAAAAACTTGGAACATTCCGTGAAAGTTGTTGCTTATTGAAGTTTAGCGCCTCTTTCCAGTACCGAGGCTATACGAGACATAGATCCGATCCACCTTAATGCGTTTAAATTTCAATACTCTCCTACTGGAAATCGAACCTACAATCCCGTATTCCAAAGGCGTACGTACTAGCCACTTGATAAGCAGGGAGGACCTAAAAATCCATGGAGTATCCTACGAGTCTATCAAGAACAATCTTGGATATATTTCTTAGTTTATATGAGAGAGTGTATTTTTTTAAAAATTGCTATCCAATTTCTCTTTGTTGAAGAACAGTAGAAGAAACTCCTGTCAGTGTCATTGGAAGTACGAAAAAGAACTCCCGTACATCTCATGATTTGAAAACTACATACTTTCGTTACCAGATTTCTGGATACAAAATTGCGAATTTTGATTTTTACTGCTAATTGGTGAAATCATTTAATTAAAGGGTAATTACCTACTACAGTATATTTATACATAATAATATTAAAATTAAAATTCTGTCATTAAAGTAGTGTCACAGAAGTTAAAATACTAGAGTAATCTGTTCATTATTTACGTCTCATTTAGCTTACTCGTCCTAACCGTGGAACGTAAAACTGAAAGTTTTCATTTCATTTTTGTTATTTAAACACGCATAACGCTGAAATGCTTTGATTTTTTTTTTTTTTTTTTTTTTTTTTTTTTTTTGTAAAAAGTTATATTTGGTTTATTAGGTGTAATGTTTTCAAATGTGTTGAGCAATGGAACAGGGTCCGCAAGGCAAGCCTTCTTGTCCGGAAAGCGAAATGACGTATTTCCAATTTTAGTAAGAAGCTTTTCCAACTCGTTCACAATTCTCTGCATCGTTGGTTAACTCACGCTACAGACCGCTGCGGGTCTGTCACAGAGATCACAGTCTGTTTCGTGAATGTCCACTTATCTTTTAAAATGAAGGAGTACAAAGCTCCCACTATTTTCCGTGATGAACTTGTAACCAGCGCTTCGTGCTAGGTAAGGAAATAATAACAATGTTTTCTAAAACTATGAATCTAAAACAAAAATACGGGCACTGTGTCACCTTTTTTCAAGAGTTGCGATACGGACATAGGCACAAATCTTAAAATACAAACTGTCCGTAGGAAAAACGGAAGCCTGGCCACCAGAGCTTTCTCATACCCCAGTCGTAACTCTATAATTAACAAATTAAACTTGTTTTTATGGTGAGACGGTGGTCTAGAAGTACAGCGGTAGCCTCTGGTGCGAACCCAGACCATAGGGTCTATGGGTTTGTGGTGAATAACACCGTGTCCATGCGTTTTCTTCGAGGTCCTCCTGTTTCCTCCTTCACTATCATTCCACTAATTCTTTCATAGCTATTTATTTTCATTAATTGCCCCTCTCTTTTAGCCCAAAAGTGAATGTGGCGGCACCGCGACCTTATGGGCTCCCTCGAGTTGAAATTCAATTTCCATAAGGCATACCTATTAGTTCTGTAGAAAGAAGGCGAAGTAAGTTTCACCGTCATTGGTAAAGGCCATAAGCGTCGGACATTAAAAATTAAAAAAAAATGTTCATATGGAGGGTGTGGGGTCATTGGAGTCAAACTAAACCATTTGGCGTAACAGCCCTTTTTTGCGAGTCTGATCCGCTCCTACGCCATCTGTTAGCGATCGTCTGAACTACGTCCAGCCTACCGATGAACACGTGGTCGCCTTGTCTCTAATAGGCATGTCAGGAGCTTTTTAGACCTACTAGTCGGAACGTCTTTTATTCACGTGACTCCCCAGTTTGCCTCACAACGCTGGGTGGACGCCGAAAATTGGGAAACACCGGTCGGGAATCGAACCCGGGACCACGGGTCTGCTGAGGGGGGGGGATGGCAGATCTTTTGATCGGTCTTGTAGGTCATGGTAGGTGACCATCTTATAAGTTTCATTTTTATTTTTTGTCAAAAAGTTAGGGGCTATTCAACTCCATAACTCCGCCCATGACTACGATGTTCCTCATTGGAGTCATAACACTGTGAAAAGTATGGTGTCGTTCTTGCACAAACACGTTAGGATTGTGTTCAAATCCAAGTGCTCAAAATTATTTATTTGTGATAAAAGCTGTTCTATTTCAGGTTCGTTGTATGCACACAGTTACGCCTTTTTTTCTTCTTTTTCTTGGTATTTTACGAAAGAAAAGAATGTTATTAGAATTTAATATCGGAAGATTGAGGGGAAGTAAAAATAATAATAAGAAGAAAAGTTACTGTCATGTTCTAACTCTGCAGTTTCCTTATAAGGGCACGTTGTTGAAGGTTTCCAATGTGGATCCTCCCCCTTTTCTTTTCTTTTCTTTCTGTCTACTTCTATCTTTCCCCTTTCTTTCTCTCTATCTCTCTTTTTTAGTTCCATTGCCTTGTTGTGAACTTGCTTGAGTAGCAGATAAAAAAAAAAAAAAGCAACAGAAAAATAGGTTAACAACTCAAGTTTGCTCATGCATTTGAATGCAGATGGCCTTGGTACTGATTTGTTAAATTAAGTCGGTAATTACAACATGGTTTAACCACTAATTGGACGTCCAACACACACATATACACACATACAAACACACAGCAGGAACATACGCACACAAACAAAGGAATACGATAGGAATTATAATGCATTCTGTGTATGTGTGTGTTGCCTACCCATGTGAAAAACTTTCGTTTTTTCCCAAACATAAACAATAAATAAGAGCTACATTATGCTGTTGGCTTCCACATTTTAAATGGTTCTGTCTTCAAGTCTTTTGTATTATTTTCTTCGTCTAGGTTTGGAATATAAATTTTAAAAAGAAGACACTATTTTAATAAATACAGGAAGTTCAAGGTTGAGCGTAATTCAGTGTTACTAATTTTTCAGTCTCGTAATGTTCAAGGACTTCTAAGATCTCTTTGTTTTCTTAAATCTTGAGACCTTTCTGTTAACCCTTACACGACAGTTACTAAGTATTGTAACTATATACCGGTATTATAAGTAGGGGAATGGAATAGTGCACTGCGCGACTAGACCAAAGACCTAAGTGTCTCTCAGTTTTAGTTACTGGTGAAGGCAACTCTCCTAGCAAGCATGGATCTACTAGCATCTCTAGTGTTTGTACTCGAGCCTTAAGGGAAGCTCGTTTCCCGCTAGTACAAGTATTAGCTGACTTTCACAGCAGTGGCGGATCTAGAAGATAAAAACTGGAGGGAGAGCAGACAGAACCTAGACTATGATACGTATAATCACGAGTTTACTATAAACTTTTAAAACTATAAATAATAGCTTAAATTATTTTTGCCACCCAAGAGACTGGGGGACATAAGCTCCCCGGCCCCGGCTAAATCCGCCTCTACCTTATGGCGAAGCCAGAGCCCGGAAGACTCCAATCTGAATCCGAGAGCCTCAACAATCTCCCTAGGGTGCGCTAAGGCCCTGCTCTGCCTGACTCTGTCGTTCAACATTCGTGCAATTACCGCGAACATATTCAGTACACGCACTCCTCCTGAACTCACAGACACGTGTAAGCCGCTATTTGGCAACACGCTGTAGCTATCCCCCAGTAGGATCGTCCACGCCAGTGATAGAATGGCTCATGTGTCAGCGGGTCACGACGTTTGTCAGGGTCACATGGATCTGGGCCTTGCTACTCAGGCCCAACACGATCCGGACAGATCCAAAGCAGCCGAAATACTATCTCTGCAGTATTGTTATGCTTGAACTTGAACATTCGTTTGTTTGATTCTCGGTGTGACATTTCTTTATCAAGATACCATGTTTTGAATATTTCGTGTTTTCACAAATATAATTTCATGTTTATTTCTTTTTCAAACACGTGGTTTTTGAACATAACCTAAGTAGTAGGCCCCGGCGTATGGCCAGCCGAGTCAGCAAAAATTTTAGTACGTCATAGGTCAAAGGTCAATGACCTAGGGGTACTTAGGACCACCCCCTCTAAATTTTGGCAGGAGTACCATGGCCCACCCCCCAAATTTTGGCAGGGGTACATAGGACCACCCCCCTTAAATTTTGGAAATTGCCAAATCTAAAAATTTGGTATGGTAGCCTAGGACCATAGTATGTACCTCTATCAGCATTGGGTGTCTATGTCGTTCCCTTTCATGGGTAAAAAATTGCCAAAAATTCAAATTTCGGGGGTTTTTGACCTAATTTATCCCCTTTGATGAGGTGTTATTACCCTATATGGTTATATGGGCGTATACAGGGGTCCATTTCCTTTCATAACATATGTGTATATTAATGCACCCCTTGAAAAATTTGTGAGGGGTACCTTGGCCCACCACCTAAATTTTGGAAATTGACCAATTTCAACATTGGGTATTATACTACGGGACCCTAATATGTATTATGATAAATTTGGATGGTCCACCTCGTTCCCTTCTAGGGGTACAAAATTGCCAAAATATAAACGTAAGTAATACGTTGTACCACGTGTTTGGTTTCGACCTAAGTTATCCCCTTGGATGAGGTCTTATTACCTTATATGGTTATATGGGCGTATACAGGGGTCCATTCCCTTTCATAAGATATGGGTATATTGGTGCACCCCTTTAAAATTTGGGAGGGGTACCTTGGCCCACCACCTAAATTTTGGAAATTGCCCAATTTAAACATTGGGTATTATAGTACAGGACCCTAATATGTATCATGATAAATTTGGGTGGTCCACCTCGTCCCCTTTTAGGGGTACAAAATTGCCAAAAATATAAACGTAAGCAATACGTTATACCACGTGTTTGGTTTTCGGCCTAATTTATCTCCTTGGATGAGGTCCTATTACCTTATATAGTTATATGGGCGTATACAGGGGTCCATTCCCTTTCATAAGACATAGGTATATTAATGCACCCCCGGGAGGGGTACCTTGGCCCACCCCCTTAAGTTTTGGAAATTGTCAAATCTAAAAATTGGGTGTGGTAGCCTAGGACCATAGTATGTATCAGTATTGGGGGGTCTATGTCGTTCCCTTTCATGTGTAAAAAATTGCCAAAAATTCAAATTTCGGGGGGGTTTTGACCTAATTTATCCCCTTTGATGAGGTGTTATTACCCTATATGGTTATATGGGCATATACAGGGGTCCATTATCTTTTATAACATATGGGTATATTAATGCACCCATTGAAAAATTTGGGAGGGGTACCTTTCCCGTTTGATGCGGTCTTATTACCGTATATGTTTATATGGTCATGTACTCGTATATAGGTTCATTTCATATCATAAGACATGAGTACATTGATGCACCCTTTAAAATTTGGGAGGGGTATCTTGACTCATCCACTCAGTTTTAGAAATTGTTTAATATAAGCATTTGGCATCTTCGTACAGGTCTTCAATATGTACCACTATAAATTTGGATGGTCCACATCGTTCCCTTTCATGGGTAAAGAACTACCAAAAATCAAATTTCGGAGGTTATTGACCCCTATTTAGCACGTTATATGGTTTATTACCTCTATATGTTTATGTTCTCTTTTATCAAATAACAAAATTCGGTAAACGTTTTCTAGGACCCATTGGTATTCCTCTTATGGCCAAATATTCAAAATTTAAAGGTTATTGAAGGGCTTTATTATTGAATAAGTACAGGATTTATTACTTTTTTTCATAAGACACAGGTGTGTTTCTGTACCAATCTTAAATTTTGGGAGGGATACATTTCTTATTGTCATATCAATAATTGGTAATTGTTCTTTGGGTAAATAATTGTGAATATTAGTATGATCACGTGATCAGTTATTGACCTATGATGTGATTAGGAGTCCAGGACAGTGGTACATTTAAACTTTGTAGGATAATTTGAGAATGCGTCATTGGTATTGATTATTACAGCCAAATATAAACGTAAGCAATACGATGTACCATGTGATTGACCTTGATGAGGTAGTGTACAGGGATATATAGCTAACCTTATTGAATCTTATGACTCATAGTCTTAAGGAAATACATGCTACAACACTGGCAAAGTCATTGTTGATGCAATTTGATTGGTTGATCACTATCTTTCGTGCAATCTGATTGGCTGATTACTATCTTTCGTGCAATCTGATTGGTTGCTGATTTTCAAATCTTTGCTGCATTCAGTTTTAAGTTTTGTTTAACATTTAAAAATCTTGGTTTCGTTCAACATTTTGCACTCACTGATAAATATGATCAAAACCGTTTATTTGTTAATCGAATAGTTAAAAACCGGATAAAGTTTGACGGTTAACCGTGAAACGTAAAATATTTTTAGTTTGAAAATTTTTTGTTTGAAAGTTTTTGTTTGAAATCTCTTGTTTCAAATTTGTGTTTGAATTTTTTTGTTTCAGAATTTCGTTTGAAATTTTTGTTTCAAAATTTTTTGTTTGAAAATTTTGTTTGAATTTTTTTGTTTTGAAATTTTTGTTTCAAAATTTTTTGTTTGAAATTTTTAATTTTTTTCGTTTCAAAACTAAAAAAATTTGTTTGAAATTTTTTGTTCGAATTTTTTTTTGTTTAAAATTTTTTTTGAACATTTTTGTTTCGAAATTTTTGTTTGGAAAAATTTTGGTTTCAAAGTTTTAAGTTTGTGCACTCATTAGTGAAGAACCGGAACTGCTTAGAAGAAAATTTGGTTTGAAATTTTTTCGTTTCAAAATTTTGTTTGAATTTTTTGTTTCAAAGTTTGGTTTGACATTTTTAAAAGTTTGTGCACTCATTAGTAAAGAACCGAAACTGTTTAGAACTAAAGCCTCTGGCAACATTGTGGTGCAATAGTACACGTCAGAACATGATGATGCAACGTCATCAGTTTTGCATCATATATAAGTATCGTTCGAGTTAGTATTCATGATAACATCATCATGGCTACTTGTCTGCAGTTTCTAAACACACGTGATGTGATGAAATCATTTACCAAGATTACTGATTTACAACAGAATGTACCTTATAGAATCTTAGCTAGCCAAATGATCCCTACAAAGTTTGGATTAAGAATCGTAGTGAAGCTTGAAATTGATAAGAATATAATTTTACCAGCAAGATATTTACCCATGGAAGCATCAAAACAAGAAGAACTGCTGCGTTTCTTAAATACTGGATCTGTATGTTTATGCTACAAAGGATTCTTGGGTCGAAGTCATCAATTTGAATTTAGTACACAGCCAGATTCGTCATCAATTGTGATGAAATCATGAATTCAAACGTCAGCACATTAGACATAGTTGTATGAATTTGGTTGGTCAGCATGACGTCAGCAACTGTGATGAAATCATGAATTCAATCGTCAGCACACTCCTTTCCAATGAGTCAGCCGTAGTTCTGTAAATCAACCAATACACGGTCATCCCAGGAAATCATTTGAGAAAGTGCTTTTCAGGAGGAAAGATGTGTACTTCTAACGATAAAGAGTTCATCTTCGCAAGCTATTATCCAATAAATATATTTCAAACAAAACACATGATGATTGGTATCAGTGCTAGAACATTTGAACCAGTGATTCGATTGGGCAAAGCAGAACAATTTGGTGTACAACTGACCTGTGAAGAATGGCAAATATTATGTTCACGAATCGACCAAATGAACGATTATTTTTATGATGAGCTAAATGTGACCATAGTCAAATCATTAGGCACAAATCATGAAGTGGTGATGCGTACAGTCCTCGAAGATAAGATGGTGCTGTTACGTAAAAATAGTACATTCCATGTCCCTCGCAACATGGTGTATCTAACGCAAACGGAATGTAACAAATTCATCAGCGTATTTCAGTGTGTTAAACATGCAGTGGAAGTGTGCAACAAAACAAGTATATTCCTGAAAAAGTACTATTTTGAAAAATGTGTTATGCATATTGTACAACATGTATCTAGATATTGTGATGGTTGTCAACATCGTTCGTGGGTGCATATCTGTATTGATAAACAGTTTATTTGTGATCAAATGGACATTGAGTTTCCACCAATTGATATTGCAATAGACCTTAAAAGACTTCAATTGGAATTAAAATTATATGCTAAAGACAAACTAGTGCAAGAAGTTCAAAATACATTGTATCGACAATATCCAGAACCTCTATCTGGTATGGATGTATGTGGAGTGTAATAAAATGATCCATTTCAATGAACTGTGTTTTTTTTTTAATTCAAGTACAACCCCATGTTCTGACGTGTACTATTGCACCACAATGTTGCCAGAGGTTTTAGTTCTAAACAGTTCCGGTTCTTTACTAATGAGTGCACAAACTTTTAGAAATGTCAAACCAAACTTTGAAACAAAAATTTCAAACAAAACTTTCGAAACAAAAATTTTCAAACCAAATTTTCTTCTAAGCAGTTCCGGTTCTTCACTAATGAGTGCACAAACTTAAAACTTTGAAACCAAAATTTTCCAAACAAAAATGTTCAAACAAAAAATTTTAAACAGAAAAAAATTCGAACAAAAAATTTCAAACAAATTTTTTGTTTTGAAACGAAAAAAATTAAAAATTTCAAACGAAAAAATTTCAAACAAAATTTTGAAACAAAAATGTCAAAACAAAAAAAATCAAACAAAAAATTTTCAAACAAAAAATTTTAAAAAAAAATTTGGAAACGAAATATTCAAAAAAAATTTGGAAACGAAAAAATTTCAAACAAAAATTTCAAAATAAAAATTTCGAACAAAAAATTTTAAACAAAATTTTGCAACAAAAAAATAAAAAAAATTTCGAACAAAAAATTTTAAACAAAAAATTTTCAAACAAAATTTTGCAACAAAAAATTAAAAAATTTCAAACAAAAAATTTTGAAACAAATTTCGAACAAAATTCTGAAACAAAAAATTCAAACTAAAAATATCAAACGAAAAAAAATGTCAAACCAAAGTTTCAAACAAAAATTTCAAAAACTTTTTTAAATGTTAAACAAAACTTAAAGCTGAATGCAGCAATGATTTGAAAATCAGCAACCAATCAGATTGCACGAAATATAGTGATCAGCCAATCATATTGCACGAAAGATAGTGATCAACCAATCAAATTGCATCAACAATAACTTTGCCAGTGTTGTAGCATGTATTTCCTTAAGACTATGAGTCATAAGATTCAATAAGGTTAGCTATATATCCCTGTACACCACCTCATCAAGGTCAATCACATGGTACATCGTATTGCTTACGTTTATATTTGGCTGTAATAATCAAAACCAATGACGCATTCTCAAATTATCCTACAAAGTTTAAATGTACCACTGTCCTGGACCCCTAATCACATCATAGGTGAATAACTGATCACGTGATCATACTCATATTTGACAATGATTTACCCAAAGAAAGAGATACCACCCAATTCTAAGAACAATTACCAATTATTGATATGACAATAAGAAATGTACCCCTCCCAAAATTTAAGATTGGTACAGAAACACACCTGTGTCTTATGAAAAAAAGTAATAAATCCTGTACTTATTCAATAATAAAGCCCTTCAATAACCTTTAAATTTTGAATATTTGGCCATAAGAGGAATACCAATGGGTCCTAGAAAACGTTTACCGAATTTTGTTATTTGATAAAAGAGAACATAAACATATAGAGGTAATAAACCATATAACGTGCTAAATAGGGGTCAATAACCTCCGAAATTTGATTTTTGGTAGTTCTTTACCCATGAAAGGGAACGATGTGGACCATCCAAATTTATAGTGGTACATATTGAAGACCTGTACGAAGATGCCAAATGCTTATATTAAACAATTTCTAAAACTGAGTGGATGAGTCAAGATACCCCTCCCAAATTTTAAAGGGTGCATCAATGTACTCATGTCTTATGATATGAAATGAACCTATATACGAGTACATGACCATATAAACGTATACGGTAATAAGACCGCATCAAACGGGAAAGGTACCCCTCCCAAATTTTTCAATGGGTGCATTAATATACCCATATGATATAAAAGATAATGGACCCCTGTATACGCCCATATAACCATATAGGGTAATAACACCTCATCAAAGGAGATAAATTAGGTCAAAACCCCCCCGAAATTTGAATTTTTGGCAATTTTTTACACATGAAAGGGAACGACATAGACCCCCCAATACTGATACATACTATGGTCCTAGGCTACCACACCCAATTTTTAGATTTGACAATTTCCAAAACTTAAGGGGGTGGGCCAAGGTACCCCTCCCGGGGGTGCATTAATATACCTATGTCTTATGAAAGGGAATGGACCCCTGTATACGCCCATATAACTATATAAGGTAATAGGACCTCATCCAAGGAGATAAATTAGGCCGAAAACCAAACACGTGGTATAACGTATTGCTTACGTTTATATTTTTGGCAATTTTGTACCCCTAAAAGGGGACGAGGTGGACCACCCAAATTTATCATGATACATATTAGGGTCCTGTACTATAATACCCAATGTTTAAATTGGGCAATTTCCAAAATTTAGGTGGTGGGCCAAGGTACCCCTCCCAAATTTTAAAGGGGTGCACCAATATACCCATATCTTATGAAAGGGAATGGACCCCTGTATACGCCCATATAACCATATAAGGTAATAAGACCTCATCCAAGGGGATAACTTAGGTCGAAACCAAACACGTGGTACAACGTATTACTTACGTTTATATTTTGGCAATTTTGTACCCCTAGAAGGGAACGAGGTGGACCATCCAAATTTATCATAATACATATTAGGGTCCCGTAGTATAATACCCAATGTTGAAATTGGTCAATTTCCAAAATTTAGGTGGTGGGCCAAGGTACCCCTCACAAATTTTTCAAGGGGTGCATTAATATACACATATGTTATGAAAGGAAATGGACCCCTGTATACGCCCATATAACCATATAGGGTAATAACACCTCATCAAAGGGGATAAATTAGGTCAAAAACCCCCGAAATTTGAATTTTTGGCAATTTTTTACCCATGAAAGGGAACGACATAGACACCCAATGCTGATAGAGGTACATACTATGGTCCTAGGCTACCATACCAAATTTTTAGATTTGGCAATTTCCAAAATTTAAGGGGGGT